>NC_045976.1:13788298-14388298 GCF_010909765.2 Amblyraja radiata | reverse complement strand
CTCTACCCCCTTCCCTCTCCACCCCCTCCCGCTCTTCTCTCCCTCTCACCCCCTACTCTCTCTCTACCCATCCTCCCCCTTCCTCTACCCTCCCTCTCTACTCCCTCTCTCTCTCTGCCCACCCTCCCTCGTTTCCCCCTCCCTCTCTACCCCCTCCGTCTCTATCCCCCACCTCCTTCATTGCCCTCTCCCTCTCTACCCTCCCTTCCCCCAAATCTACCCCCTCCCTCTCCCTCTACCCCTCACCCTCTACCTCCTCCTTCTTCCTCTATCCCCCCCCCTTCCCTCTCTCTATCCCCCACCCTCTCTGTGCCTCTCCCTCTTGACCCCCCTCCCCCTCCCTCTACCCTCCCTCTCCCCCCTACTCCCTCCCTCTCCCCCCTACTCCCTCCCTCTTCCTCTCTATCCCCCTCCTTCTCCCTCCCTCTCTACCCCCCTCCCTCTCTGCCACACCTCCTTCTCTACCACCCCTCCCTCTCCACCCCCTCCCTCTCTGGGGATTGAAGAGGGGGATGAAGAGGAGGGAGTGCTGGGGGATGAGGAGAAATGAGCCGCGCCTGCGTAGTTTGGAGCTATGCGTGAGTGGTGCAATATTGCATTGGGGGTACGGCTTGCATTGGGGGAACGGGTGAGTGGTGGAATCTAGCTTGCACAGTAATGCCTCCATCTTCTATGTCACAACGGGAACCCCTCAGCCGCGCCTGCGCAATTGGGAGCTATGGGTGAGTGGTTGAATATTGCATTCGGAGATTAGCCCTCCCGTGTGAGCCCCCCCCCAATGGGCCCCACTTGGTCTAGTATATAAGTAAAACACTCATCTTGTTTGTGATTCTGTGCATCTGTGTGCGTGCGTGCCCATGTACTCCCGCCAAAGTGGTACACAATAGCGCTACAATTTTTGGACAACCTTACTCACAATTGTCCTGTGTTGTGTTTTTTTTTTAATCAAGTTTCGTTCAGTTTAATGTTATATTTTGCAAGTTATTTACATTTTAAACTTTACAAAACCCCACGTTTAGAAAATTCACTCGAACTAGCAGTAGCAGTTAGCAGGGTATGACATCACAATGGGATCTCATTTAGTTAAACTGCCAATCAGCAGTGCTCCACCCTCCAATTACATCACAATGGGATCTCATTTACATTAAAACAAACAGCAACTTCCACCTGACAATGATGTCAAGGGGGTTATGGAGGGGAGAGGGGTTATGGAGGGGAGAGGGGTTATGGAAGGAGGGTAGGGAGTGACTGAGGGTAGGGAAAAGGAGTGGGAGGGACAGGGGAGAGAAGAGGGAGAGTGAAGCGGAAGGGGAGTGAGTATTGGGGAAGAGGGGAAATGAGCCGCGCTTGCGCAGTTGGGGCCTATAATTGAGTGGTGGAATATTGCGTTGGGGGAACGGGCCCAATGGGTCAGAGGGGTAGGGAGGGGAGAGGGGTTATGGAGGGAGGGAGGTTGACTGAAGGTAGGGAGTGTCTGAGGGTAGGGGAAAGGAGAGGGGGGGAGAGGTGAGGAAGGGAGTGGGGGAGGGGAGGAGGAGAGGGGAAATAAGAGGGAGGGTCAAGAGGAGGGGGAGAGAGTGCTGGGGGATGAGGGGGAATGGAGGAGGATTGGGGTAGGAAGAGGGATGGTTAGACACAGTTGGGGAGGGTTGCCATGACTCGTGTCACAACGGGAATCTCTGGCGTCTCAACGGGAATCCGTCAGCCACGCCTGCGCAGTTGGGGGCTATGGGTGATTGGTGGAATATTGCGTTTGGGGACCAGCCCTCCCGTGTGACAGGGACCCAAAGGATCCCACTTGGTCTAGTCTATCTATCTATCTATCTATTATATAAAAGTCTGTGCCTGTCGCCTGCCGTCCGTCCGGCTGCCTTTCTGCCTTTTGATTCGTTCCCACCGTGTGATGTCACAATGCCCAATGCTCGCAGATGTCCAATCACAATGCCCAATGCTCGCAGATGTCCAATCGGAATGGATCCATTTACATGTACGGCTTCCGACTGCATTTCTGCCTTTGATTCACTGCAACTCCGAAACCAGACGCAGAATCGCCGACATCTTTTCCATTTCGGTAGAGATTTCACTTTTCTTTCTAAGTATCCGCTCCTCATTACATTTCGTCGTGTTTAAGTACACGTTTTTAATCAAATCCTTCCCCCCCAATATTTCAAAAATAAACTGGCTTCTCACCCATAGAAGCAGCACCAGCCCCAGCCCCTGGTGAACGTTCCATCGTGTGATGTCACAATGCCCAATGCTCACATATGTCCAATCTGAATGGATTCATTTACATATGCCTTTACAGGAGCCCGAGCCAATGGTGAACGTTCCATCGTGTGATGTCACAATGCCCAATGCTCAAATACATTGTTGCCATAGAGGGAGTACAGAGAAGGTTCACCAGACTGATTCCTGGAATGTCAGGACTTTCATATGAAGAAAGACTGGATAGACTCGGCTTGTACTCGCTAGATTTTAGAAGTTTGGGGGGGGGGATCTTATAGAAACTCCTGATTACATTTCGTCGTGTTTATGTACACATTTTTAATCAAATCCCCCCCCCCCCCTTCCACCACCAAATATTTAAAAAAAAACTGGGATCTCACCCATAGAATCAGCCCCAGACTCGGTTTGTACTCGCAAGATTTTAGAAGATGGAGGGGGTATCTTATAGAAACTTACAACATTCTTAAGGGGTTGGACAGGCTAGATGCAGGAAGATTGTTCCAGATGTTGGGGAAGTCCAGAACAAGGGGTCACAGTTTAAGGATAAGGGGTAAATCTTTTACGACCGAGATGAGAAAAACATTTTTCACACAGAGAGTGGTGAATCTCTGGAATTCACTGGCACAGAAGGTAGTTGAGGCCTGTTCATTGGCTCTATTTAAGAGGGAGTTAGATGTGGCCCCTGTGGCTAAAGGGATCAGGGGGTATGGAGAGAAGGCAGGTACATGATACTGAGTTGGATGATCAGCCATGATCATATTGAATGGTGGTGCAGGCTCGAAGGGACAAATAGCCTACTCCTGCACTTAATTTCTATGTTTCTATGTTTCCCTCTCGTCACCCCTCTCCCTCTCCCACCCATCACTCTCTCCCCCACCCCCCTTCCCGTTCTACCCCACCCCCTTCCCTCTCTCCCCCCGCCCCCTTCCCCTACCCCTCTGTCCCCCTTCCACCAGTCCCTCTACCCCTCCCTCCCCACTCTTCCACTTCTCTCCCCTTACCCCACCCCTCTCCCTCCCTCACCCCTCTCTCTTCCCCTCCCTGTCCCACCCCTTTCCCTACCCCTCTGTCCCTCTTCCACCACTCCCGCTACCCCTCCCTCCCTCCCCACTCTTCCACTTCTCTCCCCCTTCTCTCCTCCCCCTCTCCCTCTCCTCACCCCTCTTCCAACCCTCTCTCCCCCACCCCTTCCCTCTCTACCCCACCCCCTTCCCTCTCTCCCCACCCCCTTCCCCTCTGTCCCTCTTCCACCACTCCCCCTACCCCTCCCTCTCCCACTTCTCTCCCCTTACCCCACCCCTCTCCCTCCTCCAGCCCTGTCTCCCCCTCCCTTCCCCTCTCTCCCCCACCCCTTCCCCTACCCCTCTGTCCCTCTTCCACCACTCCCCCTGTCCCTCTTCCACCACTCCTGCTACCCCTCTCCCCCTCTCTCCCTCCCTACTCTTCCACTTCTCTCCCCCCCCCTACCCCCCCCCCACACTCTTTCCCCTCTCCTCCCCCCCCCCTCTCCCCCTCCCATCCCACTCTCCCCCTCCCTCCACACTCTTCCCCCTCTCCCTCCTCATTCCCTTACCGTGCACAGTCTCTGTCTTTAAGAAGGAACTACAGATGCTGGAAAATCGAAGGTAGACATAAAAAAAGCTGGATAAACTCAGCGGGTGCGGCAGCATCTATGGAGCGAATTGAATGGTCAACGTTTTTGGCCGAAACTCGGAAGAAGGGTTTCGGCCAAAAACGTTGCCCTTTTCCTTCGGTCCATAGATGCTGCTGCACCCGCTGAGTTTATCCAGCTTTTTTGTTGTTGTACCAGCCTCTCTCGCTCTGCCCTTCTCTCTTCTCTCGACTCATGCACGCCCGCTCCAACCCCTCCACCCCCCCTTCACCTCTCTCCCCCATCCTCTCCTCCCCCTCTTCTTCTCCCCCCCCCCTCCCCCTCTCCCTCTCCACCCTCCTCCTCCCCTTCCTCACACAATATTTTTTGTGGGGGCGGGTCCACAGTGTGTGTGACTGTTTGTGGAGGCGGCCACGCGCTCTCCATTCAAGAAGACGCTCATCTGTTTATGGAGGCGCGTGCTTAGTATGTGACCAAAGATCTTATAGCGGAGCTCTCCGCTACAAGATCTTTGTGTGTGACGACACACGCTCCCCCACCCCCCCCCCCCCCTTTGGTGCAGGAGGCGCGCGCAGCATCTAAACGCTCAGCGAATATTCGAATTCTTCACTAACCGTCATTCTGACTTTGCTTGTGAAGTGAAAAGTCCTGACTTGCATTTGTCTGATGCAGGAAGATTTTTCCCGATGTTGGGGAAGTCCAGGACAAGCGGGTCACAGTTTAAGGATAAAGGGGAAATCCTTTAGTACTGAGATGAGGAAAACATTTTTCACACAGATAGTGGTGAGTCTCTGGAACTCTCTGCCACAGAAGGTAGTTGAGGCCAGTTCATTGGCTATATTTAAGAGGGAGTTAGATGTGGCCCTTGTGGCTAAAGGGATCAGGGGGTATGGAGAGAAGGCAGATACAGGATACTGAGTTGGATGATCAGCCATGATCATATTGAATGGTGGTGCAGGCTCGAAGGGCCGAATGGCCTACTCCTGCACTTAATTTCTATGCTTCTATGTTTCCCTCCTCACCCCTCTCCCTCTCCCACCCATCCCTCTCTCCCCCACCCCCCTTCCCTCTCTACCACCACCCCCTTCCCCCTACCCCTCTTTCACCACTCCCCCTACCCCTCCCTCCCCACTCTTCCACTTCTATCCCCTTACCCCATGCCTCTCCCACCCCCACCCCTCTCTCTTCCCCTCTCTCCCCCACCCCTTCCCCTACCCCTCTGTCCCTCTTCCACCACTCCCCCGTCTCTCTTCCTCCACTCCCGCTACCCCTCTACCCCTCCCTCCCTCCCCACTCTTCCACTTCTCTCTCCCTTCTCTCCTCCCCCTCTCCCTCTCCTCACCCCTCTCCCTCTCCCATCCCTCTCTCCCCCACCCCCCTTCCCTCTCTACCCCACCCCCTTCCCTCTCCCCCCCACCCCCTTCCCCCTATCCCTCTGTCCCTCTTCCATCACTCCCCCTACCCCTCTCCTCCTCCCTCCCCACACTTCCACTTTTCTCCCCCTTCCCCTCCACTCTCCCTCCTCACTCTTTCCCCTCTCTCCCCCACCCCTCTCCCCCTCCCTCCCTCCTCCCCATCTTCCCCATCCCCCCTCCCCCACATCTCTCTCCCCATCTCTCACCGCCTACCCCGCTCTCCTTTCCCTCCCAAATCTATCCCGTTTCCTCCTCCTCCTCTCCCCTCCCTCCCCTCTCCCCCCCCCCCCCCCGCAAACGCCGTTGAGGAAACAGACCCAACGGGTCTGCACTTGGTCTAGTATGTTACTAAAACTCTCATCTTGTTTGGATCTGCATGAGTGCATGTGAGATCCTGAAATGACGCCAAAACGGTACACGATGGTGCTAAAGCTTTTTGCACCACCTTACTCATAATTGTCCTGTCGTGTGTTAGTCAACAAGTTTCATTCAGATTGATGTTATATTTTACAGGTTATCACATTTTTAAGTTTCCAAAATCCAGTTTGAGTAAGATTCAGCTATGGCAGTTTGAGCTATGACTTCACAATGGGACCTGCCCATGAACAGTCTTCCAGCCCACAATGGCATTACAATGGGACCAGCAGCTTCCACCTCAAGAGGATAAGGAGGGAGTGAGATTTAAAAAAAAATCCATTTAAATCAGATTCTTGGGGCGAGCTTTCCATTATAAAAATGAATTCCAGAATTTTCCTTGTGGGGGTGGGATGGGGAAGACGTCCACATGGGGGTTTTCATTGTGGAGAGGGGTTGGAATAGGGGAGATGTTTCATTTCCTTGTGGAGGGGTGGTATGGTGGGTGAGGGTTTTTGTTGTGGGGGGTATAATAGCGGGGAGATTTCATTTCCAGAACTTTCCTTGTGGGGGGTGGGGGGGGATGGGGGATGGGGTGGAGGTCAGCACCGCCGCCGCACCCCCCCCCCCCCCACAATGAAAACCCACCATGGGGGGCGGGGGGGGGGGGGGGGTGGGATGGGGAAGACGTCCATGTGGGGGTTTTCATTGTGGGGAGGCTGGAATAGGGGAGAGGTTTCATTTCCAGAACTTTCCTTGTGGTGGTTGTGGGATGAGGGGGAGGTCAGCGCTGATGCTGCCCCCCCCCCACGTGGGGACAATTGATTGGCTCTGTGGAGCACCGCCGCCGCCCCCAAAGTGAGGTTTCATTTAAAAAATTTAAACTTTAAAAACATCAGCCGCATCTGTGCAGTTGGGGCCATGGGTGAGTGATGGAATATTGTGTTGGGGGAACGGGTTGCATTGAGGGAATGGGTGAGTGGTGGAAATGGGTTGTGTTGGTGGAACGGATGAGTGGTGGAATATTGCATTGGGGGAACGATGCCCAACGGGTCCCACTTGGTCCAGTATATATTAGTAAAACTCTCATTTTGCTAGTGATTCTGTCTGTCTGTGTGCGTGTGTGCCCAAGTGCTCCCGGAATACGCCAAAACGGCACACGATAGCGCTACAATTTCTGGACCACCTTACTCACAATTGTCATGTGCTGTGTTTTTTTAATCAAGTTTAGTTCAGAATGATGTTACATTTTACATTCTATTCACATTTTAGCTTTACAAATTCCAGTTTGAGAAAAAAATCACTTGAAGTTTCAGTGGCAGTTAGCAGCAATGACGTCACAATGGGATATAATTTACATATACTTCCCCTCAGCAGTGTTCCACCGGCAGTCAGCAGCGTATGATGTCACAATGGGATCTCATTTACATAAACTGCCCTTCAACAGTGTTCCACCCTGTGCAATAAGAGATTTGTTACATTGTTGTAAGGGGAGGGAGGGAGTGGGGGAGGGGATGAGGCGAAATGTTATTCTAACATTATGTTTAGTGGGGGGGATAGGGGAAAGGTGAGGAGTGGGGGAGCAGGGAGATAAAGGGAGAGGTGGGGGGTAGAGAGGGGAGAGGGGTTATGGAGGGATGGAGAGAGACTGAGGGTAGGGGAGAGGAGAGGTGAGGGAAGGGAGAGGTGAGGGAGATAACGTTTTTCCTTATCTCCGTTCTAAATGGCTTACCCCTTATTCTTAAACTATGGCCCCTGGTTCTGGACTCCTCCAACATCGGGAACATGTTTACCACCTCTAGCCTGTCCAAATCCTTAATAATCATACGTTTCAATAAAATTCCCTCTCATCCTTGTGGGAGGGAGTGGAGGAGGGGAGGAGGAGAGGGGAGAGAAGAGGGAGGGTGAAGAGGAGGGGGAGGGAGTGTTGGGGGATGAGGGGAAATGAGCCTTGCCTGTGCAGTTGGGGGCTATGGGTGAGTGGTGGAATATTGCATTGGTGGAACGGGTTGCGTTGGGGGAACGGGTGAGTGGTGGAATATTGCATTGGGGGAACGGGGCCCAATGGGTCCCACTTGGTCTAGTATACATATAACTAAAAGTCTCATCTTGTATGAATGTATGTATATTCAATACATAATATCTTGAAAGTGTTGCATCATTAGAGACCAGTGACAAATATGAAATATCTGTTTAGGAAGGAACTGTAGATGTTGGTTTACACCAAAGATAGACACAACATACTGGAATAACTCAGTGGGTCAGGCAGCATCTCTGGAGAAAAGGAATAGGTGACATTTCGGGTCGGGTCTGAAGAAAGATTCTGACCCGAAACATCACCTATTCCTATTCTCCATGAATATTTAAATGCTGTGATTTGAATCCGGTGACCTCGCTAATTATATTTATAAAATAATCAAATCTGTATATGACTTGCTGCCAAATCTTGTTACTACTTGACCAGTAAACTATGACTGGAAACTACGCCAGACTAATGAAATAAATACCTTCTTGATTTGTATCCAGCAGCTTGTTCCAAATACCTACCACCTTTGTATAAAAAAAGTTGCCCCACAGGTTCATAAGAAATCTTTACCCTTAATTTTTCATCTTCAACCTACAGTATGTCATCTGGTTCTTGATTACCCTACTCGTGGTAAATGACTCTGTGCAATTCCACTATCCATTCCTCTCTTGATCTTAAACATTTATATAAGATCACCCCTCATCCTCCTGCACTCCAGGGAATAAAGTCCTAGCCTGCTCAACCTTTACCTATAGCTCAAGTCCTGGCAACATCCTCCTAAATCTTTTGATTTGTGAAAACAGGGTGACCAAAATTGAACAGAATACTCTAAATGTGGCCTCACCAATTTCTTGAACCACTGTAACATGACCTCACAACTTCAATACTCAATACTCTGATGGTTGAAGGCCACTGTGCTGAAAGCCTTCTTGACCATCCTATCTATCTGTGACGCCAATTTCAAGGAACTATGTACCTGCACTCCTATATCCTTCAGCTCCACAATACTCCCCAGAGCCCTACCATTCATTGTGTAGGACCTGCCCTGGTCTGACTTCCCAAAATACACCTCTGCTTCTTTTGTATTAAACTCTCTGTATTAAACTAATTAGTCTCTCATTGGACTCATCGGATCATGTAGGATGGAAACAGACTCTTTCACCCAATATGCCCATGCTGATCAAGATGTCTCATCTACACTAGTCCCACGTGCCTGTGTTTGGTTGCACCGCCATCTTAAACAACTGCAACATGACCTCCCAATTTCTATACCCATAACCTGACTGACAAAGGCCAATGTGCCAAAAGTCTTCTTGTACATACCCTATGTACCTGTGATGTCACTTTCAAGGAACTCTGTACTTGCACTCATAGATCCCTCTGCTCTATAACACTACCCATGTTGATCTGACTTGTATTTTCAGTTTAATTTCCATCTTTATGTGATCCCTAACATTTCAATTTTCCATGAATATTTTTAGTTCACCAAGCTAAAAGATCTTGCTAAGGCCTGTGTAGGCGAAAGAAAGTATGCTTTGTGAACCAATAATGGGTCTGTCTGGTGGTTTGTCTGAAAACTCGCCTTTAGGGATGTAAAGTTCAAATACATTGAGACCATAATTTAAAGCAGAATTCCATGCATAAGTGCTTGAAGCTCAGGAGAATTGACGGGATGTTCTTTTTTTGACTATTTAAATATGAAAAAAGAACTTTGTATTTAATGAGACGTTTTGTTTCTCCACAGGAAACTTTTGGACCGAGATACATTTTCTAAGTCAGACCCACGTAAGTAACTGGAGATTTCAGTTTTCTGTCTGTTTGGATGAGGTACATAAAAGCTAATGTATTCATGATACACAAAGACATGTCCCACTATTAGTAGCATGATAAACAAATTCACTTTCTTAAAAGTAATGATCTTTAAGAAGGAATGTATTTTTTTTATCCTTTAATACATATTTTTCAAATTTCTTCTGAAATTAAAAAGAGAAGTTGGATGCATTTAAGTTATTCTGTTATTTGAATAGAATCACATGAAAGGTGCATAATAAATGCTGTTGAAATGGAGTCGGGATAAATAACTGAATGGATAATAGATTGGCTAAAACATGGAAAGCGAGAAGTGGGAGCAAAATGTGTGCTGCGAGCATCGCTATCAATGGTCTACAACGTTGAGGCAGATCTTCAGTGCTGTAAACATGGCTCTTCGGCCAACAATTAATATCCTCTCCCTGCACTTGATCCATTCTGTAGGAAACAAATGGTGGAGGCTCAGCAGCCCAATGGAAGCACCCTTACCTAGAATGCAAAGCTCAGCAATGCTGCTTTATAAGGAGGCAACATAATCTTTAGTACCTCTGGCTTCCCTGAAAGAGGCAATGCAAGTAGATAGAGTGGTAACCAAGGCATATGGTATGCTTGCCTTGAAGTGATGGTTGCTTGAAATGTGCTGCCAGTGGTGGTTTTGGAGGCAGATAAGATAAATACATTTGCTTTTAAATAAGCACATGGATATACAGGGGATGGAGAGATGGATGTTAATATGGATATGGAGTAGGGAGAATAAATTAGTTGTTGGCCAGTGCCTGTTCATGTGCTGTACTATTCTATGTTCTTAATATTCTACTTCTTAAGGGCCTGTCCCAGGCATTTACGTGACCTGCTAGCGTATGGGTAGCACGTGGGTAGCGTGTGGGTAGCGCGGGGATGGCCGCATGGAGTGGTGTGGAGGTGTGTGGATTTCGTCCTGCACGATATCTTCGCCTGCCACCGGCCTGTCGCGTAACTGACGGCCAAACTGGGGCAGGCCCAAGACCCTGGCGCGACGCAACGTCTCACCTCCAACAGCAGCAGAAGCAGGCAAACGATCGTCGAACTCACCCTGGGGCTCACGGCCATTGCCGATCCGGATCCGCCCCCACTCCTACTCCCAGAGCGGGGCCAAGAAAATTTAAGATAGACACAAAATGCAGGAGTAACTCAGCAGCATCTCTGGAGAGAAGGAATGGATGACGTTTCGGGTCAAGACCCTTCTTTCAGACTGAAGAAGAGTCTCGACCCAAAACATCATCCAATGCTTCTCTCCAGAGTGAATGATGTCACGTGCTCCAGATGGCTGTGTGAGCGCATGATGACGCGCGCGACGATCACGGTGCCGTCGCACGACCGTCACTGTCGCGCAAGTGACGGCCCAAGTGGGACAGGCCCTTTAGTGGCTTCCTCTGCTGACCCTCCCTTCTGTGGGTCTTAATTCCCACCTTGAGTATTTGCGATACTTTAATTATGAACTTGTTTACCAGATGAATTGCCATTGCAAACTGATCGACTGGAGTTGCACACGATAAAAGCAAACATTAGTTGGTGATTGTTATCAACAAATAAGAAGCATTGAGACACAGTGCTTCTGTTTCATTCATAAATCTTGGGTCTTTGTTCCAAGGTTGAACTGAAGGAAACTAAATCAACTGGTGCTAATCTGCAAGGTAATTGCCACTTGATTTGGAGCAAGCATTTTCCAGCACAACTGGGCTTGGAAATTATGGTTAGCTAGGATGCTCAAAGGCTTTTCTCTCCAGGAAGAGTAAGTATAATATGTCTGTATTCTCTGAAGTAGGTATGTGTAGGAAGGAACTGTAATTACTGGTTTAAATCAAAGATAGATACAAAAAGCTGGAGTAACTCAGCGGGTCAGACAGCATCTATGGAAAAAAGGAATAGGTGACGTTTCGGGTCGAGACCTTTCTTCAGACTGATAGTCAGGGGAAAGGGAAATGAGACATATAGACGGTGATGTAGTGAGATGTAGAACAAATGAATGGGGGAGGGAGAGGGAATGCAGGGGTTAATTGAAGTTAGAGAAATCAAAAATGATACCACTGGGTTGTAAGCAGCCCAAGCAAAATATGAGATGCTGATCCTCCAATTTGCATTTGGCCTCACTCGGACAATGAAGGAGGCCTACGACAGAAAGGTCAGGGTGGGAATGGGAATGAGAATTAAAGTGTTTAGAAACCGGAGATGAGGTAGGTCCAGGTGGACTAAGCAAAGGTGTTCAACGGAACGATCGCCCAGTCTACATTTCGTCTCGCTGATGTATAGAAGTTCACACCTTGAACAATGGAAATAGATGATGAGGTTGGAGGAGGCGCAAGAGAACCTCTGCCTAACCTGAAAGGACTCTCAGGGTCCCTGGCAGAGTCGAGGGAGGAGGTATAGGGACAGGCGGTTGCATGGAAGGAACCTGGGGGAGGGGGTGGTTTGGGATAAGTTAACCAGGGAGTTGCGGAGGGAACGGTCTCTGCGGAAGGTGGAAAGGGGTAGAGATGGGAAGATGTGGCTAGTGGTCGGATGCCGTTGGAGGTGGCAAATACGTTGGAGGATTATGTGTTGTATGCAATGGCTGATGGGATGAATAGGTAAGGACTAGGGGGACTCTGTCCATGTTATGACTCGGGGGAGGGGGAGCAAGGGCGGAGGAGACACCTGTGAGGGCCTCATCCATGTTGGCAGAGCCCTGCTTCCTGTAAAGACTCTGTCCCCTATTCCCAATTCCTCCGTCTTCGCCGTATGTGCATCCAAGATGAGGTATTCCACACTGGGACATCCCAGATGTTCTCATTCTTTAGGGAATGGGGTTTTTACTATTCCATCATCGATGAGTACCTCACATGTGACTCCTCGATAAACCGCAACTACGTCCTTACGGTACACTGTAAACAATATAATAAACAAGAAAAAAAAGTTCAGTGTGCGTATATATACATATACTCACATATACATTTTAGATATATACATGGAGGCAGCAACTCTGCCGCTGCGCCACTGTGCCACCCATAGGATGTCATGACTCTAGCACAGGCGAGGAACTACTCTAGCACAGGCGAGGTCTTAGAGGACTGAAGAGTGGCCAATATTGTTTCTCTATTTAAGAAAGGAGAGAGTCCAGGGAACTGTAGGCCAGCTAGCCTCAAGTCAGTGGTAGGGAAACTACTGTAGGGAATTATTCAAAATAAGGTTCACTCCCATTTGGAAGAGAATGGGCAAAATTGGGCTTTTTCCATTTTAGCATGTCCATTATGGATGTGTGCGGTATCCTGTCAAATACTTTCTTTTCGTATAAACTGACAAGGCAGATGTCCACCCCTCTGTCCTGCACATACACAGAACATAGAAATTAGAATTGTACAGCTCAGGAACTTGCCCTTCGGCTGACAATGCTTGCGCCAAACATGATGCCGAGTTGATGTACGTGATCCATATTGTGATTCCCTGTACTTCCATATGTCTATCTCAAAGCTTCTTAAATGCAACTATCATATCTGCCTCCACGACCACCCTGGCAAAGCGCTCCAGGCCCCCACTACTCTCGGTGTAAAAAAAAAGCTGCCCTTCACATCTCCAGTAAATTTTTCTCCTCTCGCCTTATGGCTATACTCTCTAGTGTTGGACATTTCCACCCTGTCTACCCTATCAATCCCTCTCTTGATTTTAGATACTAGGTGATGGGTTTGATGTCATAGAAACATGAAGATCGTCCAGCATAGACAAATGTAATTTCTATGATGTTCGTGTAGCTGAGAAGGAAAACTATCTTGCATTTCATCACTCTAATGCATTTTCCAGTCTAATGCTTTTCCAAATACTTTTAAAATCTGGAATGTATTTCTGCCTTTAGTCATCCCCAGAAACATTGTCTTCCAAATCCTTTAGGATAATTTTTTTTCTTGTAACTGACCCTTAATTCTATAATTCATTAAAATAATTTGACAATTACAAAATGGATACATTCCAGGAAAATGTTTAGTTAGGGTGGCACGAAGGTGCAACGGTAGAGTTGTTGCCTTACAGCACTTGCAGTTCTCCCCATGACTGTGTGAGTTTTCTCCGAGATCTTCGGTTTTGCTCCCACATTCCAAGGACGTACAGGTTTGTAGATTAATTGGCTTGGTATAAGTGTAAATTGTCCGTAGTGTGTGTAGGATAGTGTAAGTGTATGTGGATTGCTGGACGGTGTGGACTTGGTGGGGTGAAAGACCTGTTTCCGCGCTGTATCTCTAAACTAAACTAAACTTAAATAAAATGTCATGAGCTTAATAAGGCTGAGTGAAATACATTGCATGTTATTTGGGATTGTGTATTCGTTTAGGTGGAGAGCGGAGTGCTATTAATTATAGCAAAAAAGATATTGTAAATCAGAGCCAAGATCCCAATAATGGCATGATTGCAAAAGCTCATAAATCAAACATTTGTATTCAAGGAATATCTGTAAAATTTGTTCCTACATTAACATCTCTGCAAAGGGAAATAGGTCACTGGACTCTAAATGATCTCGTAGACTGACTTGAGGGAAGATTTAAATGAAAGGAAACAACCCCAGCCTATCCATTGTTTGCTCATAATTGAAAACTGTCGTCTCTGACATTCTTCTTTTTAAAGCTTTGAATCAGCAATAGAACTGAGTATTGTGTGCATCTATGATTGCCACGTCACAGAAAGGATGTAGAGGCTTAGGAAATGGTGCAGAGGAGGTTTACCAGAATTATGCCTGGATTAGAGGGTATTAGCTCCAGTGAGAGGTTGGGCAGACATGGATTATTTTTTCTGGAACGTCAGAGGTTGCCGGGAGACCTAAATTATGAGAGGCATGGATAGGATGGAAAAATCAAATGCTAGAGCCAGGGCATAGTTTTAAGGTGAGAGGTGCAAGGTTTACAGGGGATGCTTGCACTGAGGGTGGTGAGTGCCAGGAATGTGCTGGTGGGGGTGATGGTTGAGGCAGATATGATGGCAGCATTTAAGAGACTTTTGGATAGGAACATAGATATACAGGGAATGGAGAGATATAAATGATGTGCATCTTGTCTTGGCATCATGTTTGGCACAGACATTGTGGAAGGGCCTGTTCTTGTGCTATACTGTTCAATGTTTTATGTTCTAATTCAGAGGGCAGAATGTGCTGCCAAGGGAGGTAGTTGCGGCAGATACGATTACATCTTTTAAAAGACACTTGCACAGGTACATGGATCGGAGAGGTTTAGAATAGAATAGAATAGAATAGTTTCTTTATTGTCATTGTAACATGAACCATGTACAACGAAATTGTAAAATGTCAGCCAGTCAGTGCATCATTCAAACATTTCTAAAAGCTAACGATACATACAAGGTAAAATATTTAAAAAGATAAACAACTAAAATAAATATCATAAAAATAGCACGCATAAACACCCAGCCCTACATCCTTCTGTCGATTTCATGTATGTATGTATCGCCCCTGCGTTCCTTGGCGGCTACATTTAGTGCCTTTATAGCAGTGGGGTAAAAACTGTTTTTAAGTCTGTTTGTCCTTGTCCTTGTAGATCTGTACCGTCTGCCTGACGGTAACAGTTCAAACAGGGAGTGTCCGGGGTGGGAAATGTCCTTTATAATACTCTGGGATTTTTTGATGCAGCGGGAACTGTGTAAGTCCTCCAAGGTAAGGAGAGGGCATCCGACAATCCTCTGGGCATTGTCAATGGCCCTCTGGAGCGCTTTCCTCTGAGCCGCTGTGCAGCTGGTATACCATACGCATACACAGTATGTTAGGAGGCTCTCAATGGAGCACCGATAAAAGGACAGCAACAGTCTCTGAGTGATGTTATTCTTCCTGAGCACCCTCAGGAAGTGCAGTCTCTGCTGGACCTTTTTCAGCAGCGCAGAGGTGTTCACGCTCCACGTCAGGTCCTCCTCAATATGGATTCCCAGGAAGCGGAAATCCGCCACCCTCTCCACACAGTCCCCTCTGATAATTAATGGTACCATGTCCGTTTTATTCTTCCTGAAGTCTATTATTATCTCCTTGGTCTTTAAGGTGTTAAGGAGCAGGTTATTTACTCCACACCACACTGTCAGCTGCTCCACCTCATCCCGGTAGGCGTACTCGTCCCCCCCGGAGATGAGTCCCACCACCGTAGTGTCATCCGCAAATTTGACAATGGTGTTGCTGTGGTGGGCGGGGATGCAGTCATGTGTGTAGATGGTGTAGAGCAGGGGGCTCAGCACGCAGCCCTGTGGAGAGCCGGTACTGAGGCTGAGGGCCGTGGATGTGTGATGGCCCACTCTGACTCTCTGGCTGCGACCCGACAGGAAGCTATTTATCCACATGCAGGTGGAGTGTGGAAGTCCCAAGTCCCCCAGTTTGTCCACCAGTTTGTGGGGAAGGATGGTATTAAAGGCAGAGCTGTAGTCCACAAAGAGCATCCGCACGTAGCTCCCCCGCTGCTCCAGGTGGGACAGTGCAGCATGGAGAGCTGTGGCTACAGCGTCCTCTGTAGATCTATTCGCTCTGTACGCAAACTGGTGGGGGTCAAAGCTTCGGGGCAGGAGTGATGTGATGTGACCCCGGACCAGTTTTTCAAAACACTTCATCACCACTGGTGTGAGTGCGACTGGCCGGTAGTCGTTGAGGCTGGAAATGTGGGGTTTTTTGGGCAAGGGGACTATGGTTGCGGACTTCAGACAGGGTGGAACAGTGGACTGGGCCAGAGACTGGTTGAAAATCCTCGTACAGACTCCAGCCAGCTGGTCAGCGCAGTCCTTCAGCACGCGTCCAGAGACGCCGTCGGGTCCAGTAGCCTTCCTTGGATTGATGGCCCGCAGCGTGCGCTTCACCTCATGCTCCTCTATCTTGACAGGGATATGGGGCAAACACAGGCAAAAGGAACTAGTTTAGATGGGGCATTTTGGTCGGCATGAGTTGGGTCGAAGGGCCGGTTTCTCTGCTGTATGACCTATGACTATGACTATAACAATTATATCCCTGCTGCAATACAGTAATCAGGGCTGAACATAGATATCCTCCTGCTGTAGCTTGCCCAGTGTTTTATAAAGTTCTAGCATCATCTCCTTGCTTTAATATTGCCATAGTCAATAAAGAAAAGCAGTCCGTGTTCTTCTCAACCAATTAATCTATGTGCCTGCCATTTTAGGACTTGTTGTTAATGGTCCCATCTTTCTATGACCTTTATTGCTTTAGCGTTTATTTATCTCTTGCTCTGTTTGCTTTGTTTTTTTAAAAACAAATATTCCTATTGCAATGTTTAAGAACCAATTGGACAGGTACATGGATACGACAGGTTAAGAGGGATATGGGCCAACATCAGGCAGGTGGGACATATAGATGGAACATGTTGGTCAGTGTGGGCAAGTTGGCCAAAGGGCCTGTTTCAACGCTGTATGGCTATTATTCTATGACTATCCGTCGTTTAACAGCTTGAGGGAAGAGGACGCAATTAGTTTTGCCTGATGATTTAACATGCACTTGAAGGCCCCACTATTCTACTTCATTTATCGGTATCTTGCTATTTAATTATTCCCAATCTTAGATTTTTTTGACTGATTTGTGTCGACCAAATGCATTATGTATTGTTTAAATGTTTACTTTCTGATTTATTTGCCCTGGCGTATTTCATTGTTTCAGCGAGAACCTTTCACATCAATTATTTGTTAAAACCTTAAAATAATTTCTTAAATCTACTACAATTGGTACTCTCCTACATAAATATTAAACAGAAAGCAAATCTTAGTTATTCCATTATGCTAAAAGATGTGTCCTTCTCAAGCATTTAAATGTTTAACTTTGTTTTATTCAGAAATTGGAATATATGCTCCTTGCTTAACATTGAGAAACCTACTCATTGCATCTTTGCATTATCTCACTGGATCTAATTTTATTATTTATCATAATTGTATTACAATAGTGAATACTCATTTACTATTTTAAAGTTCCTATTTCCACATTTGTTTTATTGTCTTTCTTAGTTGTGGTCTTTGAAGTGACCACTTTGAAGTCACTGCCTTTTAATGTCTATCGCTTGTTTTCCCCATTATACTTTGTTCTTCCTGATCTTGCCCTTGGGAAAGTTTGGTGACAAGAAGAAAACCCAAAGTACCCAAAATAGACAGCAAGTCAGGTGGCATCTTTGGAGAGAGAAACATATTGAAGCTTGTGTTTTGACTCAGGCTGAGGTTTAAAGTGCAGTTGACAATTCAGGTCAAGGTAACGTTTCGTCTTAGTGAGAGGATCCCTGCCTGAGGGAAAGGTCACCTTTGCTTGGTAAATGTATTGTGGCTTGGCTGACAAGTTGCTCTTGTCCTAGGCTAGTTCACGGTATCAATAATCCGCCCTGCTGAGCAGTTGGACTACGCATTCAGAAGCCTGCTTTGGACTTTAGTAGCCTGGAAATTTGGATGCGAATGGATTAGACCTGAATCGGGCTGTTTGGATTCTTCCTAGCAAATATCAATAATCTGTAATTTCCATCTTCACAATTATTTTAAAATCTAAAATATTTTCATTGTTACAAATTGAATTTCATCAGAGATTACATTTCTGGATTTCAAATTTAGGCCAACACATTGCAAGACCAGGAACAATTATTGTGAGAACCAAAAGGATACCTCCCTGACATGAAATAAATTCATCACATGCACATTCCTAATTTTTTGTTTTTTCTTTTGGTGATTTTCTTTAAATAACTTTAATATTATATATTTTAATTATAATGTTAATATTAATTATAATAGTACATAATTGTAATATTAATAATCAATATTTTGTGATATTTACAAAAGTTTTCTCATGAAACATGATCTTCCTGTTAGTTCTTTTATTCAGAATTATGTTTCTGTTCAAGCATTTTTGTGAGTGAACCCTGAGGAGTTAGCCATCTAAACATGAATAATATGATGAATGCACATCAGATCTCCTTCTAAGCAAAGCTATTTTTAAGAGACTATCAATAGTTACTTTGTGGAAGCCTTGCTGTGAAGGAGAAGAGAATATCTATCATGTCTCGATATATTCTGTCACTTATCTCATGATTTAATTTATCTAGATAGTTTATTTTCCATTGAGACCAACCGCCTTGTAGAGTAGATGCTATCAAGCCTCGAATGAAAGTTCTGTGCAAACGTGGAATGTTGATGAGCAGAAGGAAATTATTTTAAAATGTGGGAATTGCAACTGCAAAGTATATTTGTTTTTCCTAGTTATGTGGTCTGAGATTTTGTAGCAGGCAGTTGGCCACCATTTCAGATAGATGATATTGTGTTACATGGGGCATACAGCCAGTGTGGGATGTACATCACTCTGGCCCTTTATAAACCACACAGCAGCACGGTAGAGTTGCTGCCTTGCAGCTCCAGAGACCCAGGTTCGATCCTGACCACAGGTGCTGTACGTTGTCCCCGTGGCCTGCAAGGGTTTTCTTTGGTGTCTCCGGTTTCCTCCCACACGCCAAAGATGTACAGGTTTTTAGACTAATTGGCTTGGTATAATTATAAATTATCCCTCGTGCGTGTAGGGTAGTGTTAGTGTGCAAGGATCGCTGGTCAGAGTGGACTCGGTTGGCCGAAGGGCCTGTTTCCGCACTGTATCTCTAAACTAAACACAATGACAATTCCAGCATGGGCTGCAGGGGGAGCCTTATTGCTGGATTGCTGGCTCTATCACTATGACCAGAGTAGGCCACAATGGTAAATGCTTTCAACAAAACAAAAATAATATGGACTGGATGTTCTGGATAGCTGCTGTCAGAACATAGAACAGTACAGCACAGGAACAGAGCCCTTCAGCCCACAATGTTTGTGTTGGAAAATAATGCCTAGCTGAACTGATCTCATTTGCCTGCACATAATCCATAACCCTCTATTCCCTGCAATTCCATGTGCCCATCTAAAAGCCTTTTGAACACTACTGTTATATATTCCTCCACCACTGCCCCTGGCAATGGATTCCAGACTCCCACCATCCTTTGTGTAAAAAAAACTTGCCCCGCACATCTCCATTAAACTTTCCCTCTCTCACCTTATAAAAGACACTTGCACTCTGGGGAAAAAGATTCTGACAGTCTACCCTATCTATGCCACTCATAATTGTATATACTTCCACCAATTCTCCCCTCAACCTCTGACATTCCAGTCAAACCAAACCAAGTTTATTCGACCCTGTAGCTGAAACACTTTGGGTGTTGCTTGTGTGTGTTTCCACCAGATGCTTGAGTTTCCCATAACCCTGAGATATACTTGTAGATTAATTAGTGACTGTAAATCACCCCTCAGTAGCAATTGGAATCAAGGGAGGTTGAGGGGCATGAGGGGGAATAGAATGTAGGGAGAATGAGAGAAGGAATGGGAGCTATGTGTTCCACTGGGAGCCAACGCCACTCGCCACAACTGAATGGTTTCCTTCTCCCCTGCAATAAGTTCAAACTGTGCAGTCTACTTTAAATAAGTACTGGCAGAATTCCAAAATTCTTCCCCACACCCTTCCCATTGTTGGTGAACATGTTCTTATTATATTATAATTTGAATAACAGGAAAAGGTTATTATTTTCAACTAGATATTTACAAGGATGTGGCCAGGACTAGAGGGTCTGATTTTTTTGGATAGGATGAGTAGGCTGGGACTCTATTCCTTGGCTTGCAGGAGGATGAGGGGTGATCTTATTGAGGTGTATAAAATCATGTGAGGAATAGATTGGGTAGATGCACAGTCTCTTGCCAGAGTAGGGGAATCAAGCACTAGAGGACATAGATTTAAGGTGAAGGGGAAAAGATTTAATAATCTCAGAAAGCTCTTTTTTTCAAATGTTTTTACTTTTGGAACAGATTATTAGGTAGAGACGTTGTCGGTGAAAGAATGCAGCTTTCATGATATAAATAATAATTCCACTTTTCTGGAACTGACCTATTATTTTTTAACATTATTCAGCGGTTCACATCTTTAATTAAAAGGCATATCAACAGCATATCAACTGTTTGCTTTGTGGTGCTTTCAAAGACCAATTCATTAAATAGGTGCATTTCAGCTCTGTACAATTAATTTTTTAGCATGTTTAATTTGCAAAATTAAAGTATTTAATTAACGAAGCAAAGTTAGACATATAATTGCAGGAGATTGCAGACTGCGGATTGCAGAATGAAGAAGGGTCTCGACCCAAAATGTCACCCATTCCTTCTCTCCAGAGATGCTGCCTGTCACGCTGAGTTACTCCAGCATTTTGTGTCTACCTTCGATTTAAACCAGCATCTGCCGTTCTTTCTTACTAAAATATAGCTTGATGTTTAGTCCTTTAGTGAATCTATTCGCATTTAATAAGCTATTAACATTTTTATCTATTTCAGTATTGTATACAAGTACAATTTCATTACGTAGCTATAGAATATTTATTTAGATCTGTATTTGCTTTATTTCAAAATAAACTTTTGGCTGCAGTCATTGCCTTTCTAAAATCATTTTTATAATTGTATAATATTTGACCATACTCTTGTCTCTTATTTACATATTGCAAGATTTTAATATCCTTATTTCTAATGCAGTTTGGTCTTGTCTAAAATTATTTTATTCTGGTCAGTGAGTCACAAATTATTTGACAAAACATCTTTAATTTGTTTTACCCCTGCAACTAACTGGTTGTTAAAGCATTGAAATAATAAGTTTAAACTTAGCGTAAACATTCAAAAGAAAATACACATTTCATATCATATGTTTCTATTCAACTGTTCTTTAAATCTGTATCATCATGAATTTCTTCCAATTGGGTAATTAGCCTTTTTCAAAAGCCCCGCCCTCCAGTTGATGAGTTTAATTGGCACCACATGCTTAACAGTTTAAATCATAGCTGTGTACCCTGGGCACATGAAGTTTGCTCAACTTTTCAACATGCTTCCTTCCTTCCAATGAAAAGGGGTGGAAGGACAAGTTTAAAACAAATCTGTGAGTCAGTGTATGTTGGTTTGCTTACTTTTAAAAAGTTGTATTATCAAAGCTCTTCCTTCAGGCATAACCCATTTACCTTATGACTGGGAGAGCTTGTGATCCATTTGTAATGGCGGGCGCTTGTTCACTGTTAACAATGGAAACAGAGATTGTTTATGGAAAGCTGATTTGTTTATTGTCGTGGAAAATTAATTCAACAACACCTCTGAGCTAATTCTTTACCGGTTTAAGATATAAACATTTTATATCGCATAATTCACTAAATATGACTAGCCTAGATATTTATATGTATTGCTCGATGTTTGAAAACGCATGTTTCTTAGAGTGGAAAGTGGATTACTTTGACTTCAAGATCCTTTTGTGCATTACAGATATTTGACTGGTGACTTCTTGTCATGAATTGCATTGGTATTGATTATCCTTTTTTCTTTGGCTGGATAGCAGGCAAACAAAATCTTTCCATAGGACCTCGGTACACGTGATAATAGTAAGCTAAAATAAACTAATTCGGACTCGATGGGCCAAAGGGTCCGTTTCCACCCTGTATCTCTAAACAAAAATATACTAGATTGGTCATGCTTGTTTGGAGCATTAGAAACAGAAAGTTGATCAGAGTTGTGCAATGTTTGTATCTGCAGACTCTCAACATCATGATTTAAAGTGGTTCTCGCTCTGGTAGTTCCAGCCCATCACTGAGAACCTAACAAGGGTGGGCCCTCTTTAATTTATTTACTTAGCTCCCCCCTCCACCTTTATCCCTAGTGACTGCTTCAAATTCACAATCTTGTTCTACCCTCCAACCTACCAAATCCACTTTAAACAAAATTTCTGCATAGAAAAACTGCAGAGGTAGAAATCTGAAATTAAATGTAATTGGAATGGAAACACTCATCAGATCTGGCAGCGTCTGGGGTAAGACAAATAGCTAAAGTTTCAACTCTGAAATCCTTCACTAGAGAATGGGGTTTTCCCAGTAGATTAGTGCTGATGGCAGATGGTAGATGTGGGGTGGACACGTTGGTGAGCTTGAGAAACATTTCTGGCCAATAGAACTGAATAAAGTATGTGTGTAAATGCTACTGATGGCAAATGTCACATGTCACAGTGCTATGTAAGAACACAAAGCCTAAAACAACACAGCCACGAAAGTGATTTAATTGCTTCTAGAACCAGCTGGAGATATGAGACATTGGTAAGCTTGGGTAAGAATTCGTAAGAGCACCTGGGGAAAGTCTATTTAAAATCAATGTCACAAATATTAAAGATTTACCAATTTGACACATGCGGCCCCGGTCAAGTGGAAATACTAAATATGTTCAGGCTAAACACAGTGGCAGAAAATGTGCAATTAACGACCCTTTAAGGTCGTGCATTACAGGACCGTTTCATGTAGGATTGACCGATGAGGTGTCTTAAATTAGTGGACATTTATAGGAGTGCATTAGGTGGTTCCCAGCATAGAGGGACATCTTTAAAAGTTAGAACGTTGCGAGCAAAAAAAAAGAGAGCAACTGGAGGAACTGGACGGAAATTTTTTGGGTTGAGATCCTTCATCAAGACTGAAAGAATAGAGAAGTAGTGGCCGCTAGTCACAGGCCTTAAGTCTGGAAAAAATAACTTTCTACCATGACCCTCTGGTTCCTTTCATGAAGCAAATTCTGTATCCAGTCAGCTAGCTCTCCCTGGATCCCACATAATCTTCCTTTCAAGAGCAGCCTATCATGCAGAACTTTGTAAAAGGCCTTGAAGTCCATGTAGACCTTTACATTTACCATCCTGCTCTCGTTAACCTTCTCAGTTACCTCTTCAAAAAACTCAATCCAATTTGAGAGACATAATCTGCACAAACCATGCTGACTATCCCTAATCATCCCGACTTTCCAAATGCATGTTCGTCCTATCCTTTTTTCCCTTGCTAAAACTGTGGATTCTTCAGGATGGACTGAAGGATGTAGGTGATAAGGCTGCAGATTCTGGAATCAGGAAGATGAAGAATGGGACTGAGTAGGGGTGATGGCTGGTGGGAACAACAAACAGGGGAGGGATCAGCAGATGAGGATGGGAATCCAGTTGTTGGGATAAAATGAAATTGTGGCGGCCCCTGGTGGTGGGCCACACACAGTAGACAATAGACAATAGGTGCAGGAGTGGGCCATTTGGCCCTTCGAGCCAGCACCGCCATTCAATGTGATCATGGCTGATCATCCTCAATCAGTACCCCGTTTCTGCCTTCTCCCCATATCCCCTGACTCCACTATGTCTAAGAGCCCTATCGAGCTCTCTCTTGAAAGCATCCAGAGAACCTGCCTCCACCGCCCTCTGAGGCAGAGAATTCCACTGACTCGCCACTCTCTGTGAGGAAAAGTGTTTCCTCGTCTCCGTTCTAAATGGCTTACTCCTTATTCTTAAACTGTGGCCCCTGGTTCTGGACCCCCCCAACATCGGGAACATGTTTCCTGCCTCTAGTGTGTCCAAGCCCTTAACAATCATATATGCTTCAATGAGAAGCCCTCTCATCCTTCTAAACTCCAGAGTGTACAAGCCCAGCTGCTCCATTCTCTCAGCCTATGACAGTCCCGCCATCCCGGGAATTAAACTTGTAAACCTACGCTGCACTCCCTCAATACCAAGAATGTCCTTCCTCAAATTAGGGGACCAAAACTGCAAACAATACTCCAGGTGTGGTCTCACTAGGGCTCTGTACAACTGTAGAAGGACCTCTTTGTTCCTATATTCGATTCCTCTTGTTATAAAGGTCAACTTCGCTTCTTCACTGCCTGCTGTAGCTGCATGCTTACTTTCATAGACTGATGTACATGGACCCCCAGATCCCGTTGTACTTCCCCTTTTCGCGACTTGACGCCATTTAGATAGTAATCTGCCTTCCTGTTTTTGCTACCAAAGTGGATAACCTCACATTTATCCACATTAAACTTCATCTGCCATGCATCCGCCCACTCTCCCAACCTGTCCAAGTCACCCTGCATTCTCATAGCATCCTCCTCACAGTTCACACCGCCACCCAGCTTTGTGTCATCTGCAAATTTGCTAATGTTACTAACTGTACATAACCCTCGGTTCTGGGGGGGGGGGTCACGTGTCCTGGTGACGAGAGGTAGGGATCACGGAGAGGTCACGGGTGCCCCTGGGGTTATTTAAGGTGATAATCGCACAAGCACGGTGTCCTTACTTTCTCCCTCTTTCCCCTCCCCTTCCCAGCTCTCCCACAAGCCACTGCCTCCGCTTCTCCCTTTCTTCTCTCGCCCCCCCCCTCCCACATCAGTCTGAAGAAGGGTCTTGACTCGAAATGTCACCTATTCCTTTGCTCCATAGATGCTGCCTCACCCGCTGAGTTTCTCCAGCATTTTTATCTACCTTATATTTTACCAGCATCTGCAGTTCTTTCTTAAATAAGCACGGTGTGGTGAGTTCGGAGTCTTGGAGAAATAAAGAATACCATGTTTGGACAAACTTCACATCCTTCCTCGTTCTTTGATGGACAGCTCCGTGTCCGCTACAAAACTGTGATTGGGGGCTGGGGATAAGGTAGTGTGATGGCACGTCCCCTTTAAGATCGCTCCACTTCTGGCCACAGGCAAACGAGCCACAGCCATGTCCAATTATGGGTCATCGTGGACCAATTAACCTAATCCGAGTAACCCAGTCCAGAGGAAGTTGTGAGGATGCTTCTCAACCCTCTATTTTTATCTAGAAATAAAGCCATTGGGCGAGTTCACTTCACTGTGTCCTCCAGTGTATTCATTATTGATCCGGCATTAGGACTGATGCCACAGTAGGAAGGAAGAATGAGATGAGGTTGGAGGAGGTGCATGTGAATCTTTATGGAAACTGGAAGGGTAGTTTAGGTTGTTGGATGGATGTAAGGGAGGGGTGCAGGATCAAGTGTTACACTTCCTTTGGTCCTATATGAGGGAGTTTCACTTGGGCACAATCATGAGCTACAATCTGTGAAAAAGCACATTGGAATGGTAACGATCATTGTCTTTGAGTAATGGATTTGGTGGAAAGCCAATAGGTCACATCAGTGTAAAAGGCAGGAGACCCTGTTGACCAGATTATCGGAACTGGTTGGCCTTTGTCCGTTCAAAACAGCGTACTGCTTCATAAGCCATAGGGTGAAGCATTTTATGTTTAAAAACCATTTGGACAGGTACCTGGACAGGGTAGGTTTAGTGGAATATGGGCCAAACACAGGCAGGTGGGACTAGTGTTAATAGGGCATGTTGGTCGGCATAGGCAGGTTGGGCTGAAAGATGTTTCCATGCTGTATGACTCCTTTGTAGTTTTTGTACAAAACAGAAAATGTTGACAGCACTGAAGGTCAGGCAGGATCAATGAAAAGAGAAATATTTAATGTTTTGATACCAGACCATTCTTTTGAAATTGAAAAGGCCAAGGAAATTCAATGTGGAAATGTTATTATACCTTTGCACAGAAAATGTTTCATTTTTATTGTTCTTGTACAATTTGTGGCAGGAATAGGCAACCACTGGGGAACCATGCAAACAGATAATGGGACGCAGAAACAGGACTGTTTAATGTTATGTGAATCTAGTTGGCGTAATTCTGCAAATCACATCATGCAGCTGATTAATAGTACCGATTAATTTGTTCCTAAAAGAAATATAGGTATTTATTTGTTCTTTCTCTCAAAATTTTTCTTTTCAGCAGTTATTAAAGACATAAATTGTTTCTTTGCGACTTATGATTTTTAATTGTCAAATACTCTTCGGATGTCTGGATAATGTAAGGGAATTGATCATTTTACAATGATGAACAAAATCCTTTCACAAATTTGTCTGATTTATTGATCCCCCCCCCCCCCCCCCCAGAAGAGTTGTATGCCTAGAAATTGTGGTTTTGTGTAAATTGTAAATTGAAAAGGCCAGGGAAATTCAATGTGTAAATTTTAATACATTTAATTATCAATTTATTTGCACATACCTTTGCACAGAAAATGTTACATTTGTTATAATTAAAAATTGAGTTGTAATTTGAGGATATATCATTGCAATTATAGCAAAAACGTTCATAGTTTTTCAAAGTTTCATACCTCGAGGAATCATTGTGCATCTTTTACTGTAGTTTTACTGTGGGGGTTGAATTTTTAATAATGAACTTTTGCATCCGTCTGATTTTTTTTCCGCAGTTTGTGTTTTGTACCTGCAAGGTGTTGGGAACAAAGAATGGAGAGAGGTATGTTATTGATGCAATTATTTTAATATCAATGTAAACTATAGATAAAAATTGATTTATTATAGTGAACTGATTAATTTTTAGGGGCAATAGCTCTGGTTGGTGTTGCAATTAGTTTTTCATTAAGGGTAGTACTGTGGCACAGCTGGCAGAACTGCTGTCTCACAGTGCCAGAGACCTGGGTTCGAACCTGACCACTAGTGCTGCTTGAGTAGTGCATTCTCCCTTTGACCTCTTGTGTTTCCTCCAGGTGCCCCAGTACCATCCAACATCCCAAATACATGTGGGTTTGCATGTTAATTGGCCTCTATAAATTAGCCCTAGATGAGGAAGTGGGATAACATAGAACTAGTGTGAACAGGTGATCACTGGTTTGTGTAGGCCGAAAGGCCTGTTTCCATGCTATAAATCTAAACGATAAGTTCATTGCTATTAATAACCTTTCGTGAGAGGGAATATTTGCCATTCTCTGGCAGTCATAAGACATGGGAGCAGAACTAGGCCATTCACCCATTGAGTCTGCTTTTGACTTTAGAGATACAGCATGGAGAAGGCCCTTTGGCCCACTGAGTCCATGCTGACGAGCGTTCACCCCACATACTAACACAATCCTGCACTCTAAGGACAATTTTACATCTTACCGAAGCCGATTAACCTACAAACCTGTATATCTTTGTAGTGTGGGAAGGAATGGGAGCACCCGGTGAAAGCCGACACGATCACAAGGAGAATGTAGAAACTCTGCACAGACAGCACCTATAGTCGGGATTGAACCCATTCTCTGGCGCTGTAAGGCAGCACATCTACCGTTGCGTCACTGTTGTCTGCCATTTGATCACGGCTGATCTATTTTTCTCCCTCAACCCCATTCTCCTGCCTTCTCCCTGTAACCTTTGACACCCTTACTAATCAAGAACAAATCAATATACGTTTTAAAAATACCTATGACCTGGCCTCCACAGTCATCTGTGGTAATTAATTCCACATATTCAGAAAGAATGTGTGGCTAAAGAAATTCCTCATCTCCAGCCTAAAGGTGCGTCCTTTTATTCTAATTGTAAGAAAATGATTTTGAAACACGTTCAAAGATTGCCATTGCCCAATATAGATTTAATCAGTCTGAAGAAGGGTTTCGGCCCGAAACGTCGCCTATTTCCTTCGCTCCATAGATGCTGCTGCACCCGCTGAGTTTCCCCAGCAATTTTGTGTACCTTAGATTTAATCATTGTTGTGAGTTTCCAACGACTGTGCTTGTTTGAATTTGTAAAAATTGGGCCTTTGAGGTGCAAGGATAAAAGTTAGCATATTTTGAAAGATTTTGTACATGTTTCATGGGTATTAATAAATACTAAATAATTTATTCTGTAGAGTATAAAGTTTGAATCTTAGAATTATAAAATTGGTTTGCTGACATGTCAGACTGCCATTCTAGTCCATTTATGCTACTGTTGAGATAATACTTCAAAATCTCTAAAATTCACTAACATCATGCTTAATCTTGTTAAATCTTTATTTTTTAATTAACCTCCACCTTTTGTAATCAGCATGAATTGTTCATATTTAATGTTTAATGTATAATTTTAACTATGGCTGTAAAATCCAAAGTGCACTACAAGCATTTCTTGAAATTGTAAATGTTTTCGTTGGGAGAAAAATATGGTTCAAATTTGGACTTATGAACTCAGTACCAGTTCCTTATTCAATGTTCTTGTGCATGAATCTGTCTTGCACCACTTCATATTTATTATGCATTTGCCGTGTTGAATATGTCAGTAGTGAATTTATGGCATTACTCTTTTATATATATTGTTCAACAGTATGGAAGAACAGAAGCTATTGACAATACTTTGAATCCAGACTTTGTGAGAAAATTTCTTCTTGATTACTTCTTTGAAGAGCGTCAGAATCTTCGATTTGATTTGTACGTAAATATGTTATGAAGCAAATGTGCATTTTACTGTTATAAGTCTGCTTTTTCCACCAAGTAAAATCAAAATATAATTTTAAATAAAATTGCCAATATGTAGACAGTCACAGATCAAAACCAGATGGGAGCCAGAGTAGTAGTTCAGAAATTGGAAGGAGTGATTCAAAGGTAGAGGTTAGGACCAGTAAAGGACAAACAGGCAGGGAGAGGTGGAGCAATATGGTGATGCTGGTGGGCTGCAGTGTGTTTATTTCAATGGAAAGAGTATTGTGGAGAAAGCAGATGAACTTGGATCAGTGCTTGGGACTATGATGTTGTGGCCATTGCGGAAATGTGTTTGCGAAAGGGTCATGACTGGCAGGTCAATTTTCTGGGATTTCGATGTTCCAGACATGATCAAGAGGGATGCAAAAGAGGTGAGTAGTTGCTCTACCAATCAGGGAAACTGTCATGGCAGCGCTCAGGGAGGACATAGTGCAGGGTTCGTCCATTGAGGCAAAATGGGAAAGATGCAAGCACACTAATGGGATTGCAATATAGCTCCCAATAGCAAGCGGGAGGAACAGATATGTAGACTGATTACTGTTACCAAAGCAAAAGGGTTGTCTTAGTAGGTGACTTTAACTTCCCCAATATTGACTGGGACTTGCTCAGTGCAAAAGGCTTAGACGAGGTAAAATATGTGAGGTGTATCCAAGAAGATTTTTTGAAACCCTAGTCCAACCCGAAAAGGGAGCATACTGAACCTTGTGTTGGGAAATAGGCTTGGCCAGGTGACTGATGCTTCTGAGAAAGAGCATTTTGGGGATAATGATAGCTCACCCCATATGTTTTAAGATTGGTTTGAATAGAAAGAAGGCTGGACTTTGTGGGATGTAGATAAATTGGAGTAAGGCAAACTACTATTTTATTAGGCAAGAAATCTGGAGGGTACACTGGGAGCAGTAGTTATTGGTTAAGTCCACATGTGCCACTTGGGAATTGTTGAAAGACTAGTTGATCGATTTCAGAATTGGCACGTTCCATTAAGGAGGAGGGATAAGGGTGGCAAAGTAAGGGAACCTCGGATGACTGAATAGGTTGTAAATTTGGTAAAAAAGAAAAAGGAAGTGCATGCAAGATCAAAGAGGATGGAATCAGACAGGGCCATTGAGGGATATAGAGAGAGGAGGAAAGAAGCGAGCGATTAGAAGGGCCAAATGGGGCCACAGAATGTGCTTTTTATGCATAAAGCATGAGCTCGCCACGACTGCCACGTCTGAGCAACACGAGCTATTGATTAACAAGCAGACCCCGCCACATCTAATCTTGCCCGAAGATGCCGTACGTTCCTAAAACAGGCATTTGAGAAATGTGCACAATTCTCATATCAGTAGGCCAAATATATAAATTAAATGTAAATGCATCCATTACATAATTTGAATTAAGCTTATTTGTTCAATTTGCAAACCTATTTTTTTCATTATATTAATCATTGTTTCATTTTCTTGCAATGTCAATCATTTCAAGGGTATCAAGATTCAATGTATTTCCAGATATCCCGTTCACACGAGACAACGTGCCAGTTTTAATGCTATGTGATTCCACTTCAGGGATCCTGGCAAGTAAGGATCCCTTAAGTAAATAAGCACTGGCAATCTTATAATAACCTTGTTATGTAACATTGGTCCAGACCATACCCAGAAAAATGTCCTGGTCACTGTCATTTTGAAAGGATGTGAGGGTTATGCTGAGAGGGCAGAAGAAGTGTGCAAGAATAGTTTCAGGAATGAGCGAGTGAGTTGTGTTAGGGCAAAGATGGATTCTTTTTGAGGTGGAGCCTTGACATGAGATGTACTAAGCATTAAAATCGTATGTGGACTACACAAATTAAATAAAACCTGATTCCTTGGTGGGAATGTGTTCAAGAAGGAACTGCAGATGCTGGAAAATCGAAGGTACACAAAAAAGCTGGAGAAACTCAGCGGGTGCAGCAGCATCTATGGAGCGAAGGAAATAGGCAACGTTGCCTATTTCCTTCGCTCCATAGATGCTGCTGCACCCGCTGAGTTTCTCCAGCTTTTTTGTGATCCTTGGTGGGAATGTTGAGTAGCAACATAGGGATGAACGGTAAAGGCAACGTGAAGGAAACTTTTTAACGCATTCCCTAATTAACATCTGGATTGAATTGTTGGACCAAATAGTGGAATTTCATTATATTGTGGCTTTCAAAAGGGAATTAGATTTGTACATTAAACAAACAATTGCAGGATTGTGTGGAAAAGGAGTGGTTGGAACAAACCACATTGCTCTTACATTTGTTACCACCAACACAAATGGACATAATCAGTCCACCTGTGCTACTCTAATTCTCTGATGTTATAACATTTCAATGAATATAACCATATAACCCTGAGTTTGTGTAGTTTCTCCTTATACTTCAATTGTTAAGAATTTCGACTGCACTCTTGCCAGGATCAATGTATCCTTTGTAAAGATATGATAGCTGGAACTGTTCCAGGGCTTTGTTTAGCTAGAGATCAATTTTGATCCTCCTTTTAATGTGCTACAGATATAAATCCAGATTTTTATTGTCATGAGTACCACGAGACAGTGAAAATCTTGTTCTGCATCTATCCAGTCAAATCATATCATGAGTATGATATATCCTCTTCTGGAACAGCACGCAGAAAGCCGTCATGTTCCGGTGTAATATTGCCACCTCCAAGATATCGGATTCTATTTGTCATTTTGATAGTTATTTTTAACATGTCCATTTAGCATAACAAACTAACTGTGCAGATATCTTAGCCTCTCGTAATTACATCGCAGATTTGTCACAGATTCCTTTATGTAGCTTTTTCTGTTTGTAAGTCAGTACTTGACCAGATGTGCAGTTAGCCTTGATCCTTGCTATCCAACTCATTAGGCAATAGCAAATCCAGTGAGCAACAGTGGCACTTAACATTTGGAGAGCAGAACACTAAAATTGGATTTGGAGTAAATTACTGATTGATCTATTTCAAAAGTGAGGGTTATTTTCATCTGAATTGCACCTTGCATCTGTCTAATATTTGTCACTTTTAAACTCAGTTGCATTCAAAGATGCAACTTTTGCATATTTCTACACTAAAAAAATGGCTTTCTATTTTAATTAAATGTTTTATTTTAGGACTTCAAATTTAATACATTTTGCAAAGATATGGTGTACAACTATGAGAGAATTAATTTGTTGAGTTATTTCTTAGATCTGTGAACATTTACTACTTGTCTCATGCATAGTGAGTCTGCAGTTTTCTGCTTCTTTAAGGCATGTTATTATCATACATTGGACATGAATATTCTAAACTAAGGCAATTTGGGATTATTAGTAGAATAAATATAGTTTTCAGTTTGCATACTTGTGGTGCATTGAATTCCTATTCTTAAGAACATTTTTTTGAACCGCTATAAATTGTCCAGTGGGTGCACGTCAATGATGTTTCGTGAAATGTAAAACTGATTGCTTGGTAATTTTAGTTGACTATGACCAGTTGAACAACATTGGGTACTTTGTTTAGCACTGCCTCCTCTGATCAGTTCAGTCCTCGCTGTTGGAGCTGCTCTCTTCAGTTGCTGCCTGTAAGCAGCAAAAAAGCAGTACAGTCAGATGCTATGATTTCCAAAAGTGAGGGTGAGGCATGGGGCGATAGGCATCGAGTATTTGATCCGTTGGTGCTGGAGGACATGCTCTGGTGGTAGCTAAGAAGTGACTTTTTCAAACTAGTCTTGTTGTAGTCTCTGGCTATGATGGAAAAGGTGTTGGAGCACGCCATCTGGTGTTTGTTCACCATGGCATGTAGCTCCTCCAGTGCTAGCTGAACATCTGTCTGAGGCGGGATGTAGGCCACCGTCATGCTGACAGGTGAATTCCCTTGGGAGTTAAAAGGGGCTACACCACTGCTAGATGTTATATGTGTGGAGAGCAGGAATTGGACAAGACCACTCTGTCTGAGCACCGTGAAGAGTTTACCATGAGCCAAATGCTGCCAGCTTTCATCTTACCCAATGACACTGTATGATCAACTGTGCCTATATACACACACGCACACGCAAAGATTGAGCTGCCAGGATAAACCAGAGATTGCCAGTGTTGCCTTTTCAAACCTGAAAGCTGAACTGCCAGGATTAGTCTGGGGCTGCCAGCGCATCCACTCACAGCACAGGTGAACTGCAGGGAGAAGCCTGAGATCACCACACCTCCTCCGGGACAAGCCCAAAGTCACCAGCATCATTGCACATGTGCCCTGACAACAAGGGACAGTGCCCCAATGTGGTCCTGGACTTCCTTGTCACTGTAAATAAAATATATCATGTAAGTTCACTCTTGTGCGAATGTTAGTTCAGTCATCGCTGAATCCTGCTTCAACCTCATTGATACAGGGTGGAGAATTTTGGGTAAACCATCTCTCTGAAACATAGTAAACAATATTCCCTCGCATCCCATGCAGAGCAAACTTGTTCTGAAGTGCTCCACCTTATTATCTCGGGACAGCTTTGGCCAATAGGATCCTAAGGGCAGGGAGGGAGACTGGTTGCTATCCATTAAGCCTCATTCTTACTAGCAGCCCACCTCAATGACCAGGTTCCAGGCACATGGTGACCTCCCTGGCTGCTCCAGGTATTGTATTTCTGTTTATACAGGTTGTGAGGTCGGCCATAGCCCTGCTGACCAGAAGCCCCTTGCTGTTGGAAAGTCTATTGCCATTGCTAAGTCATAACAGCACTAATCCATTTAAATGGACTTGCAACCTGGCTCTTTTAGATGAAGTAGTTCAAAACATCCACAATAAGTTTTACAAAGTGATTACCCCAAGATTCCTTTACCATCAAACCTAAAATAACAAAGGCAGCAAGTTGCATAGTATTTTGACTTGGAATTCTTGATCACTTGGCCAGAATTCTGGAACTGAATATGGAATTACACTATAGGGGCATCATTACCACGAGGATCAAGGATGCCAGTGGCCCAAGAGTACAACATGCATTGAGATTTAGTTTTATCTTGGCATAATGTTTGGTACAGATTGTGACCTGAGGGCCTGTTCCTGTGCTTTACTTGTTCATGGTCTATATTTCTTCTAAGAAGTCTTTAAATAACAGTAATTGTGATCGTAATTCATGCCATCTTCCTGTTTCTGCCTCGGAAAGATTAATTTAGGCCCCATATTTAATTGCTGGCATGTTCAGTGTGGGTGTGTGTGATGTCAGATAGTTTCTACCATGGTAGCACTTTCTCCTGTGACTCGTGCTTAGTCATTTTTTTGATTGGCGAACCTAAGCAGCACATGGGGTGGGAATACAGGAACCAAATTGTGTTGTGTTTACAATCTGAAAAGGTTGTCTGAAAAAGCCAGAAGCAATGGGCTCGATTTAAAAATAAAACTGTGGATTCCATGAATAGTGAATCAATGCATTAAAGAGAAAATTATCTTGTGGGAATATTGTAGAAGAAACAAAACTAATACAGTTCAGAATAAGATAATCAATAGTGAAACTCATTTCCAAACTTTCATGTCTGGATTTGACTTAATAAAACAGTAATAATTGTGATACAAGAATATTGAAAAAAGGTTTCAACTACTCTCTTTACAATCTTTTCATTGGTTGTATTGATGTGAAGTGTAACACACTGACATCTAATTTATTTTATTTTCAGATATGACGTTGATTCGAAGAGTTCAAATTTATCTGAGCATGTAAGTTTTCTGCATGGTTTATTTTTGAGGCTTTAGTTGTGTGTCACAATATGGTGCAGCAACTAAAGATTTGCATCGGGTGATCGCAGAAATTAGCTAGCAATTTTTGCATTAAAGGTTTTGAGAAATTCTCTTTGTCTATTGTTGGATTTGAAATTATTATTGCCATTTGAATTGTCTGCATAATCACAATAAAAATGTCAAGTGTATTTTGTCAAGTGAGTCGCTGAGTCGACGGATTCTGACCAACAAATGGCCACACAATTTGGGATTCATTCGGCCTTCTATCAGCTTTTTAATAGACATTACTTTTCAGGATTTGTAAAGATAGTTATAGTCAGTCAGTTTCTCAATACAGAAATTTCCTGATCTTTCTTCACTTTCTAGATCTATGAAATCTGTACAAGATTACTGTTGATGTTCAGTAGCTAGTATGACAACATGTCAGAACATTACACCAGGAATTGTATTATATTATTCAGACATGTTACTGCAGTGTTTCTCAATATTGTTGGATATCTCTGATGAATTAGCAAACTGAGATGAAGACTTTGAAGGCAGAAGTCATCCTCTATCTGATGATTGCTGTTCATTAAAACAGGTCATGTCTAGAGTATGGCCGGAAAATATCTTAGATTTATTTTTGATATTCTCTTGTTGATGTTATCTTCATCTGGATCAAAATGTCTAACCTGATCCTCAGATGGTGATGTCATGTTCTGGACCCATCACTAGGGTACTTGTCCTCTCTGCATCCAGTTTAGAGAGTCCTGCCAGAATCTTGTGAGTTTCACTGATATTCTCTTGTATTCTTCTAAACCTGCATAAATACAGGTGTAGTTGATGCAATATTTCCTCATATGACAGCCCTGCCTTCCCTGGGATTGTTCTGGTATATCCTTTTTGCACTCCCTCTATGACAAGTATACAAGTTCATAATTTATTAGGCCATTCGACTCATCAAGTCTACTCCACCATTCAATCATGGCTGAACTATCTTTCCCTCTCAATCTTTCCATTCTCCTGCTTTCTCCCCATAACCACCGACACCCTTACTAATGAAGAATCTGTCAATCTGTGCTTTAAAAATGCCCAAATTACTTGGCCTCCACAGCCGTCTGTGGCAATGAATTCACAGATTCTCCATTCTCTGACTAAAAAAATATCCTTTGTCCGGTCAGGAGACCAGAACTTCTTCTCTTACCTGGCATCCACTAAGGATTGTCCACTAAGCCTGTTTGCTTCCAGACCAGGACTGTCACCGATGCTACAGAACCCAACCACACTCCGATTGTCCCCAGGCTGGATGCCCCACTCTCACATCCAGGATGGGACCCTTGATGCTATTTGCCACCAGATCAAGCAGAGCCCCCGGGGCCAGTGACACCGAGTACATCTGTCCCTGGACTGGGCCCACCAATGCCACAGCCCTCATTATCTCCACAGACATCCCGAGCCGGAGCACTGACTTCGTTGGTCCTTGCCTGCTCCCCAGCACCCACAGGCTAAGGTCGCCAACTTCCCTGGATCCGATGCCCTCCATTCCCACCACTTTCAGGCTGGCGGAGTTGACGATGCCGATTCCCAACAACCCCCCCCCCCCCCCCCCGGTTACCTCTTAAAGGTCCTGCTGCTCACCTGGTTCCCTCTATATCAGGGCTCTTGCCATCAGTTGCTGCTGGATCCAGCTACCCTTCCTCAAATGTTCCCCGCACACCCTTCTCATCTCTGAACTCTCTCCAACATATCTCCCCCAAGCACCCCTCTCTGTCCTCAAATCATTGGTCCTTGTTCCAATCGTACACTGGCACCATCCCCCAATTCTTTCTCAGCTATATTAATGACTGCATCGGGGCTGCCTCGTGCACCCGTGCAGAACTCGCTGATTTCATTAACTTCACCACTAACTTCCACCCTGCCTTGAAATTCACCTGGACTATTTCCGACACCTCTCTCCCCTTTCTTGATCACTCTGTGTCCATCACAGGACACACACCATCGACTGACGTCTACCACAAACCTACCGACTCCCAATTATCTGGACAACACTTACTCCCACCCTGCCTCTTGCAAAGATACCAGCTCCTACCACCAACCCCTCTGTCTCTGCCACATCTGCTCCCAAGATGAGGCTTTCCATTTCAGGACATTTGAGATGTTCTCTTTAGAAAATGTGGATTTCTCCCTGTTGTCATAGATAGATCCTTGACCTGTGTCTCCTCTGTGTGCCCTTAGTTCTGCTCTTGCTCCCCCCCCCCCCCCCCCCCCCCCCCCCCCCAGGCAGAGAGCAAAGACGTTGGTTAGGCCGCACTCAGAGTATTGCGTGCAGATCCAGTTGCCCCATTTCAGGACAAATCCGGAGGCTTTGGAGAGGGTGCAGAGGAGGTTTTACTAGATTGCTGTCTGGATTCGAGGGTTTCATCTACAAGGAGAGGTTGGATAGCCTTGGATTATTTTCTCTGGAACATCGGAGGTTGATGGGAGGCTTGATAGAATTGATCTTCTCTGCATTTTGTAACATAAGAAATCCATGTCTTAATTTCTGAAAGAGATATTTTAATTATCTATTGTAACAGCAGTCATTGGATATGTCTGTGCAGTAACAAAAAATGGCAATTTATGCTTCTGTGGTTATTTTGTTGATAAATGTTACAATAGGAGATCAGGACATGGAAAGTAAAATTCCAAGCACTTATTTTTTGTATTAAATGTTAGATCACATTTGTGCAGAAAAAAACTCATTCCACAATTAAAATTAATTGTACAGTAAATATTTTAAACTACATTTATTTTGTTTCTTTTTCCTCTTTCAGGACTTTCTGGGTCAAGTGTTTAGCACTTTAGGAGAGATTGTGGGTTCTCTGGGAAGCAGGCTGGAAAAACCACTTGTGTAAGTAAAACACAGTCTTTATTGTGAATAAAGGATGCCGTTATGTAGGAGTTCCTTCAATTGACCCTCTTTAATGACCGAATGGATGATTAGCTTCAGATTCACCCAGGGTCTTGAAACATGCTTTCAGGGGGCAAATTTTTTTATCAGGTGCATCAAGGATTTTTTTCTTAAATGTAATCATTGAATCTGATTACAGGCACTCAACAAACTCAGGAAGTTTAATTTCTGACTAGCATTATTTATTCTTGATTTTCAATCTCCACATTGATGGGGGATTCTGAAGGAATGACCTTTGTGTTTGATTGTGCTTTTATGGCCTTTTGGAAATTTATCCCTGCGTGGGATTGAATATCAAAGTCTTGTGGACTTGTCCCAAACTGGTGTTGGTTTCCTTAACTTTGTGTCTCAGACAAAATAGGAGTAATAAACTTGAAACTGATATTTTGGTTAATGGGGAGAAATTCATGGCTGTAAATCCTTGTTTGAAATGGAAATGTTGGCATATTATATGTGTTTGCTGTTTAAATTGCACAAATTGCATATTTTGTGAAGTGTAATTCGACACTGTTTCCAATATGAGTCTCCATTGGTTTTCCGTAAAGGGTGTGGATGGGGCATGGTGCAGCATGAAATGCAATGTGGATGACTCCTACATGATTACATCAAGTGAAGAGTAAGATTTGCATCCAAAACCAGACAGAAGCGTTGTTAAATGGGAAACAGACTGAGCAGTTTTGCATACAAATTTACATTTTCAAGCATTGATCATGTATTGGTCTTAACAAAGAAGTACGTACTCGGGTAAAAGTAAATTTAAATGTTTTAAGGCATTTGGATATTGACCGATGTTCGTAAGTCTTTTGTATTTTTGAAACGAACGTATAGAGTAACAACATCATTCTTTCCAGTGGGTGTCCCTGTGAGAATACTCCTACCTACTGTGACAGGAGCTGCCCGAGAGATTATCTGCACCGATTCACGGGTGCTTATGATAAACGTGAACATGATTTTCTTTGAACAAACCACACTTTAGTACATAATTAGCGACTCCATAAATGTAAATAATGCCAATGGATCGAAGAGTTTGCAGAATTATACTATTTTTCAACTAATATTCAATGTGACTAATGCATCAGCTGTTTCTGCAATTTTGATCTTTCAATTGCCTTGATTGCACTGGGATTAAATGACTCACCAAATTTCAAAGGATTTCAAGGACTTTTATTGTCACATGTACCAATTAAGGTACAGTGATATGCGAATTACCATACAGCCTTATGAAAAAAAAAGAAACAAGGCACACAATTACATAAAAGTCAACTTAAACATCCAACACAGCAGATTCCCCACATTCCTCACTGTGATGGAAGACAAAAAATCCAATATTCTTCCACTTTATTCTCCCACAGTCGGGGCAGTCAATCCATCCTTTGGGACGATTGAAGCTCCCCCATCGGGGCGGTTGAAACTCCCCCATCGGGGCGGTTGAAACTCCCCCATCGGGGCGATCGAAACTCCCCCATCGGGGCGATCGAAACTCCCGCGTCGGGGCGATCGAAACTCCCGCGTCGGGGCGATCGAAACTCCCGCGTCGGGGCGATCGAAACTCCCGCGTCGGGGCGATCGAAACTCCCGCGTTGGGGCGATAGAAACTCCCGCGTTGGGGCGAGCGAAACTCCCACGTTGGGGCGATCGAAACTCCCGCGTTGGGGCGATCGAAACTCCCGCGTCGAGGAGATCGAAACTCCCGCGTCGGGGCGATCGAAACTCCTGCGTCGGGGCGATCGAAACTCCTGCGTCGAGGAGATCGAAACTCCCGCGTCGGGGCGATCGAAACCCCTGCGTCGGGGCGATCGAAACTCCCGCGTTGGGGCGATCGAAACTCCCGCGTTGGGGCGATCGAAACTCCCGCGTTGGGGCGATCGAAACTCCCGCGTGGGGGCGATCGAAACTCCCGCGTCGGGGCGATCGAAACTCCCGCGTTGGGGCGATCGAAACTCCCGCGTCGGGGCGATCGAAACTCCCGCATCGGGGCGATCGAAACTCCCGCGTTGGGGCGTTTCAAACTCCCGCATCGAGGCGATGGAAACTCCTGCGGCTTGGAGTTCCCGGTCGGTCTCTGACCAGAGACCGTGGGCTCCGTGATGTTAAGTTCGCAAGCACCCGCGGTTGGAGCTCAGAGGTTGATTCCTGGCAAAGGGATCGTGGGTTCCACGATGGTAAGTCCGCAGGCAACCGAGGTGGAGCTCTCGTCGATCTCCAGCAAAGGCCAGCAACTCCTCGATGTTAGGCCGCCGTGCGGACGGAGATACGATACGGGAAAAAATCGCATCCCCGTTGAGATAGGAAATTTGAAAACGTTTCCATCAGCCCCCCCCCCCCCCCACACCCCCCACATAAAACAAGCTCAAGAACACTAAAAACATACATTTAACACATACTATTAAACACAAAGGAAAGAAAGGATAGACAGACTGTTGGTGTGGCATCCATTGCTGGCGCCTCCCGGTGGCTAACATTTGACTAACATTAAACATTTTTGAACATCTTTACTATCTATTACTGGCTGTTTTTTTAACTACTCCTTTGATGTAGCGATTAATTTATCTGTGTAAAGAAAAAAGTCAAGTTCTTGCATGTAAAGCAGAGTTATTTACCACAGGATTAGATATCAAAAACAAGAGTGCATATGTTTAAGTTGAAATGGGCTCGATTTAATATGAACCCGAGGGGCAGCTTTTTCATCCGATGGTGAGCATATGGAATGAGCTACCAGAGGGGGTTGTTGAGGCAAATACTAATAACAGCATTTAAAAGACACTTGGACAAGTAGGTGACTCTGAAAGGTTTAGAGGGGTATAGGCCAAACACGGACAACTGGCATCTTTGTGATGTGGGGAGAAACAGGAACACCAGGAGGAAGCCCACAGTCACAGGGAGAATGTGCAACCTCCTTACAGGTGGGTGCTGTCTGGGTGGAGTTTGTACATTCTCCCTGTAACTGCGAGGGTTGATAGTTTAATTGGCTTCTGATACCCATATGAAGGGAAAACAATTTGATTAGATTAATGTAAATGAACGGTTGATGGTCAGCATGGTTTCAGTGGGCTAAATAGTCTGTTTCTGTGCTATATTGTGCAATATTTACCTAAATCAGAGCATTGATAGGTTTGAAGGGATGGGATGTTATGGCCAATATGGAGTCCTGGTTAAGGGACAGAAGTGACATCTTAATGTTCCAGGTTGCAGGTGGGGGTAAGAGAGGAGGGAGAGTAGATTTATTAATTAATAAGCCGACCGTGACAGTAGTCCGAGACGACATAGTGCTAAGGACTTTGGTGGGGTAAAATTTTTCAATGGTTCAGGAATGTTTTCTCAGTGAACCTGTGGAGGACCCTACAGGAGGGATGGCAAAACTCAGCCAACTCATCATAAATTGGGCAAGGAAAATGAATGCAGTGTCAGTGGGTGCCCCATTTGAGACCAATAACCACAGTTCTATTTAGACAATAGGTGCAGGAGTAGGCCATTCGGCCCTTCAAGCCAGCACTGGCATTCAATGTGATCATGGCTGATCATACACCATCAGTACCGCATTGCTGCCTTCTCCCCATACCCCCTGATTCCGCTATCATCAAGAGCCCTATCCAGCTCTCTCTTGAAAGTATCCAAAGAATCGGCCTCCACCGCCCTCTGAGGCAGAGAATTCCACTCTCTGTGTGAAAAAGTGTGTCCTCGTAGTTTAAGATTAGGGCAGAAGAATCTGCAGATGCTGAAATCTTGAGCTAAAAAACAGTGTTAGAGGAACTCAGCAGGCCAGGCAGGAACTGCGAAGGGAATTGACAGACTATTTCTGTTTCAGGATCCTTCTTCAGACGGAAGAAATGTACTGACTGGAAGTGTTGTCTATCCCCCCCCCCCCCCCCCCCAACCCCCACCCCTACCACAATGCTGTCTGGCCCACTGAATTCATCCAGCACTTTGTTTTTTTTGTTGCTCTATTAGCTTTAAAATATTTATGGATGGGGACAGTGCTCGTCCTCAAATTAAAGTTCTAAACTGGGGCAAGGTCATCTTGATGGTATTAGACAGGAACTTGTGAATGTTGATTGGAGTAGGATGTTTGCTGGGAAAGGGACATTTTTTTTTACTAAAGAAGGAAATCAGGAGTGCAGGCAGGGAGTATGAGAGAGCACGGGGAGATATGCTTAATTAGAATTCAAAGAGATTTTATAAGTATATTAAGGGGAAAAGGGTAACTCAAGAGAGGATAGAGAACCTCAGAAACTGAAGTGACCATGTGTGGAGCATCTGGAAATGTCCTGAATGAATTTTTCTATTCTGTTTTTATTATGGAGAAAGACATGATGGCCAGGGAACTTGGGAGAGTTAGTGGAGATGTCTTGAGGACAGTCGGTGTTACAGTATATGAGATGTTGGCATTGTTAGTAGTATGAAGGTAGGTAAATCCTCCAGGGCTAGTCCAGATACATCCAAAGACACTAGAAAGCTAAAGAAGAAATTGCAGGAGTCCGAACTGAGGTATGTGAATTAGCATTAGATACAGCTGAAGTGCTGGAAACTAGAGGGTGGCTAATGTTGTTCTGCAAAAGTGTGAAGTGTAGATGGAGTCCTTGGAAGGGAGGTTAGTTTGCATGATTGTCTGGGCTACATTCACAACTATCTGCAATTTCTTGTGGTCTTGGGTGAAGCTGTTCCCAAACCATGTTGGGACACATTCCGATAAAATACTTTCTATGGCGTATCTGCAGAAGTTGGTGAGTGTTTGTGAGGTCATGCTGAATTTCTTATGCCTTCTAATGGAAGTAGAGGCATTGGTGTGTTTTATTGACCATTGCTTTAATGTGACTGGTCCAGGACAAATTGATGGTGATATATATTCCCAAGAACTTGAAGCTTTCAACTAATTCTACTTCTGCTGCATCAATATGAACTGGAATGTGTGCACTGTTTAACTTCCTGAAGTCGATCACAATCTCCTTTGTCTTGCTGACATTGAGGGAGAGGTTGTTTTCTTGGCACGAGGTTCTCAATTTCCTTTATGTGCTTCTTCTCGATATTATTTGATACATGGCCGACAACGGTGGGGTCATCGATGAATTCTTAAGTTGAGTTGGATTGGTATTTGGCTGCATAGTCATGATTGTATGAAAAGTATAGTAGGGGGCTGAGAATGTATCCTTGTGGGGCACCATTATTGTAGAGGATGAAGTGTCACCTATCTTTACTGATTTTGGTCTGTTGGTCAGGAGGTCGCAGATCCAGTTGCAGAGGAGAGTGCTGACTTCAAGTTCCACGAGTTTTGCGATGAGCTTGGTTGGGATAATGGTATTGAAAGGGGTGGTATGCAGTAGGTTAATCGGCCTCTGTAAATGGCCTCCAGTAGAGTGAAAGTGGGTTAAAATACATCTAGTTTGAACGATGGTTGGCATGGACTCTAAACTGAACAAATCTCAATTATTTTTGATCTTCTGCAACTCGTGGCTATGAAATGCTACGTTGCACTTCAACTCTATCAAGCTTCCTATTGCAGTGGGGAAATCTACGGGATGAATAGAAAATCATTCTTCTTCTGACACTTCCCCTTCATAATGAAAGTCATTTCAACTTCAGTCAACTGCAGATTGCAGTGTGCAGATGATACTTGCATTCATACACAATCCACTGAGTTCCAATTTATCATTGACCAGTTTGCAAAAACATGCAAGAGAGTGAGCCTTATATTAAGCAACAGTCGGACACATGTCTTCAAGCAACTTTGCAGAACTGCATAAATATCAACCCTTAACAATGGAGGGTCACAATGAGACTCTGGGGAAATGTATATACTATGTTCCATATCTCGAGATCCGTCTCATGATGAAACCAGATGCTGATTAAGAAACTCATCACAGCCTCCAGTGCCTCATTCTTTGATGATCTGAAGAAAAGATGTTTAAAGCCAATGACCTCAAATCCAACACTTCGTGGTCTGCCAGTCAGCAGAAGAACTTCACCATCCTATATTTTTGCCAGCATGGACTGTGATTGATCAAATGGAAAAGGAATAGGTAAAAGCAAAAAATAAGCAATTCGAGTTATTCAGCAAAAAGTTATACATTCCATCCCACAAGACATATTCTGCCCCACCAGTGGCAGACTGTGTATATCCAACATTGGCCTCTGAACTTGAGTGGAAGTAAGTAATCCTCATCCTTAAGGGACTAATAGAAAAAAGAAGAGGACGGAGAAAAAGTCAAAGACTTCTTGAGCCAATTGTGTCAAAATTGAAGATGGTTGTGACTTTCAACCCAGGGAGAATAATTCTCGTGAAATTTTAGTAGTTAAACTGGTAAAGCAGTAGAGACCAGTTCCCTCAAGCATATCCATGTATCTTTCAAGCTGCCTGTACACCTGCTCTTTGGGTCAGGTCATCCTGCCTTTGATGCAAGTGCACCTGCGCTTTCTCATCTGGAACACCACAATCAACTCAAGCATAGCTGTGAGTAGAAAATATCAATGGATTGCCCATCATGTTGAAATAAATCAGTGAAATTCACTCAGCTGCTACACCATGGGTGTCCCGGTGGTGCAGCAGTAGAGTTGCTTCCTTACAATGCCAGAGGCCCAGGTTTGATCCTGATTATGGGTGCTGTCTGTATGGAGTTTGTACGTTTTCCCTGTGAACTCGTGGGTTTTTCTCCGGGTACTCCGGTTTCCTCTCACTCCAAAGACGTAAGGGTTTGAAGATTATTTGGCTTTGGTAAAATTATAAATTGTCCCTAGTGTGTAGGATAGTGTTAATGTGCAGGGATTGCTGATCGGCGTGGGCCTGTTGGGTCGAAGGTCCTGTTTCCGCGCCGTATCTCTTTTTTAAAAGGAACATGTGGAAGTTGGGCCAAACTGTTCATTCGGCCCAACTCAGCCATGCATGTCCCATTTACCTATCTTTGGCCCATGTCCTCCAAACATTTCCTATGTAGGCACCTGACCAAATGCTTTTGAATGTTATAATTGTTATAAATATACAGTGCATTCAGAAACTATTCAGACCCCTTCACCTTTTCTACATTTTGTTACATTACAGCCTCATTCTAAAATAGATTAAATTCATCATTTTAATTATCAATCTACACAAAATACCCTTTAATAAAAAAGCAAAAACAGGTGTTTAGAAATTTTTGCAAAGTAATTCAAAAGAAATAACTGAAATATCACATTTACATAAATATTCAGACCTTTTACTCAGTACTTTGAGGCACCTTTGGCAGCGATTACAGCCTCAAGTTTTCTTGGGTATAATGCTACAAGCTTCGCACACCTGTATTTGGATAATTTCTCCCATTCTTCTCTGCAGATCCTCTCAAGCTCTTTCAGGTTGGATGGAGAGCATCGATGCACAGCTATTTTCAGGTCCCTCCAGAGATGTTCGATGGGTTCAAGTCCGGTCTCTGGCTGGGCCACTCAAGGACATTCACAGACTTGTCACAAAGCCACTCCTGCCTTGTCTTGGCTGTGTGCTTAGGGTCGTTGTCCTGTTGGAAGGTGAACCTCCGCCCCAGTCTGAGGTCCAGAACACTCTGGAGCAGGTTTTCATCAAGGATCCTCTCTGTACTTTTAACTTTCCCTCGGACCTGACTAGTCTCCCAGTTCCTTCCGCTGAAAAACATCCCCACAGCATGATGCTGCCACCACCATGTGTCAGTGTAGGTATGGTATTGACCAAGTGATGAGCAGTGCCTGATTTCCTCCAGACGTGACGCTTGGCATTCAGGCCAAAGAGTTCACCGAACCAGAGAATCTTGTTTCTCATGCCTTTTGGCAAACTCCAAACAGGTTGTCATGTGCCTTTTACTGAGGAGCTGTTTCTGTCTGGCCATTCTACCAAAAAGGCCTGATTGGTGGAGTGCTGCAGATATAGTTGTCCTTCTGGAAGGTTCTCCCATCTCCTCAGAGGAAGTCTGGAGCTCTGACCATTGGGTTCTTGGTCACCTCCCTGACCAATGCCCTTCTTCCCCAATGGCTCAGTTTGGCTGGATGGCCAGCCGTATGAAGAGAGTCCTGGCGGTTCCAAAATTCTTCCATTTAAGAATGACGGAGGCCACTGTGCTCTTCGGGACCTGCAATGCTGCAGAAATTGTTTTATACCCTTCCCCAGATCTGTGTCTCGGCACAATCTTGTCTCGGAGGTCTACGAACAATTCCTTCATCTTCATGGCTTGGTTTTTGCTTGGACGTGCACTGTCAACTGTGGGACCTTATATAGACAGGGGTGTGCCTTTCCAAATCATGTCCAATCAATTTAATTTACCACTGGTGGACTCCAATCAAGTTGTAGATACATTTCAAGGATAATCAATGGAAACAGGGTCTGAATACTTACGTAAATGTGATATTTCGGTTATTTTTTTTAATTTATTTGCAAACATTTCTAAATACCAGTTTTCGCTTCTTCATTCTGGGGTATTGTGTGTAGATTGATGATAAAAAAATGAATTTAATCTATTTTAAAATAAGGCTATAACGTAACAAAATGTGGAAAAAGTGAAGGGGTCTGAATACTTTCTGAATGCACTGTATCTACAGCATCTTGCAAATCATTAATATACTAAATGCCAAATGGACTCGTTTTCTTCAGTGTGATTATAACTTCCCTGTAATAATTTTCTACTTTCCATAAAACACTAGTCTCATTTAAGTTTTACCAAACACTAAACTCTATTAAAGATGATGTCAATCAACTACATGTTCTGTTGGATTCATGAAGAATTTGAATTTTGATATGAGTAACCTGTTGTATATTGACACTTCTGAAAAATATAAAATTTTTGTTAGACATAATAGGGCAGATCTTTGTTCTGCAAAACTTTGATCTTTGTTCATTGTGGGGCGGCACAGTAGCACAACAGTTGTAAAATTGTCTCTAGTGTGTGTTGGTTAGTGTACGGGGTGATCGCTGATCGGCGCAGACTGGATGTGCCAAAGGGCCTGTTTCCGTGCTAAATATTTAAAGTCTAAATGCATCTTTCTTTAGGTACACACGGCCTATATGCTGTACTGGACCAAATCACTGGGGCTCTGTGTAATTTCAGTGTGTGGATTCCTTATTCAAATCCTTTTTCAATTAAGTCTACATGCCATTGACCTTTAGGACTGGGTGTACCTGCATGTCTGTCATGAGATTCATATACAGGCACACCCAGTTTTTTCTGAACGTGTTTTTCCACTTTAAAAACCACCTGCTTTTCTGGCTTTTTTTTCTATCAAAAGCGATGACTTCACATTTTTTTGCAATAGATGAATTATGCCATATATTATGGACACACATGCTGAAAATGAGACACTTATTCCTCTGTACTCTTTCCATGAACCAATTTACCCTCTGGGCCAGTATATTATCCTTAATCCCCTGTGCTCTAATTTTGTTTTGCAACCAAGTGTGGCACCTTACCAAACAATTTTGATTCAGTTTTGCTAAACAGATGAATGTCACAGTACATGGTTTTCCCCAATCACAGCAGACGGAAAACAATTATTACTTTGCAGCCTGGAGGAAAACAACTGTTCCTCCGGACTGCACTTGAATTCAGTGGCCAATAGCTGCACTGATGTCCTCCATATCTGACATTGAACTTCTTTACCACAGACCTTTACCCCTTGCCTGAGGCTTGCTTGGTGTCTACATCAGCTTCCAGGTCAGCTGGTATATGTGTACGGGCCAGGACTTGTCAATCGGCCATGCACTCTGTCAATGGGCAATAAATAGTTGTTCAGGCTCAGTCTTGATGGGTTTCATGCTTGTGGGAAGGTCTATATCCTTGGGTGAACTTGGCTACATCCATCAAAGTAACCTACAACTTCATTTTTTTTTAAAGAAGTAATCAAGAAAGTTGATGAGGCCAATGCTGTAGATGTAATCTTCATGGACTTCAACAAAGCCTTTCTTCTGCAGTGAACGCTGCAGTGAATCACCATAGAGCAAAACATAGAACAATACAGCACAGCAACGTGCCCTTCGGTCCGTATTCTTTGTGCCGAACATCATTCCGAGTTAAACTGATCTTATCTGCCTGTACATTATGCAAAACCCTGCACTTTTGTTTAGTTTGTTAGTATGTGTACCGAGGTACAGTGAAAAGCTCTTGTTGCGTGCTATCTAGTCAAAGAATAGTCAATACGTGATTACAACCAACCTGGCCACAAAGTACAGATAAAGGGTACAACATTTAGTGCAAGATGAAGTCCGAAATGCTGCGGTTGAAATAAAGAGCAGAGCTATTAGAATGTATGATAGCAGATCCTCTTTTGTGACCAGCACGCAAAGAGTCACCACACCAAGGTGCCATCTTACCACATGCATTTATCTAAAAGACTCTGAACCACCACCATCATATGAGCCTCCACAACCAACACCTGGGAGTGTGTTTCAGACCCCTACCACTCTGTCAAAAAAAAAAAACCTTGCCCTGCACATCTCCTTAATCTTTTTCCCCTCTCATCTTACACCTATGACCCATGTTGGACATTTCCACCATGTGAGAAAGGCTCTGACTCTCTTCCTATCTATGTCTCTCACCTCTATCAAGTTTCCCCTCAACCTCCGACATTCCAGGAAAAACAATCCAAGTCAATCTAACCTCTCCCTGTAAATGAAATCTTCTATTCCAGGCAGCATTCTGGTCAATTAGGTACTTTGGGAAGTGCAGTGGCCTTCGTTGAGATAGTAATGGAGGTGTGATACTTCTCAAAATTGGGTTGACACGAATGCACCCTGTCATGAAGGCATATAAATAGTGCGAGTCTGATATGCATCGTTTTGCATAACACAAAAACTTCCACATCCAGTTGTATATCCAGTGATACAGGTCGGTGGGGGCGCTGCAAGCCGGCGCCCTGTCAGCAGCGTGTCCGTTTTTTTCCAACTTTTTTTGTTTTTTTAGTATCTTTTAAAGTATGTTTTTTGTGTTTCTTTGTGTATCTTGTGTGGGGGGTGGTGAGGGGGAAACCGTTTCGGTCGCCTCCTCAATGGAGAGGCGACTTTTTCCAGGTCGCCTCTCCCGTGGCCTAACAACGAGGATCGGGCGGCCTTTCCCAGAGACGCGCCCGGGGCTTCAGCGGCGGGCGCAGCGTGGACTCTCGGCGTGGAGCGGGCGAGCCCTCGCTGGGGCTCACCAGAGGGGAGCGCTCCGTTTCGCTGGCCTGCGGCAGCCGGCAGCCGGTTATCCCTCGTGGGTGACCCGGTAGAAGAAGGAGCTTCCACCGCCGGCCCGCGGCCAACTTCTACCGCGGACCTGGCGTGGACTTACCATCACCCCTAGAGGGGAGCTTCGACCGCCGGCCCTGCGGTCTGCGGTGCTTCTGGCTGCGGCGGGGACTTTAAATCTTCGACCGCCGGCCTGCGGCCTACACCAGCCTAAAGCCACGGTCTCCGGTGGGGAAGAGCCGATCCTGGACTGACTCTGGACTCTGGTCCTGACCACGGGGGGAAATGGAGGAGGACTGGCCAAATTTTGTGCCTTCCACCACAGTGATGAATGCTGTGGTGGATGTTTGTGGTAAATTTTTATTGTGTATTGTGTGTTCTTTATCATTGTACCGCTGCTGACAAAGTCATTTCACTTGAACTTTATGTGCAATGTGACGAATAAAACTGATTGTATTGTATTGTTGTATTGTATATCTTTGCTCATTTTTTATTTGTTTCTATTTCAATAGAAACTCAAATAAACCAAATTTATCCCAGTTTAGCAGTAGTTAATTAATATAATCTTCAGCCTCTGACTTTACTCCCTTCTTTGTTTGGGTAAAATCTTTCTTGGAACTGTTTACTGAGAAAATTTTAATTACTGCACAAAGTCCTGAATTATTTGTGCAGAGGTTTCCAGGGTTAATTTAATAATGCATAAGTAAAATTGGCAGTTCTGGGAATAACCCTTATATCATGCCTTTTTTGACGGCTAAATTAAGCTTTTGGCTCGGACTCCAAAGTAAATGATTCCTTCAATGATTTTACAGTTTTACAAATGCAGAAATGACGAATGAGGTGGAATTCAAAATTCCTGCATTGAATGGCTGTTACACAAACCTAATGATAGATCATCTGTAGACTTTTTAATTCATTTCAAGATCTGTGCATCATTGGCAACACCAGCATTTCTTGCTTAACTGTAATTGCTCTTAAGAAACTGTTGGTAAGCCACCTGTTTCTACCTCCGCAGCCCTTCCGGTGAAGATGCTCCTATTGTGCTGTTGGGTTGGGCATCCCAGGATTTGGAACAGCAATATTGGAGATGGAATATGATATTAAATCACACTTCTGTAGTTCCCCTCTGAGTAAATGTGACTCAGAGGGGAACTACACACGGACAATAGTATTACCATGTATCTGCTTCCCTTGGCCACCATCCTTTGTGGGGGTCCTGAGTTTGGATGGTGTTGTGAGAAAAGCTTGAATAATTGCAAAGCATTTTGGAGATGCATTTTGTAGCCACAGTGGTAGGGGGAGTGCCAATCAAGCAGGCTGTTTTGCTCTGCATGGTTTTGAGTTTCTTGAGAGATGTTGGCGCTGCAGTAATTCAGGCAAAGGGATAGTATTCTATCACTCCCGACGTGCCTTCGTAGATTTATTTTTGGAGCGGGGGAAAGTCATGAGTACATAGACTTACTACATACAAACTACATAGACTTGGGTGCATTATTTTTGTCTGTACTCTTATTTTTATATATATGAACTTTCTTGTTGCTTATTATGGGTTTTACAGAGTACATTTACATATCTGTCATGCTGCTGCAAGTAAGAATTTCATTGTTCCGTTTCAGGACATATGACATAAAACACTCTTGACTGATATTTGGATCTGCAGATTTATGTATACATTGGTTGTAGAACATCAAATGGGCTCAACCTGTATGCTAGACAATGGTCTCATTTTAAATAATAGTTACATATTTTTACTCTTATTTTATGTACCGTATAATTTATCAGTGTCAATATGATATATGCCAACGGCTGGTATTTCATGGCCTCCAATTAACTCCCTTGGTGACTGTACTTCTTGCAACGACATTCAGTTTTCCAAACTGACATCTTTATGGTATTTTACAGATGTATTTCTAATTAGAAAGGAATTATAGCCAGTTTTTCCCCTAGCTTAATCCATCCCTAGTGGGATCGAGTTGCTTCTTTAACAATCTCAAATGAGGGAATTCATCCTCTTGGTGCTTTTTTGGAGCAAGGTCCCAGATTTGAAAAGGCATTAATTTTCTCTAGTCCTCAGTATTTTATTCTGATTCTTAAAAAGAGCAGGGAAGTTTGGTCCCGAAAACTGCTGCCACCAGGTCTGTCAGTAATTCCGAAGATGGACACAAAATGCTTCAGTCTGAAGAAGTGTCTCGACCTGAAATGTCACCCATTCCTTCTCTCCAGAGATGCTGCAAGTCCTGCTGTGTTACTTCAGCATTTTGTGTCTATCAAACCAACCTCTGCAGTTCCTTCCTACACACTGGTGGTAATTCCTTTGTTCAAGGCAATGTGAAAATCTCAATCCGAAATGTTAACTTGTCATTTTTTATTGTGGAAGGATTACATATCCACACCAGCATTTTCTTTTTATTGATGTGGCATCTTCAGATGGCAATATTGTATCCACGATATATGATGCAGGATGTAATTCTTAAATATACTATCATTCTCATTCCTTTGGAAAGTATTCCTCGAATATGCAGTTGGGAAATGTTCACTCCTTACTATAAAATAATGGTTGGCTGAAATGCCAACACGGTTTAGCTTTACTAAACATTAGTTGCAAAGCCTGTCTTTTCCAATCTGTTATTTACCAGCCACTGTCAGTCAGGCTAATTAGTCTATAATTTCCTTTATTTTGCCTCACTCTCCTCTTAAACAGTGGAGTTGCATTTGCAATTTTCCAGTCCTCCCGAACCATTCCTGACTAGTGATTCTCGAAAAGCCACTATTAATGCCTCTACAAACTCTACAGCTACCTCTTTCAGATCCCTGAGGTGTCGTCCATCTGGCCCAGGTGACTTATCAACCTTCAGACCTTTCAGCTTCCCAAGCATCTTTTCTTTAGTAATAGTGACTGCACTCGGTTCTGCCCCTTAACTCCCTCGAATTTCTGCCGTTGTTGATGTCTTTTACTGTGAAGACTGATGCAAAAAAACATTCAGTTCATCTGCCTTTTCATTGTTCCCCATTACTACTTCTCCAGCTTTAATTTCCAGCAGTCCAATGCTTCCAGCAGTCCAATGCTTACAGCCAAGTAGTATGAATGTGATTTCTCTAACTACAGGTAGCCCTGGCATTCCCTCTCTTGCTCTATTCCTCCCCCAGCTTTTTTAGCTTCTTGTTTTCACCCAACACAGCTAAAATGGCCTGTTTATTTTATCTTTGTTACTTTTTTGCTTATCTTTAATTCATTGTTCTTTATCTCTCTGCATCATTGCCTATATCTCTCGTTTCCCTTATCCTGTATCAGCCTGACGAAGGGTCTTGACCTGAAACGTCACCCATTCCTCCTCTTCAGAGATGCTTCCTGTCCCGCTGAGTTACTCCAGCTTTTTGTGTCTATCTTGGGTTTAAACCTGCATAGTCTATGGCTATGGCCCCGCCCTGTATTAACTATCTAGGTTATTTCTTCAAAACAAAACTCCGTCAACTCAATGAGACAAGATTGCCCAGGCACAAACCTTGCTGTCTATCCCTCATCTATTCATATATTTCCAAATGCATCTAGTATATCTGATCTCTCAGTCCTCCTTATTGTATGAAAAACATTTTTGACAAATGCACTGCTTACAAAGTGTTGTATCTTTTGGTGGGCATATATGCAATAGCACACAGGGTGATGTGATAGACATGCTCTGCACCAAACAAAGGATTCAACAGCATAGATCTTTGAGTTGACGGTGTCATTAACAATTATGAGAAGAGTTGTCTGTATATCTGCATGGATAGGATGGAATAATGTTCTTTGTTCATGTTTTAATTTAGATTAATTTAGTAATAATGTTTCAATCTCATTGAAACGTACAGAATAGTGAAAGGCCTGGATAGAGTGGATGTGGAGAGAATCTTTTCACTAGTGGGAGAGTTTAGGACAAGAGGTCATAGCCTCAGAATTAAAGGACGTTCTTTTAGGAAGGAGATGAGAAATTTCTTTAGTCAGAGGGTGGTGAACCTGTGGGATTCTTTGCCACTGAAGGCTGTAGAGGTCAAGTCAGTCGATATTTTTCAGGCAGAAATAGATAGATTTTTGATTAGTGTAGGAAAGAACTGCAGATGCTGGTTTAAATTGAACGTAGACACAAAATGCTGGAGTAACTCAGCGCTGCAGGCAGCAGCTCTGGAGAGAAGGAACGGGTGATGTTTCGGGTCGAGACCCTTTTTTGGTTTGTACAGGTGTCAGAGGCTATGGGGAGAAGGCAGGAGAATGGGGTGAGGAGCGAGAGATAGATCATCCATGATTGATGGCAGTGTAGACTTGATGGGCCGAATGGCCTAATTCTACTCCTATCACATGACCTTATGATGCAGCATGGAAACGGGCCTTTCGGCGCACCGAGTCCTGCTGACCAATGATAATCTGTACACTAGTTCCATCACACTAGACAGAAAACAATTAATCGACAAACCTGTATGCCTTTGAAATGTCAGAGGAAATGGGGGTTACCCTGAGAAAACCCACGTGGTCATAGGGAGAACGTCCAAACTCCGGACAGATAGCACTCGTAGTCAGAATCAAACCCGGGTCTCTGGTGCTATGAGGCAGCAACTCTACTGCTGCGCCACCCTCAAAAAGCCTGTGTTTGAAATTAGAAAATGGCAAAATCTTTGTGTATTGAAACAGACTTAGAGAGACAATAAATGTACGTCTTCTGTGAATGATGGTTGCATAGCCAACGTTTAGATATTGCAATTTCTGGTTTCATTGGAGTATAAACTCAACTAAATTGTGGAGATATTTGAAAATTCCAATATTTATTCTCAATTTGAGCAAGCTACTTTCTGCAAGTTAAATTATTATTGGACATTACCATTGGAAAACAAATGGGAAATGAGTTCTGCCACATAAAAATGTTTCCTTCTCCAGCATCACAACTAGAGAAACACAAATTATTGTTGTGGCTAGAATGTTGCAAAGGCAAATGAGCAAAACTGAATTTAAATATGTATCGCACATTTTTCGCACCTGATGATCATATTTAAGGAACCTGCTTTTGCTTTCCTGGCAGCCAAATTCTTTGTACCCATTTTACAAAATGGGGAGGAACATTTAACTTCCATTAACCATATAACCATATAACCATATAACAATTACAGCACGGAAACAGGCCATCTCGGCCCTACAAGTCCGTGCCGAACAACTTTTTTCCCTTAGTCCCACCTGCCTGCACTCATACCATAACCCTCCATTCCCTTCTCATACAATATACAATACAATACAATTCAATTTATTGTCATTTGGACCCCGTGAGGTCCAAACGAAATGCCGTTTCTGCAGCCATACATTACAACAAATAGACCCAAGACACAACATATTTTACATAAACATCCATCACATTGCTGTGATGGAAGGCCAAAAAAACTTCTCTCTCCACTGCACTCTCCCCCCCCATGTCAGAGTCAAAGTCAAAGCCCCCGGCGGGCGATGGCGAATTGTCCCGTGGCCATTAAACCACGCCGGGTGATGCAAGTTCGCGCACCGGGTCTTGGTGTTGGAGCCCCCGGCGCGCGCTCGCAGCCTGCAGCCATTCCAAGCCGCGCGGGGCGGTGCTGTAAGGCCCCGCTCCAGGAGCTCTTCAACCCCGCAACTCGGGCGGGAGAAGTCGCCGTTGCGGAAGCCCCGAAAAGCGGTCACCCAGCAGGGACCCGCGGGCTCCCGGTGCCGCCGCCCGCCAAACCCGCAGTTGCAGCCACCGGATCTCCGGGGGTCGGGTCGCAGCAGCGTCCACCACAGCTCCACCCGCTCTGGACTCGGCCAGCTCCGCGACGGTGAGGTGAGTTCGGCACTGGAGTCCCCGGTTTTCCTGTTGGAGGCCGCTCCTCGTTGCAGCCCCAACGACAACGGAGACCCGACAAAGAAAAGGTCGGGTCTCCCGTGCAGGGAGAGATTTAAAAGTTTCCCCCTCCCCCCCCCCACCACCCCCACCCCCCCACACACATACCCCAACAAAAATAACAAAAACTACATTAAAACATAGACATAAAATAATAAAAACGCAGACGGACTGCAGAGGCCGCTGCTGGCGAGAGCCGCGCTGCCTACCGGAGAGCCGCGCTGCCTACCATCCATATGCCTATCCAATTTATTTTTAAATGATACCAACGAACCTGCCGCCACCACTTCCACTGGAAGCTCATTCCACACCGCTACCACTCTCTGAGTAAAAAATGGGACTGATTTAAAAGAGATTGGTGCTGATTTCAGCTCAGCTTCCTAATGACTTTGTCACCCACTTCTTTTATAAAATCAGTTATCTTTTTCCTGTTTCTATGTGCTTTTTCTCATTTAAATTAAAGATTTTTGAGGGGAACCTTTTCTTGCATTAAGCCTATATTATCTGACATTGGAAACTGTAGTTGGTTGCAAGGCAATCATTTATTTTATGAATTCTGGTGACAATATTGGAATCAAGTGTGCTCTATTAATGCTATCTGAACCTCAGCAGCTGTAAAGTAATTTAAACACACTCCAGTTCCACTTAGTGTAATCTATCTTTAGGTATGAAACTGCTATATTTCCCACTGTAGTAAACGTCACACTTGGCATTGATGAATTGTGAGCCCCTGTAATTGAATAAGGCAATTTTACATGAATTGCTTTGTGCAGTTTGATTTGAATTGCACTGATACTGAGTGTGACTTTTTGTTCCTGGTGAACCGGTATACCCAGTACATAGTATAGCATTGCAATGTCTTCTGTGGCTCGCTTTAGTTTAGGGCAGAATTGTTTCCATGGCAATAAGGCTTTGGAAATGCTACAGTCTAATGAGCATTGGAGTGAAATACTGCAGAATTAAGCATGAAAGATACTGGAATTAATAATTTGCTAGGTGGAACTGATGTTGTAATGAATGCACCAGACCTGGATTTAATGGAGTGCAAGGGATCATCAGGACAGCGTCAGTTTCAGGACTGAATAGAATTGAATTGAATTGAATACTTTATAAGTCACAGTGAAAATCTTTGCTTGCATACCTTAACAAGCTATGCAAATAGACGCCCATAAAGTTATCTTACAAAGTTACAAATTTATCTTCCCCCCCCCCCCACTTCACAGCAATCCCCACACGCAGGGTCCCCATTGTCCATTGTTCTACCCGCCTCCCTCACGAGGGTCCCCCCATGCCAGGTCCTCCTTTGTTCCTTCCCTCAGCAGCAGTGTCCTCACTTCCACGTGGCCAGTCCTCGTCTGTCGTTTGCTGCCCCTATCGACCGCTGCGCTGACCTCTCTACTGTCGCTGCCGGGCGCCTCCGTGGCTCTGACCCAGTCCCAGGCTCCGTCAGCCGTGGGTTCCAACCTAGTCCGCCGACTCCACCGGCCGTGGGCTCTGACCTCGGCTACTCTGCGGCCTGCCGGGGGGGGATGCAGTTTAGAGCTGACATTCGGTCTGTTATATTCCATTCCCTTTATTGCTCAATCGAGAATAACACACTGTCTAATGTCTGCCACTCTGTATTTCAGGGATAAAAATATGTACCAGTTGTTGCCCAGCAATTTACCATTGCTAGTTGGTTTTGGCAGGAATAGAGACTGGGGATTTTAGTCATGTCTCATTAGAACAGGATCTGGCCTTCATACGATAAGATGCAATATGATATGATACGATTGAACTTTATTTATCCGAGGAGGGAAATTGATCTGCCAATTGAGTTGTACAGTTTGATAGCCACAGTGAAAAGGGATCTCCTGTGGCATTCTGTACTGCATCTGTCGCTGAAGGTACTCTTTGGGTTGACCAGTGTGTCATGGAGGGGGTGAGCTGTGTTGTCCAAGATGCTCTGCAGTTTGAGGAGCATCCTCCCTTTCAAGACCACCTCAGATGAATCCAACTCTGCCCCCAGGATGGAGCAAGTCTTCCTGGAGAGCTTGTTAATCCTGTTGGAGTACCATGGTAGGGGGGACACTGTGGTATCAAAGACTATTATTGACAAGGGTGCTCTCAACTGAGCCACTCCTGGAGAGAACAAAGCAGTCATGTTCCTTCAAGCAAATTGCTTGAACATTTTTGTTGCCAAGCCCCACCTCATTAAACCTGCTGCAGTGCTACCCAGCCCACCCCTTCATTTACTCTGAAGATAGACACAAATTGCTCGAGTAACTCAGAGGGACAGGCAGTATCTCTGGAGGGAAGGAATGGGTGGCGCATTTGCTCTGCCCTCTTATGCTGTTCTCCTTTTCATTGTGCAAGTTTCCCATCTGACCATTCTTTCCGACCTCAGCTAATTTCACTGTGATTGTTTTGAAGTCCTGTTGTACTGTTTCTGTCCCCTTGTACGCATTAAAATATTAAAGCCACCTCTAGTCGTCCAATACCCAAATTGCAAAGTGACACATAGGGCATGTTCGAAATCTGATATGAATAAAACACTTGAGTTTAAAAAAATCAAATTAGAATCTGATCCAACACCTAGATGATAAAATGTGGTTGTTTCTGTTTGCCAAATTCTATGGTAGCTGTTCGTCCAGAGTGGTAAACATGACATGTGGACGATTGTAGCTCAATTCACCAACTATGTTATATGTCACTAGGTGATGTAGATCATCAACTAGATTATTTCTTAATTTATTGATTTGAATTTTCTTCTTGCTGGTGTTATTCAGGTTTGCTTTCTTGAGATAGAGCACATTAGTAGGCATTCATTTAACACTAAAGGATAAATGTTAAAATGACTGACGGGTACACAGACTCGATCAGTATGCTGGAGCAGGGAGAACAATAAATGAGGAAAGGACACTCAGCAGTAAGTCATCTAAACACCTAGGGTTGAAGAGTGTAGTTCTCCTGTCTGAGGTTCAATGAGGAGCAATGGAAGAAGTCTGCATTTCATTGAGATATCTTTACTTTACCCTGCCACTGGCTGCTGCAACCTGAGGGCAAGCCGGGAACAGAACTGCTTTGCTATCGAGATGAATGGCAATGATAGTTTATGTATTTGACGCCATTGTACCTGTGTGTACAGTGTCAGCAAGGTGACAAAGATGTGTAGGAAGGAACTGCAGATGCTGGTTTAAACTTTAGAAAGATACAAAAAGCTTGAGTAACTCAGCGGGACAGGCAGCATCTCTGGAGAGAAGGAATGGGTGACGTTTCGGTTCGAGACCCTTCTTCAGGCAAAGCTGATCGATGAGGGTAGGGCTGGGGATATTGCCAACATGGACTACACTGAAAGTAAGGCATGTGATAAAGTCCCTCAAGGTAGGTAGGTTGGCCCAGAAGATTAAGATACATGGGAGTAACAGTGACATGGTTTTATGGAGTCACAACTGGTTTACTGATAGAAGACAGAGGGTTGTGGTGGAAGAACAATATTCAGTATGGAGGTCTGTGACCAGTGGAGTTCTGTAGGGATCTGTGCTGGAACCTTTGTTGGATGTGATATTTGTAATGGCCATGAACGTAGCTGGGTTGATTAATAAGTTTGCTGATGACACCAAGACTGGTTGGGATGTGGGCTATGAGGAAGGTTGCCAAAGTGTACAGTAGGACATAGATCAGCTACAGAAATGGGCAGAGAAATAGCAGATGGAGTTTAATCTCAGCAAGTCAGATGTGTTGCACTTTGAGAGGTTGAATGTAGGGGGGAATGTACAATTAATGGCAAGACACTTAACAGCATTAATGTATAAAGAGTGATAAAGTCCAAAGCTCCCTGAAAGTAGCAACACTAGATAGAGTGATAAAGGAGACATATGGTATGTTTGCCTTCATTGGTCAGGGCATCTATCCAACACACTAGGGACAATTTACAGAAGCTAATTAACCTACAAACCTGCGTGGGTCGCATATTCTGTTCTGTTGGTGGTTTATTTCTGGCCTATTTCCAGTTCAGTGATGTTTGCCTGGGGGTTGGTGTAGAGGGTGGGTGCAAAGATTGAGTTACATCAGCTTTTCATTGGTAAATCTGAACCTGCAGGCTTGTATGCTTGCATTGTAATTGAGTTGGTCTTTCATCATCAGATTTGCTTGTTCATCAAGTAAAACATTTGCTTCTCTGTGCATCCAGTTAGATTAGTCAAGGTCTGTGACATTACATCTCCATCTATACCTTTGTTAGTGCACGTCTAATTTATCTTAAACGTAATTTATAAACATGCGGTAATTTATTTTGTCAAATTCTGTCCTGTCAGTCTTAAACTGACATCAATGACTCCTGACTTTAGAACTCTTCCATCATCTAAACAATCACAAATACTCCAGCTGGGTTGTCTGATCAAAATACATCATAGTGGTACTCTTTATAGCAACATCATCAGGATGTTATAGAACAGAAGAAACTAGAGAGAGATAGAATTATGGTCATACAAAACAGAAACAGACTCTTTGGCACAACTTGCCCATGCTAACCAAGATGCCACATCTCCACTAAAACCTACCTGCCTGTGTTTGGTTCATATCCGTCTAAACCTTTCCTATCCATGTACCTGTCCAAATGCTTTTTAAATGTTTTCATTGTACCTGCCTCAACTACCTTCTCTGGCAGCTTGTTCCAAATATTCACCATACTCCGTGTGAAACAGTTGCCCCTCAGATTCCTATGAAATCTTTCCCCTCTCCCCTTAAGCCTATGTCCTATGGTTCTTAGGAAAAGAAGAAAGAACTCATGCAATTGGAAGAGCCAAAAGGGCCCATGATATGCCAATAGCATGGGATTAAAGAAAACCCAAAGGCTTTTTGTACACGTGTTAAAAATAAGAGGATGACCAGGGAAAAGATAGGACCGCTCAAAGATAAAGGAGGGCATCTATGCTTTGAGTCGGAGGATGTAGATGAGGTACTAAATGAGTACTTTGCATCTGTATTCGTTGAGAAGGACAGCGAGATCAGTGTGGAGATTACAAATCTACTCGGCTAGTTTGAGATGGAGGAGGGGGTACTGAGGCTGTTAAAGAACATTGAGGTGGATAAGTTCCCAGGGACTGATGGGATCTATTCCAGGTTATTGAGGGAGGCAAGTTGTAGGGGCCTTGACAAGGATATTTCTTTCTTCTCTTGCCACAGGCAAAGTCCCGGATGAGTGGAGAGTGGCCAACGTTGTTCCTATGTTTAAGAAAGGAAGTAGAGAGAAGCCAGGGAACTATAGGCCAGTCATCCTCACATCAGTGGTAGGGAAATTATTCTAGAGAATTCTTCGAGTTATGATTTACTCCCATTTGGAAGAGAATAGGCAAATTAGTGATAGTCAGCATGGTTTTGCACATGGCAGGTTGTGTTTCATTAACTTAGTACAGTCCAGGTCGCCCCAATTACATGAAAGCTGTGGAGGCTGTGGAGTGGAGATTTACCAGCATGCTGCTTGGATTAGAGGGTTTCGGCCATAGGGAGAGGTTGGATAGACTTGGATTGTTTTCTCTGGAACGTTGATCGGACACTTGATAGAAGTATATAAAATTATGAGAGGGATAGATAGGGTAGACCGTCAGAACCTATTTTCCAGGGTGGAAACGTTCAACACTTATAGGGTGTAGCTATTAAGATGAGAGGGGAAAAGTTTAATGGAGTGGGGCAATTTATTTTTTTACACAGAGTGGTAGGCTCATGGAATGTACTGCCAAAGATTGTGGTGGAGGCAAATATGATAGTGGCATTTAAGTGGCTTATGGATAGACAAGTGGAAGTGCAGTGAATATAGGGATGTGCATCATACACAGGCAGATAAAATCAGTTTGACTTGTCATGTTCAGCACAAACATTACGAGCCAAAGGGCCCGTTCCTATGTTGTATTGTTCTATGTTGTTGTATTTTGTTCTTGATTCCTCTACCCTGGGTAATAGTTTGTTCATTCACCCTATCTATTCCACTCATGATCTAATACACCTCTGTACGATCATCCCCCAGCATCTTGCACTAAAGTCCTTGCCTGTCCAACAGCTCCCTGTGGCTCGGGCCCTAAAGGCCTGGCAACCTCCATGTAAATCTTTGCTGCACTCTTTCCAGTTTAACAACTACCTTCTGATAGCAGGGTGACAAAACTTGAACACATCACTCCAAATGCGGCCTCGCCAACCAATGAAAATAATTTGTGAAGAAGGAAGAGAAATGTAAAATGATATAATGCTTATCGGTGAACCAGCGTAGCTCAGCAACAACGTGGATGATGAATGAAATGGACTAAGAGTGAACTTAGAACAAATGTGGCACCGTTTTTAATAATTTCCAGTTTGTGGAGAATGGCATGAGGTGGTTGGCCTGGAGTGCTCTGGGAAAATATCAAGAGTAGAGGTAGTGAAGGCATAGATGAAAGTTTCAGTGTTAGATAAACAGCCATTGTTACATAGCTGGAGATGGGTGCACACAATGATGACATGAACACAAGGGGATCCATTGATCTTTGGAGTAGTGACAATGGGACTGTGTTATTGCGAATAAACCTCGCAATAACACACATCTCTCTAATGGATTTTGGTTATAGCAGACAAAATCTGTTGTATCCGAGTTTGTTGTATCATGGAATGACCACTGGGTGGATGGTGCGATTCTTGGTTGAGTTTAGTATTAGAGATTCAGGTACAGTGCATTAACATTGCTATGTTTCTTCCACAGTACTGTACTAATAAAAGCTTTTTGAGTACTTTGGATAGTATTTATGAACTATTTTAGCTTAGTTTAGTGTGGAGATACAGTGTGAAAACACCAAGTCCGTGCCGACCAGTGATCACCCATCCATTAGTTCTATCCTACACACTAGGGACAGTTCACAGAGTGTAGGATAAAACTACCGCAGTGGTTCTATCTTTTCTCCCACGTTGCAAAGACTAGACATTGTGACAGCGCAGGTTTTTCTTCGGATGTCCAATGGTGTACGGGGTAATGACTGCTCGGTGTGGACTCGGTGGGCAGAAGGTCCGTGCTATATGTCTAAAGCAAAGTAAAGCACACCCAGAACCTATAGTAGATCACTGTATGTACCATCTATCAAACAACATTGATGTGCAACACAATTCTTTATTGGTTTTGTACTTCCAGGTGTAACATTACTAATTGCATTAAAAGACAATTAACGAGTTTTTGTTCTATGCTGCTGGTTGCTCTGCTGACTAGTTACTCAGACTACATACTGTTGGTTAAAACAAAGATACCGGAGAATTAAATGTATAGTTTACCTTCCATATTGTAACTACTGTCACTGGAGAGCAGAGCACTGACCAAGAATTGCTTCCAGTGGTAGGAGATAACGTTGCAGAGTGAGCTACAACTGTAAAATCCAATTTGCTTGCTTCAGTTTGGCTATAAAGTAACACTGGGAGAATGCCAAGAAGCCTGGGGGAAGAATGACTTGGTTGACCTCAGCAAATGATACAGCACAGCACTGAAAAATCTCAGCAGTTGAGGAAAGAAGAACAGCAGATTAAATAAATGAAATCTTGCATTAAAATGGATTAAGAGATTCAACTATCACAAATGGGAAGAAGCTGGACCAATAATTACCATATTTGTCAAATTTTCTGGGACTGCTAGTTTTTGGTAAATCACTTGGATCAATATAGTGGTCATGCTTTTATTTCACTAAACAAAGTAACAATTATGATAATTCACATGAGTTAATAAAATAATAACAATAGATTTATTTTCCCATGTCAGGTGTTCATTTGTCTGGAGCACACCTCAGAACATCAGTTTTCAGGGTCTTACTCCCCTGAGAACAAAACATTTCCAAAATGTTTTGTAATAATTTGGGGAATCAAATTTGCTGTATAAATGCCGGGGAGACCATTTTCAAACATTACACCAATCACTTTTCTTCCTTTTAGATTAGACATATAATTTTATTAAAATATTTTCTTATGGTAGTGGTATTGAAGAAGTTTTTAGATTGGCGCATTGTTATTCTATCTTAGTTAATTCTATCCCCACATGAAGTACATTCACATCTTTTTTCATTTCATTTTGTGCAGCCCCTGTTAATTGACGAGACATTGTCACACTGTGCTCCGAATGTGATTTCTGCTTTGGCTGTTCATAGGATAATGTTCCTTGTGCGCCTCTTGCTTTGGAATATTGTGGGGGCATTTGGACTACATTGATTGAGGAATGGTCAGTACTGGGAAATCTCAGGAGGATCTGGTTTCCAGGTTTAGTGCCAGCTAAGGAATCCAGCCAGCCATGTAAATGTTTTAATCTTTCCAACCCCTCCTGCCAATCCCCATTCCTACCCGTGATCGGAGTTGCTCCACCAAACCATCCAACACTCAACCGTTATGCTGCCTTGAATCATATAGCATACCACATCATCCTCAAAAGTCAATCAATGTGCCTCTATCCCACTTCCCTCTGTTTGTCATCCTTCCCACTCACCCAACCCTATCGTAAATCGATTCTAGGTACTGGGTTTGACTGCACAACTAGTCCGATTGGACCATTGGTACATTGGGATATTGGCCTGAAGGATAGAAGGTAGATAATGGGACATGTGCCATTGATACAGGTCTGTTTATCATTCTCCATTTCTGTTCACATTATCATGCTGTTTTTTGGATTTCCCCAAAGAAGTTGCTGGAGAATTGAGTAATGTGAAATTTATTGTATGTTCCGAGAAACTTGATAGGGTGCTCTGTAAGTATTTTCTTTTTGCGTCTTTTCATTTCATAGCCAATATAAATATGATGTTGACTCAAGATATAAAAAGTATATGTGTAGTTTCTGGAACAAAATGATATAACATGTATACCGCAGACCACTTTTGAAAATTGGGAGCTGTATATGGTTCAAGCCATTAATTTGTGTGGAGTTAGAAAGAAAAGTGAATGACAAGGGAGTAATTATAATGATAACAGGAGCAGTATATTTTGTAGAAAGTATGATTGCAATGAGACAAGTTAGGTGCATGGTCTGGATCAGGCTGTGTTGCATGCTGCGTCACATGCAGGCATTTGGCAGATACTATTTGAAAAAACAGATTTCAGGAGATTGATATTATTAATTCATGAAAGAGCAATTCATTATGTAAGGTTATTGCTCATTACACATGATTCTGAGTGCACATCACAGTTGATTCAAGCTATATTGTAGATAAGTGTTTGGCTCGTGTTCAATAAACAAAGTATAAGTTAGGCAGCAGAAATAAAGCTATCAATGTAAGAAAACTAATGGTAAAGGGAGAAAATATGTATTTTATCTAGAGAGAATCTTTCTGCAGCATTTATGGCTTCAGAATTTGAAGACATATCTTTATTTTCCCCTTTACCCATTGAGGCATGAATTTACATCTGAGAGTAATAAAAAAAACGACAAAGCTTATTTGCCATTGTAATACTTTCATGTATAATTTCAGTTTAGCTATGGTACTCAGCTGATAATTCCCAAGTGGAACAAGAGAGGATATTGCCTAATGATTTTAGGAAACTACAAACAGTTAAAATGCTATTTCCAGAAGTAATAATGTAATGCAATTGAGTTCAACCTGTTCAGAACACCATGTTTGAGAGACAGAAAAAAGTTGCATTGATTTCAGACTCTAAGATCGGGTGTTGAAAACCTGGAGAAGAATGTTGATATTGTTTAACAACTCAGTAAAAAAAAAATCAATCATGTTATAATTTAAATATTTTATATTTTATGCTACAGTTCTTTCCATATTATCTTCAAGAAGATATAAAATGTTGAGAGCAAAAATCGGATGAATATTTCATTACTTTCAGCTGTTTTCCAAAAGCAATTGGCCATGACTGTGGCTCCCTCATGATTTTAACACTTTTGTTCACTGAGCCTTTGTGCAGAAAAATGAGAATATGTTATATGTGACCCAAATTGATTTGTTTACTTCCCCATATATAATTCTATTATTGTAACTAAAACCTTCTTAATAATTTAAGAATTTTATGGAAACCTCCCTCCTAAGTTCATTATTGGCATAGTTCATTGAGAATTTGATGAGCTTAAAAGTTAAACCAAGGTCTTTGTACTTAATTTGTTTCTATTGTATTCATATTTGGCGAACATAAGCAATTATTGTGCTATTGTGGCGTCACCTAATGGTCAGACCACTTACTGTCAAACCCTTGTCAGTGGTTACGAGGACTGTCGCGTGATGTCATTGGTTAAGGGGAGGGTCCTACTACATCAGCAGATCTTGCCTTGAGATCATGAGTCAACAGGTAGCCAGGTAGCTGAGCATGAGTCAACACCCTCGCTCAGCAGCAGCTGCATCAATGACTCTTATGTTAGAGAGTCCCAAATGCACTTGTATGTTAAACTTATCTCACCGAATAAAGTTACCGTATGATCACGAAGTTTGGACTCACTACATTGGTGACCCGCGACAATCCAAATTGGAATTTTGGATTTTTCCCGACACACGCAGCCGACCACCCACCTCTACAGTGGTGTCCTGATGTCTGCAGCCGAGAGCCCAGCTCCACAGTAATTAACGCTATGGATGCTGCCGTCAACACTGTGCGACAACCGGCTGCCACCTTGGCCCCACCGTCGCGGTCGGGCCGCACACCTCCCGCCTATGCCTGGTCTAGCTGATCGCAGGCTGCCTGGGTCGCCCGCCCACATCCCCGGCCCACCACAGCAGACAGTGGCACAGCAGCCTCGGCCCTCGCATTCTCTCCCGCATGGTGCGCCCGGAGCCACCCACTGGCCGTCAGCTACCCGACACCCTGCCGGCTGCTGCTCAAGGCCTAGTCTCAAGCAACGGGGTGGAGCCTCGGCCAGTCGTACATCGGCGGTCCCACGACGGATTCCCCAGCAGCTTCCAGTCTCCGTCGGGGGCAAGGCAGCGCAGCCGGTCTCCGACGAGACAGACGATGGTGGGTGGAGTTCCTATCTGCAGCGGTGGGGCGAGGCCCGTTGATGCCAGCCACCCCGCACGCACGGGAATTGCCTCGGTTGGCCGCCAATTCAAGCCGCTGCAGTCGACTGCCAAAATGGCTGCCGCGGCCGGCCGTAGGCGACGCTCGACGTGCTCTGACTGCCGTCAACAGTGCCACCTTCTGGCCGGATGGTGTCTCTGCAGTCTGACCACTGTCAACAGCGCTACGTCAGGTCGGATGGTGTCTCTGCAGTCTGACCACTGTCAACAGCGCTACGTCAGGTCGGATGGTGTCACTGCAACCTCCAGTTTTCCAGCTTCCAGCACAGCTCCTCATCGGACATTGGATTCCTGAGCCATCCTGCACCATTCACACCATAAACATTGGACAATGGGGACTTTTAGTTTCCTACCACTTTGGACTTTTTTGCTCACATTAGTTTTTTTTAATTCTTTTCACTTTTTACACTGTAATGACCTCGCTGGGTTTAGCTATTACTTTATTCTTATTTCCTTGTTGTGTTTTCTTTGGTTTGCATTGTTGCCGACATCTCCCAGCCGTTGCTGGGTGCCGTATTTCTTGGGAAACGATCCCCTGTTGGTCGATGAGATGCGACTGTGTCACATCCATCCTGCGGCTTTTGCATTGGTCTCCTTGCACCCCTCGGCATTCGGCCGGGATGGCCCACAGCCAGAGCATCGACTGTGCCCGCGGGCCCCACCATCCTGACCCACGGCCGGGTGGCCCACGACCCATTGCAGGAGCCGCTCTCGACCATGCTTGCGCACCTTACGCGCTGTATCCCTTTTCGCCTGTGAGTTTACGAGTTTTGGCTGCCGCGTTTCGTTGGCCTGCATCCGGATCTTGGGGGGGGTCCTGTGGAGTCACCTAATGGTCAGACCACTTACTGTCGAACCTTTGTCAGTGGTTACGAGGACTGTCACATGATGTCATGGGTTAAGGGGAGTGTCCTGCTGCATCAGCAGATCTTACCTTGAGATCATGAGTCAACGGGTAGCTGAGCACAAGTCAACACCCTCGCTCAGCAGCAATGACTCAATATGTTAGTCCCAAACGCACAAGTATGTTAAACTTATCTCACCGAATAAAGTAACCATTTGATCACGAAGTTTGGACTCGCTACACTATTATATTTAATATGTTACATACAAATCGGCCACAAAAGATAAAATTTCATGTTATTTATCTCACCAATTTGGCCGACAAGAGCATTTATGCCCCACCTGAGCATGCTCCCATTATTCCTCATTTAAAAGTATCAGAGTAACGCATGAATCCATTCTCTATATATTTGCCCAGTGGAACATAAACACTGGCGTAGACTGGTTGGGCCAAATTAGCCTATATCCGTATCAGACGTTGTATATAATTTCTGAATTTGTTTTGTATCCATACCATCAAAGCCTTTCGGAATTTTAAGGATCTCATGTTGCACAACATCTTATCTCCCCAATCTCTTCCCCTTATGATCTTATACATCTCTCATCCTCCTGTGCTTCAAGGAATAAAGTCCTAGCCTGACCAATCTCTCCCTATCTCAGGCCCTCAAGTCCTGGCAACATTCTCGTAAATCTTCTCTGCGCTCTTGCCAGTTTAACATCTTTCCTATAGCATGCTGGATAAAACTGAACACAATACTCCAAATGTGGCCTCACCAATGTCGTGTACAATAAAATGTTGTTATTTCCTACATGCTTATCACTTATTTAGTTTGTTTAAAATACTTGCCATAGTCTGGAGACAACAGTAGTTTAGATATTTTATTAAGATAAGAGCTGGTGGTTTAGAGTTTAGAGATACAGCATGGAACAGGCCATTCCAGGATTTCAATGTTTCAGACATGATCGAGGGAGAGGTAAGAGGTGGAGGCGTTGCACTTTTGTTCAGGGAGAATATCACCAGCGCAGAGAGGACACAGGGCTTGTCCATTGAGGCAGTATGGGTGGAGCTTATCCTTCCCCATTGTAAATCTGTTCCTCTAACTGATATGTAGACAGGTTACCGAAAGATGCCAAAGAAACATGGTTTTCTTAGTGTTTAAGAAGGAACTGCAGATGCTGGAAAATCGAAGGTAGACAAAAATGATGGAGAAACTCAGCGGGTGAGGCTGCATCTATGGAGCAAAGGAAATAGGCAACGTTTCGGGTTGAGACCCTTCTTCAGACTTCTTCGGGTTTTCTTAGTGGGTGACTTTAACTTTTCCAATATTGACTGGAACCTTGACCAAAGAGTTTGTAAATTTGCGCAGTAAGAAAAAGGAAGTGCATGCAAGGTTTACGAGATTGAAAACAGACAGGGCTTTTGAAGAATATGAAGAAAGAACTCAAGTAGCGATTAGAAGAGCCAAAAAGGGCTAAGAAATGGATTTGGCAAGTTAGATTAACAAAAATCCCAAAGCTGTTTGTCCGTATATTAAAAACAAGAGGAAAAGTACAGAAGGTAGGATTGCTCAAGGATAAAGGAGGGAATTTGTGCTTAGAGTCCAGGGATTTAGGCAAGGTACTAAATGAGTAAGGAGAAAGATATTGAAGACAGTGAGATCAGTGTGGAGAATACTAATAGGCAAGGACTGTTTGGGACTAAGAAGAAGGTGTTGGGGCTCTTGCAGAGCAATAAGGTGAATAAATTACCAGGACCTGTTTTTGACGTTGACTGGCAGTACAATGCAACTCATATGTCCCTCTACGTCTTCAGGCAAGTGATAGAAGGATTCTCAATACAACTGCTGTAAATTCTTACATGAAGTGTGCTCTCTTGGCAGAATATATGTTGTTGGAAAAGGGCAGCATGAAAAATTGTTCCACTTTTCCCTTGTGTTACAATGCAAGTGTCCACACAGTGGGCCAGCCAACTAGGAACTGATACAAATAAGATAAAGGAAAAGCCAGCACATTTGGCCCAGGGCTTGTGCTTCCATAATATTTCATACAGAGATATGATAATATCTGGTACATTTTATTTAAATAAATTAACAGTTGTTATTTGAGTCAAGAGTTTTACGAGGATGGTGCCAGGACTAGAGGGTGTGAACTACAGGGACATGTTGAGCAGGCTGGGTCTCTATTCCATGGAGCATAGGAGGATGAGGGAGATCTTATAGAGGTATACAAAATCATGAGAGGGATAGATCAGGTAGATGCACAGTCTTTTACCCAGAGTAGGGGACACGAGGATGAGCGGACGTTGGTTCAAGGTGAAGGGGAAAAGATTTAATAGGATTTCGAGGGGTATCTTTTTCCACACAGAGGTTGTTGGGTGGGTGTATGGAACAAGCTGCCAGAGGAGGTAGTTGAGGCTGGGACTATTCCATCATTTAAGAAACAGTTGGACAGGTACATGGATAGGACAGGTTTGGAAGGTTCTGGACCAAGCACAGCAAGTGAGATTAGGGTAGCTGGGACATTGTTGGCCGGTGTGGGCGAGTTGGGCCGAAGTGCCTGTTTCCACACTGTATCACTCTATGACTGTGTTTAATTGTCATATGTACTGTTGTGTATTTGGATGCTTGCAACAGACTTAAATAAGGCTCGGATACGGGAGTACACTAACAAGCTTCTTTATTCCAGGACGCCACCATATGTCTCCCCCGCGCATGCGTACTTGCACAAGACATCACATATGCTAATTATATCACATACCTAACACTCCTCCCCCTTTAACTTGGAGGCAGGTAACACCATTTATATTACATACCTACCACTCCTTCCCCTTTAACTTGGAGGCAGGTAATACCATTTCTATTACATACACCGCATGTACCAACAATAGAACAATTACATTCTTACTTGCAGCTGCATAACAGGTCTGGAGGGTGGCATGGTGGCGCAGCAGTAGAGTTGATGCCTTGCAGCGTTTTCAGCATCAGAGACCCAGGTTCGAACTTGACTATGGGTGCTGTCTGTGCAGAGTTTGTACGTTCTCCCCGTGATCGAGTGGATTTTCTCTGAGATCCTCAGTTTCCTCCTACACTCCAAAGACGTACAGGTTTGTAGGTTGATTGGCTTTGTATAAATACAAATTGTCCCTAGTGTGTGTAGGGTAGTGTTAATATGCGGAGATCGCTGGTCAGCGTGGTCTCGGTGGGCCGAACGGCCTGTTTCTGCGCTGTATCTCTAAACTAAACACAAAGAAAGATTATTATCTTTCTCTGTGTTTAGTTTTGTTTAGAGATACAAAAGAGATTAAAGAAACAAAAATTAAATAAAATAAAAATCCGAATACTAGTGCAAAAAAAGACTAAAGTCCATAGTACAACCAAAGACAGCCATGGTTCATAGTTTAGTTAATATCTGTTTCGTATCTTAGTGTTGTGTAGTGTATAATAAATTATTTGTTGCAAAGGGTGATAATATTTGATAAATAAAAGAGTGATAAATTGTCCTTTTATTGGTTCAATGCGCTTTTATTACACATGTGCAAACTCATAGTGAAATTATTTTCTTATATACAGTCCAGTGAGGTATTGCTTAAGCACATCCCCGATTAACGAAGTGTACAGAAATAGTCTACTGAGCCTACATGCAAAAGGCGCCTTGTTTTTGATGCCATTTTCAAAGTCCAGTCAGTGCTCTGATCCAGGCAAGTCCAGTCTGCTGCAGGCTTCCAGACATCGCCTTCCTAGGACGTGCGGGTCGACCTGTGAACCGACATCCCTATCTTCGCAGGTCCACCTTTGTGCCCCGGGGGCGCCACCCACAGCTGATCTTGAAGGCGTGGTAGGCCAGACCCTCGTTCTCTCTCCTCTCCAACTGGCCTTGCTCCTCACCCGTGGCATCTGTTATTGTTGTCATTGCCGGCTCCATCCTCCCGGTCTCTGGTCTTATGGGATGAGCAGGGCCAGCTCAGCAGGCTACCCCCGTGCAGGAGGGCTTGGAGTTTTTTCCGCGCAGCTTGGTTTTGTTGATTTTAGTTTATTGATAAATTAACCGACAAGACAAGGGGGCAATTATAAAACGCCATTTGCTGATACACACGCTAGATTTGCACTTAGTATTGGCAATGGTCTTACCTCCTAAAGAGGAATTGATTTTTTGGCATTGGGCTAAAATTATAATTTTAGTCTGTTTGTTGTCAGTGCTTTTAGGATCATTGTTCCCTATGGCTAAAATGTGCTGTCAGTACCGTGAAAAATACATGGCAATGGCATGTAGAACGTGTTGGGGAAGGCTGAGATTAATAATTCTCTAAAGTGACGTACAAGAGGATTTCATGCTATATCGGGCCTATGTATTCTAAGTGTCAAAGGGAGTCTAATTAGCTATTTGTGCTTGGTTATTTTTGGTTTGAAGTTTTGCTCCTATAGTACTAATTATTTAAATTACAGCATAGCAATTAGAATGCTGCTTCAAGAATATGTGTACATCATTTAATATTGGCACGATGAAATAGTTGACCTGTGAAAACAGAGTATATATACAAGGAGGCGATAACAAGCAATTCTTGGCAGAATATGGAATATTGTAGAAGAGGTTTAAAAGCCATATCAATCACATGATTTTGGGGGGGAACTAGATAAAATTGAAAAATTTGTCATGGGGAGAAACCAGATATCGGGTATGAATCATTTCTAGCATGCTTCAAATGAAAAAATTTTCTTTCAATTGCACCACATCCTTCTGCCACGGGCTTCCATGTTTCCATTGAGCAGCCTTTGCTCTGAGGATTGGTGGTGTTCTATTTCAGTTTGTCATTGGCAGCTGCATCCAGCCCCAATATTAATGATGCAACCATTTCGGGACTGGCAGTTGAATGTTCCAGGGTACAGGTTGTAACAGGAGAGATAGAATGGGGGGGGGGGGTGGGTTGGGCGGTGTTAAAAACGATGAGGTGATGGTTTATTGATTAAGGAGAATATCATGGCAGTAGTCTGAGATGACATTTTTGATGGTTCATTCATTGAGGCTATATGGGTGGAGCTGAGAAGTAAAAAGGGGCTGATCACCTTTTTGGGAGTGTGTTATAGGCCCCAAAATAGTCAATGAGAATTAGAAGTGCAAATATGCCAGGAGATTGCAGGAGTAATAAAGTTGTTACAGAACACTTCGGAGGACAGAAGTTCTATAGGCTGATTAACATACCACATTGCTTTGCATTCAACTGAGGCATAGAAGAAGCAGTTGTGGATGTATGAGTAGGCACATGTTTGTTTGGAAAACTGTCCTGTTAATTTCAAATTATTACTATTTGAAATGTGCTTTAGAGCAGCTTTTATGAAAACTGGTTCTTGTTTCCATTTAATGGCTGTTAGTTTCACATAATTATATAACTGAATAATCCCTGACAAAGGGAATTTTGGATTACAAAAAAATATATTTTTAATGTAAGATTTATTTTGTTCGGGCTATTGTTTTAAATATGGCACATCCCAACTGCAGCACAAGTATCATAAATACTCTTGGATCAAGTAAAATAAAGATTTATTCAAATGTATACTATATGTATAATTTATAAAAAATATATGAAAGCATAAGTATTTATTTTTGTCTTTTTTTAACCTAACAGAGGAATTCCTGGCAAGAAATGTGGGGCAATTATTCTAACAGCCGAGGAATTGAACAATTGCCATGTAAGAGCAAATTCACACTCTGCAAAATTAGATTAAATGATATACTTGACATGCCTTGAAAGTTTGAAATATTTGAACCGTGTACTTATATTAACTATACTTTACTATGACTTTGTCAAATATTGGTTTGTTCCTTCTATAAATGAAGAGCATGAAGGTGGATAAATCCCCAGGGCGTGATGGGATCTATCCCAGGTTATTGAGAGAGGCAAGAGAAGAGATTGCAGGAGCCTTGACAAAGATCTTTGCATTTTCTTTAGTCACAGGCGATGTCCCAGAGAGTGGGAGAGTAGCTAACTTTGTTTCTTTATTTACTAAGGCAAGTGGAGAGAATCCAGGGAATTATTGACCAGTGAGTTGCACCTCAGTGGTAGGGAAACTATTGGAGAGGATCCTTCAGGATAGGATTTACTCCCATTTGGAAGAGAATGGGGCAATTCTGGACAGTCAGCATGGCATTGTACAGGGCAGGTCAAGTCGTACTAGCTTGATCATGTTTTATGAGGCGACCAAGGCGATCAATGGGAGGTAACGCGGTGGATGTGTTAAAATGATGCTACGAGATAGCAGTAATAATCGGCAGTTTCCAGATTAAGATGATTAATTTGTCCATTAGTTCACGTCATGTACCAGGTAATGGAAGGAAGATATTATCTACTTTATATAGTTCTGTACAGATAATGACTTTACAGACCTTAAGCAAGAAAATGAAGTTTATGTATACAAGATATCATTCATATTTTTGTACGCATGATGGAATTACTGTGTGGGAATAATGTTAATCTTCAAAATACAAATAAGGAAATAAAGCAAATCTTTTTTATGATGCTGCTATAAATTTATTATCGGATTTTATTGGACTCTCTAAATTTTAAATGTAATTATCAATGTACATTCATAAACCCTTTTCAGATTATTTTATTTAAAAGTGACAAAATCAGCTATACAGTGAAACCAAATGCTACTGTATCACAAATAAGTAGTGTCTAAATAACAAATAAGCGGTGTGCTCTAGAAATATATCCGATTACAGGCTATACTGATTTATGTTAACACATCACTATTGAAATGTCGAACATAATATCTATCTTTAAAATTATTACATCGGAAACCACTGGAACATTTGAAAAACGACTGTGTTATTTAATGTATTGATACACTAGGTAAGATTTTTGCTGATATTAATTAATATATTACAGTGCCCGCCATAATGTTTAGGACAAAGACCCATCACTTATTTATTTGCCTCTGTACTCCACAATTTGAGATATGTAACAGAAAAAAATCACATGTGGTTAAAGTGCACATTGTCAGATTTTATTAAAGGCCAGTGGCGGACCAACATTTTTGGGGCTCTGAAGCTTGAACTATTATGGGGGGCCCTTTGTAACCAGCAATGGTGCCTGGGTAACCACTGTTATCTTCTTCAATGGGATTGCGACAGATCACCACAAATTTTAATTTCTGTCATAAATGTTAAGTGTGTTTTAAATTATTTATAATTATTTTATATTAAATATATTTAGAATGAAACATCCTTAATTTGAATGTTTTTTATTTTACGGCTACCTATCCTACATGATACTTTAATAACCTTTTAATTTTAACTATTATTTTGTATTTAATTACACTACATTATTAATATCCTTATTTTTTTTAAACCCCTTCTTGTACAGTAGACCCAAAAAATTTAAGCAATGTGGACTAAGCATGATATTGACCTCCAGGAGTTCAGGGGGCAACGCATTTTCAATAAATTGAAAGTGATTCTCAAGCTTTCTACTGGTAATTTACATAACAGAAGCTTAGAATTTTTCTAACACATCGGCAGTAAAATAACCCCCAAAAGATATACATTTCATGAAACAGACAATAGGTGCAGGAGTATGCCATTCAGCCCATCGAGCCAGCACTGCCATTCACTGTGATCATGGCTGATCATCCATAATCAGTACCCAATTCCTGCCTTCTCCCCATATCTAAGAACTCTATCTATCTCACTCGAAATCCTCCAGAGAATTGGTCTCCACTGCCTTTTGAGGCAGAGAATTCCGCAGATTCACAACTCTCTGCGTGAAAAAGTAATTCCTCATCTCCGTTCTAAATGGCCTACCACGTATTCTTGAACTGTAGCCCTGGTTCTGGACTCTCGCTGCATTGGAAACATATTTCCTGCCTCTAGCATGTCCAAACCCTTAATAATCTTATGTTTCAATAAATGGCCTCATAAGCTAAAAAAAATCTTTACAAAAAATATGTTACCAGAAATGTCTCCTTGCCTGGCACTGAGATGAGAAAAAACTTTTTCACCCCGAGTTATAAATGTGTGAAATTCTCTGCAACAGAAGGCAGTGGTCTCGTCTCCTTCAGCAGCACCTCAGTCTCCCTTCATGAGCTCAGCCACCCACTTTTCCTCACCTCACCTACACTCACTTCCCCACACCTACACCTCCTCGCCTCACTAAACCACTCGCCTCGACGATACCTCACTACCAAACTTCTCTTCACACCTAAAACTCACCTCGACTAAACCGTACCTCACTAAACCTCGCCCCTCAAATAAACCTCACACCTCACGACTAAACTCCACCTTAACTAAACCTCCATCCTCACGACTAAACTCCACCTTAGACCTTATCCGCGACTTGTCTAATCGCCGTCTCTCTCCCGCTCGAGGCGAGGTTTGATGAGTAAAGGTTTAAGTGTGAGGTGACGTTTAGTTGAGGCGGTGGGTTTAGTCGAGGTGAAAAATCAGATTAATTTCTGGGAAAACAAAAAAAATTGGAATTCTGATTTAACTCTGAAGAATATCTGGGCTAAAGTTGCTTCTGGGGCCCCTCCAGGATTAGGGACCTTGAAGCTTAAGCTTCATTAGTTTCAACATAGATCCGCCCCCTATTTAAAGGCCATTTTTTAAAAAAAATGGCTTCACCATGTGGAAATTACATAGTCCCCCCATTTCAGGGCACCATGATGTTTGAGACATTGAGGCTTCACAGGTGTTTGTAATTGCTCTGGTGTGTTTAAATGCCTCCTTAATGCAGGTATCAGAGAGCTCTCAGCACCTAGTCTTTCCTCCAGTCTTTTCATCACCTTGGGAAACGTTTATTGCTGTTTGTCAACATGAGGACCAAAGTTGTGCCAATGCAAGTCAAGCCATTGTGAGACGGAGAAACAAGAATAAAACAGTTAGAGACATCAGCCAAACGAGTAGAGGTGGAGGGGGAAAGGGAAAATGAGTAGAAGTGGAAGGGGAAAGGGAAAAATGGATGCTCATCTAGGTGAGGCACGGGGAAGAGAAGGGGAAAAATGTGGGAGGAACAAGGGGAATATTTGTAGGTTAGCTACCTCACCCTTTTTTCATTCTCCCTTCCCTGTGACCCACCTGGATGCGTCTCCCCTTCCCCTTCCCCTTCCCCTTCCCCTTCCCCTTCCTCTCCCCCACCAGCCGCATTCCACCCCCTTCCTCTGACTGCAAATATCACACATCCCCAAACCTCATCTCCTTATCTCACACTTTTTGTCTTTTAATCTCTGGCGTTTGTCCAATCATCTGCCAATCCAAAAAAAACCCACACCTGTATTCACCTATCACTTGCCAGGTTTGCCCTGCCCCCAACTTATCTTCCAAGTTTCATCCCACTGCTATAATCGGTATGAAGAGAGGTCCTGACCTGAAATGTCGCCTCTTCATGTTACCCAGAGATGCTGCCTGACTGGCTGAGCTACTCCAGCACTTTGTGTCTTTTTTTTTAATGTAAACCAGCAAATACAATTCCTTTTATTGACAAACAAGAACTATACCATGACAAAATAATCAATTTGTATGTGATATTTTTCAGACTTTATTTACTACAGAGATTTTAAATTTTTGGTCACAAAATTGGACTGCCTCAGAGTGCAGCTTTGGTCGAACTCTTGTAAACTTATTAAGTGTTGGTACGCTTTGCCAATTTCAGAAGCATTGTGCTTGCTGAAGTAAGTGGATAAGTGTGCAAACCTGATTTGATATCAGCAATCACCAAATTCAATGTCAGTGATTCAGCTAGTATTTAACTTGCCTAAAGAATATAGTATTTAGCACCAGGAAAAATGTCCCCATCTGCAGTGGAGCAACATGCACTCTCATCCTACAGGGAACTGACACTTGTGGCATCCATTTCTTTGCCCATCCACAACTTGCTACCAGCAGGGTGACTCAACATTTGCAAATCCCTCACTTAGCTTATTTGTTCTTAGTTTGTATCTGAGCTGATGGCTACAAATGTCAGCTAAAACTACAGTGATTACATTGTGCAATTTCTCAAAGTGTCTGAAAGAAAAGCACAATGCAAATATTGGGGTGAGGGACATGGTGAATGTTTGCAATCAAGAGCTGAAAGTTTACGCTGCAAATTAGAAGAGATTTTGTGGTGAGGAGGAAGTAGAATGTATGAAGAAATAAAATCTGGCTATTTGTGCAAGATATGAAAAGTGGGTGTAAGACTTGATATGTAGGAAGGAACAGCAGATGCTGGTTTAAACCAAAGGTGGACACAAAAAAGCTAGAGTAACTCAGCAGATCAGGCAACATCTCTGAAGAAAAGGAATAGGTGACATTGGGCCGAGAGCCTTCTTCAGACATGCAGTTAATTGGGATTCTGTGGGGCATTGCAAAGTAGGATTCCAGCCCTGCTGGTTAGATATAGGAGTTAGATAAGTGTATCTTTACAACAGATTACATCTTTAACTCGCCAGTGCTATTTCATTGTGTATTCAGGATGTTTCTTGGGACACTCTTTAGGTTGATGTGTTCTCTCCACCACTTTATTCCACCATCCATCCATGACTTTGCCATATTGTCCGGCTGCCTTATCAGCCCCATGTCTACCAGCAACCTATGGTGGCTTGTGGAATGATGATTCCAGTCAGTGTGCACTTCCTCATTAAGAAATACAGGCATGTCTTTAATCAGTAGCAATCATTAGCTTCAGTGCTAATAGCCACTTGTGAAACAGGAGCCTGGTGATTGTACACGAAGGAAGTACAATCACCACTGGCAATTCCCAGATATAATTTTAAAAATATTGTACCAAGAATTCTTATTTGTTCTTCACCAGGTTAAATACCCAGTTAGGATTTCTGGGGCCTGTTTCCCAGCGTGATCCATTTTAGCCCATTTACTGTTTTCTTTTGAATTAGATTGTATACATTTATTTGTTATTTGTTTTTCTACACTTTTTTTTAATGATTTTGTCCAAAGAAGTTTTGAGGCTCTGCAAAACTTTGCAAAATATATGATGCTTTAACTATGTTAATTGACAAAGAGAATTATGTATTTTGTTCAAAGCCAAAGTGTTCAACATTTATGTCCTTTGTTCACTTCTGACATCTATGTATTTTTATGGCCGCTCATGGTGATATTTGTTGCGTGTTTTCCCCATGCCCTTCACCTGACTTAATCTACTGACCCATTACTTAATTCTTGACAATATCACAGTAACAAACCATACCTGATTGTTTTATCAGCCTGTTTGGTGCCTTTTTGATTGCTTTCTCTCACACCTGATCTATCGCCTCTTCCGCAGGAAATTGTGATGATGCAGTTCTGTGCCAACAAATTAGATAAAAAAGATTTCTTCGGAAAATCAGACCCATTCCTTGTATTTTTTAGAAGCAATGAGGATGGAACGTAAGTGATTTATTGATGATATTGTTTTACAGTAGATTGATTCCCAGATATTGATATAAAATGTGGTGTTTACTCCTTCATAGGCTTATTCTGCCCAGTGTCAGAAAAGCAATTAGCTTGGTAATCTTTACTTCTCAGCTTTTTATGAATGTTATTGGTGCCTGCAAAAACTAAGTTTCAACAATGACATTCAACAGGGAAATGGGTCCTACAGCTCAACTCATCCATGTTGACCAAAATGCCCCATTTAAGCAAATCCTATTTACCCCAGATCACTCTTAACCTTCCCTATTCATGTATCTGTCCAAATGTATTTTAAATGTTGTTACTGTACCTGTCTCAACTACCTCCTCTGACAGCTTGTTCCATATATGCACCACCCTCTTTGTGAAAAGGTTGCCCCTCAGGCTCCTATCAAATCTTTCTCCTCTCACCTTACCTTATGTCCCCAGATACTTGATTTCCCCTATTCCGAGTAAAACACGGAATAATAATGTGTGCACCCTATTTATCCTCCTTTTGACTAGTACACCTCTATCATCTTCCCCCTCAGCACTCCGAAAAGGTCCTATCCTGCCAAACTTCACTCTAAAGCTCAGGCCCTCAAGTAAATCTTTTCTGCATTCTTTCTAACAATAACACTCTTCCTATAGCAGGGTGACCAAAACTGAACCCAATACTCCAAGTGCAGCCTCATGAAAATTCTGGCGATTTTTATTGTAATTTTAATTTTGGAATTTTATGCATACATAATAATGGGCCAGTCTTTAAACCTTACTAATAATTAGAAATTAGCCTAATTATATTGGCAACCATAGTTGCAAACTTTTGCCAAACTGAAGGCTTCATATTATTCATGCAAATTGTTTCTTCAAATTATTGCTTAATAAATCTGAAAAGTGAACTCATTAATATATTTTACAGATTTGAAGGAATTTTCGTTGATTGAGGGCACATAGAGCAATTTTATGCTTGAGTATTTATCCAGATAAATTCAACCTTTTCATTCAGTGTCACTTCTTAGCAAGACATCGTTTCTCAAACCGATGCTTAATAGTTCTGGGCATTATTCCAATTTTTATTTTTGTCTCTCTCTATCTTAATCTAATGGTTTAATCTCTGATGCAACTGAGGTTTTCAATATGTGTAGGAAGGAACTGCAGATGCTGGTTTACTGAAGATAGGCACAAAATGCTGGAGTAACTAAGCGGGACAGACAGCATCTCTGAATAAAAGATAAAGTCTCGCATAGAGTTACTCCAACTTTTTGTGTCTATCTGAGGTTACAATATGGATGTTCATTTATCCTTTCACTGACCTGTTAATCTCCAGGCAACATAAACCCCAAATTCATTCAATATTTAGCTACGGGCATCGTTTCACTAAATGTTGCTTCTCATCATAAGTTTAGGTTTATTATTATTGCATGTACCGAGATACAGCGAAAAGATTTGATTTGCATGCTATCCGATCAAATCAGATAATACTGCACATAAATACAAGCAGGCTGAACTCAAGTAAAATAGGTAGAATAAAATAAAATATTTAGAATGCGGAATATAGTTCTCAGCATTGTAGCGCAACAGTTCCAGAGACTGATGACTGCAGTGGAGCAGAGATGAATCAGACAGTACCTTAGCTTATGGAAGGACCATTCAAAAGCCTGATGATGGAGGGCAAGAAGATGTTTCTGAGTCTGGTGGTGCATGTTCTCAAGCTTTCAAGTACCTTCTGCCTGACATGAATGGGAGGTAAAAGGAATGAAGAGGGTGGAACTCTTTCCATATACTTACCACCCTTTAAGTGTTAAAAAAAAAGTTGTTCCTATTATATCTTTCTCCCCTCACTTTAAACATATGTCCTCTGGTTCTTGATTCCCCATCTCTGGGCAAAAGACTAATTTATTCCGTCTATTCCTCTCATGATCTTATACACCTTTATGGGATCACCCCACATCCTCTAAGGATTAAAGTCCTAGCCTGCCCAACCTCTCCCTATAGCTCAGGCCTTCGAGTCCTGGCACCATCGTAGTAAATTCACTGTATAAGTCCTGCCCTGTTTAGACTTCCCAAAAATGCAACACCTCGAGCGTGCAATAACTTCACTAGTACCTAGCAAACAACTGGTTTTACGTAGATATTTGATTGATTGAAAGAAATGTTGGCCTACACACTGAGGGTAATTTACAGAGGGTCAATTACCTTACAAAGCTACATATTTGGGATGTGCGATGAAACTTGTTACTTATTCATTTTGACATTTTGATTACTTTAATGTTGTGTGATATGATTATGATGAACAAATGGAAAACTGATCTCTATATCTTAACTGCTGATTTCCAGTCTTGCCATGTGGAGCACTCTAGCAAAAGTACCAATGTAAACGTCACCCGTTCCTTCTCTCCAGAGATGTTGCTTGACCCCCACTGAGTTACTCCAGCATTTTGTGTCTATCTGTGGTATAAACCAGCATCTGCAGTTCCCTCCTACACATTGTGTCTGCCTTTAAAATTTACAATTTGGTCTAGTGGACATTAAAATAAGGAAATTAAGTTGATGAAATTATTACTGCTATTTCATTGCCATTATTTCAGACCATGTTTGAATATATTTATTTTTAGGTTTACCATTTGTCACAAGACAGAATTTGTAAAGAACACTTTGAATCCAGTGTGGCAAGCCTTCACAATCCCTGTACGTGCTCTTTGCAATGGTGACTTTGACAGGTGAGAAGAATCCGTCACATATTAATACCTCCATTTTGCCAGTTACCATGGATACTTGAAAATAATTTGAAGTTTTTAAAGGTGACAGATATGAAACTGTGTTTGCATAAATATTAAGCGCCAGCACGGCAATGTCATCTGATGACAGGCATCTGCAAAATAATAAAATATGAGATTACTTGAGCTTTTCAGTTTGAGATGCTGTCAATCATTCAGTTTGCATTTCAAAAATATAGCTAATAAATAATGGGAAATGTTGAAAAAAATATTGAAGGAAATAAACTTTCTGCACAAAATCTTTGCCAGCTTTGGCTTGCATATTTGTATATGGATTCAATGACATTGCAACCAAGAATCCCAATAGCATGCATCAATGTACAGTATCCCAAGCTACTTTCTGCACCTTTGTTTTGATGGTGGTGTTCTTAAAAAAAGGCTGATGAATTTCACTGGACGTATTCAGGAGTGCAAAATGTTTTTAAACTCCTTGATGTATGAAAAGTAGTAAGCTAGTCTCTGTCTGAGCACCTCTTTGAAATATTGCAATAATCAAAAACACAAATGCTTAAATTACTCAACAGGTGAAGCAGTATTTCTGAAAATAGAAATAGAGTTAAAGTGCAGGTCATTGACCTGAAGCATTAAATATTTCTGAGTCCACAGATGTGTCATGACCTGCTATTTCCTGTCTTTGCAATATCATTTACTGTGCTGCCAGGGTGTACCTCAGATACATCCAGTAGATTTAGGATATGTGCAGGTATTATAAGAACATTTAAAAGACACATGGACAGGTATATGGATAGTAAAGGTTGATAGGGATATGGGCCAATCATGGGTAGGTTGGACTAGTTTAGATGGGACTTTTTGTTTGGCATGGGCAAGTTGGGTCGAAGGGCCTGTTTCTGTCCAGTATGACTCCTGTGACCTGTAACCAAAAATGACTCCTGTGACCTGTAACCAAAAATGGTTAGTTTAAAAAAAAAAAGCTTAATTGAATGAAGGTTAAGAGAAGTAGCAGTATTCCTTCTAATACACATGAAGCATTCTAATTCGGACCTTTATTACCCTTTCTCTCAGTCATATCCTACTCCTTATTTTCTCTACTGCTGCCATTTAAGACCATAACTCGTTCGCATTTCGTGTTTGCAGTTAGATGATTCTTGAGGCATTGAGCCAGTAATTATTTGCCCATAGAAATGGATACCAATATGACACTTTGTCCCACTGCCTTTTGCACAAGGACTCCGTGCCCACAGCCCAGGTGTGGGTGTGTGCATATGTTGTAGAACCACATTTGCTGAATCCCTAGCTTTAGGCCTGATTAATTTCATGAATGTTGGATGTTGTTGAAATAAACCCATTATAACATCAGAACTTCAGTTCTTAAGAGGTAGCTGACCACTGAATCCAAAGATTATTTGAGATCAATGCAGTTTCTCAACTGCTGCTGGAAGGAATCATGGAATCATAGAACATGGCCAATGTTGTAGAAGGCCATTTAGCCCATCATATCTTTGCTGGATAGAGAGGGAATAATGATTGGCAGGATCTCATGGACAAGATTAAACAGCAATACGGAGGACTAGCCAGAGAAATCCTAGTGTCAAAGTTGAATCTTTCTTGTGGTCAAATTTGATAGATGGAGCATTTATGCAGATGATAGTTTAGCAATACCAATGGTTACCAACTAGATCTAGGGGTCCAAGTCACTCTCATACTTCTCAGACTTCACACAATCATAGCTGCTCATCCATAGCGTCCATTTCATTGCCTCACTGGGAAAGTGTTTTTGTCACAATAAGAAAGTGGAACAATGACAGAACAGCCCAGTTCACATTCGGTTTGATGAAGAGTATTTGAATTGTGGGCTCTACTATCACAGAGCTAAAAACATTGTGGGAGATCGTATCTTTCTGCAGTTAATTTCCCTCCGATCTACCTTCATCCCATTATCTTTTTTGAATGTTAACAGTTAAACAATTGTACATCATTACATTGATCTTAAATTTTTTTGACTATTGGTATTGGTTTTGGTATTGGTTTATAATTGTCAAGTGTGCCAAGATACAGTGAAAAACAATGTGCCTGGAGTTCATGGTTAATTTAAATACTACGTGAATAAATTTCACTCTTGCTAGATAACAGCTATGCGTAATTCTTGGAAATATAGGTTTACTATTCATTCAAGGTGATATAAATGTATATTTTTTAATGCTGTTGACAGAACTATCAAAGTGGAAGTGTACGACTGGGAACGAGATGGAAGGTAGGATAACAACAAGCATTTTTGTATAATAAAATATTTTGAGCAAAATATTTTAGCTAGTTTTGCACATTGCCGTGTTATCGGAAGTATTATCAGGACTTTACGCCTATTTTATCTACAAGATAGCTGGCAAATTAACATCAAAACAGTCTCCTGCAGTTTCTTCTTGACAGTTAAAATGGGTGGTATTGTGGATAGTGAAGATGGTCATCAAAAATTGCAGCAGGGTCTTGATTGTTTGGGCTGGTGGGCTGAGGACTGGTTGATGGAACTTTATTCTGAATTCTGCAATTTCTTATCTTTGTTTAGTTTAGAGATATCACATGGAAACAGGCCCTTTGGCTCAGTGAGTCCTCGCCCACGAACTGTAAACCAGTTCTATGTTATACTATTTTTGAATCCTATACACTTGGGGCAATTTACAGTAAACAATTAACCTACAAACCCGCACATGTTTGGGATGTGGAAGAAACTGGAGCACCCAGAAAAAACCCATGCGGTCACGTGGTCAAACTCTGCACAGAGGTTAGGATTGAACTAGGTCTCTGGCGCTGTGAGGCGGGAGTTCTACCACTGCAACACTGAGCCACCTTCTTGGCAGTTTTATCTTGGGACGTCTGGCACCTCTTGACCGTAATATGGATTGTACTCAAGATAACTCCATTAACTGTCCCAAGTTCCCTTGCCTTGATGATCCATTGTTTTCTCTTTTGCTGGATTCAACCAATTCTTTAATTCATGGCTAACACGTTGAGTTTAGTTTATTAGTACGTGTACCGAGGTACAGTGAACATGTTTTGTTGCGTGCTAAACAGTCAGCGGAAAGACTGTAAGTGATTACAATTGAGCTACCCACAGTGTACAGATAAAGGATAAAGGGATAAAAGGAATGCTAAACAAAACAAAGTGCCTGAGGAACTCAGCTGGTCAGACAGCATCTGGAGAGGGAATGATCAGGGTATATTTTGGGTCAGGACTGAATCAGATTCCACCAACTGCAGTTTGTAGTGTCGCCACGAATTGAACTTGCCTTTGGTTCTGAGGACATGACATACGTTTAACATCACACTGTTTCTTTGATATCCAGCCATGACTTTATAGGGGAATTCACCACAAATTACAGAGAGCTTTCCAGGGGACAGTCACAATTCAATGTGTATGAGGTAAGTCCTTGATTTTATTTTATTACTGATTTAAATATTTGAGTTAAACAAATATCTAAACAAATTAAAAAAAAATGTAGCATAATCTTCATTCCACATTTCTTCAGAAGGGAATACTTAAAACTGTATATTAAATCATTTATGTTGTGTACATCATAACGCTCTTTCCTTATTTCACAAATGTCGTGGATCAAAAATCTGCTACTTTCCTCATTTATCAGCTTCCTAAAGATTTCTTTTTTTTGATGATGAATTAATCTCATTCTGCATTTATCAAGACGCTGCATGGGCCAAGAAGCGAGTGGGTAAGAGCATCTCTTACCCCTCTCACCCTGGCCACAAACTCTTTAAATCACTTCCCTCTGGAAGGTGACTCCGGACTGTCAAAGCTGTCGCAGCCAGACATAAAAACTGTTTTTTTTTCCATGGGAAGTAGCTCTACTCAATAACCAAAAATCTGTAGCACCCTTTTTATTTATTTAAAAAGGGGGCTACAGGTAGTCAATTTATTTCACATGTTTAATCGATAATGTTTTATTATTAATGTTTAATGTTTTATGCGTCATTCTTAATTGTCACGGTATGACATGTTGTCACTGGCGAGTGGAGCACCAAGGCATATTCCTTGTATGTGAGCATACTTGGCCAATAAACATATTCACTCATCATTACCATAATTCATAATTTTGAACTTTCTGTTACAGTCCATGACATTTTGTACACCTCGTTCCCCCCCACCCCCATTCAAAATAAACAAACTTTCATACTTGAAATCCTTCATGGGTCACCTCTGTGTTTATAACTTTTATTGGTTTTGAAATTATCTTTAGTCTTTGTCCTTCGCCATCAAATAGAAATAATATTTCACAAATGACCCTTTCAAATATCTTGTAAACCTTGCTATCTTCTCTTCACATTCTGTATTTCATCAGAAAACAAAACAATTAAAACATTCTTGCCATAAATAACTGTCATTGTCAGATTCCATTAAGCAATTTCTAAACCACCATAGTAGAAAAATCCTTTGATGTTTAGTGGAGCTTGCAGAGGTAGCGGACTCAGTCTGGCCCATCGCAGGCATGGCTTTCACCCCCAGAAACAAACATTTACATGAGGCGCTGCCTTAAGAAGCCAGTATATATCATCAAGGATCCCCCCCCCCTCCATTTGTGCTATGCTCTCTTCTCACTGCTACTATCGGGCAGGAGGTACGGAATCCTGAAGTCCCACACCAACAGGTTCAGGAACAACAACTTTCATACAGCAATCAGGTTCTTACCTGGGAACACCCTTATCTACCTCAGCAATGTAACAGTACGAATCATCTCTTCCACTGCCATGAAGTTGTTTTCTTCTAATTATATTTTTGTGCTAGCATCTTGTGTTTTTGCCTTTCTTTCTTTGAGACATTTTATGTGTGACTTCTGCATAATTTATGTATGATTTGCTTTTATATGTTCGTCTGATTTTATGAACCTGTGGGCTGCAGCAAGCAAGATTTTCCATTGCACCTGTACCTTACCGTGCTTGTACCTGTGATAATGGACTTGACTTGACTTTTGATCTCGGTTAAATCTTTATTTACCATGTAGTAATTATAAAGCTAAGTTCGTCTGGCAGGGAGTGACAGAGACGCATGTCACAGATGGTCAAAATATCATGTTGGCGACTGTGTGCCATTTGTTTTGATGATGAAACATTCCTGCATTCAGAGGCACCAAGTGCATTGGGGATGTTTTTCCTTTGCTCTGGATCTGAACAAATGGCATTCCCCACATACCAAGCAGAGACCAAAAGTAATGGAATTTATTATATTCGATCTCCACCTTTGCTCCGTTAGCCCAGCAATCCTGGCATCATTACTTGCCTCCTGTACCAACTAGTATTGTTTTTCCCTGGCTGGGCTGATAATGTTTACATAATTGTAATGATATGTAGTAAACTTTTTTAAGCTTGGGTAGAATGTAGATTAAAGCCTCTTCTTTTACTCAATGCGATGAACTCGAAAACTTTTTATGTATATTAAAAGATGTGACATTGGAGTTACCTTGAGGTGGTTGCTCAGTGGTTTGGAAATCTTATGTTGTGAGCAATGGAGACATTAAAAGGGTGAGCTGGAACATGCAGTAATCCATGGTGTGACACCTGTGAAGGCCTGAGGGTGGGTGAATTATGTTACAGAAATCACCAGTTAGATAGGCTTTGCATATTTCATGAGATTAAAGTACGGTTATTTCCTTGGCTTTCTACCAACGTCATTAAGTATCAATTCAAGCAGAAGTTCTCTGAGATGACTTCACTTGCGATGCAGTTCTTTTCAATAATGTACGGTTTATCAAAGGTACGTAACCCTGCATCCAGTAGATTTTGGAAAAGCCGTAATTGTCTCTTTAAGTAAATAGATGCTATGTTTAGGTTGGACTTATTATTGACACGTGTACCGAGGTACAGTGAAAATAATAGTTTTGCAATCTATCCCAACAGATAGACTTTACATAAATGCAATCAAGTAAAGCTCAAGTACAATAGATGGAGCAAACGCAAAGGTACAGATTACAGAATATAGTTCTCAACATTGTGGTGCATCACTTCCACAGCCAAAGTCCAATATCCACAATAGGATAGAGATTAATTGAACATTACTCCAGCGCATGAAAGAACTGAGCCTGGTTACAGAGGGACAGAAGCTCTTCCTTACTCTGGTGGTGTGCGCTTTCATTCGTTAAAAGTTATATCTAATTTTGCTCTTAATGATGGAGAAAATTATGGGGACAATTGTATGCATATTTCACAGGTGAAATGCAAAAATGAGTGATTTTTCTTGAAGAATGATTTTCAAACCCAGTTGTTTGCCACATTTCCAGGAAATACCCCAGGTCTGTGGTGGATAGTCATTCTTACACAGGCGAACATAGAAATGTTGTATTTACCATCCAACAAGTAACTGACCTTCTCACTTCAAACATGAGATTACAGTATCACAGGGACTTGTTCATGGCTAGTTTGTTCATTTTAAGTTATAGACATGGTTAATGGTTCATTTTCCAATTTCTCAAGGAATCCTCGGGGCCCCTAATCACATTATTTCATTTCTACCCACCCTCACTACCACACCCTCTCCAACCTTACTGCTCTACCCTGCAACTTTTAGTTTTTCCACTTGCTGTGTTTTTCACTCTGGACTTAGTGGCCTCTCTACAATTCCTTAAAAAGAATAACATTGATTGACTATCTGAAGAGTTAAAAGATACTTGTTTACTTTTTCAGTAATAGAGAAATTGAAAATGTATAATGTGACAATTTTCACATACCAGCTTCTTTCATTTACTGGCCAGGTTAGATCTTGATATCTGCCTTTTCGTCAATCTATAATTCTTTTTTCACTCAAACCTCTTTACATAAAGATAGTTACTGTGGCCCCTTTTTCAGTGATCTTGGAATGAATAGTTGAATAATTGTGAGCAAAACATCACTAATTTGCCCATAAAATAATTCACAACGTGCTACCTTGTCATTTTCTCCCCTTGTGCCCTTGTTTTCTATCTGTCCGTAAACTCTTTATGTTACAGAATCAGAAGTAAAAGGAAGGTGTTGGAGAAAAGTCTCTGTTGTACTGTATTGCTGAGTGATCGCCCGCAAGTAAACTGCTGAGACTGATAAGCTTTGTTTCACAAGAAACAAATAAATAGAGGGGCAAAATATTAGTCGTAGCCCTTATAATATCTCGCCAGCGAGGTTATCAGTCCTGGTTCTTGTTTTTATTCACTTCGTAATTGTCAACAACAAAGTAGCAGTGAGAGGCAGAGAAGAAAAAAAATAATTGAAACTGAGGGTACAACCACATTTGCGGGATGGGGGAATAAGATTTACCTTAGATTACATTCAGTATCGAGTCCTGAACAGCAGCAACCTTCCCAGGTGGAAAATGTGACGCATTTCCTCAAACTTTAGTCAGACATTGTAGGAGCAACATGGGAGAGTGGGTCTTGGATGGAGACCAGAGTGGGTCTTGGATGGAGACCAGAGTGGGTCTTGGATGGAGACCAGAGTGGGTCTTGGATGGAGACCAGAGTGGGTCTTGGATGGAGAATTAAAGAGGCAACTTTAGCTTCTATCCTATCCCCTTGTTCTCTCCTCTCCTCTCCCTTTCTAAAACTCAAAGCATGATTTCGACATTAGAGATACAGCGCGGAAACAGGCCCTTCGGCCCACCGAGTCTGCATCAACCAGTGGTCACTCTGTATAATAGCACTATCCTATACACTGGGGACAATTTACAAATTTTATTTTACCGAAGCCTATTAACCTACAAACCTGAAAGTCTTTGGAGTGTGGGAGAAAACATGAGCACCCATAGAGAACCCACATAGTCACAGGGATAACGTACACACTCCGTACAGACAGCACCTATAGTCAGGATGGAACCCGGGTCTCTGGCGCTGAAGGCAGCAGTTCTACCGCTGCACCAATGTGCCACCCCAATCTTCTTTTTTTCCCTCAGTTTTCTGTTCTTATGAAATCTCCACGCTGTTTCTGTCTCTAAGGATGTTATGTGTCCTGTTGAATGCTCTGATTATTTTCTGTTTTTATTTCCAGTTTAGTAGGAACTGCAGTTTTTTTGCCGAATGACTGGACAAATTGTAGACTACTTTAAACTCCCCCTTGTTTAATATATTTTTTGATCTTCCTATTACTGAAATTTTATTTATTTATAAATTTTGCACAAATTTATTCTGTGCCAAGTGTTAAGTATCGTATTTGTTTTGACTTTTTAGTAGTCTGCATGGAATCAGATCACCATTTGGGATTGATCACTGTAATAGATACTCCTGCTCAGCATGAAATGTCACTGCCACTGTCACAGTAATAGTGGATACCTTTTGCATTCAGAATAGAATCACATCATCTGTAAAACTCCATAGCAGCCATAATTGATAGTTCCTGCAGAGTTTCAATCAAGTTTGCAGCTGCTATGCTGCTGCACTCTACTTGAAAGCTTACCGTTACCTTTGCAAATTGCAGCATCTGCAACATTATCAAATCCCATTGCAGGACTTCCTAATGTAATCGGATCTGCCACTTGGATGGATGTTCGAGACTCCCTGATGTTAATTGAAGTAAAGTGCAGAGTTCCCATGGAGTCTCAGCTCTTCTTAACATTTGATGATTGCAGAAATGTTGGTATAGAATATTGATATACTCTAGTTTTCTTTAATTCTCGAAATATGATCACGAATTGTGAATGTACCTGAGGGCAATGGGTATCGTGGAAAAAGGGGGGCACAACAGGAGTAGCCTGGCACGGATGAATGGGTTCAGTGAGTGGTTGAGCATGAGGTTGCGAGCTGGGATTGGTGAGTTTGGAGATCAGTTGACAATGGAAAGGGTCATACAGTGTGGCGTGAGGCTGTAAAGAAGCCTGAATGATGCATGAACTGTAACTGGCTCATCTGATAGACATCCCAGTCTGACAGAGTGCACGGAGATAGTCACAAAATGCCGGAGTAACTCAGTGGGCCAGGCAGCATCAGACTGAAGGGTCTGAAAAAGTGTCTCAACCCAAAACATCACCTATTCCTTTTCTCCAGAGATGTTGCCTGACCCACTGAGTTACTCCAGCATTTTGTGTCTGTCTTTGGTGTAAATCAGCATCTGCAGTTCGTTCCTACAACACACTGTGCTGGGAGGGTCTCTTCTTGGACAATATGCCCCATCTCCCCAGCAATAATCCAAACGAACCATTGCATTGGAAATAATGTCATTCGGTGGCCTATTGGAAAATTGGGACATTTTCAGGAAATGGGGGAGGATCAGTATTCTGGCTAGGAAAGCGTATCTCCAGTGGGCAAAGTGGCTATTTGGTGAGAAACCAGTACACTGAAGAGGAAATCTTTGTGAGGAGAAAAAATAAATTAAACTGAAAACACTCTGTTCCAAAATAAACAATGCTCTGGCAACTCTCTGTTTCTATTTTTTAAATTTGCTCTGATTAGTATGTGATTCCCAGAAATGCTACATTGATGAATCCTGCAAAGCCTCGTCTCTCTAGAAGACTTATCTGGATTTCCATTGAAAAGACGATAATTCCCTGATGATAGGGGAACTTAGATAAATTTAAACGGTCTAATGATGAACACTGTCACAAAAATAGACAATAAGCTGCCCAATGGACCAGGAAAATCAAGCAAAAAAAAAGCAAATGGCTCAGTGGACCAATGTTGCAAAATGGGTGAAAATAAAGCTGGAAACTTCAATAGGTCAGGTAGCATATGTGGTAAGAGAGCTAAGTTGATGTTTCAGGTCAAACAGCTGTTATTAGAGCTGAGAAAGGGTGGAAATAAGTTGGATTTCTCAAAGCAGTGAATGTGTGGGATAAAACAAAATGGATATTTCTAGGAGGATGAGACTAAATGAATTGATTTTGGCACCTTTAGTCAGATTGTGCTTCTTTGTGTTGTGTGTGGCTATTAGCAGGACTGAAGGCTATTGTCTAGGCTGTGAGATCTCTACCTTCTCATTAATTCAGTCGGGTTGATGGGTATGACTGGCTTTAGGATCCTTTGAAACACATCCTATCCCTAGGTCAGAAGATATCCTGACCACACTCGATGTAAACATTAAAACAACTCAGGATAGTTTAATTGCTTCATAGCCTGATATCCTTGTGCTGATGATTGTGTTGTGTAGTATTTTAAGATTTAAAATAATAAATTATATTTGAAAATTATGATTATGCTTGTTCCAGTGATGCTGGTGGCTGAGCTTTATTCCATTCTGATTCTCCTCCAAATCAAAGAAATAAAAAAATTGTATTACTTTCATCAAAAGGAGCCCCTGATAATCCCATCTCATTGTTCTGATTGTAATAGTTACAACAGATAACAGAAAATTGAATAATCTCCACTTCTGACAAAGAGGGTTACTTACATCTGCTGAAAAATGATTGTTCAACAGCTTTCAGTAATGTAATGTATAGTGAAGGTTTCTCACATCACTGTGGGATAATATTAGAGTCAGTAAGATGATCATCTTTATTTCATGGCACAGTGAATCAATCAGGTTGTCTGGTGAGTTAGTTCCATGCAACACAACGTGATTGGTCATCTGGCTAATTCCAATCTTTGCAGTTTCTAAAGGCAGCCAGTAATCGGTTGATTTATCAAAATTGGCTCATTGGGCAGGCATGGAGTTATACAGCATTGAAACCATGCTGTCAGCCCCACTTGCCCATGCCAAATAAAAAGTACAATCTACAGAACTCCCACCTGCCTGCGTTTGGCCTATATCCTTTTAAACCTATCCTATCCATGTGTTCTTGCATTGTGCTCTCATCTTCCTTAACCATTTAATTCCACCAAATCATTGGTAACTCAGCATGGGTCCAAGCTACATCTGCCTCTTCGTGGAACAGTTCTATTTTTACTTTTCCAAGCTTCTCCTCTCATTTCTTTTTCAACACATTTTATCTGTGTTGGTGCTACTTTCTGGTTCCCGTACATAACTTGAGTATTTCATCGCCTTCGCTGATTATTTTCATCCTGCTTTCACTTGCAGTTAGACCATCTTTGATTCTTGTCTTTCTGGACCCCTCTATCTCCATTTCAGGTAACAGATTAGCAACCCTCATCCATTACAAGCCCTTGGACTCCCACAGATATCATGACCACATTCATTCCTATAAGGACTTTATTCCATTATCTCGGTTTCCCCAGCTGTGTCATGTTCTGCACTTTGTATCTTTCAACTCACTGGAGCCAAGGTTTCAGCTTGCCACATCCCGGGTTCCTGCACCACTCCTTTCAGCTCTTCAGGGCATGGGTTCTAACACTCTCTTAAATCTCACTGGGGCATTGGGTCCCAAGCTATCTCCCTGCTCACTGCAGCTTGGGATCCTGGGCTTTCTTTTATCTTTAAGCCGTGTCCCACGGTACGAGTTCATTCCAAGAGCTCTCCCGAGTTTGCCCTGATTCGAACTCGGAGATTTACGGTAATGGCCACTCATCGGTACTCGGGGCTCTCGTGGACATTTTTCAACATGTTGAAAATACCTCATGTTGAAAAACATACCTCATGTTGAAAAATCAACATACCTCGTGTTGAAAAATCTTCACGAGTCTTCCTGTGCTTACCTGCAATTAGCGAGTCTTCCGAGTCTTCCCGAGTACCTGCCTCGTTAACGTTACGAGCCGCTAAGAACGTCCCCGAGCTCCGACGTACCCGCTACGCTCATTCTCCGTGCTTACCACGAGTTTGATTTTTTTTAAACTAGGGAGAGCTCTTGGAATGAACTCGTACCGTGAGACAGGGCTTTTACTGAATCTCACTGAAACATTTATTATTATATTTTGTAACCTTGAAAAGAAATGCATTAACAGTTTATGTGTGGTAGCAATAGGAAATATAACACAATTGTCTGTCAGTTTGGCAACACCAATGTCCTAAAGGACGACTTCATTTGCGAGTGCAGGCGACTATCAAGGTCTTGTTGAATCGCTGAAAAAGTGAATGTATCAAACGCATCCTACGACTATGTAGAAGACATCCTATGACTATGTAGGACAAGCTACGACTATCTGCAACTTAATCACCGATGCACTCATGACAATTGGCGACCCAATAGTGGGGACTGAAGACGACCACCTTCGACTTACAGACGACTACACCCACGATCACAGAAAGCAAGCTACGACAAGCTAAGACTCTATACCTAAAAAGATCACCTAAAAAAATGACGTTAGATTTTTCAAACATGTTCTTTTAAATTCAGTGTATTGCTTGTTTTAGTGTTAGATTTATTGAGATGTATAAAAATAAAATCCTTTTAAATGCAGTGCATTTGAAGTGCTTGTGACTGTTTTCTTCATCAAAATAAATGTGAAACTTTAAATACAGTGCATTCCTTACTTGCGTTTGTGTGTGTGTCAATTATCTAAATATATGAGAAATGAAATATGAAATTTAAGTGATGATATTAAGGGACTGCTATGAAAAAGAATGATATTCATACATCAATTTGAGGTTAAAAAGTCAGGGGTTTCCTTTATTGGTAATGAAACATACAAAAGTCTTATAAACAAACAATGTTGATAGCCTGGTGGGTGGTGTTGAGGGTTGTGCCCTGCCCCTGCGCTGAAGCCTTCCCCTCAGAGCCATGTCTCACACTGTCTGATCCACTGAAAGAAAAAGTGCGCAATGACAGCGCATCACGTGCTGCTGTTTCCATACTTTTTTTTCGCAATGAGCCAATGAAAATGACCGGTCAGCAAAGGCGATTAGCTAAGCCTAACTACGACTATCACGACTACCTACAATTACCTACGATAACATGGCGACCCCACTACGACTAGACCTACGACTACAAAAGTATCGATTTTCTCCATGGAGACCAATTTTTGGTTGCAGAAAATGTTTCCACATGTTGAAAATTTTACGGTGACCATACTGAGGCTGTGACTAGTTCCCGAATACGGGAACTCCTCCCGACCATGAAGAAGACCACCTGCGACCATGTGGCGATCTTGTGGCGAGCGCAGAGTCTCCTGCACTCGCCAAAGAAGTCGCCTAAGCGGGACAGGCCCTTAAGAGTGCCAGGACAAAGGAGTATCACTGTTGTGTATCATCAAACACATGTTAATTGTAGACTTGGTGTGTAGTAAATGGGCTGTGCAGGAACAGCATCAGGGAAACTGGAAGAATGAAATAGCACCCGATGGTGGGCTTTAAGCCAGAGTTTTTATCAATCTCACTGACAGTTTCCAACACCTCATTCAGATATATATATATTTCTATATCATTCTATTCCTATTCAACTTTGACACATATTTTGCGTTGCATTCCAAAATCCCAAAGTTAAATTGCAAGGTAGTTTCAAAGCATGTTTTCAATTTTTTAGCATTCTAATTGTTTGGCTGAATGAAACGTGACCTTTTTTGAGGAGATAGTCACCCCTATGTATAATTTTGCATCAGTAATAATTTGACAGGCTGTGGTCACCAGATTTAACCCTCCACTCTGAATTAAAGAAGTGGCATTTGCAATTTCCTAATCCACTGTAGAGATGTTTAGAAAATAATTTCTATGGCATCAATAATTCCTTCATTTAATGTATTAATACAGTTTGGAAAGCACTTGAAGACTTGTTTACCCTATGCATTATTTATATTATTACCATTTAAATCTTTAAAAAAAATCTCTAAGCTTCTCCCTTGATTTATTCCTCAGTCTACTTGTATTTGGCGATCTTGTCCCCTTTCCTCTGTGGTCAATGTTGACATACCGTCTGCATTTTCCTTCCTAACATTATGATTTTATCCTCATCCATCACCAGTAGATCTGTTATTCCCATACCAATGATTTATTCTTTATTTAGTTCAAAAAACATTATATTACCATTAATATTTTTTCATATTCTGTTCTTGCATCTTTTGGTAATTTCTTTATACCTTTATTGTTCTTTTTATAGCTCTCCATATCTGTTGGACTTTCTTTCATTGCATTTGTGTAAGTCTTTTCTAATAACTTGATACTTTATCTTCCAATCATGTAGCTTCATTTAAACATCATACATTATTATACAGTTTCTAGTTTAGTTTAGATTCACATCGTGGAAGAAAACCCTTTGGCCCACCAAGTCTGCACTGACCTGCGATCCCCATACACTAACACAATCCTACACACTAGGGATAATTTACAATCTTTACCGAAGCACAATTAACCTACGTTTGTAGGTATGTACATCTTTGGAGGTATGGGAGGAAACAGTAGCACTCAGAAAAGTCACGGGGAGAACGTACACACTCCATACAGACAACACCTATAGTCAGGATTAAACCCAGGTCTGTGGCACTGTAAGGAAGCAACTCTCCCGCTGCACAGCTATGCCGGCCCTACTGCACTGTAAGCACCGAGGCACAATTACTGCTATAAAACGTTATGGATGCATTTATTAACCAATGCATATGCATGACCCCATCAAGTGAGTGAAGAATTACATTTTGACTTAACGAGTTATCTATTTATTCAGCAGCTTGTACATGTAAATCCTTGAACAATTTGCTGATGTACTTGAATGTTACATCTGTTTTAACAGCCTGCAAGAACTGATATAACAAATAGACATGATCTCATTCATTAACTAGTTCATTTCAGTCATAAATTGGCAATCATTCCCAATTTATGATTATGTTCTTCAAAATCAACGAGAGTGTAAAACCTATCTAAATAAAAATTCATTCATCTGAGTGCACGACATATATCTTTAAAATTTCTGATCATTTTTTTTAACCAATTCCAAGATCCATCACTGATCCAGTTGCTGTAAGCTGGACTATACCCCTATAGTTGGTTGGCTAAGCACCCACATACTTTGTAACCACTGATATATCTTGCCAGGTTACCAATGTGGTAGATAGTTTAATGGAGTTATAGAATAACCTATAAATAAGAAATATTTATTTCTCTTGAATTAGTTTAACACTGTTTAATTTGATATTGATGGAATTTTGTCAGTTTTGAATTATAAACTTATGACATTCTTTGCATTGTATACAATGTAATTAACAAATTTATGAATGGGATTAGCACTTTTATTTAATCTTCCAGGTGTTAAATCCAAAGAAGAAAGCTAAAAAGAAAAAATACATTAATTCTGGTACAGTAAGTATTGATGTTTTTGCTCGATTCAAAGATATGACTATCCCTGTTGGAGTTATTTGATGCTACTTCAGAATAACAATTTAATGATATTTTTACCTTTTATGAATAATTTGATTTTATATTTGCCTTTTTTTGTTCAAAGTATTTTTGCTGCCGGCACAGTATATTGGTGCAGTTTGTGAGACAATGCATGCGTGTGCATTTCACAAGTTAATTCTGGAGTTGGATTGAATGTTTTCTCAAATGTAGTAGTATATGTTATTTATTTATTTATTTATGTTTGTTTTTGCTTGGTTTCTGCTGTGAAACATTCTTAATGTCTAATTTGACTTGTTGAATATGATGACATTCATGGCTTCCAGAAGACATTCTTTGTTCAATCAAGTGCTCTTAAATTCTGGTACATTAACCATAATTGTAGGCCTGACTATTTTAATGACGTTGTACGCAGCGTCTTGACGGCGTACGCCTGGCGCGTTGCGTTGCGCGGTGACGTCACCGCCCGGCGTGCCGTTGCGTGATGACGTCACCGCCCGACGCCGTGCGACGTCCAAATTCAGTCGACCCGCCTCCTGCCTAGCTGATTGGGGAGTATGATGTCGGGACCAGCCCCGCACAACTCCATATGCCTCCGCAGATCGAAGTGGGACCGGCCCCGCGAGGCCCCGCGAGGCCGTACGCCTCAAGCGACCACGTTTGGTCCCATGCTGGTGGGACAGGCCCTTAAAGCATCTCGTAGGATTCCTTTGAGCATCTTGGTTCCCACTCATCACAGATCTCTGCATTATCACCTTATAAACAAGAAACCTGTTGGCCACCTTCCAGACTGAGGAACTAGACCGTGACCTCGGTCAGCGGTTACAGCATCTTTGGTAGTATGGGGAGATGCCTGTCTAGTATCTGCCACTTCTTTGAGTGGAGGTTGCCTTGGCCATGAGACTAATATGAATGGGTGGTATCACATCTATATTATCAGTGTCACTGTTAATGGTGCATTAACTTGTTATGTATTATCCTGATACATTAAATCTATCTGTATAGATGATCTGAACAGTGACACTGATCATATGGTCATAAGTACCAGGAGCAGAATTAGACCATTCGGCCCATCAAGTCTACTCCACCATTCAATCATGGCTGATCTCTTTCCCTCTCATCTGCATTCTCCTACCTTTTCCCCATGACACTCTTATTGCTCAAGAATCTGTCAATCCGCGCCAAAACTATCCTTTGACTTGGCCTCCACAGCTGTCTGTGGTCATGAATTCCGCAGATTCACCACCCTCTTACTAAATAAATTCCTCCTCGCCTCCTTTCTAAAGGTACGTCCTTTTATTCTGAGACTATGGCCTCTGGTCCTAGACTCTCCCACTCGTGGAAACATTCTCCCCACATCCAACTCTCAGAATCGAGTGGTATACTATTGTGATTGGATCAAATAGCAAACTAAATGGCTTTGATAAAGTGTCAAGACTGAGATCACAGCCTTACAAAACACATCATTTAAAATTAGAAGTGCTTTCAAAATGTCACATCGTCGGAGGCTTAGCTCTCTGCAGTGACTTGCTTTAGTTGCTGTCATGCTGTCAGTTTGTGATTTAGCTTTGACTGCTGTCAGCGGGTACAGTGCCCTACATAATGTTTGGGACAAAGACCCATCATTTATTTATTTGCCTCTGTACTCCACAATTTAAGATTTGTAATAGAAAAAAAATCACACGTGGTTAAAGTGCCCATTGTCAGATTTTATTGCTGCTTGAAGTTTGCGATTCATGGACATCACCAGTTGCTGGTTGTCTTCTCTGGTGATGCTCTGCCAGGCCTGTATTGCAGCCATCTTTAGCTTGATTGTATTGGAGGCTAGTCCCCTTCAGTTTTCTCTTCATCATATAAAAGGCATGCCCAATTGTGTTCAGATCGGGTGATTGACTTGGCCACTTAAAAATTGACCATTTTTTAGCTTTGAAAAACTCCTTTGTTGCTTTTGCTTTGGGATCATTGTCTTGCTGTAGAATGAACCAGCGGCCAATGCGTTTTGAAGCATTTGTTTGAACTTGAGCAGATAGGGTGTGTTGAAACACTTCAAAATTCATTATGCTACTACCATCAGCAGTTGTATCATCAATGATAAGTGAGCCAGTACCATCAGCAGCCATACATTCCCAGGCCATAACACCCACACCACTGTGTTTCACAGATTAGGTGGTATGTTTTGGATCTTGGGCAGTTCTTTTCTCTCCTCCATACTTTGCTCTTGCCATCACTCTGATATAAGTTAATCGTCATCAAGACACGGTTCACAAGACCTTTTTTTCCCAGAACTGTGGTTTCTCTTTTAAGTACTTTTGGCAAAATGTAACCTGGCCATTCTATTTTTGCGCTAGCCAGTGGTTTGCATCTTGCAGTGTAGCCTCTGTACTTTTGCTGATGAAGTCTTCTCCGGATAGTGGTCATTGACAAATCCACACTTGACTCCTGAAAGGTGTTTTTGATCTGTTGGACAGGTGTTTGGGGATTTTTCTTTATTATAACAAGAATTCTTCTGTCATTTATCAGCTATGGAGGTCTTCCTTGCCTGCCGGTCCCTTTGCGATTAGTATGCTCACCAGTGCTCTCTTTCTCCTTAATGATGTTGCAAACAGTTGATTTCGGTAAGCCTAAGGTTTGACTGATGTCCCTAACAGTTTTATTCTTGTTTCTCAGTCTCATAATGGCTTCTTTGACTTTCATTGGCACAACTTTGGTCCTCATGTTGATAAACAGCAATAAAAGTTTCCAAAGGTAATGGAAAGACTGGAGGAAAGACTATGTGCTGGGAACTATCTTATACCTGCATTAAGGAGGCATTTAACACACCTGAGCAATTACAAACACCTGTGAAACCATGTGTCCCTTACATTATGGTGCCCTGAAATGGGGGGACTATGTATAAACACAGCTGTAATTTCTACATGGTGAAACCAAAATGTATAAAAATGCTTTATACAACAATAAAATCTGACAATGTGCACTTGAACCACATGTGATTTTTTCTAGTAGAAATCTCAATTTGTGGAGTACAGAGGCAAATAAATAAATGATGGGTCTTTGTCCCAACCATTATGGAGGGCACTGTAGCTCCTGTGGATAAACTTTACACGTGTGAGTGTGAAATGCATCATTGAAACTGTTGTCTTCACCCCGCTTGCATGAAACATGTTTACCTGCAACACATTATAACAGCCCTTGCATGCAAAGTAACAGGGATAAAGGGAAAACAAATATGCATATTTCAAGTCCAAGGCATTTAAAACAGAATAAAGGTTAATGTTTAAGAAGGAACTGAGATGCTGGAAAATCGAAAGTGGACAAAAATGCTGGAGAAACTCAGCAGGTGAGGCAGCATCTATGGTAATACCTTGAGGAGATTTCACCGTCTGAAGAAGGGTTTCGGCCCAAAACGTTGTCTATTTCCTTCTCTCCATAGATGCTGCCTCACTCGCTGAGTTTCTCCTTAATATTTGTTGACCAAAGGTTAGTGTATTTTCTTGTGATGAAGATTATTTTTGTGTTACTGAGTTGGACATGGTGTGCTTGGCTGAAAGGATATGTTTATGAACTGTTTTCTTGCTGAACATTCAGGTAACCAGACTGACTAATGTTAAATATTCACCTAATTAATATTTATTATGGCGAGGAGACATTTTGGATGATGTTCTGTCCAGGTAGATACTTAACAAGGACTACTAATGCAGCAGGGGAGGAAAGGAGTGTGTGAATATTTGTTGCCTTATAAATCAGAAGAATGAACAAAGCAAGTCAGGAGTGCTTCATTGTCTTATGTACTGACAAAGGAACAATGAAATCCTTACTCGCTATATCCTAACAAGCCCATTAACTCAATAGCATATGAATAAATATAAAATAAGCAATAACACAAGACAACCATAATGGTGTAAAATTGAAGTCCATAGTGCAACCAAAAGCAAAGTCCGTAGAAGATCATAGCTTCTGAGGTAGTGATTAGTGTAAAAGCCTGATGGTTACTGCCCTAGAACCTGATTATCACTATTTTCCGGCTCCTGTACCTTTTTCCTGATGGTAACAGTGAAATGAGAGTGTGGCCAGAGTGATCAACAGTCAATTTCATTCCTCGTCTGTTGTTTTTTCTGCTTTGCTTCATTGTTAACGCCCTGTCACATAATATTATAGAGACTTAATAGTTCATTCAGGCGGACACTTCAGTGCACACTGTCAGAGATTCTGTCTTTTGGATGTATATTAAATAAAGACACCTGGATAGTTGCCTGCCATATTATTGATTTTGTCTATGATGACAAACCTTGTAAGTGCTTAACTGACTGCAAAACATTTTGAGTTATCCTGAGATCATGGAAGGCACGTCTTGTGTGTGGCGTGCACAGCCTAAAGTTGTAGGACAACTTGTTCTATTTGATCTTTTGTTTGCGCACTTCGGGTTGATTGCAATAGTCGAAACAGGGTGGACCACGTGAAGGTTGCAATCTCCCACCCCATGAAAGGCAGTATGTGAGTGTAAATGTTCTACTTCCCACTGGTTTCCCTTTCTTTTCCATTTACTTCAATTGAACAAATATCAGAGTGGTTCCCTCTTCATCATCTCCTGATTAAGGTCAGTTTCAACCTGGCACAAAGAAAGAATACAACATCCTTAGCCCAATGTTTTCCACAGAGAAAGGCAGAAGTTCTCAGTCGAATCAAGGTGGAAACCAGGTTGAACCTGGGCAGATGGATAGTGACTTTAATGGTGTATAATTCCAAATGAATTCCAGGTATTTGTAATACTGCGTTAGGAACAGCTTATGAGAACTCAGGGTAAATTAGTATTCAAACTCTTCTTGGAAAAATAGAGTAAAATAAGAACATATCTTAGGTAGACAAAAATGCTGGAGAAACTCAGTGGGTGAGGCAGCATCTATGGAGCGAAGGAATAGGTGACGTTTCTGGTCGAGACCCTTCTTCAGACTGATGTGGGGGGGGGGGGGGGGGGGGAAGCAGAAAGGAAGAGGCTGTGACAGTAGGCTGTGGGAGAGCTGGAAAGGTGAGGGGAAGGGAGGAGAAAGCAAGGACTACCTGAAATTGGAGGTCAATGTTCATACCGTTTGGGTTTAAACTACCCAAGCGAAATATGAGGTGCTGTTCCTCCAATTTACGGTGGGCCTCACTCTGGCCATGGAGGAGGCCCAAGACAGAAAGGTTGGATTTCGGAATGGGAGGGGGAGTTGAAGTGCTGAGCTACCAGGAGATCAGGTTGGTTAATGCGAACTGAGCGGAGGTGTTGGGCGAAGCGATTGCCAAACCTGCGCTTGGTGTCACCGATGTAAAGCAGCTGACACCTAGAACAGCGGATGCAATAGATGAGGTTGGAGGAGGTGCAGGTGAACCTCTGCCTCACCTGGAAAGACTGCTTGGGTCCTTGGAGTCGAGGGGGGAGGTAAAGCGACATGTGTGGCATTTCCTGCGGTTGCAAGGGAAAGTACCAAGGGAGGGGGGTGCTTTGGGTGGGAAGGGACGAATTGACAAGGGAGTTACGGAGAGAGTGGTCTCTGCGGAAAGCCAAAAGGGGAGGAGATGGGAAGATGTGGCCAGTGGTGGGGTCACGTTGGAGGTGATGAAAATGTTGGAGGATTATCTGTTGTATGTGATGGCTGGTAGGGTGGAAGGTGAGGACAAGGGGGACTCTGTCCTTGTTATGAGTGGGGGGGATGGGGAGTGAGAGTGGAGCTACAGGGTATAGAAGAGACCCTGGTGAGAGCCTCATCTGTAGTCGAAGAGGGGAACCCCGTTCCCTAAAGAATGAGAACATCTCCGATGCCCTGGTGCAGATGCGGCATAGACGGAGGAATTGGGAGCAGGGGATAGAGTCCTTACAGGAGCAGGGTGGGAAGAAGTGTGATCCAAATAGCCATGGGAGTCAGTGGTCAGTCTCAGTAGTCGGTCAGATGTCGGTCAGTAGCCTGTCACCTGTGATGGAGATAGTGAGGTCTAGAAACGGTAGGGAGATGTCGTAAATGGTCCAGGTGATTTTGAGTGCTGGATGGAAGTTAGTGGTGAAATGGATGAAGTCAGTAAGTTCTGCATGGGTGCAGGAGGTAGCATCAACGCAGTCGTCAATATAGCGGAGGTAGAGTTCGGGGATAGGGTCACGGTACACCTCGAACAAGGATTGTTCGACGTACCCTATAAAGAGGCAGGCATAGCTAGGGCTTCCTTTCTTCTTCCTGCCTGCCCCTCCCCCCACATCAATCTGAAGAAGCGTCTCGACCCGAAACTTCACCTATTCCTTCGCCCCATAGGTGCTGCCTCACCCGCTTAGTTTCTCCAGCATTTTTGTCTACCTTCGATTTTTCCAGCATCTGCAGTTCTTTCTTAAACATATCTTAGGTCATCGCTTTACAATCTTTCTGTATTGTATTTGGAATACATATAAAATTGCTTGTTTAAATTGTTGCCTTGCTTCATTGATTTTTTTTTGGACTTTTTTGTTGAAATAGAACAAATACATCTCTTTTTTTTCCTAGGTTACATTGCTCTCCTTTGTAGTTGAAACAGAGAGCACTTTCCTTGACTACATCAGAGGAGGGTGAGTGCTTCTGTTTTTCTGTTTAGATCTGGCATTAAGTGCACGTCTTAAATATAAAACAAGATCACAGTTTGTGTTTAAATTAGGATAATCCATGAATATCAGATTACTGCCAGTATAAATCATGAATGATCCAACCATTATAAGCTAACCATCCAATTGACCAAATTTACATGCCAAGCTTCATCATCTGCCCCTCTCCCTCCTGACTGGCGCATGCTGATTCTGAACTTTGATCAACTGGTGCTTAAACGAGTCAGATGTGAACTTACCCAATAACAACTGGAACAATAACAAGAGTACTCTGGGATGCAGACCATCAGGCCCAGGTGATTTATCTGCCTTCAGTCCCAACAGTTTACCTAACACCATTTCCTGGCTAACCTGGATTCCCTTCAGTTCCTCCCTCCTGCTAGATCTTCCCAAGTATTTCTGGGAGATTGTTTGTGTCTTCCTTAGAAGACAGAACCAAAGTACTTATTCCTTTTGGGTAACACATTTTTCGGAGTCGGATAAAGGGTTGGTGGAGCCCGCAGGGGGCTGTGACTCGTGAATGTGTCTGCTGCCGCAGGGTGCAATCAATCCCGGGTTCAGCAATGCCTGTTGCCCTCGCCGTTTAACGTGGGCCTCCGCGAGGAATCGAACAGTACTGGAATGGTCGCCGGGGGACCGAGATACCAGCCTCGGAAGTCGGCTCTGGGAACAGATCAGCTGGCTTCGGCGGGGCTGGAGTTCCAGAGCCCCGGCCACAGGGGGCAAATTCAACCCACCAATCGGAAACTTGGCAGGGTATTCGGAGATTTAGGAACAAATTTTTTTTCAAGTGGCATTGCCGGTCTCGGAGGCGCAGTCCAGCTGGGGCAGAGGACCGGGTGGGTCAAATAAGTGCTGGAATGGCAACGGTCGGCAGCTCACAGCACAGAAACACGAGCTGCGGAAACGCGAGCCCACATCAAGATCGGCGGCTTCACACGGCCTAGGCACCATATTATTAGCGGGACATCTGATCGTAATTTTGTCCAGACTAAATCGGTGGTGTATCTGTACTATGTTAATCCAGTTTTTCTTTGTGTAAATGGTTGCCTAGTGCATGTTTTGAATATTTTCTTATTATAAAGTATATTTTACTTTCCTACTTTATTTGCCTTTTATGTTTTTTAGATTTATTGTGTTTCGCAAGTTTTGTGTTGTATTCCTTTTGCTATGTCTTTTATTTGTCTTTTCATCATGACTTCCCATTGGACTTGGTTGCATAATTGCCCGGTATATGGACATGACCACTGGGAGTTGAAATAGTTATTAAATTGAATGGTTATTGTGGAATAATGTCACCTCCAACCAAGAATTAAATTTTTACCAATATTTTTGCCATAATTATACTTTATAGGAAAAGTATCGGATTAAAATTACCATTAAAACCTTCGTGATTTAAGAAGAAAGTAACATAATTCATCTGGCATGATTTCAAAACCTATTTGATTTCTGATATTACTTGGTCTTTTGTTGTTGTTCTTCTCTGACCTATGAGCCAACACTAATAACATGAGGGATTTAGACCGTGAATGTGACATTTTCATGCTTGCCCTCCAGGTAATTTACTCGGGTTTAATGCTTTAATGCTTTAATGCTTAAATCTCATATGGTTTCAGCACAAGCTGGCCAGAAACCAGCACTGCAACAACTACACATAAGGAACAGCGGCATAAGAAGCAAATACGAGTTGCTGAACATTAAGGATTTTTTTTTCCCAACAATCAATCTGGGCTTAGCACTGCATATAAAATTATTCTTTCATGAATATGGAGGAACAGCACATGGAATATGCCACTGACTGCATTGCACGTGGGCTGATGGCCAATTAGCATACAACAGAACTCTCGTGATTTTTCTTACTGTTAAATCCTCAAACAAAATTGGCCATAATTTGAATCAAGATGGTCATTCATCGTTAAATTATTGTATGCATATAGATTTGCTCAATGTGATTATCTTTTGTGCCAGAATATTTTCTGATCTCATTTCAGGATTTTCTCCTGACTTCTGTGGGAAGTTCAGCCATGTCTTTTTTTTTCCCCCCCTACAATTGTTTTCATATTTATCCTGCCCTTTTTTTCAAACTCACAGGCTCAAATTTGTCTCCTTTCCATGTTTTGTTAGTGCACTTTTCGTTTAGTTTAGAGATACAGCGCGGAAACAGGCCCTTCGGCCCACCGAGTCCGCACCGACCAGCACATTAACGCTATCCTACACACACTAGGGACAATTTTACACTTATACCAATCCAATTAACCTACAAACTTGTACGTCTTTAGAGTGTAGGAGGAAACCGACGATCTCGGAGAAAACGTCGGAGAGAGCGTGCAAACTGCAGACAGCCCCCCGTAGTCGGGATCGAACCCAGGTGTCCGGCGGTGAAAACTCTGTAAGGCAGCAACTCTGCCGCACTTGCCAGGAAATGAAGCAGGGAATGGCTGTGACATGCCCTGGAGCTCACATGCCATGTACTCTGCCTGGCGTCCTCTGTGAATACATGAAAAATGTTTTAAAGATGTCTTAATGCATGCAGCTATTCAATAACAGAAGGCTTTCAAGGCTTTTATCTTTGGTTTAACGCCATCACGCTGAGTATTGCTATTTCCCACCTCATACAAAATAGATTAGTTTCTGCAATTTTGTCATTTGTATTCCATTTAAAATTCTGACAGAAAAGCCTGTAAACAGCAGGAGAATGTGGGCAACTGTTGGAGAGGCTTCTAAGGATTTGCCACCCAAATAAGTTCAAATTATATCGATGAGCAATTGTACATGGATAGAAACAAAAGGCCCGCAGACAGGTTTTACACGCAAGAGATAAAATTGTGCTCTTATATTATTATATTGAGCTTTTATTTTAAACTATAAAGATGCTAGGAGAAACAACTAATCCCTCATTTTATCGCGCTATTGTGATTTTTTTTTTATTTATCATTATTCAGTGAAATATGAGATTTTCTACATATTTCTCACATTATACAAGGTAACAGTTACACCATCTGGTAAAAGTCTAATAATAACATGATAAATCTCTTAAACACTGAATAATATCAAATGCTGATTACTTTGTTTAGCTTAAACTATAGAGGTGTGTTTCAAGAATTTATCAAAGTGTTCTTGATAAGTCAAGGGATATCAGTCCATTAGTTTTTTTTTAAATGTGAATATTATTCATTTTATTCCTTCACAATTTGTATTATAAAGGTCGCTTAATGAAAAAATAGTTTACTGGGCAATTTTAGCGTAAGAATTTTAATATAATTTAAGAAATGTTTGCTTTTTTTTTAGGACACAAATCAACTTTACAGTGGCCATAGATTTTACTGCATCCAATGGTAAGTCAGATGATCCTGATATTCACTAAATAGTTTTTCTATTTAAAAATAAATCGGTCAATTACATATTAGAAAGGTTTATTCTTTAACCTCACCAGCAATGTTGCAATACACCGACAATGCATGATTAATGTAGTATGATAGAAATTATTGTTATTTCAAAAATGATCTAAGCATTTGGTACCAGAGAAGGTATCTTTTTATTGTGGCATTCATTTGCAGTAATGTGATTTTTCTGTTGAAAGACAATTATTTCTTAAAATATCCCTAAGAGGTAAAAATAGAAAGGAGACAACCACTCTGATTATCGCCTAATAGATTGTAGATGGAAAGGAATACTTTGTTGGAGTACGGAGGTAGTGACAAATTTGTGTAATCCAGGTGCTAAGATAGTTGTTAATGAGCATGAAGAACCCATAGTTAGATTAGTTTATTTACACGTGCCGAGTTACAGTGAAAAGCATTTGTTGCATGTTGACCAGTCATCTGCCCCTGCAGTACTTCACATGAATAAAGATCCTGGCAAACTAAATATCACTCATGTGCCTGTGCGTCGATGAACCACCAACACATAGATGTTGCGGAGATGGAGTTGGGGATTAGTGCAGAGGTGCGCAGGGGTACAAACCTACAACACAATGCTGAGGTCCATGTGAGTGCCCATGGCTACTCCTTTGAATTGAAGAAAGTGAAAGGAGTCAAAAGAGAAGTTATTAAGAGTGAGGACAGGGTGGAGCAGTGTGCTAATAGAGGGGAACTGATTGGATCTCTCTTCAAGGAGAAGAAGCCTTCTGGATGTGAAATGGATGTGTAAAAGGAGATCCATGGTAAAAATGAGGTGATGAGGCCTACGAATTAAAAGTAATTAAAGTGTTGTGGCGTGTGAGGTTGTTTACTTTAGTTTGGTTTTGTCTTTAGTTTGTGGAAATGGGCCCTCTGGACCACTGAGTCCACATCGGCCAGCAACCACCAGTGCACTAGTTCTATCCTATACACTGGGAACAATTTACAGAAGCCAATTAACCTACACATCTTTGGAATGTGGGAGGCAACCAGAGCACCCGGAAAAAACCCACACGGTCACAGGGATAACGTACAAACTCCGTACAGACAGCACCCGAGGTCTCATGCGCTGTGAGACAGTAACTCTACTGCTGTGCCACCATGCCACCCACCTAGGTATTTCAGATGTCAGCTGCAAGGCACTGGTTAAGGGGGAATAAGATAGAATCAGGGTATTTGGAGGCATTAGGTGGGGCAGGAACAGGCAGAGATAAAGGGTCTGTAAGGGTGTTTTGCTTGAGGATTTTGTGAAGGAGATAGAAACAGGCTGTGCAACTTTGGAGAACTACAAGGTTGGAGGCTTTGGAGGGTAGATCGATGGATGCCATGAGATTGGTGACAGTTTGAGAGCTGATGGTTTGGCTTTGATCTATGGGCTCATGTTCAAGGGATAGTTTTGAGGAGGTACCCAAGGGCTGGCTTCAGCGCAGTAGAGGTCAGCCTGCCAGGCTACAAGGGTACAATCCTGGTCAGCGGGTATGATGACAATATTAGGATTGTTACTGGGTGAGTGGATAGCTGAGCATACGGTGAGGGTGAGATTGGAATATATAAGGGGAAAGAAGATATCAAAATGGTTGATGTCGGCCAGGAGTTAGAAATGAAAAGGTTCAGAGAGGATAGAAGACTGGCAAGGGGAGTCAATGAGTAGGAGGAATGTTGGGGAATGGAGACGGGTGCGCCATTGGGGGTTGTGGACTCATGGAGTCATACAGCATGGAAACAGGCCCTTTGGCCCAACTTGCCCATGCCGACTGACATACCCCATCTACACTTGTCCCGCCTGCCTGCGTTTGGCTCATATCCCTCTAAACCAGTCCTACCTGATACCTTACCAGAGAAAGAAGCCTGGATTGGGGCTGGGGTCTGACACGGTTTGAGGAAGGCAGAGTGGGGTTGGGTCTCTGGGGAGGTACCGTAAGTTGAGGAGGGGGGCTCACAGGAGAGATGGGTGTGCAGGGTGGTGTAGGAGGTCAAACGTAAGGCGCAGGTATATAGTTGGCAGGATCTTTAACAATACTGATGTTCAGAGGGATCCATAACTCCCTGAAAGTAACAACGCAAGTAGGTAACGTGGTAAAGAAGGCATAAGATTCGTCAGTCGGAACATTGAGTATAAGAGTAGGGAAGTCACGTTGCAGCTTTATTGAATTTTGTTTAGGCTTATTTTTGAGTTCTATGTTCAGTTCTGGTCACCCTATTCCAGGAAGGGAGTAAAGGCTTTAGAGAGGGTGCAGTAGAAGTTGATCAGGATGCTGTCTGGATTTGAGGGTATTAACTACAAGGAGAGGTTGGACAATCTTGGATTGTTTTCTCTAGAACGTCGAAGGCTGAGGGAAGACCTGATGGAAGTTTATTAAATGATGACAGGCAAAGATAGGGTAAACAGTAAGAACCAGGGTGAAAATCAAAGACCAGAGGGCATAGCTTTAAAGTGAGAGAGAGAAAGTTTAAGGGAGATGCGCTGGGCAAATATTTTACACATATAGCAATGGCTGCTTGGTATGCGCTGCCAGAGGTGCTGAAGGTGGTGGTAAATAATACTGTTCAAGAGGCTTTTAGATATGTAGTAAAGAGGTGTAACATTTAGTTTAGATGGCATAACAATTAAATCATGACAAGGTAAAATTCTCTTTATGTGTTCAGCACCTGACAATAATGTGCAAACCCAGGCTTCTCACCAGCAATATTTGAAATCTTAATCGATCCATTTCTGCCACTGACATCTGCAGACGAGATTGACAATATTGAAGCTGCGTGATCTCATCTATGCAAGGCAGTGGAAGGAATCTATGCAAGGCAGTGGAAGGAATTACTCTGTAAAACTAGGTCCATTGTTGTGTATGAATGAAAGAGTGCATGAGTCTTTTAAAAAAAAAATTGGAATTTTAATTGGAATTAAAAACTATACTATCCATTTTGCATAAAAATAGGAAATACTGAAAACATTCAGTGTGCCAGTCAGCATTTGTGGAAAATAAAATAACATTAACATACAAGGTTGAGGACCATTCTTGTTTCATTTGACCCATTGCTATTCTCTGACTGAATACCGCCTGAGTGTTTCCAGCATCAGCAGTTTGTTGGAGTGTCAGTCACACATTTTTATTTATGCAATGAAGCACAAACAATTTCCTTACCCCCTCAATAAGTCCAATTGGTTGAAGCATTTCTTCAAACTTAAAATAACAAATTATAGGGAAAAAATCACCTCTCTTCATATAACCATTGATTCATGCACTGGAAAACATTGTCTGGGAACAGAAACATGCTCCGTTTTGTCTGCCATTGGCTTGCTTGAGTCCTCAGAGCATGTTTCCCTTCTGGGAGTGGATGGAAATTCTTGTATTCTGGAAATTGGAAATTCCTGTGATAGGTGATTCTTTAGTTAAGGGTGAAAATAGGAGATTCTGTGACAGTATTAGAGACTCCAGGATGGTGTGTTGGCTCCCTGGCGCCAGAAACAAACTGCCGGAGGAGTAGTTGAGGCAGGTACTATCACAATGTTTAAAAAAACATTTGGACAGGTACATGGATAGGATAGGTTTAGAGGGATATTGGCCAAATGCAGGCAGATGGGACCAGTGTAGATTGGACAAGTTGGTCGTTGTGGGCAAGTAGTGTTGAAGGGCCTGTTTCCATGCTGTATGTCTCAATGACTCTAACAAATTCAATTCTTGCCAGTAAAGACGACATTGTACTAATGAAGATTAAAAATATATAAATCAAAATATCTTTTAACTGGAAAGTTTTTATTGGTTTATATTCACAAATTCATTCTGCCTCAGGTTATTATTGCAGGAAACTTGGAATACTTCTTGCCTCTAACTCCTCCCGCAACGTCTTTTCTATTTTCTCATCCTCACCGGAATTGATCTCTCCATGTTGTCCTTTTATACAAAGACTAGAGATAACAATCGTAGCATTTCTGTATCAGATGTTGCCACCTTCAATCTCTGGGTCAATCAAGCTGCTTCATACGCCGCACTGCATCGTTTAACATTTCCCTTGTATAAATATTTCCCCGTCACCCATCTGAATTTCCTCATGACGAGAATTTTACATTCTATTTCCACCTCTCTCTTTCCCTTGCCTCCATGGAAGACTGTATGGTTTGCCACAGAGAGAGTAACCTTAACCTCATGGACTTGTCTTTCAGTGGACTGCATGAGGGTGGTCCATAAGGTACGATTCCAGGCAATAACTGGATTGTGAATGTGGCTTCCAACTCAAATATAGGAAAATCTTAATTTAACACATTTTTAGATGATTCTTGGCATTGAGCAGCACCAATTTGGTGCAGTTGAGATTGTTGAAATTCAATTTTGCTTTGATTACTTTGGTATCACTTTTGATGTGAGATTGTGTTACATTTTTAACTATTTTTGTTTCAGGCCATCCTGCTCAACCAACCTCTCTACATTATATGAATCCTTATCAACTTAATACTTATGCCATGGCTTTGAAAGCTGTAGGCGAAATTATTCAGGACTATGACAGTGACAAGATGTTCCCAGCATTAGGATTTGGTGCCAAATTGCCTCCAGATGGAAAAATTTCACACGAATTTGCTTTGGTGAGATATATAATTGCATATTTTCTTCAGGTACAGTAAATGCGTGTTGAGGACTATTAACACAATAATTGGCCTAAATTGTTTTTATGAATATTATGTGGGGTTTTTTTTAAACTTGTTCACAGTTATCTGTAAAGTTTTGATTAGACTAACAAAACTTAATGTTGATTCAATGTCATTAGTCTGAAAATGAATATGATAATCCATTGGATTGCCTACAGTGCAAATTTAAACAAAGTTTAAAAAAATCCCAAAGCTTTTCATACGTATAAAAATAAGAAGATAACTAGGGAGAAGGTAGGACTGTTCAAGGATAAAGGAGGGAATTTGTGCTTGGAGTCTGGGGATGTAGGCAAGGTACTAAATGAGTACTTTACATCAGTTTTCACCAAGGTGTAGGACACGGAGGACTGTGAGGTCAGTGAGGAGAATACTAATATGCAAGGGCACTTTGAGATTAAGAAGGAGGTGTTGACTCCTTGAAGAGTATTAAGGTAGCTAAATCCCCAGGACCTGATGGAATCTATCCCAGGTCATTGAGAGAGGCAAAGGAGGAGATTCCAGAAGACTTGACAACGATCTTTGCATCTTCTCTAGTAACAGGCGATGTCCCAGAGGACTGAATAGTAGCTAATGTTTTTGTGTAGGAAGGAACTGCAGATGCTGGTTTAAACGGAACACAAAAAGCTGGAATAACTCAACAGGCCAGGCAGCATCTCTGGAAAAAAGGAATAGGTGGCGTTTTGGGTTATGTTATTCCTTTGTTTTCGAAGGGATGTAGAGAGAAACAAGAAATTATAGCCTGGTGATCCCTGGTGAGTGTTGGGGAACAAAAGGGTTAATTAGAGGCAGTTATGCCTTTGTATACAGCAGGTTGTGTCTTACTAACTTGATCAAGGTTTTTGAGGAGGTGATAGAGGTGATTGATGAAGGTACGGCAGTGGATGTTGGCATTTGATAAAGTCCCCCATGGTAAATGAAGACAGAGGGCTGTGGTGAGACGACCATATTCAGGCTGGAGGTCTGTGACCAATGGAGCACTTCTCCCAGGATTGAATTACATTTCAAAATCGTCATCGATGTAATTGCATGATTTAAAATTCATGTGATTTTTGTATTGGAGATTTTCGTTTGAACTATGAATATTTGCTGCAGTATCTGCTAAAAACAATCACCTTGATGGATAGCATGGATTCGATGGGCTGAAGGACCTTGTTCTGTGTTATATGACACTGAGTAAACTTCACAGGTCAGGATCTGCATGGGAAAAATAATACTCTCCCATGTGTTAATGAAGATTCTTTGCTGAAATTCAATAGCAAGCAGAGCAGGTGATTTAAACTCGCAAAGGCCTGTGGTTCACTTCCCATAACTGAACACGATCGAGTTCATTGAGGTTCTATAGAATTGAAACATCACTTCCTGTACATCGCCCTCGGGTTTAAGCAAAACATCTTTATTCCTCATCCCATCTACTGCTTCAAACTTGGCACATTGAAGACTTTATTCTGATTTGACTTTCTCTAAATGAAAACACATGATCTCACCACTTCCCAAGTTCAATATTATTGACTGTGTCTGTCCATCCACACTGTCATTCTTAGTAATTTAGTTTAGTTTAGAGATACAGCATGGAAACATGCCCTTCGGCCCACCGATTCTATGCCGACTAGCAATCCTCGCACACTAACACTATCCAAACATATTAGAAACATAGAAAATAGGTGCAGGAGTAGGCCATTCAGCCCTTCGAGCCTGCACCGCCATTCAATATGATCATGGCTGATCATCCAACTCAGTATCCTGTACCTGCATTCTCTCCATACCCCTTGATCGCTTTAGCCACAAGGGCCACATCTAACTCCCTCTTAAATATAGCCAATGAACTGGCCTCAACTACCTTCTGTGGCAGAGAGTTCCAGAGATTCACCACTCTCTGTGTGAAAAATGTTTTTCTCATCTCGGTCCTAAAAGATTTCCCCTTTATCCTTAAACTGTGACCCATTTGTCCTGGACTTCCCGAACATCGGGAACAATCTTCCTGCATCTAGCCTGTCCAACCCCTTAAGAATTTTGTAAGTTTCTATAAGATCCCACCTCAATCTTCTAAATTCTAGCGAGTACAAGCCGAGTCTATCCAGTCTTTCTTCATATGAAAGTCCTGACATCCCAGGAATCAGTCTGGTGAACCTTCTCTGTACTCCCTCTATGGCAAGAATGTCTTTCCTCAGATTTAGAGACCAAAACTGTACACAATACTCCAGGTGTGGTCTCACCAAGACCCTGTACAACTGCAGTAGAACCTCCCTGCTCCTATACTCAAATCCTTTTGCTATGAATGCTAAAATACCATTTGTCTTCTTCACTGCCTGCTGCACCTGCATGCCTACTTTTAATTGACTGGTGTACCATGACACCCAGGTCTCGTTGCATCTCCCCCTTTCCTAATCGGCCACCATTCAGATAATAACCTACTTTCCTGTTTTTGCCACCAAAGTGGATAACCTCACATTTATCCACATTATACTGCATCTGCCATGCATTTGCCCACTCTTAGGGACACCTTACAATTTTCCCAAAGCCAATTAACCTACAAATCTGTAAGTCTTTGGAGTGTGGAAGGAAACTGGAGCATCCGGAGAAAACCCACATGATCACAGGCAGAATGCACAAACTCTGTACAGACAGCACCCTTAGTCAGGATCGAACCCAGGTCTCTGATGCTGTATGGCAGCAACCCTACCGCTGCGCCACCATGCCGCCCCAAATGTTGTAGATTTCTATTCCTTTCCCACACCTTTCTGTGTCTTTGGCACCATGTTCAAACTTAAAGAGGCATAAAGCGAGGAATGTATAAACAGAAAATATTCCCTATATTTCTCTTCACTGCCTTCTACCTTTTCAGATAATTATCGAATCAAAAATGTTTACCTTTTTTTAACCTTGTTAAAAAAGTACCTCTTTGGAGATTTTTATTTTGGGAAGTGAATACTGTTGTATTTGCTTAAAATAGTCATCGACTTTAGATCATCATCCTAGATATTAGATCCTAATTCATGTTTGACTTGGGATATGCTCATCAAACAAACAAACAAGTTCAAGCATCTTGGAAATTTTCTCACCCAATTGCCAATGTGGGAGGACTGAAAGAAAAGGCCAGTCTTGAGGTGCTGGAAATTTTTATGAAGATTCCATACTTTAGTACCTACTAAGGTACTATTAGCAGTTTAATTTTCAACACAAGTATTGGGACAGATAATTATGTCAAGAATTTTCTATGCATTGTAATTCTTTGCCTCAGTCTTGTTGGTCTATGTCCTGATGGCTACGGTGTGCTTATGTTATAGTCTTGGTGTCGTTTAACTTGTGAGAGATGATTTTCTACTTGCTGACTGCCCTAATCAGTCCATGCCTATCCAAATGTCAGTAGATTCTGTTCCTAAGAATTCCCTCCAACAACTTACCCACCACTAAAGACAGGCTCACCAGCCTGCTGTAGTTCTCTTGCTTGTCCTTACTGCCCTTCTTCAATAATGATGCAACATTAGCCACCCTCCAGTTTCCCAGAACTTCACCTGTGGCTAAATATCTCTGTAAAGGCCTCCGTAATTTCCTCCTTGGCTTCCCACGAGGTCTGAGGATGTACTTTGGTGATTTATCCACCATACTTCTCTTTAAAACTACCATCACCTACTCGCTGGTAATTTGTTGGTGATCAAAGACATCACACCTAGGCCTCAATTCTTTAGCTTCCTTGATCTTCTCTATTTTCTAAAAAGTAGATAAGTATTTATTTACTATCTCCCCATTTCTTGTGGTTCTTCACAACAATGGCTGTGTAGATCATTAAGGGGATACATTCTTTCCCCAGTGACCCTTTAACTCTTAATATACCTGTAGTATACTGGGAGTTTTGTCGACACAAGGAACTGCAGATGCTGGTTTACAAAAGAAGAGCCACAAACTGCTGCAGTAACTCAACGGGTCAGGCAGCATCTCTGGAGAAAATTCTGCAGAGATGCTGCCTGACCCATTAATTTATTCCAACAATATGTATCTCTTTGGAGTTTTATTCATCTTGCTTGCCAGCTCCAAGGGTATCGGCCTGAAACGTTGCCTATTTCCTTCGCTCCATAGATGCATAGATGCTGCTGCAACAAGAGTTTCTCCAGTACTTTTGTCTATCTCCACTCCATGTCCACTCTTTGCCTTCCTAATTGCTTTCCTAAATGTACTCCAACATGTCTTGTCAAGCAGGTTTCTCTAACATTGTCAGCCTTGCCCTTCACCCTTAACAGGTAAATGCTGTCCCTGTACTCTTGCTGTTTCACTTTTTAAAGCCTCACACTTGCCAATGGCCTCCTTACCAACAAAAAGACTCACCTAATGCGGGCAAAATCAGCTTTGTGCCAATTTAGGGCCTTTCTCTCTCTTGCATGGTCTCTGTCTCCCTTGTGCGCTCTCTCTCTCTCTCTCTCTCTCTCTCTCTCTCTCTCTCTCTCTCTCTCTCTCTCTCCCTCTCTCTCTCTCTCTCTCTCTCTCTCTCTCTCGCTCTCTCGCTCTCTCTCTCTCTCTCTTCAAAAGACATGTTTTTCTGAATGTATTGCAACATAAAATTGTAACTGATCAGTGATTCATTACCTGTAATTTTTTTTAATTTCCTCACTTTTTTTTTTTAACAGAATGGAAACCCTCATAACCCATATTGCCAAGGAATTGAAGGGGTCATGGAAGCTTACTACCAGAGCCTAAAGTCTGTGCAACTATACGGACCAACCAACTTTGCTCCAGTAATTAATCACGTAGCAAGGTACTTCAGGCATTTATACATAAAGGATAACATGTCAACATTACTGGGAGTAAATTGCAAGGTGTGTTCACAAGTGTATTTAATCATGGTTGACTAAATTTCACAATATGTATTGTTAATCTTCCTTCTCCCTTGTTCTTTCATGGGGTGTTTGCGGAATGATGAAATTCATCTTTAATATGTAGGAATGCCACAGGTATTGTAATTTTGATGATGATAGTTTCAGATCGCTCTGAGATATCTTCTTCCTTTTGTAATTGTGGCTCTAGAGCTATTAACAAATACTCCAAGTAGCGATCCAACAAGTTTATTAGCATATAATAAAGTTACACTACAAGTTGTCACCACTGTGACTACATCCCGACTAACCGCTAGTGTCTGGAATCGTTAGTAATATATGGTGACTGTATGGTAAAACCCGGACTGGGTTATCTATCCAAATGGTGTGTATTCAAGATTCAAGAGAATTCATTGTCATGTGCCCCAGATAGGACAATGAAATTCTTGCTTTGCTTCAGCACAACAGAATATTGCAGGTATAAATAATACAGAACAGATCAGTGTGTCCATATACCATTGAATATATATATATATATACACACATAAATAAGCATATAAAGTGCAGTAGGCTAATTAAAGTTCAGATTTTGTTTGAGTTGAGTTTAATAGTCTGATGGCTGTGGGGAAGTGGCTATTCCTGAACCTGGTTGTTGCAGATTTCAGGCTCCTGTACCTTTTACCTGAAGGCAGCGGAGAGATGAGTGTGTGACCAGGATGGTGTGGGTCCTTGATGATGCTACCAGCCTTTTTGAGGCTGTGTGTTAGTATTTGCTCGAGCAGATCTACAGTGGCCACCCCTCAGCTGTCATAGATGTATCCCTCACCCACGTCTTCTGTGTCCCATCATTCTCTCACTCTCCTTCCTCCCCAGAAGGGACAAGGATAGAGTTCCCCGATTCCTCACCTTTCACCCCATCAGCCTCCACATCCCAGTTCCCATGTATCTCTAAACTAAACTAAGCTAAAAAGGCCGATTTTTAACTGTGAAACTAAAAATGTATAAGTACTCAGATATGTTTGTGATGCAATTTACTCCCAGATCATAAAAGTTGTTTGATTAATAAGTAATTGTGTTCCTCTCTTTCCATCTTCTTTTGTTCTCATGTAATAACAAACGTAATAGCAAACGTAACCCCACTTTTTAAGAAGGGAGGGAGAGAGAAAACAGGGAATTACAGACCAGTTAGTCTAACATCGGTAGTGGGGAAACTGCTAGAGTCAGTTATTAAAGATGGGATAGCAGCACATTTGGAAAGTGGTGAAATCATTGGACAAAGTCAGCATGGATTTACAAAAGGTAAATCATGTCTGACGAATCTTATAGAATTTTTCGAGGATGTAACTAGTAGCGTGGATAGGGGAGAACCAGTGGATGTGGTGTATCTGGACTTCCAGAAGGCTTTCGACAAGGTCCCACATAAGAGATTAGTTTACAAACTTAAAGCACACGGCATTGGGGGTTCAGTATTGATGTGGATAGAGAACTGGCTGGCAAACAGGAAGCAAAGAGTAGGAGTAAACGGGTCCTTTTCACAATGGCAGGCAGTGACTAGTGGGGTACCGCAAGGCTCAGTGCTGGGACCCCAGCTATTTACAATATATATTAATGATCTGGATGAGGGAATTGAAGGCAATATCTCCAAGTTTGCGGATGACACTAAGCTGGGGGGCAGTGTTAGCTGTGAGGAGGATGCTAGGAGACTGCAAGGTGACTTGGATAGGCTGGGTGAGTGGGCAAATGTTTGGCAGATGCAGTATAATGTGGATAAATGTGAGGTTATCCATTTTGGTGGCAAAAACAGGAAAGCAGACTATTATCTAAATGGTGGCCGACTAGGAAAAGGGGAGATGCAGCGAGACCTGGGTGTCATGGTACACCAGTCATTGAAAGTGGGCATGCAGGTGCAGCAGGCAGTGAAGAAAGCGAATGGTATGTTAGCTTTCATAGCAAAAGGATTTGAGTATAGGAGCAGGGAGGTTCTACTGCAGTTGTACAGGGTCTTGGTGAGACCACACCTGGAGTATTGCGTACAGTTTTGGTCTCCAAATCTGAGGAAGGACATTATTGCCATAGAGGGAGTGCAGAGAAGGTTCACCAGACTGATTCCTGGGATGTCAGGACTGTCTTATGAAGAAAGACTGGATAGACTTGGTTTATACTCTCTAGAATTTAGGAGATTGAGAGGGGATCTTATAGAAACTTACAAAATTCTTAAGGGGTTGGACAGGCTAGATGCAGGAAGATTGCTCCCGATGTTGGGGAAGTCCAGGACAAGGGGTCATAGCTTAAGGATAAGGGGGAAATCCTTTAAAACCGAGATGAGAAGAACTTTTTTCACACAGAGAGTGGTGAATCTCTGGAACTCCCTGCCACAGAGGGTAGTCGAGGCCAGTTCATTGGCTATATTTAAGAGGGAGTTAGATGTGGCCCTTGTGGCTAAAGGGATCAGAGGGTATGGAGAGAAGGCAGGTACGGGATACTGAGTTGGATGATCAGCCATGATCATATTGAATGGCGGTGCAGGCTCGAAGGGCCGAATGGCCTACTCCTGCACCTAATTTCTATGTTTCTATGTTTCTAACAAAGAATTGCAGATGCAGGTTTACCACAGAAAGACACAAAATGCTGGAGTATTTCAGTGGTTCAGGCAGCATCTCTGGAGAAGATGGCTAGGTGATGTTTTGGGTGGCGACTCTTCCTCAGGCTGATGCAGAGGGAGAATAAGAAGCTGGAAGAGAAGAGGGGCAGGACAGAGTATGGCCAGTAATAGGTGAACACGGGTGGGGGGGATTACTTCGATATGTAAATTGTTTTACAAAGGCCTATTCTAGGCTTGATCTCACTGATATTCAGCAAAGCGATTGCAGAGTCTACATTTGGTTTTGCTGATATTTCATCCAGGGATCGCAGCTGCCCTTCCGAGTGATACAGAAGTTTACGTACATTTCCTATAACCTCGTCTACTGCATCTGGCGTTCCCAATGTAGCCACCTGTACATCAGCGAGACCAAGCGTAGACTCAGCCACTGTTTTGCTGAAAACTTGTGCTTGGTTTGCCAAGGCCTGCTGGATATCCCAGTTGCAAACCATATTAAATCCTCTTCCCATTCCCATCCTGACCTTTCTGTCCTGAGCCGCCTCCATTGCCAGTGAGGCCACATGCAAACTGGTGGAGCAGCACCTCATATTCTGCATTGGAAGCTTACAACCCAATGGTATGAACATTGAACTCTCCAATTTTAAGTAATTAATCCACAAACGCCTCCCCCCCCCCTCCCCCACACCCCCCTGCCTCCCCTTTCTCCCCCAAGAACTCCCTTTCTTTCCCCCATTCCCCCCTTCCCCACTCCCTTCCCCTGAACCCTGGCAGACTTTGCACCGGTTTCTCACCTCCCTCTCCACCTGCATCTCTTCCACCATCTACATTATTTTTCTTTGCCAGAGTTTCGCAATTTCCAACTCTTTTTTATCCTTTTAGACTTGCACTTGTCTTTCATCTCTGGCCTTGGTCCAATAATCTGCCATGCAAAAAAACCTTCACCTGTGTCCATCTATTATCAGCCATGCTCTGTCCTGCCTCTCCCCTCTTCCCGCTTCTTTCCTAACCCCCCGGTAATCATTCTGAGGAAGGGTCTCGACCCAAAACGTCATCTATCCATGTTCTCCAGAGATGCTGCCTGAAACACTGCGTTACTCCAGCATGTTGTGTCTACCTTTTGTCCTCAGTTATATTATGGATGTTTACTTTCAAGTTATGATTCATTTCCTAAAAATGACTTATTTCATGTTATTAATTATGTATGATAAGTGTATAAATTCATGAGGTGGAAAAAATGGGGTGAGTGCACAGAGTATTTTACCCAGTGTGGGGAAATCAACAATAGACCAAATGAGAGGGACACGATTTAATACAATTTTGAGGGGCAACATTTTTACTCCAAGCAGGGTGGGTATTTGGAACGAGCTGCCAGAGGAGGATTTATAGGCAAATACTATAACAGTATATAAAAGACACTTGGACAAGTACATGGATATTAAAGGTTTAGAAAGATATGGGCCAAATTTGGGCAAATGGGACTGGCTTAAATGGAGCATCTTGGTCGGCATGGACGAGTTTGGCTGAAGTTGTGTTGCTACTTAGAAGGAGCTATGGACTTGGACCCCAAGATCCCTCTGTACATCCTGTTGTTAAGCATCTTGCCATTGACTATATACTATCTTGTTACATTTGATCTCCCAAAGTGCAACATCTAAAGGGGGTGTCCCACTTGGGCGACCTAATTGGAGAGTTTAAAATAGTTTAGGAGAGCGAAAAAATGACATGTTAAAGACCTCCTTTGACTATGTAGAAGACCTTCTTTTACCTCCTTCGACTATGTTGAAGACTAGCTTCGACTAATTTCGGGAAAATTGTACACCAAATGGTGGAAAGTGAAGACGACCTATGACCTCCTTCGATCTCCTTCAACCTCCCTTCGACTATGATGAAGACTATCTAAGACTACCTTTGACTACTCTCGATTACCTACGACTAACATGCCGACCTACTCCGACTATACCTATGAGTAAAAAAAGTATCGATTTTTTTCCATGACGACCTTTTTTTACTCGCGGGCATTTTTCAACTTGTTGTAAAATACGCCGCGACCTAGCTGAGACCTCGAGTACGCGGGGACCACTCTCGAGCATGAAGGAGACTTACAAAGACCTCCTACGACCCCATGTCGACCATGCTGTGGGTATGAATTAAGGGGAAACTCACCAGAACTCGCGGATTAGGTCGCCCAAGTGGGACAGCCCCTTAACATTTCACAAGGGTGGTGGAGAGGTGGTAGAAGCAGATCCAATTGCAACATTTCAAAGGCATTTGTATAGTTGGGAATAGTGGGATAAGAACCATATGCAGGAGGATGGGATTAGTTTAGATTGACATCATATTCAGAGTTTACATGGGAGGTGGGGTGCTAAAGGGCTAGTTTAATTTCTGGACTCATCTATGAATTTCAACAGCATTCTTTAATTATTTACTGACATTGATGCGGCATAGCAATTTACGATGGATTTAGCTTTTAACTCTATTTAGATTTTCGGGATTTAATGGGAGGGAAATATTATCATTTCATATCTCTTAAAGCTGTGCAAAACATGTCTGCAGTTTCCATATTTTTGCAGTCTGGTATACACACACAAGAAAAAAACAGGCAACAATAACTACTGCAGCTTGAATTGAACGCCTTCTGAAGTGAAAGGCAAAGAATATGAAATATCACAAATGTGTTAATGCTACCAACTAAAATCTCACATTCTCAGTATTTGAAAGTGCAAGTAATATATCTATTGTTATCTTTTAATATATAATTTCTTGGTTTCAAATTATTAATACGACATATAGAATATCATTAGAAACATAGTCCACGATTGCATTCATTTAATTTAAAATGGCATTTTCTTTGCACCAAATAAAATCTTTATTGATAGTTATTTTTTTCTGGTTGTCCATCTAATCAGAATCAGAATCAGAATCGCACTTTATTCACCAAGTATGTTTTGCAACATACGAGGAATTTCATTGGCCAGGTCAGTCGTACAATTAAAAGCATCAGATCACTCAAAAACACATATTAACATGAACATCCACCACAGTGACTGCTACACATTCCTCACTGTGATGGAAGGCGAAATAAAGTTCAAGTCCCTTCCCTTAGTTCTTCCTCGGTCGTGGGCCTCGAGCCCCCCTTGACGAGACGATCGTGACTCCCGTAGCCGGCGGCGTTCGGGCCCTTTGCGTCGAGGCGTTCAGCTCCCGCATCGAGAGGATGTCAGCTCCCCCGCGCTGGATGATCCAACCTCGCGTCGGGGCTGGTCGAACCTTCTGCGACGTTGGAGCTCCCGACTCAGCCTCTCCTAACTGCGAGCTTGATGGTAAGTCCGCAGGCCACGGTGGGAGCGATCCCAGGCCAGGGATCAGCTCTGATGTTAAGTCCGCGCCCCACGGTGGGGCTCACGACAGTCCGAGGAGGCTTCCAGCTCCATCGATGGTAGGCCGCAGAGCGCCCGGAGAATGTGATCCAAAAATTAATCACATCTCCTGCAAGGTAAGAATCTGAAAAAAAAAGTTTCCCCCGATCCCCTCCCCCCTACCCCACATAAAACAAACCGGAGAACATTAAAACAAACTTTTAACACACTAAAATATAACAAAAGAATGTAAAAACTAACAGACTGCCGGCAGGGCAGCCATCGCCCCGGCGCCCCTGGTGGAAATCTTGCGTTTATCACAATTCTGGGGTTTGGTTGTCTATCCAAAGCTGCAGGGATATATTAAAAGCAAAAAAAAAAATAGCTGTTGGAGAAACTCAGTGGATCAAGCAACATCTGTAGAGGTTAATGGACAATCATTGTCTTGGATTTCAATCCCTCTTTTGGACTGAGAGAATGGAGAGGAGCTGGCTGGTATAAAGATGTGAGGGGAAGGGCTGGGACAAGAGCTGGCAAGTGATAGGTGGATCCAGGTGAGGAATTGTAGAATTGGTCCTTGTCTTCGGCTATGGCACGAAGAGTTGGTGCATATGTAGATGATGTTGATGAATCCCACCAGGTGTTCAGAATATGATGCATGGGTCTCCAGTGACTGCAATGGTCTGTTGGAAACAGCAAAGCCTACACCATGTTCCCTGTAGCCATTAGCGCTCTTGCCATGCCATTTAGAAATTACAGTTGATCTCGAGGATGGATCTTATGTTGGGAAGTCTGGTTCCTTGGATAGTAATTGGAGGAGGTACATGCGTTTCCCTGCCTTACCTGGAAGGGCTTTGTAGATTGCTGGATGGTGGTGATGAAGGAGGTATAGTTTACATACAGCGTAGAAACAGACCATTCGGTCCACCTCATCATGCTGACCAGCGAACCCCACACACTAATACGTTCCTATACACACTATGGACAATTTACAATTATACCAAGCCAATACCCGACAAGCCTGTGCGTCTTTGGAGTGTGGGAGGAAACTGGAGATCCACGCAGATCACAGGGAGAATGTACAAACTTCATACAGACAACCAGTCGTAGTCAGAATCGAACCCAGGTCTCTGGTGCTGTAAGGCAGCAACTCTACCACTGAGCCACTTGGTGTTACACCTTCGACATTGCAAGGAGAATGTGCCTGGGGAAGGAGGGATGAGCAAACCTGGGAATCACGAAGAGAGTAATCGGTGCAGAGATCTGAGGGGACAATATGACTGTTGGTGGGATTACATTGTAGCTGGTGGAAACAACGAAGATTGATGTGTTGGCTCCGGAGCCTGGTGGGATGAAAGCTAAGAACGTGGGGAGCTCTGTCCCTTTTCTGCCTGGGGGAGACAGGGTGAAAGCAGAAGTGCAGGAAATAAAGGAGGCGCAGTAGTGGTCCATATAACCTGTTCACTGTGCATTTTCCTCTGCTGATGCCGCTCAGCCTACTGAGTTATGTTAGCAGCTTTGAATTTGATCCAGATTCCAACATCTGCATTCTCTTGTCTCCAGAATAATTTAGAGGTTTTTCTTTGTCATATTTGCAGTGGGCCTGTTGTACTTAGTTGCATAATTTGGAACCTATTTTATTCCAGATTGATACAAATACATCGATAGATGCTCCTGAACACATCATCAGTGATGTAACCTGGGGTCATTGGTTGTTTTGGGTCTTTCAACATCAGACACCCTCACCCAGGCGACCCAGCCGTGGTTGATCAGACCACGACTTGTGTTCAGGTGGCATTCGCTCCTCCCTATGGACCTCCTCTCCTGATCCAGAGCCATCTCGAGGCCTTCTCCGCTGCCTCTGTGGTGTTCTTGATGGCCCTTCTCCTTGCCACTCCGTTGATGCCCAGTGCACTCAAGGCTTTGTAGAGCGATTGCCCTGCAAAACCTCTGCAGCCAACCTCGATGGGCATACACCTTGCCTTCCAGCCCTGCTTGCGGCAGTCTATGACCAGTTCTTCATATTTGGCCATCTTCCTCTCGTGGGCCTCCTCCAGACGGTCCTCCCACGGCACAGTCAGTTCCAACAAGACTGTTTTTGGTCACCTCTGAGACCAGGAGGATATCTGACCTCAGGGTGGTCGTGGCAATGTGCTGTGGAAACTTCACCTGTTTCACCAGGTCTACGGAAAGCTGCCAGTCCTGCGCAGTCGCCAGGATTCCCGATGGATTCCTGGCTGCTGTGGTTAAAGGTGTTCTGGCCGGCTTCTTCTCCACTTCTCCAAACCTTTGCACAGATAGGCTGATGATGATTGTCGTCATCGTCCGCAGCCTTCGGTCCACGTCTCCCTTCACAGTTGCTTCTAGAACCTTGTCGACGTCCTCGTCGAACTGATGCCAGACTGCCGTCTTGCAGGCCTGAGGCCATTTGACTCGAACCTTCTCCGGAGAACTGTTCCGAGGGACTAGTTGCGCCACTTGGAGGCTTCGAGCTCTATGGGGTGATTCCGGGCCCGGCTCCTCCTGCGTCTCACCAGGTAAAATACCTGTGCGTTGTGACACTCCCTGTTCCTCCAAACACTTCATCCGGGTCTGATGAATCTTCAGGCCTCGGCTGTTCTTGCAAACCTTACCACATCTGCATTTGATACTCATAGTCAGTTGTCCATTGCCATTAGTCGTTAACCTTTGATCCGTCCAACTGAGGTGCTCATACTCCCCCCCTCTCGGGGACCCCTGGGGGTATTTTTCCATGTGTTTTTCTGTAGCGTGATTTGGGTCTCCTCCTCTCAGAGGATGCGGTTTGGGCTGCCAACCCGCCCCGCCCCAGTTGCCGTCTTTCCGAGCTGTCCACAGTCTCTCCAGTCGTCACCACCCTATTCTTGGTTGTCAACCAGTCTATTCCTGGTCGCCACTGGTTTCACCAGCACAGTGATTGATACAAATACATCGATAGATGCTCCTGAACACATCATCAGTGATGTAACCTGGTTTCATTGGGTGTTTCAGATTTTACATACGTGTTATGAGCAATTTACAGTAATGAAAAAAAAGTCTAAGATTTCTCAGCAATCTAAAACAACAATTGTAAGCTGAAATGTCTTTGAGATTCCAATGTATTATTCCTGTTCCTTCGCAGGTATGCTGCCTCTGTTAAGGATGGTTCACAATATTTTATCCTCCTTATTATCACCGATGGAGTCATCTCAGATATGGCACAGACAAAAGAATCCATCGTCAATGTAAGTTTTCTGACATATTCGATTATTTGTTAAATCTTTTGGAGAAATACAGTATGCAAATTTATTATGTGTTCAACGCCTGAAAGGTCTGATTCAATTTGAAAAGCAGTCTTTTCACTGCAGAAGATGCATGGCAGGATATTTTAAACATGTTATGTGACTTAAAGAAAACCCCACTTATTTTGCAGCTGTCCCAGAATGCAGATTAGAGTGTAAGATAATGTTAATTTGGTGTAAAGATAATGTTAACATGAACATTCATTATAAACGCACCTCATCAAAATCTTATGTCATTAAGACTATCCATTTCATTAATTATTTAAATCATTAGAACTTGCACATATCATTTCTGACGCCACATTTTTACAATTTTTACAGTATGGTTTATCTTGCTTTCAAAAAGATATTGCAGTTTCTTTTTCCAAAGTACGAAAGTGGCAAGGGTGATGCTTGGGTAGATCAACTATGCCCATTATGTGAAGAATGAGAGTTCACGGATCTGTGAGGTGAAATTAGAGCAACAAATCAAAAGCACTAAAAAAGGTAGATGACGAAAATCTGAAAAAATGCTGAAAATGACGCACAGTTCTATCTGTATTCAGGGAGAGGGAAACAGTAGTTGAGAGAGGATATAAGGTTTTAGAGTGAGATCTGTTCGGGGTTCTTTGAAACATGTGTGAGAATAATAGTTTTGGGACAAACGCGAAGAGTTCTGGAAAACACATGATAATGATTATGTTAGATGTGGAAAAATCTGATGTTTTTGCTTCCACATGAGAATAGACAAGGTAATGCTTGTAAGCTTCACTGATGAGCTAAAAGTAATAGGAGCTAAGAAGGTTTTATAATGCAAACCAAGGAGTATCAATGACTCAGTGCAGAGAAAGGACTGGGCAAGGGAAGGAAGAATGAGCAAGCAACAACATTTGCCTTAACAGGACAGGTAAAGCCTATACATTCCTCAAATGGACACTACAAGATCAGAAAAGAAGCTCTGATAATTAACATATGAAGAACAACCCTATTGATCCACATGAGAAGGAGGTGACATTTTTGTTTGAGATAGAGCATGGAAACGGGCCCTTCGGCCCATCGAATCCACGTTGACCATTGATCACCCGTTCACACTAGTTCTGTGTTATCCCACTTTCTCAGCCACTCCCTACACATTAGGGGCAATTTTACAGAGGCCAATTGACCTACAAACCTGCAAATCTTTGGGATGTACGAGGAAACTGGAGCACCCGGAGGAAACCCACATCGTCATGGAGAGAACGTGCAAATAGCACACAGATTGGACCCGAGGTCCGGATCGAACCTGTGTCTCTGGTGCTGTGAGGCAGCAGCTACCAGCTGCGTCATTGTGCCCCCCAAATCATTGGAGGGTAGTGTTAGCAAAGATCTTATAGCAGAGCAAGATAGACCACTCCTCCGAAATCCAATGGACTGACGTGTAGTACGTGACGGAACGTCACGGCCGCCATTTCTTTAAGCGTAAGGGAGGGAGAGAGAGAGATCGAGAGAAGAGAGGGAGAGAGAGATTCGAGAGAAGAGAGGGAGAGAGAGATCGAGAGAAGAGAGGGAGAGAGGGATCGAGAGAAGAGAGGGGAGAGAGGGATCGAGAGAAGGGAGAGGGATCGAGAGGGGAGAGGGATCGAGAGGGGAGAGGGATCGAGAGGGGAGAGGGAGAAGGGGGAAGAGGGAGAAGGGGGAAGAGGGAGAAGGGGGGAGAGGGAGGGTGGAACGATAGCATGTTATAACGTTCAGCCGTCCCATTCCGACCAAAGATTATAGAGCAGAGCTCTTCTAGTATCTTTGATTGCAACCGCCGCCGCCGCCGCCGCCGCCGAACGCCACGGCCCACCATTGCACCCAAAGATGATAGAGCAGAGTTGTATAATCTTTGATTGCACCCTTCTTCACGGCGGGCTTGTGATCTTTGCTTGTGATGTCTCGACAATTCGAGGGCTATAACGGGTAACAGCCGCCGCGTTCTCGGACTTGAATCTGAGCTCGAAAAATCTCGTGGTCACTGGGCCTAATGTGTCCCGCGGGCCATATTTTGGAGACCAATCCCTTACAAGAACAAAACCAAAAACGTACAGAAGTGTTAAAATTGTCTTTATTATAGTGGTAAGTAAAGATCTATTAAAAATAAGTCTACTAACTTTCTAATGTACCGACAAACCTAGTTTCACAATGGCCGTTGATGGGAGAACAGAAAATAACATTTTCACGACAGAATATCGACAAAAAATAATAATAATATTTTCTCACCTTTCTTTTTTATCGGGGAACCTAAAGAATGACAGGTCTGGTCGTTTAGATTTACGATTAGAACAATTGATAGCGGAGCAGTGAGATGAAGATTTAGATGAGGACGCCATGACAGCCCAATAAAATGCTCAATAAAATGGCGTCGACAATCACACACGTCATACTACGCGTTTTTCGAGGAGTGGTCTATCTTGCTCCTCTATAATCTTTGGTGTTAGTGTATGGGGTGATTGCTGGTTGGTGTGAACTCGGTTGGCTGCAGCACCTGTTTCCGCTCTGTATCTCTAACGTCTAAAGTCAGGAACTCGTGCAACTGTATGAAACTTTTGTGTGGCCGCATTTGTAGTAGTGTCTGCTGTTCTGATTGCCCCATTACAGAAATAATGTGGAGGCTTTAGAAAAGGTGCAATCGAGATTCACTAGAATGCAGCCTGGATAGTGTGTTCAAATTTTTTTTTTTAATGAGGGGGTGAGGGCCTAGAGAATGGAATGCGCGGAGGCGGCGGAGAGTGTCTGAGGTGTCTTGAACATAGGTAGGAAGGGATTTGACCAAGGGGGATAGGATGGAGTCAAGGTATGTGGAGATGAGTTCGGTGGGGCACGAACAGGCAGAGACAATGTGTCTACCGGGACAGTCAGGTTCGTGGATTTTGGGGAGAAGGTAAAAACGGGCCATGTGGGGCTGGGGAACGATGAGGTTGGATTGTCTGAGGGTCAGTCTGAAGAAGGGTTTCGGCCCAAAACGTTACCTATTTCCTTCGCTCCATAGATGCTGCTGCACCCGCTGAGTTTCTACAGCATTTTTGTGTACCCTGGATCAGACAGTATTGGCCATAAGGAGAGGTGTGACATTTTTTCTCTGGACCGTTGGAGGCTGAGGGGAGATGTGACAGGAGCATATAAAATTAGGAGAAGCATAGATTGGGTAAATTATAGGATTTCTTTCTCACGGTGAAAATGTCAAATACCAGAATACATAGCTTTAAATTGAGAGGGGAAAATTTTAAAGGAGATTTTCGATACATGTTTGATTTTACACAGAATGCTGGGTGCCTGGAATGCACTGCCAAGGGTGATGGGGGAAGCAATAAGTGGCATTTAAGCAGCATTTAGACAGGTACATGAACATGCAGTGAATGAAGGGATATGGATCAGATATCAATGATATGGATCATATAACATCCCTGTGATATCATATGAATCATATGATATCATCATATGAGGATCGCTCATGTGTTCCTCATGGATCAAGAGGGATATGGATCATATGATCATATATGGCTGCCTCGCCAACAGTCTGTCCCTTCTCTGTTGTTTTATAGTGTGTCTTAAATGTATGTTCTAGTGTTCTTTAGCTGGTTTTATATGGGTGAGGAGGGTTGGGGGAAACTTTTTAAAAAATCTCTTGCCTCGACGGAGACGCAATTTTTTTCCCATATCGTATCGCCGTCCGCCCTGTGGCCTAACATCATGGAGTTGGCGGCCTTTGCTGGAGACCGACTTCGGGAGCTCGAACCGTGGAGCCTGCGGGACTTAACATTGTAACATCACGGTCCCTGGTTAGAGACTGACTTCAGGAGCTCCAAACTACGGGAGCATCGACCGCCCCGATGTGGGAGCTTCGACTGCCCCGATGCGGAGGTTTCAATCGCCGACTGCAGTAGCTTTGATCACCTCGACTGCGGATGGTTCGACTGCCACGACCATGGGAGAAAAATGAGGGAAGAAGATTAGACTTTATTTCCTTCCATTACAGTGAGGAATGTGGGGAATTCTCTGTGATGGATGCTTTTGTTAACTTTTATGTAGTTGTGTGTCTTGTTGCTTTTTTTTAGTACGGCTATATGGTAATACGAATATCACTGTACCTTAATTGGTACAATAAAAGACCTTTGAAACCTGTGACCATATAAGGATCATATTAGATGCCTCATATTAATGATCATATGAGGTATCATTAAACAGATATAATTTAATAATGTCTGTTATTATCATTAAACAGATGGAGTTAGTTTAATTTGGCATTGTGGATGGCAAAAGCATTGTAGGCCAAAGGCCCTGCCACTCTGCTTTAATCTTCTATCTGCTTGGAACAGCAAGGTGGCAAGATTTGCCAGAAGGATTTAAATCTATCAAAAGTATTGAGTGGATTGACTGATAAAAACCCAGATTCCATCAGCAGAGCAGTTTAGAATGAGAGGATAAAGTTGATTAATGTTAGTGAGGACAAACATTTACAAGGTGATTGATTGGGATATGGAAGGGTGGGAGAATACAACCTTCACGTGGTCCGCCCTGTTTCGACGAATAAGAAATAAGTAAGTAAGTAAGTTTATTGGCCAAGTATTCACATACAAGGAATTTTATTGCAGTCAACCTGGCGTGTACAATCAAATAAGATCAAATAGAACAAGTTGTCCTACAACTTTAGACTGTGCACGTTATACGCAAGGAGAAGGATATGGAATACATTGCCTGCGTTACAGCGGATACAGATTTGGTTGTGGCATTGAACATGTAGGTGGATAAATATCTGAAAGAATTAACAGAACTATGGATGAGGCAAGGGAAATAAGGTTTCATGTTGAGTGGCCTCCTGCGCTGTAACCATTCTGTGATTTTACATTTCATAATATATCTATTCCATTGTGGTTACGGCTGTGCCTAGGGATTGGTGGTAAAGATGGGAATTTTCAAGACTTCTTAGTCCTGACATTCCTTTAATGTACAGTGCCCTCCATAATGTTTGGGACAAAAACCGATCATTTATTTATTTGCCTCTGTACTCCATAATTTGAGATTTGAAATAGAAAAAAAATCACATATGGTTAAAGTGCACATTGTCAGATTTTATTAAAGGCCATTTTTATACATTTTGGTGTCACCATGTAGAAATTACAGCTGTGTTTACACATAGTCCCCCATTTCAGGACACCATAATGTTTGGGACACATGGCTTCACAGGTGTTTGTAATTGCTCAGGTGTGTTCAAATACCTCCTAAATACAGGTACAAGAGAGCTCTCAGCACCTAGTCTTTCCTCCAGTCTTTCCATCACCTTTGGAAACCTTTATCGCTGTTTATCAACACGAGGACAAAAGTTGTGCCAATGAAAGTCAAATAAGCCATTATGAGACTGAGAAACAAGAATAAAACTGTTAGAGACATCAGTCAAACCTTATGCCCCTGTCCCAATTTGGAAACCTGAACGGAAACCTCTGGAGACTTTGCGCCCCACCCAAGGTTTCCGTGCGGTTGCAGGTGGTTGCCGGAGGTTGCAGGTAGCAGACAGCGAAGGTAAGACCACTTGTGTAACGGATTGGCTTGTGTATTGGAAATTATTAAAGGATTGGGCACGGCATACTAAAGAGGTTTTGTCACAATTAAAGGATTGGGCACGGCAGGCTACAAAGTCACTCATTGTGTATTGGAAAGACTGGGTGTCTTGAAAAGATGTGTATTGAAAGATGTGTCTTGAGGAGACAGTGTTTTGAAAAGACTTGTGAATTTCCTACCAGAGAGAGTAGCCAGGATTGGGCTTTACAGATGGCAAAGGTTTGTTACAAATAAGGGATTGGGCTTAACAGGCTGAAAACGTTTGTTACAATTGTGTACTAAGTTGTGTACTAAGAAGTGATTTGGTGATTGGACAAATAATTTGGATAAGAGTGATGGAAAGGCAGCTGTACAACACGTGTTATTTTTATCATAAGAACAACAAGGATTATAGAATATTGAATTATAAATTGACCAAACGTTTGAGTAATGTGTCTTGACCAGTAGGAGGCATATGGAATGAAAAGAGAGAGGGAGAGAGAGAGAGAGCGCTCTGTAGAAGAAGGGGGGGGGGGGGGGGGGTGGCCAATCACAACAATTAATGAATTACATACGCACAACAATTAAGCACAATTGAATGCCTTTATTGTCATTCAGACCTTAAGCACAACCTTGTCAGTCTTGCATTCACAGGGGTTGAAAATGCAGAAGCCACTGCCAGTTGAACACAGACACAGTCCATACTACTGGGATCGGATGTTGGAGGAGACTGTACCAGGTGCTACTATGACACCAACCGCCGTGATGATTGAAGATTACTCCTGTTGGAGACATCTGATACTGTAAATGGAGGAGAACCAAGAAAGGACAATGGGGCTATTGACCCTACTTTTTATCCTGAGGTTGGCCCATGATGGGCTGGACTTGGGGAACCACCCCTGCACCAAAACGTCCTGAATAAGGTTGACAACTGTCCTTACGTTTATAACAATGACAAAGATGGATCCATTACCACAGGTTCTTGAAGCAACCAGAAAAAGATGGCAGCTTTAGACCGAGCTGAAACAGATGAGAAATGTGCTCACCAATGCCCAGTCTGAAAATGACCATCTCGTTTCCATCACACAGCAGCTGAAGGAGAGCAATCAGGTTGTTGAGTTGAAAAGCCTTGATTTTGGAGTGCAACTCAGTCACAGAACTGGATGGAGGTAATTCCCAGCCGGGATCAAAGTGAGGAGCTGAGTTGGGATGGATCAGACAACCAGTTGGCATTGATGGAGAAGTAAGAAGAATGCTGGTTTCACATGCTGATGGACAACTTGGGAGGAAGAACAACTTGATTTGTGAAAAGCAACTACATTAGTGATGAATGTGGACAGACTTTCAAACAGCAGAAACACCTGTCAGTTCAACAAATGAGCCATACTGGAGCAAAACCTTTGCAGTGTGAAGTTTGTGGTTTCCAGTGCAGGCAGAGAGCATCCTTGAAATACCATATGACCAAGCACAAGGCAGAAGCCGAACTTGAATTTGCTTGTGGCCAATGTGAGTAGCAGTTCGAGAAAGCTCACAATTTGAATGGTCATATGTCCATGGTTCATCCCTTGACCCAGAATACAGATAAAAACAAACCTATTGAAATTGAATCGTCAGCTAAGTATAGAAACATTAATTAAGCAGGAACCCAGTTAATAGTTATTCAACGGCTAAATGATGAGTAAAGAATCTTGCACCCTTTTTCAATGTCAGCAAGACACAAAGGATTAGCATGAATAAATGCAATCAAGCCCGGCTCACCTCAAATATGTAGAGCAATGGAAAGGTTAGTGTGGAGAATATAGTTCTGAGTATTATAACACACCAGTTAGAGAGACAAAGTCCAATGTCTGCAATAGGATAGAGGTGAATCAGGCAGAATCCTCGCAATTGGAAGGACTGTTCAGAACTCTGATAACAGAGGGCCAGTTACATCCTGGACATGCATTCAAGTCGCAGCATTGTTTTGAATGAGGGACAGTGCCCATCCAGTAGAAATAAGGACTCAATGGATGGTTCAATAACCCTTTCACCTTGGAATGGTACAGTGAGTGAAAATGGTGAGGGTGATAATGTTGCGAAGCATCAAACTGTCCCAGTGTTAGCAGACTTTCAGTCTTGTACATAGAGTGGAGCCACTTCGCAGTCAGTGGATGTGGACAACTGGGAATCCCCATTGAAGAAGGATATGTTCTTGTGCTCAGATCATGAATATACAGAGTGCTCTTGAGAAAAAGTTCAGGTACAAGATGCAATTCAACCATTAAATGTGAAAAAAAACAGTTAACTGCAATGAAGCAACTTTTCTATAAGAAACGATGTTGTGGATGGATTGGAGTCCAGTGATCTTTCTGAAAGGTATTTATCAAGTGAAGATGACAGAGAAATAAAAGTTAAGAATGGCTCATCAGATGAGTCTTTTCAACCATATTGGAAGAAGAAGATTAAGTTACCAGTTAAGAAGTGCAATATTAAGGCTGTGAAGATACAATCTGGACAAAAACGTGGCTGGAAACCAAAGTCAAACTTGGAAAGGGAAGATTTCCCCACCGTGTATCGATGTCAGTATAAGGGTTGCTGTGCTGTTTACAGAGGAGTTGACGGACTTATGAAACGCATAAAAGAGCAGCAGGAAGAGGTGCGTGAAAGACCTTGCCCCACCCAGGATGTAACAAGGTGTTTCTGATTGATCGCTACCTGCAGCGCCATGTAAAGCTGATCCATACAGAAGAAAGAACATCTTTGCAGATCAGGAGGAAGTGCAAAGTCTTTGGTCACAACTTCGGAAAGACAAACCACATTTGATCGATCAATCTTTATTTAAATCTTTTTATTTGAATTTCACAGCAATTTGCATACATACAATGATAACAGACAGTGACAGTCAAGGCATAATTGTGCAACAGTATGTAAGCGACCCTCAAAGCCCTTACCCTTGCCCACCTTCAACCCACCCGAATCAGGTCGGAACCAAACGGGGACAAACAACACTCACATACGTACACATCCACACAAATATGGTAAGATAAACGAAACAAAAAGTACCAAGAAAAAAAAAGGGGGTCACTAATAACAGTAAATAAGTAATTAATTAATTAAATAAATAAGTGTTGGGGGGGGGGGGTGGTAAGGGTAGAGCAGCTGCAGTAGAGCAGAACAATGGTGGAGAGCACTCAGTCCTCTTCCGAGTCCGGGGACAAGTTGAGAGAGTTAACAAGTTCCAAGAAAGGGTTCCATGTATCTAGGAATGTCTTGGTAGAGCCTTTGAGAGAGAACCTAAATTTTTCAAGCTTTAAATTGTAAAGCACCTCCTTAATCCAGCGGGCGTGTGTCGGGGGACAGGTGAGCCTCCAGTTAAGCAAGATCAGTCTCCGGGCTAACAAGGTTGTAAAAGCTAGGACCCGTTTCACCGCAACAGAGAGGTTGGTGTTGGGAGGGGTACCAAAAATGGCTGACAGTGGGTTTGGAAGAATAGCCTGGCCATAGGCTCTGCTTATCAAGTCGAAAGCACTCCTCCAAAAGGCTGCTAGCATCTGTTGCAGGTGTCCCTAACAGCGGGGTAAATTCTAGATAATCTTGCATTTGTGTAGTGGACTTTGTGAAGGACTTTGCATTGGATTAGGCCATGACGGGCACATATGGAGGAAGAATGGATCAAATCCAAGGCAGAGTCCCATTGCTGGTCTGTTAGTTTTGTATTCAGCTCACCCTCCCACGCAGCTTTTAATGAGGTATGAGGTTTCAATATAACCGACCCTAACAAGTTATACAAAACAGAGATGCATTTCTTCCGGTTGGGATCTAGAGCTAAGATGGTATTGGTCAGGGTTTCAGGGGGGCGATTTGGGAAATGGGGGAATGTCTTCTTCACAAAATCCCTAATCTGGAAAAAACGAAAAAGGTGGGAGTTTGGGAGGCTGTAGTTGGACGGGAGCTCCGCAAAGGACGAAAAGATGTCATCCTTGTATAGGTTTTTGATACTACTGATACCGTTGCTATGCCAGGTTTTGAATGCGTGGTCTGTACTTGAAGGTTTAAAGATGTGATTTTTAAGCAGTGGGGTCAAGATGGAAGGGCCTTGTAAACCGAAGTTTTTCCTGAGTTGACTCAATATCTTGAGCGAGAGGGACGCAATTGGGCCTGCACCCACAGATGTTATAGGAAGGGGGAGTTGGGAGCATAGGACAGACCGCAACGGGAGACGTGAACTCGCCTTTTCCATGTGTACCCAGGTCGGTAGGTAGTCGCAATCATCATTCATCCAATACAGGAGTTTTTGCAAGTTAGCTGCCCAATAGTATCGCCTAAAGTCAGGAAGTGCCAAACCGTCGTCACTCTTAGGAGACTGCAGTTTCGCCTTTCGGATTCTAGCCGGTTTGCTACCCCATAAAAATTTAGATATTGTCCTTTCTAATTTATCAAAAAAAAGATTTAGTGATAAGTATAGGGACGTGCTGGAAAAGATACAGGAATTTGGGTAGGACGACCATCTGGACCAGATTTATCCGGCCCACGAGGGATAGCGGTAAAACTGACCAGCGGTCAAAATCTCTTTCGGCTTTCTCAACCAGAGGCAGAAAGTTTGTGCGGAACATATCAGATAAGGGTGTTGTGATAAAGATGCCGAGGTAGCGAAACCCGTCCTCTGCCCATTTGAATGAGGTTAAAGAGCGAGGGAGCTGCTTAGCCAATGAGTTAATCGGTAATAGCTCACTCTTTTGGTAGTTAAGTTTGTAACCAGAATACACACCAAATCGTTCTAAAATATTCGTAATCACAGGGAGAGAGCTGACTGGGTTCGAGATGTACAGGAGCAGGTCATCCGCATACAATGAGACTTTATGAGTTGTGTCGAACCGTGTAATACCTTTAAAGCCCTTCTCTGAGCGTTACCAGACCGCCAAGGGTTCTATCGCGACAGCAAACAGGAGTGGTGATAACGGGCAACCCTGTCTGGTACCTCTCTGAAGGGGGAAGTGGGGCGACAGTGTGCCATTTGTTTGTACTGAGGCCACCGGGGACGAGTATAATAGTCTGTCCCAAAGAATAAAACTGTTACCGAGGCCAAACCTGTCCATCGCCTCATATAGGTACCTCCACTCGACCCTGTCGAAAGCTTTTTCGGCGTCGAGGGAGACCACTATCTCCGGGATCTCACTACTCACTGAATGGATGATGTTAAGGAGATGCCTAGTATTGTGGGAAGACTGTCGGCCTGGTATGAAACCTGTTTGATCTAACGAGATAATAAAGGGCATCACTCGTTGAAAACGGAGCGCAAGGGCTTTAGAGAGGATTTTGAGGTCCACATTCAGGAGTGAAATTGGTCTATAGCTACTACAAAGCAGGGGATCTTTCTCCTTTTTAAGAATTAGGGGGATAGTAGCCCACGACAAGGTGGGCGGTAGGCGACGATGTAAAAACACCTCATTGTACATATCTCTCAGGACTGGTGTGAGGAGAGCAGAGAAAGCTTTGTAATATTCTACAGTGAAGCCGTCAGGGCCGGGTGACTTTCCACTTTGCAGCGATGTGATGGCTGCTTGGACCTCAGCAGCAGTTATGGGACCACCCAAGTCTCTCGTGGCTTCATCGTCAATTCGGGGAAACGTCATACTACTGAGCATGTCACCTGCAGTGGGAGGACAATCGGAAGCGTATAGTTCAGCGTAGAATTTAGCAAATGCCTCATTAATTCTAAGAGGATCAGTATGAATCTCCCCTAAGCTGGATCTAATGGCTGGAATTAGCCGTGAAGTCGCCTCGGTTCTGGCCTGATGGGCCAAAAGCTTCCCAGCTTTATCCCCAGATTCAAAAAAGTGTTGCCTAGATTTAAGCAGTCGTAGCTTGGCTTTATTAGTAGACGTGAGGTCAAAGTCTGTTTGTAACCTAAGACGTTTTCTATAAAGGTTAGGGTCTGGGTCAGATGCGTATTTGTCATCAATGTCCTTTATTTTTTGTAACAGGTCTGCCGTTTGGGACGTCTCGGTTCTTTTCAGGTTGGAGACAAAAGAGATAAGTTGGCCCCTAATATAGGCTTTTGAAGCTTCCCAGAGTATACCTCTTTCTATGTCCGGCGAGCATTCAGCTCAAAATATAAAGTGATTTGGGAGTGCAAGAATTGCATGTAGTGAGCCTCTGCTAATAATGAGGAGTTGAACCTCCACTGTTTAAAGGAGTTAGTTCGTTTACGAAAGTGGAGATCGAGGGAGGTCGCAGCGTGATCTGATATTACGATGCTATGATACTCGCTGGATTTGATTTTGGAGAGCAGTCTGTTATCTAAGAGAAAGATGTCTATACGGGTATAGGTACGGTGCACGTGAGAAAAAAATGAAAATAATTTAGTCGTGGGGAATGTAAATCTCCATGGGTCTGTGAGCCCAAGTTGTTTGGCAAAAGCATGCAAAGTCTTACCTGATTTAGTTAAAGTAGAGGATTTGTTCGAAGATCTGTCCAGTATAGGGTCTTGGACCAGATTAAAATCTTCACCCACAATGACGTGGTGATTTTCAATATTTGGGAGAGATGTAAAAAATTTGGTTTCAAATGAGCTGTCATCCCAGTTGGGACCGTAAATGCTGGCCAATATGACAGGTGTGTCTTGCAGTTTGCCAGACACCATGACAAAGCGGCCAGCAGGATCCTCCACAGTTTTCTGTGGTTCGAACATAACGTTCTTACGAATCAGGATGGCAGTACCCCTAGCCCTATCATTAAATTTCGAGTGAAATAAGTGGCTAATCCAGCCTCTCTTAAGCCGTGTTACCTCTCTGTTGCGAAGGTGGGTCTCTTGAATAAACAATATATCGCCTTTGAGCTGTTGCAAGTGGGCCAAGATCCTGTCAGTCTTGGTAGGACTTCCCACCCCCCTCACGTTCCACGAGACAAATCTAAGAGTGTCGTTTGTGTTGGCCATAGTTAGCTATATCCAAGCGAGTGGGCAGAGCGCTGTAGTACTGCAAGTCGAGACGGAAGAGCGCATTGAAGCCAGCTGCCGAGAGTGGGGATGTGGGGTGGGGGAAGGAGTAATAAAATTTAAAAAAAGATACATACACACGTACACACAACAAACAAGTGGGACACATATCACTTAACCATCTTTCAAACCTGAGTCCCCGGACCTGAGATCCCCCATGTCCCAACTGAACCAAGGTGCGTTGTCCTCGCATCCGCATGGAGATATCCGATCTTAACTCCCAATATTTCCACCTCCCAAAGCAACAAAATCGCTCAATGTCAGTAAAGTAACGTAAAATGAAATAAGTATAGTCATAATAATAATAATAACAATGATAATAATAATTTGAAAAATAGAAAGTAGAAATAAAGTAAAATAAACATAAATAAATAAATACAAAGTTGAAATAATAGCCATAGTAGTTGCACTGCCAATGACATTGCTAACACTAATGGTAATGATAGTAATGATAGAAACATAGAAACATAGAAATTAGGTGCAGGAGTAGGCCATTCGGCCCTTCGAGCCTGCACCGCCATTCAATATGATCATGGCTGATCATCCAACTCAGTATCCCGTACCTGCCTTCTCTCCATACCCTCTGATCCCCTTAGCCACAAGGGCCACAACTAACTCCCTCTTAAATATAGCCAATGAACTGGCCTCGACTACCCTCTGTGGCAGAGAGTTCCAGAGATTCACCACTCTCTGTGTGAAAAAAGTTCTTCTCATCTCGGTTTTAAAGGATTTCCCCCTTATCCTTAAGCTGTGACCCCTTGTCCTGGACTTCCCCAACATCGGGAGCAATCTTCCTGCATCTAGCCTGTCCAACCCCTTAAGAATTTTGTAAGTTTCTATAAGACAGTGCTGTCTTCTCTTATTAGCTTATTACACGGTCAATGATGTCACCCCAGTTTTCTTTGCACCAGGGAAAACAAGACAAGCCAATTCAATCTCTCCCTATAACTAAAGCCTTCCAATCCTGGCAACACCATGGTTAATCTCCTCTGCACTTACTCCAGTGCAACCGCCTGGACTAAAGTGACAATACCTGAATATCTAATTACAGCGCTTATAAAAAGTAGCAAGATAACACTCCAACTTTTATACTTTATCCCAAACAAGGCATGTTAATGCAGTGATTAACTTTAAAAAGTCAATGACAGAGATGCTGCAGAAACCTTTGAGTTCCTCCTGAAATAATAAAACTTTGTTCGCTGGTCTCCAAAGCATCAATACAAGCTAAAGATCAGCTGCATATGGAGAACAGTTAATGTGTTCACTCACAAAAGCAAAAATAAAACAAAGTGCTGTACAAAATAAACCCGGCACATCAGGAAGAACTGTGACTAGACAATGACACACTGCTTTAATGATTCAATTCAATAAGTTTCAGGTGAAAAGTTATCAACTAGAAACATTAACTGTGTTTCTCTAAAGCTGCTGCCTGATATGTTGCTTCATGATAGTAATAATAAGACAAAGCAAATTAACAAAATGGTGATACTGAATAAGCAAGCCAACGTATAAGTGGAGCAAGAATAGCTTCCTTTGGTATTACATAGTATTAGTATATCTTAAAGTCGACAAGGTATAAAGAAAGAGTTAGCGTTAGAGAAGTTAGCAAGTTGCAAACTGGGCTCTTGGATTAAAGCGCAGGGCAAAAGAACATCAATTAAGTATTGTTAAACAAAAACGCTGTAGGAGCAGATTGGTATAACACAGCCTTGGCTGTAATGAGCTCTTATCAGCCCCAGACAGTCCGCTAGGAAGACTAGTGTAAACAAACTAGCCGAATGCTGGCAGCGTTAGCAGCCTGCTGCTAAAAACAAGAAGGCAGAGACCAGATCACGAACCACAAAGTGGGTCCCTTAAGCCCAATTTTATAGCATGTGCAGGTGAAGAACCTTTCAAGTATGATTACACATAAACATTATAAGGAAAAGTTGGTATAAGATAGTCACGAATCGTGGTGAATTCTTACCAGCCTCATACATTTCAAGACAGGGGTCTAGTATAATCAGCAAGGCCGAGCGCTAGCAATGGCTAGTTGCTAAGAGCAGTCAAGCTAAAGTTAGTCCATAGTGTAACCGTAGATTAACCGGACCCCTGTGCCACTCGGATATAGACGTACCGAGCGAAGTCAGTCGTCTGTGGGTCCCGGTCTGCGTCGACGGTAAGATGAGATGAAATCCTGAGCGTCCTCGGGAGATGTTAGTCGTTGCCTCTTTCCTTCCCCGGCCATGATGAACAGCTTGGCTGGATAATGAAGGGAGGGTTTGAGACCCAGGTTGTACAGCTCCTTCATAACGTCTCGGTACGCGGAGCGTTGTTCAACTATCTCGGGACAGTAGTCTTTGAAAATGTGGATCGGGATATCCTTGTACTTAGGCTTACCCCTCTGCCTCCGAGCCTCACGCACCACCAACTCGCGGGTCTGGTATCTATGGAAGCAGATCACAACTGCTCTGGGTTTCTCACCAGGGCTTGGCTTGGATGTTAGCGTACGGTGGGCTCGGTCTAGCTCCGGGGCTGATTCCAGTGTGTGTTCGCCAAGAGTCTCGAGCAGGAGTTGAGAGAAAAAAGCTGTTGTTTGGGGGCCTTTGATGTTCTCGGGGAGACCGCCTATCCTTATGTTATTTCGGCGACTACTGCCTTCCAGGCCGTTAAGCTTAGACTTTAGCTTGGCGTTCTCTTCGGTCACCGTAGTTAGCATTGTCGCTATAGCTCGTATGTCTTGGCTGGTGGTATCGGCAAAAGACTCTAATGACGAAAGACGGTGTTGGTCATCTAAAATTGTGGTCTGGATATTGTCCAGCTTCGTTTCCAGTCAACCAAGATAGTTGAACAGTTTTGTTCCCAACCCTGACCAGATCGATGCCGATGGTAACAGCAGAGGAGACAACTGCAAGGACGACTTTGACAACAACATCCCAGATATCTATGACGTGTGCCCCGAGAACAGCGTCATCAGTGAGACTGATCTGAGGATGTTTCAAAGGGGATGATGCAGATCGTTCCTAACTGGGTAGTGCGCAACAAGGGCAGGGAGTAACTGCAGACTGCCAACTCTGACCCTGGCCTTGCTGTCGGATTTGAGGAGTTCAACGCTATCAACTTCAGTGGCACCTTCTAGATCAACACAGACTGCAATCTACGCTGGCTTTGTCTTTGGCTTCCAGTCCAGCAGACGCTTCTACGTGGTGATGTGGAAACAGGCCATCCAAACCTACTAGGAGAAGCTGTCCGAACCCCTGGATATGCTAGCGTCTAGATCAAGGTGATGAACCCCACCACAGGACGAGGGGGGGGGGGGGGGGGGGGGGGGGTGGAGAGCACCTCACCTGTGCAACGATCTATGAAGAGACTAGCAACACCCTCGGACAGGTGCAAACTTTATGGCACAACCCCTTTCGGCTGAAAGGATTACACCGCCTACAGGTGGCACCTGATCCATTGACCCTAAACAAGCTTCATCGGGATGGTTGTCAATGAAGAGAATGAGAACTGGTTGCCATACCATTGGTTTGATGGACTTTGGGGTACTATTGAACTGGTAGCCACACCTTTGGTTTGATGGACTTTGGGTTACTGTGATACATTATGGCTCTATCATTCAGCTAATCATTTCTCTAATACTTGCGACCAGTGTGTGTACCTACCGAGGACTGTGAATGTTATCACTTTTGATAAAAATGAGGGAATGAAAGAGCTAATAGTCAAATCTAAAATTGAGTCGTTCTTCTACAAACGCATGGTCTAGCAAAACAAAAGAATTGCTCGGTGCCAAGTCTGAATGACATTGTAAATTATGTGGAACACAATATGGAGGACAAGTTGTCTTTTTAATAAAGAAATTAAGATGGAATCCTGCAGTAATAACATGTGCTTCTTCAAGGCCATAAAGGAGCCAAGATTGAAAAAAATAACTGACGCCCTAGAGATAAGTAATAACTTGTTATTGGATGAGCTGATTTGGACCCAGCTTTACTATATTGTGAAAGGCTACAGAATCTTTCAGTCATGCCATATTCAGACTTGGTCGGAGTGTTTTACTGATAAAAAAAATGTATAATTGTGCTAACTCGCCTTTGTTTTTTGAGTGGGAGCACGAGAAGCACTGAGCACTGTATTTGCTCATTGTAATCTTGCCACTTCCGTCTGACGAATCAATTAAAGATTGCCATGGTCTACCTTCAACGTTTGTTGCTATCTGCTTTTTAAGAAACAAACTTTCACATAAAGCTTTGTAGGTTAATTGGCTTCAGTAAAAATAGTAAATTGTCCCTTGTGTGTAGGAGGATAGTGCTAGAGCACAGGGTGGTCGCTGGTCCGAATGGAATCGGTTTATTTTAATTATTTCAATTCTGCAATTAAACTAGCATATTTGAAACAGTGCTTGAAAGTGTAATAAATATTGAATTATGATTAACATTATCATTCAACCAGCGACAAAGGTGCAGTGAATGATCGTCCTGTAAAAGGATCTATTTAAATGCAAGGTCGTGTTGTTGACATATTTCTAAGATACAACTACAGGCATCACCCGTAATAAATATATATATATCAACTCTTTCTTTTGTTTCAAATTATTGTTTTACTTCATCATTCTAGGCAGCTTGTTTGCCGATGTCGATAATTATTGTTGGCGTTGGGCCTGCAGAATTTAATGGTAAGAAATATCAAGTTTGTATGTCAAAGATGAGAATGCCATTAATGTTATTCGATATGAGAGGGATTTAAATTGAATGAAGTAGAAGGCAACATTTTCAGTAGAATTGTGCAGAGAAGTACTGTTCTAGTTCAGAAATATATATATAGTTATTAAAATTGCTGTAAAATAACACATCCAACAACTTTTATGTCATTTACTTGTGTTAGTTGCTGACAAGCATAGAAATTACTCTCCAGAAGTTAACGAACTAAGGAGAAAATAGGATTAGGTTTTTGTTTGAACAGATATTTTAAAAAAAATTAGGCTTTCTTCCTGTGATGAAATTGCATTGTCCGATATAACCAAAAATGTATGTACAACTCTTATGGTTAATTTACGTAAATTAATTTTCAAAGAACTAACTTGATTGATTTGTAACTTCTTTCTTCATGTTTATTCACTCGGGTGGAAATCAAACTATTCTGTTTATTAAACGTTTTGGATAATGAATTTTAACTTGCCTATATCCAGGCCTTACACATCTGGCCCAGGATTTTCGATGTTAAAGTCTAGACCAAAAGGAACATTTTGTGTTTACTTCTAATAATCAACATATTCTCTATTATTACCTAAAGCCACCATTTCAAGCAACTGTCCCTCCCCAATAATGGAAAAGCCAGAAAATGAGTCTGTTATGTATCACCATGGAAAACAGATACAACCATTATGTTTAAACCAGTTCCATATTTGCTGTTCTTTGCTCTATCAGAATGATGCAACAATATGTTTTTACATATTCATTGATTCTTCTTTGTTTGCAGCAATGGAAGAATTAGATGGAGATGAGATCCGGATATCATCAAGAGGAAGATATGCCGAGAGAGATATTGTTCAGGTAAGATGTGGAAGGATGTAGTCTTGAATCACCCACTGATACAAAAGGATGTAAAAACTGCATCTAAATTCATTTGAAAAATATTACAGGAGATTTTATTACTCGTTGAAATGAATGGAATTTTCCAATGTAAAGAAAGAATATGCCATCTTAATTAAAACTTTATTAAAATGTTGTGAACACTTTTATATATTCATGTAATTAGAGCAGAAATAGGCCATTCGGCCCATCGAGTCTACTCCGCCATTCAATTATGGCTGATCTGTCGATATCTCTCAACCCCATTCTTCTGCTTTCTCCCATAACCCTTGATGCCCGTGCTAATCAAGTATCTGTCAATTTCTGCCTTAAAAATACCCAATGCCCTGGCCTTCACAGCCATCAGTGGCAATGAATTTCACAGATTCATTACCCTCTGACTAAAGAAATTCCTCCTCATCTCCTTTCTAAAGACCCCCCACCCCTCCATAATTTTATAAATTCCAGCTAGTACAAGCCTAATGCCATGAAACGCTCACCGTACGTTAACCCAATTATCCTCGTAAACCTCCTCTGGACCCTGTCCAATGCCTTCCTCAGATATGTGGCCCAAAACTGCTCACAAATGCAGTCTGACTAGTGCCTTATAAAGCCTCAGCATTATATCCCTGTTTTTATATTCTATTCTCTCAAAATAAATACTGACATTGCATTTGCCTTTCTTACTACCAATTCAACTTACAAATTAATCTTTTGGAAATCCTGCACCAGCACTCCCAAGTCTCTTTGCACCTCCAATTTCTGATTCCTCTCCCTATTTAGAAAATAGTCTATGCCTTTATTCCTACTACCAAAATCCATGACTGCATGCTGCATTGTATTCCATCTGCCTCTTCTTTGTCCATCCTCCCAACCTGTCTGAGTCCTCCTGCAGAGTCCCTGCTTCCACCACACTACCTGCCCCTCCACCTATCTTCATATCAGCAGCAAACCTGGCCACAAAGCCATCAATTCCATCATCCAAATCATTGATATGCAACGTGAAGAATTGCGGCCCCAGCATCGACCCTTTTGGAACACCACTAGTCACTGGCAGCCAACCAGAAAAAGCCCCCTTTATTCACTCTTTGCCTTTGCCAATCATCCAGCCTTCTATCCCTGCTAGTATCTTCCCCCTCCTACCATGTGCTCTCATCCTCTTTAGCAGTCTCACAGGTGACACCTAATCGAAGGCCTTCTGAAAATACAGATAAACAATATCTAATGAATTTCCTTTGCCTATTCTGCTATTAACTTCCTCAAAGAAATCCAATAGATTTGTCAGGCAAGATTTTCCCTTCACATAACCATGCTGTCATCAGCCTTTTTTATCATGTGCTTCTAAGTACTCGGAAACCTCATTCTTAATAATGGACTCTAAATCTTACCAAACACTGAAGTCAGGCTAACCGGTCTATAATTTTCCCTCTTTTGCTTCACTCCTGTCTTGAACAACAGAGTACCATTTGCAATTTTCCCATCCTCTGGAACCATTCCTGACTCTCGTGATTCTTGAAAGATCACCACTAATGCCTCCAGTCTCTAAAGTCATCTCTTTCAGAACCCTGGCGTATAGTCCATTTGGTCCAGGTGACTTATCCACTTTCAGATCTTTCAGCTTTCCAAGCACCTTCTCCTTAATAATAGCTACTCCACTAACTTCTGCTCACTCTTAAATTTCATGCACGTTGCTGGTGTCTTCCAGAGTGAAGACTGACATAAAAAAACGTATTAAATTCCTCTGCTATTTCCATCTGCTATCCTTCAAGGAACATCTTAAAAGAACAGCAGCTAAGGTGAAGTCCAGAAACAATCTCCTCAGTAAGCTTGCTGGCTCAAAGTGGGGGGCAGCAGCCCCCACACTGCGCATTTCAGCACTAGCCCTTGCATTTTCTTCAGCCGAATATTGTGCCCCTGTTTGGTCCAGGTCATCCCACACACACCATGTGGATACCCAATTGAACTCAACAATGAGGATCATCACAGGAACAATCCGCTCAACACCACTCCCCTGGCTCCCTGTCCTATCCAACATAGCCCCTCCACACATCCGGCGAGTAGTCCTCACTCAAAGGATGCTCCAAAAGACCAAAAACTCCCCTCATCTGCCAATTCACATGGACATATTCAACCCACCCACTGCTCGACTTCCATCTAGACGACCAATTTGGAAGAACCCACCACCAGCTGATTTCACCATCCAATCAGCTTGGAAAAGGGAATGGGAGTCCAAGGACGTCCCAAATAAACATCTGGTGTCAGACCCCACCCTACCGGTCCCTGGCACCAATCTCCCAAGGAAGCAGTGGACGACGCTGAATAGATTCAGGACTGGACATGGCCCCTGCTTGGCCAGCCTTCACAAATGGGGCAGCAGTCCAACCCCATGGTGTGCTTGTGGAGAGCAGCAAACAATGCAACACATCATTGAAGCATGCCCTCAACAAAGACTCAAAGGAGGACTTGTCACCCTTCATACAGCAGATCAAGAGGCAACTGCTTGGCTAAAGGACTTTGCATTCGCTAAATAAATAAAATTTCCATATTCCCCATTATCACTTCTCCAGCATAATTTTCCAGCGGTCCAATGTCCACTCTTGCCTCTCCCTTACTTTTTATATATCTGAAGAAACTCTTGCTATCCTCTTTTATATTATTGGGTAACTTACCTTCATATTTAACTTTTTCGCCTTTTTGGTTACCTTCTGGTGGTTTTTAAAAGCTTCCCAATACTCCCACTTCCCATTAATCCTTGCAATATTATAGGCCCTCTCCTTTAGTGTTGTGCTGTCTTCGACTTCCCTTGACAGGCACGGTCACCTCATTCTCCTCTTAGTATATTTCTTCCTCTATTTGGGATGAAAAGATCCTGTGTCCTCTGAATTATTTCTGGAAAATCCTGCCATTGCTGCTCCACCATCATTCCCGCTGAAGTCCCTTCCCAATCCACCAGCCATCTCCTCCCTCATGCCTCTGTAATCACATTTCCTCAACGGTATTACCAACACATCCTATTTCATCTTTTCCCTTTCAAACTGCAGGTTGAGTTTTATATTATAGTCACTACCTGAGGGGTTCCTTTACATTAAGATGCCTAATCAAATCCACTTTGTTACACAATACCAAATCCAGAATTGCCTTTTCCCTTGTAAGCTCGACTACAAGCTGCTCTAAGAAGCTATCTCCTAGGCACTCTACAAATTCATTTTCCTGGGATCCAGTGCCGACCTGATTTTCCCAGTCTGCCTGCATATTGAATCCCCAATGATCACTGTAACATTGCCTTTCTTACATATTTGTTCCTTACATCTTGGCTACTGTTTGGAGGCCTGTATATAACTTCCATCCGGGTCTTTTTACTCTTGCAGTTTCTTAGCACTACCCACAAGGATTCTACATTTATATTTAAATCCTATGTCACCCCTTGTTCATGATTGAATTTATTTCCTTAACAGCAGAGCTACCCCACCCCCTCTGCCCACCTGTCTGTCTTTTTGAGAGACCTTGGATATTCAGCACCCAGCTCCGTTCCTCTTTTAGCCATGTCTCCGTGAAGCCCACGTTGCACCTACCAATTTCTAACTGATCTATAAGTTCAACCACTTTGTTCCGTATATTGCGTGCATTTAAATAAAACACATTTTGTTCAGTATTCACCACATTGGTCCCAATTTAGCTTGACCTTAGATTCTATACCTTCTTAAATTTTCTGTCCTATTACATCTGGAAACTACTCCTGCACTCCCAATCCCTTTACCTTTACCCAGCCATTTCCAATGTATTGACCCCTCCCTCCCATTATTTCATTTAAAGCCCTGGGTATGTGATTTGCCATGACCCTGGTCCCAACCAGGTTCAACTGGAGTCCATCTATAGGAACAGCTCCCTTCTTCCCCAATATTAATGCCAATGCCCCGCAAATTCAAACCCACTTCTCCCACACCAGTGTTTGAGCCAGACGTTCAACTCTTTAATCTTCTCAACCCTATGCCAATTTGCTCGTGGCTCAGCTAGCAATTCAGAGATTATTACCTTTTTGGTTCTGCTTTTCAATTTAGTCCCTAGCTACTCAGTTTCCCTGAGCAGAAACTCTGTCTTGACAAGCTTTACAGTTCTCTAGGGCATTTAGTTGGAACTGTTGATTTTTTTTTAAATTGACCAACCATGAATTTTTCTATCATCTTTCAAACAGATAATTAGCCAATTTATTTAAAAAACCCATGAACCAGTTTAAGAGTGCACAAGACATTTATATATATTTTTTTCCATTGGGTTCATTTCACAATTTCTAAAATATGTGTCTTCTCATTTTGAAGTGAAACTGTTCTACAGGCAGCAGAATATCGTGTTACTTTAGCCTAAATATAGATATGCCTTAATTAAAATTTCACAAAGATGTAAAACCATAGATGAAGGAAATTATAATTTTCAAATGGTAGCATGTCAGAAAATAAAGTTGATTTCCTTTTGCTAATTTACAAAATCTGCAGGTGTGCTGTGCATTTTCTTCCTTCAGGAGAGAGGTGAAGCTATTCAGTGGACATATTTCTCTGCCAAAGTATGCTAATTTGACGATTGGCGTTTCAGCCGTAGCACAGAAATCCTGACTAAATAAGACACACGAGATAAGGACAGATGTACTAAAGATTGGAAGTCGAGTGTTTTATTGTCATATGTCCTGAAATGGCACAATGAAATTCTTACTTGCAGCAGCACAACAGATATGTAAACGTATTACTCTGTAAAACGCATAATAAACAAAAAGTTCAATATATATTAAGAAAAGACAAATAAATAGATAATAGTAATGCAAAGTCAAGAATAACATCCCCAAGTCCAAATAGTTTTAAGCTTATTTGTAGATTGTAGATGGTCATAGGGAAGAAGCTGCTCCTGAACCTGCATGTTAGTTTTCTTGCTACTGTACCATCTTCCCTATGGCTGGATTGAAATGGGAGCGTGGCCAGGGTGGTGTGGGTCTCTGATGCTGGCTGCCGTAGATCCCTTCGATGGTGGGGAAGTCAGTACCCATGTTGGATTTGGCAGTGCTCACCACTTTTTGCAAATATTTCAAAGCAGCCAGTAAAATATAGTTCATGTGTTGAAAAGTATTACCGCTTTTACTTTGTAGGCTAGACTCAGCATTTTTATTGGAAATATTCTTACTGAAATATCTGGTTACAGTCATGGTGTTGGTAAAATGTTGTTTCAGTAGCTTTTGATCTATGCAGATATTAAGGTTTGCCTCAGAAATATCACCAAATTTTGAATATTCATTCAAACTATCTTTTGAATTTTCTTAAGCAGCGAAAGTAGAGCATCAGAGCAAACAGGTCTTGTTTGTAAAAGATTAGAGAAGGACTGCTGCAAAGGTTACACATTAAAATTCTGCAAGCATAGCATCAAGTACAATATAAGTGGTAATATCCTGTATTTCCACCGAACAACTTTATGTTGGAAGTAAAGTGTTATTATTTATAACCCATAGAAACCACAATTCGGTTGGACTCAGAATTGCCTTTCTCATAAAGTCAATGACTAGTGGTGGAAAGGTGTTATTCTGGCCTGAGGTCTGTGATAGCAGGAAACTGCTGGGACCTCTGTAGTTGATGATATATATATATAGATACAGTATAAATTACTTGGATATAAATGTAGATGGGTTTGTCAGTAAGTAAGGAGCCAACAACAAAATATATGGTTGATGTGACAGCGAGGAAGGCTGTCTATGGATACAGCAGGGAAATAGATCAGTGACAGATAGAGGCAGAGAAATGACAGATGGAATTTAATCCAAGCAAGTCTCAGGTCACTTTGGGAGGTGAAATGTGTAGAGTTCATTGCAAGATTCTCAATAGCATTAATGTCCAGAGGAATCTTGGGTTCCAAGTCCTGAAAGTGTCAACACAAGTAGATAAAGTGTAAAGATGATGCATGATATGCTTGCTTTCACATGTCCAATGAATTGAGTATAAGAGTCATGTTGCTGCTTTATAAAATTTTGGTTAGGCCATTTTTAGAGTACTATGTGCATTCCTAGTTGCCACAGTACAAGAATTTGAAAGCTTTGGAAAGGATGGAGAAGGGGTTTACCAGAATGCTGTCTGGATTAGGAGGGTACTAACTTTAAGAAGAGATTGACAAACGTGGATTGTTTTCGTTGGTGCGTCGGAGGTTGAGGGTAGACCTGATACAAGTATATAAAATCATGAGAGGCATATATAGGGTAGATTGTTACAAGCTTTTTCTCAGAGTGGAAACGTCAAAGACAAGAGGGCATAGCTTAATGGTCAAAATGCAGAGGGGATGTGCAGGTCAGGTTCTTTATAGTTATTGGTGGGTGATGGAATGTGCTGTCAGAGGTGGTGTTGAAAGCAGCCATGATAGCTGTGTTTAAGAGACTTTTAGATAGACACATGGATTTGCAATGAATGGAGGGGATGGCACTCCCTTTTGCACTGGACCACTTGATCAATAACTACAGCTCGGGTTCAACACCAGCATCCCCTACAAACCTTTTAATGGTGCCCTAAAAACATCAGCAAGCCAAAGAGCTGATTATTGATTTTAGAAGAGGGAAACCGAGGATCCACAAGCTTGTCTTCATCGACGGGTTGGCGGTGGAGTCAACAACGTCAAGATCCTAGGTGTGCATATCTCTGATGATCTGTCCTGGGCCCAGCACATTGATGTAATCTTAAAGAAAGTCCATCAATGTGTCTACCTCTTTAAAAGACTGCAGATTTGCCATGTTGACGTATACTCTCTTGAATCTCAACAGGTGGACAGATGGGAGATGTTCAGGTAACATAAAATGTTGGGTCATGGAATAGAATAACCTTCATTCCTGGGCATTCAAGTTGCCAAACTAGACGCGATACAACCAGTCAATACACTCTCTACTGTACACCTGTAAAGGTTTAAGAGGTTGTTTTCCACTCTGGGAATGTGTTTTCCACCCTTTCCAGTTCTATCTCTACGTCTTTCTACCCCCACCTCCAGTTGTACCTTTACACCTTAGAATGCTGTCCTGCAAATCAGTTTCCATATTCCCTAATTCTATGGCATTTAAAAAAAAATTGAAGTCGTAGGAAGTCACTTGAAGCTTCTTTGAGAAGTTTGTCATGGTGATATCATTTCAATAGATATAGATTTTATCTGCATTGGCAGTTTACTCAAAGAATATGGAATTATAAATAACTGCCAAGAGTTGACTGCTGGACATCATGCTTCTTGATCTAAATATTCAAATAATAGATCTGACAGCATGTTTGCCATTATAAACAATGTGATATTTCAATCATTGAGATAATGAAATCATTGGTTTATTTTTCTGACTAGAATATGTTCTACTGATGTGAATTATTGGCTTTGGAAAAAATAATCATAAAAATATATGGTTATAAGCCTGACATTAACCAACTTACTTAGCCTTTACTATTTTAAAATATATTTGTATGTTTCTTTCTCTGTGCCTTTGCATGATAATTGATCACAATTTAAAATTTGTTTTTAGTTTGTGCCTTTTCGGGACTATGTTGACAGGACTGGAAACCACGTACTGAGTATGGCTCGACTTGCAAAGGATGTTTTAGCTGAAATTCCAGAACAGTTTCTTTCATACATGAAAGCAAGAGGAATTAAGCCTTCCCCTGCTCCTCCCCCATATACTCCCCCAGGTTATCCTTTGCAGACACAGCTTTAACAGAGTAATTCCATCCCATTTAATATTGCTGACCTGAACTGATTCCACTGAATGTGCCAGCTGAATTTTTATCGGGATGCACTACAAAGACTTATGGATGTTGTCAGCATTGTACAACATTTTTTACTGGGTTTTCAATTGTATGGTGCCAAGAACATGTGGCAAATCACACAGAGAGGCTGCATGAAAACAAAAGAACTGAGCTTTGTGGTTGGGAGTTGTGGTACAGCCCAATCCTTATCCTCTTACCTGAATTAGCCCCTTTGGAATTGAAACCTTTTTTTAATAAAGATATGATCACGGGGAATGCCAAAATTTGCAACCTAATCGGAATTTAAGTATTTAACTGTTGTAAATAATTGAGAATATGCAGTTCTTTTTTTAACGTTTACATGTAGATTCTTTTTTATAATTAAATCCTTTTTATAACCATATCCTTCATGTAAACAGTTTTAAATATTGAAATTGTTGTGTTCTGTTAGTTGGATACACTTCCATTTGTTGCTGACTAATTCATATGGAGATGCCTGCTCCAGCACATCTGTGATTTTCAAACACCAGGGCACACAATCTGTCCAGTGGCAAGTATAACTCTTCAACAATGACTGCTTTCTACGAAAAACAACCTAGCGCTTCCAATTGTAATGCATAATCACTGGGTGATCTTTTCCACCTGCTCACCATTCACACACACTATCCATTTCTAATCGTGCAATTACTTCAAAACTTTGCGGAAGGAACAAGGCAAAGGAGAAAACTGAGTGGAAAATACAAAAAAATGGAGATCGAAGAGCTGCAAAGATGTGGTTGGAAAATAGCAAAAATATTGACAATGTAAGCTTTGCAGTCTGACCCGTAGCCTCTTGTGGAGCCAGAAACTACTAATAGTTTGATTAGCTGAGGCATGAAATTAATTTGAGATATGCTGCACTACATTTATACGAACTGCGTGCAAATCTGTACCTGAATGTGGTCTTGTACTTCTGATTTGTGTTTTAAAATGTGAAAGTATTTGTTTAGTTCTTTCAACATATGCTCTAACATTCACCGTTAGTTTTTGAAGAGAAATACACTTTTTTTTTTAAAAGGTTGTGTGCTTGGTAAAAAATTGCCTTAAATTCTCATAACCAACATGTCTTTTGATGATTGAAACATGGTTTCAAACCTTTTTTTGCTAGCACTGTAGTAGCTTTTTAATTTTTCCATTGGTGTCAAAAGTTAATGCTGTTTATTTACTATTTTGTATTGATATCAACATTTTGCACATACTTTAAATAACAAATGAAATTTCCATTGTGGTTTTCTGAGGGATGCTTGAATAAAGGGTAAATATTATTCTGCAATTGTAAATCTCTGGATATTTTAACAGGAAACACCTACCTTTCTTAATATGTTGTGAAAATTTAAGAATATAATATTTAAATGTTTAATAACAAAAAAAATACAAGTACATTTGAAAAATAATTATTAGGAATAGGAAAAAAACAAAAAAGCGCTCTCAAAACAAGGAAGCATTTTTTTGGATTTTTTAAATACAGTATCCTGTCACTAAATTATATTTGTGCAATGTGGGGTGGGCCAAATTCCTTATATATAACATTAAGACAAATCATTTTTTTAAAAACAGGAATTAATGACAATACAACCTATTTATTCTCGCCTACTAGCAAAGGTGGGACGAAGTGTACTTTTCATTTGAGCATCCACAAAAAAATTGCTCTATAACAAATTGTGCACTTTACAGGCTAGCACATTGGTGGAACTACTTCATCAGATGGTACATTTTTGCCAAGAAGAAAAATTAAAGCACACAATCAGAACCTAAAGAGCATTATATTTTGTGTTTTCCCCATCCAAAAGGAAACAAAATAGAATATAGAGTATATGTGATTCTGGGATTTGCTGAGAGATAATCCTCACTGCCCGTTATGTAGAAGTATAATTCTAGCTTGAGATATTAGTTCCTGCATTTTCACTTCTTATCCCATTTTGGACACCAATTTGAAAGCAAGCCTACTAATTTAGTTGGTCTGTTTATTTGTGTTGCTACAGCTTTTACTTTTACATGTTTAGGTTTATCTTACATAATCAAACTTTTGTAATCAATTGGGATTTCAGTACCTTTGAAATTATCAAAATATTTTATGATGTTCTTTATATTTTTGAAAAAGTAATTTTTTGAACAGTTGTAACAGTTAATAGTAAATTACTAAAGTGTTTATGTTAGAGGCATGTAACAATTCAAGCTTATAGTGAAGTAGAGTTTGTAAAAAGTCTTATTGAGATACGATTTTTCAGAATTGTGCTCTGAATGTTAACACCAAATATATTGCTATACACTTTTTTTACATGCTATCATTACAGATTGTATTCATGAACTATTACTTTGTTTACTTAAAGTACTGTGTGTGATTATTTTCATTTTGAGTAAAACTGCAAATTGGATACTGTTACTTTCTGACATTATTAGAAGTAGACAAACCACTGACACTAACAATGTTACTCAACAATTAACTTAAGGGATGCTAACACCCAGTAATTATGTTCATTTTTTTCACAGCGTAACAAAAGAAAATAGCTACACCATCAACAGTATGAGGAATGAATAGTTTCATTTTATTTCTGATATGTATTTTAAATAACAGAATGATTGCTAAATACTTTAAGAAAGTCAGTAATAGTAAAATATGTGCGTTAAGATTTAAGAGAAGCTTAACCTTTAAGACATTATACCCGAATGCCACACAGAAATCAAGATGAAACAATTATATTTGTGGTGTTGAGATCATTGGTTTAAGGTGAGTGGGAAAAGATTTACCGTATTTCCTGGCAATGAAGACGCCATTTTTTACCCTAAAATAAGCCCCGAAAATTTACCTGCGTCTTGGAGGCCGAAGGCTAGATTGTTAGCCAAGAAAGATAGACTTGGGTCAAATCACTTTTAAAACATGGGGACACACACACGCACAATGAGGCCAAACACAGGGGTCGGCAACCTACGGCCCAGATCCGGCCCGAACTCATCCGGCCTGCAGGCGTCTTTTTTTTCCCAATTAGTTTTCGCGACCTGGGGCAAGCCAGCCGACCCGGGAACTGCAGCCAGACCTGGGCGCTCTCTCTCTCTCTCCGTTATGTGATCCCCCTGAGCCAGGATGTCCCCGTCCGTCAGGCCTGAACCGCACAGCGCATTGTGGGACAGGGGAAGATGGAGGCGTTTCACATCTTCCTTTCTACTGACGAAACCAAACCCTTGGTCCTGTCCCGCCAGCCTTTTTTCCCAAAATTTATCAACTCAAAATGGTGGTGCGTCTTCATTGCAGGGAAATACGGTAATACAAACCTGAGGGATATAGTATATGGAATAAACTACCAGAGGAGGTAGTTGAGTCCTGCTCAATCACTATAACCTTTGATGGCTCTGGCCCTTGAAATCTAGTAAGACTATTGGGTTATTACTAGCTCTATTATATATTAAACTATCATTTCCCTTGACTTCCTGTGAAGTACAATTCTCCATAACATTTAATTCAACCATTGCATCCAATTACAAACATTGTGTATTGTAATTAAAAAAAAATATTATCAAGGGAAATAGCCCTCTTAAAATTGGAGGAAAAATTCATATGAAAGGGAGAAATCAAATTGACCCATTTCAAAATGTTTGTTGAACTTGGTGTTTGCAGCCTCCTTTTATTGATATTACACTGATTATTATGAGAAAATGGTTTCTTACCCATTGAAATTGCTAGTGTTTAGTGTTCACTCATTACTATCCATAAAAAACCCAATGCAGTATCTTCCAAAAACAGCTTATGTTTCCTAAAAAGTTAGTTGCCTGGATTGCTAATTTACCATCTTTGCTAATATCTACTTGTTAAATTAACACTATTGCAGCGGTTCAAAATTGCTTTTTGCAATTTTATCCACAGAAATTAGCAAAATATTTCAGAAACATTAGATCACCGATTTATTTTGCTAATCTGTCTAGCAAGAGACATTTACTTTATTGTTTAACATATTATATTTAGGCAAAGTGCTTGCATGCCTGCATAAAAGATAATCAAATCTCAGTCAGAGGCTTACAGCATGGAAACAGGCCATTCACCTTAACTCATCAATGCTGGCCAAGATGCCCATCTAAGCTAATCCTTGTTGCCTGCATTTGGCCCTATCTTTCCAAACCTATCCACGTGCCTTTTAAATGTTGTTATAGTAACTGGCTCAACTACCCCCTCTTGCAGCTCTTTCCATATACCCACCACCCTCAGGTTCCTATTTAATATCACCCCTCTCACCTTAAACCTATGTCCACTGGTTCTTAATTCCACTACCCTGGGTAAAAAGACACTGCATTCAGCCTATCTATTCCCCTCATGATTTTGTACATGATTTCTTATCAAGGAAAAAAACACTATGATGCAGAGGTACTATAAAAATGCAAATACTTTCATCATGTTTATTGTCCTGCAGAAATTTAATTAAGCAAACATCCACTGAGAACTGAAAGAATCCTGCATTACTATCTCTGACACACCTGAAACGTGAAATAAAATCAAATTGACCTTTAAAAAAGCATATTTGAATAATATTTTTACATTAATAAAAATTTTAAATGCTATTTCAAACCCCTTTTTAAGTAAAAAAACATTGTAGCATTAAAAAATCTCCACAATACAAAAATGACAGTAACTTAGCTTACTTTTCAAATTAAATTTTAAAAAATCATTAGTGTACAGATGACTAAAACCAATTCACATTAAGTGTGAATTGAGTAAATGAATTACCCGACAAAAAATAGTAACAATTGTATCACAGCAAATGTACATGTACCCAAGTCAAACATTAAAGTAACCACAAAACTAAACAGTACATACAACATGCTCGTACCAATTGGCTCCAGAAAATCTAAAAGTTCATCTACAGACAACAGAACAGCTTCTAAATGAACTTGATGTTGGAATGGATAAAGAATTTTCAAAAGCTTTGGCTGAAAATAAGGAGCTTGGGGTGACTGTTGCAAACACAGATACAGAGATAAAAAGCTTTTTCAGGAAGATTGAGGAATTGGTCTCTTATCCCAACAGAGAGAATGCACTTCACCAAGAATTAGATGAACAAGGTTTGGGGATGGATGTCTTGGCATTAGGATTTTGAAATAGCCCATTCCCCTGCATTCATTACATATATGCAACATGCTAAATATCGCTCACCAGTTAATTTAACAAACTTATCTTCACGATGCACAGAATAAAGAAATCATTAAATAAAAAATTAAAAAATGTATTAAAGAGGTTGCAAAGGTATAAAGCATGTGTAAGGGTCATGCCTCTCTCTACAAATAAGATGCAAAATATTACCACATAAATCTTTGGATATCCTTCCTATCTGGCCACAGAAAGGTCTTATTAAAAAAACAATATAGGGTTAGCACATTTACTAAACAATACAGAGCCAGCTCTGCAATAATTTTGACGCTTGAGGGCATTGGGATGTTGAGCCTGTAGATCAAATAGGGCACAATGAAATAACGAAATTCTAGTAATTGTTGTGGAATTGTCGCAGCAGCCAAACAGAAAAAATATGCTAAGATCCAGAATATTGATTTGTACTTCAAAGCTTCCACAAATGTCCAGGCAGCAAAGATGTACGCTGGGACCAACACATACTTGATAATTTCATGCCTCTGAAAGATATTTTTCCAAATATAAAATGTGTAGTGTCTGTTGTCTGCCACCAGGAACTTATGGACATAAGTGAATTTCCAAATTAACAACAGGGAGACAATTCCAAAACCGATGTAAAGTAATGCATGCTTCTTTACTGAATGCAAGAAAGAATTGATCTTTTGAGAAGAAATCAGATGAGAAGCAGAGAAAGCAAGCGTGAACGAAAAGAAGTAATATAACTGTGGAAAATTCAGAGAGATCTCATGGTTGGTCCTGTCACCAACAACTATCCCTCCATTCAGACATAAAAATAGCAGAAAGCCAACAACCAAGATAATGTACGGCCAGGTCAAAAGGATCAATACCTTCAGATTCTTCAGTGAAAGAACATACTCCAAAAGAAATCGACCAAGTTTCTTGGTTTCTTCAGTTAGATCTGGAATACAAGCTGTCCTTTCATCCTTTTTCTTAACCAAGTCAGTTTTCCATGCTTCAGTTAATTTCTGTGCAACAACATGCCCTGCACAGAATATGATCCATATGATATTAGTCTGACGGAACATAAAAGCACAGAATCCAAGGCAGGCAGCGATTTTGTGGCTTTCATACAGGCACATTAAGTAAGTAAATAAGATGAAGAAAGTTGAGCCTGCATCGGTGTAGTACAAGAATGAGAAAAAATAAAGAAGTGGAAACGATGCAAGTGTTAATGCAGACACGATTCTCTGGAATGCAGTGGTAGCCTGTGACAACAAAAAGAGGTAATTACAATGCAATACTCACTGACAAGGTATTTCCATTAAAAATGACAGCATCCACACTTATTTTTATAAGACTGTATAAAATATTTTATTCACTGAACTGATAATTAATTTCACATTATATGGCTGTTAAGCACTCAGAATGGAGGGGAGGAATGGAGAGAGGACACAGAGAATCACGTGTGCACACGCGATTGACTACATATGTGGCAAGTCAATGAGGCCTATGAACAGGGTTATGCCAAGATTTACCTGCATGTCTCATAATAACACTATTAGACAGGAAAGAAGATATCCTGCAATCATAAATTATTTTATACAATCAATTTTGACAGTCAACCATATAAATATGTTTGAAGCACTAATGAATGAAAATACTTAAGTCAACAACTACCATTCAGCTTTAAGAAAAGGGTTTTGTACTTTGAACATGCTTTACTATTTTGGAATTAAACAGAACAAATTGTGTACCTTGTCCTTCTGGTGTATCCTGCACAAAAGCACATAGAGTAAGTAGAGGTTCCCTGTATTGAAGAGCAGATTAATGAATCGCAGCATTGCTGTGGAGCACACCACGGCTTCGGTCCAGCCCAGCAGCCACGACACAGGCTTGATTATTCCAGTAGACACCAGGTAAAGACCGGGTAACGTAGTGATCATTGGATCCCACTGCGTAATATTGAGGCAGACAGACATTTAATAACAATGAGTATACTGAAATTGGTAATAATTTTATATTTATAACGCCCAATCACGTTTATATAAAGACAATGAATAAAAAAAGTAATTTACATCAATCTGTATTTGGTTTAAGTCCACCTGTTTCAAACAGTAAAGGAAGTTGTAATTTGAACCAAATCACACATTGCACTCAATGTACTTGCAGCATTTGAGAGAAATATTGCATGTAGACACAAAGAACTCAGATGCTGGTTTACAAAAAAGACACAAGGTGCTGGAGTGACTCAGAAGAACAGGCACCATTCAATCATGGCCGATCCATCGTTCCTTCTCAATACCATTCTCCTGCTTTCTCCCCATAAACTTAGACACCCTTACTAATCAAGAGTCTGTCACTCTCCACTTTTAAAATACCCATTGACAGCCTCCACAGCCATCTGTAGAATTAATTCTAAAGATTTGCCATCCACTGAAAATAAATGTCTCCTCATCTCTTTTGTAAAAGACACGTTCTTTTCCTCTGAGACTGTGCCCTCTGGTCCAAGATTCTCTCACAAGTGGAAACATCCTCTCCACATCCATTCTATCCAGGGCTTTCACTAATCGGTAAGTTTCAATTAGGTTCCCCCTCATCCTTCTAAACTCCAGCGAGTACATGCCGAGTGTCGTCAAATGCTCATCATATGTTAACCCAATTATCCCTGGGATCATTCTCGTAAACCTCCTCTGGACAGACCCTCTCCAATGCCAGCATATCCATTCTTCAGATATGGAGCCCTAAACTGCTCACAATATTCCAAATGTGGTCTGACCAGTGTCTTATAAAGCCTCAGCATCCCTGTTTTTTATATTCTAGTCCTCTCAAAATAAATGCTAACAGTCCATTTGCCTTCCTTACGACCTGTTGCACTTGCAAATTAATCGTTTGGGAATCCTGTACCAGCATTCCCAAGATCCTTTGCACCTCCGATTTCTGAACCCTCTCCCCATTTGGAAAATAGTCTACACCTTTATTCTTCTACCAACGTGATTAACCACACACTTTGCTATGTTGAATTCCATCTGTCACTTCTTTGCCCACTCTCCCAACCTGTCTCCTATACACTACCTGCCCCTTCACCTATCTTCATATAATCTGCAAAGCCATCATGTCCACAAAGCCATCAATCCCCTAATCCAAATCATTGACATACACCCTGAAGAGCAGCGGCCCAAACACCAACCTCTGCGGAACACCATTAGTTACTGGCAGCCAACCAGAAAAAGCCCCCTTTTTCCCTCTGCCATTCAGCCAATCTTCTATCCATGCTGGTATCTCCCCTCTAATACCGTGTGCTCTCATCTTCTTTAGCAGTCTCACGTGCAGCACCTTATCAAAGGACTTCAGAAAATCTAGGTAAACAACATCAACTGACTCTCATTTGTCTATCCTGCTACTTCCACAAGTATTCCAACAGATTTGTCAGGCAAGATCTCCCCTTCATAAAATCATGCTGATTATTTTATCATGTGTTTCTAAGTACTCAGAAACCTCATCATAGGATCATAAGGAACAGGAGTAGAATTAGGCCATCGGCCCATCAAGTCTATTTCGCCATTCAATCATGGTTGATCGATCTCTTCCTCCCAACCGCATTCCCCTGCCTTCTCCCCATAATCTCTGACACCTGTACTAATCAAGAATCTATCTATCTTTGCCTTAAAAATATCCACATCTGGCCTCTACAGCAATGAATTCTACAAATTTACCACGCTGTGACTAAATACATTTCTCCTCATCTTAGGCTATGACCTCTAGTTCTAGACTCTCCCACTAATCAAAACATCCTCTCCACATCCACTCTATCCAAGCCTTTCACTATTCTTAATGTTTCAATGAGCTCCTCCCTCATTTATCTAAACTCCAGCGCGAACAGGGCCAATGCCGACAAATGCTCATCATAGGCACGCACACACACACGCGCGCACGCACACACGCACGCACGCGCTCACACACAACACACTCACGCACGCACACGCGCGCACACGCACACACACTTGTAAACCTCCTCTGGACCCGCTCCAGAGCCAGCACATCCTTCCTCAGATATGGTGCCCATAATTGCTCACTATATTCCAAATGCAGCCTCATCAGCACCTTATGAAACTTCAACATTACATCCCTGTTTTTGTATCAAGCCCTCTTGAAATAAATGTTAGCATTGAGTTTGCTTTCTTTACTACCAATTCGACTTGTAGATGAACTTTTTGGGAATCCTGCACCAGCACTCCCAAGTCCCTTTGCACTTCCGATTTCTGGATTCTCTTCCCATTTAGAAAATAGTCTAAGCCTTTATTCCTACTACCAAAATGCATGACTCCACACTTTCCTACACTATGTACCATCTGCCACTTCTCTGCCCACTCTCCCAACCTGTACCAAGTCCTTCTGCACAGTCCCTGCTTTCTCTACACTACCTGCCCCTCCATCTATTTTTGTATTATCTGCAAACTTTGCCACAATGCCTTCAATCCCTCAACTTGTCAAGTGGCAGCCTACCAGAAAAAGCCCCCTTTATTGCCACTTTGTCTTCTGCCATCCAACAAACCTGCTATCCATGCTAGCATCTGCCCTTTGATACCGTGGGCTCTCATCTTCATAAGCAGCCAAATGTGTGGCACCTTATCAAAGGCCTTCTGAAAATCTAAGTAATCTCCTTTGTCCTGCTATTTACTTCTTCAAAGAATTCCAGCAAATTTGTCAAGCAAGACCTCCCCTTCATAATGGACTCTTACCGACCACTGAAATAAGGCTAACCAGATTCCCCTCTTTTGCTTCGTTCCCTTCTTGAACAGTGGAGTAACATTTGCAATGTTCCTGTCCTCTGGGGCTACTCCTGACTCTAGTGATTGGGTCAGGATCACTACTAATGCCTCCACAATCTCTAAAGCTACTTCTTTCGGAACCCTGGGGTGTAGTCTGTCTGGTCCAGATGACTTATCCACCTTCAGTCTTTTCAGCTTCCCAAGCACATTCTCCATAATAACAGCAACTCCACTAACTTCTTCCCCCTGATTCTCTTGAATTTCAAGTACATTGCTGGTGTCTTCCGCTGTGAAGATTGACACAAAAAACATATACAATTCATCTGCCCTTTCATTATTCCCCATTACTACTACTCCAGCGTCATTTTCCAGTGGGTCAATGTCCACTTGTGCCTATCTTTTACTTTTTATATATCTGAATAAACTTGCTATCTTCTTTTATAATATTGGCTAGTTTACGTTCATATTTAATTTTTTCTCCCCTTATTGCCTTTTTCGTTACCTTCTGTTGGTTTTTAAAAGCTACCCAATCCACTAGCTTCCCACTAAGCTTTGCAATATTATATACTTCTCTTTTAGTTTTATGCTCATTTGACTCCCTTGTCAGCCACGCTAATCTCAGTCACCCCTTAATATCTTTCTTCCTCTTTGACATGAAAAGATCCCGAGTCCTCCAAATGACCCAGAAACTCCTGCCATTGCTGTTCCACCATCATTCCTGCTAGGGTTCCTTTAATCAACTTTAGCCAGCTCCTCCCTCATGCCTGTGCAGTTTCCTTTACTCAATAATAATACCAAACATGTGATTTCATCTTGGAGAAGATGAAATCACATGTTTGGTATTATTATTGATACTCTCAAACTGCAGGTTGAATTTTATATTATTATCACTACCTCCTAGCAGTTTCTTTACCTTAAGTTTTCAAATCAAATCCGATTCGTTACACAACACCAAATCCAGAATTGCCTTTTCTCTAGTAGGCTCGACTACAAGTTGCTCTAAGTAGCCATCTCTTAGGCACTGTACCAATTCCGTCTTGTGGGATCAAGTACCAATCTGATTTCCCCAGTCTACCTGCATATTGAAATCCCCCAAGACCACTTTGCCTTTCTTACATGCCAATTGTATCTCCTGATGTAATTTGTTCCCTACATCCTGGCTACTGTTCATGGGCCTGTATATAATTCCCATCAGGGTATTTTTATCCCATGCAATTTCTTATCTCTACACGCAAGGGTTCTACCAGCAGAGCCACCCATCCCTCTGCCCACCTGCCAGTCTTTGATAGGATGTGTAACCTTCGATATTCAGCTCCGATCCTCTTTCAGCCACGTTCCCATGATGCCCACATCGTACCTACCAAAACCCAACTGCACTCAGTTAGAAAGTCTGAGATACATGATATATCCTCTTGGTTCCGAATCCCCTACCCTGGATTTCAGCCCACTGAGTCCACGCTGACCACCGATCACCTGTACACTAGTTCTATCCCACACATTAGCGATGCAAGTCAAGAGTGTTTTATTCTCTCACGTCCCAGTTAGAACAATTAAATCCTTACTTGCAGCAGCACAACAAAATATGTAAACATAGTACTCTGTAAACAATGTTATAAACGAGGAAACAAAACTCCATACAGACAGCACCCATATTCAGGATCAATTCCGGGTCTCTGGCAATTTTTGGCAGCAACTTCATGGCCAATGTACTGCCCCATAGTCTTGAACTGAATTAAAACATACAGTAGCTGTAAAGGGGGACATAGTGCCACTTAGAGATTTAAGACTGAAAATGGATAGTTTCTTTTCTTTTAGTAACCAAAGTTATCAACGTATAATTTTTTGTGTGTTGGAAAATAAAATATAGTGGCACAGCTAGTGGACTTGCTACCTCTGTATTGATCGGGCATTGTCTGTGTTGAATTTGCACATTCTCCCTGCAAGTATGTGGGTTTCATGGTCATGGTCAAACATCATGGTCCAGGATTTATTGACACAAGTTGATCATACGCTGAATAATCTAACCACATTTTTGTTTGGAAGTGGAAAGAAATAATAGATATTGCATTAATTGCAATGCGTAAAAAGGGTTGAGATACTGTATTATAATTTTGCTGCATGTCATTGTGGTATATATCATGTCTTGATTGGTGAATATGTTTAGTTTGTGACTTTATTTGAAGCAGAAATAATATGTGAATGCTTCATTGAGCATAATTCCGACTGGCAACTACGCACTTCGTCCGAGCACATTATCGCACGCGTCATGCAAGCCACCAAAACTGTCATTTGGCAACCTAAAAAGCTGCCAAGGTTGCCCGGCTGGCAACAGGGAAAAAAAGTTAAGCGAGCCCTGGAGATCTTATAGAGGTATACAAAATCATGAGAGGAATAGATCAGGTAGATGCACAGAGTCTTTTGGCCAGAGTTGGGGAAATCGAGGGTCAGAGGACATAGGCTCATGGTGAAGGGGAAAAGATTTAATAAGAATCCGAGGGGCAACTTTTTCTACAGAGCCCGGTGGGTGTATGGAACAAGCTGACAGAGGAGATAGTTGAGGCTGGGACTATCCCATCATTTAAGAAGACAGATACATGGATAGGACATGTTTTGAGGGATATGGACCAAGCGCTGGCAAGTGGGACGAGTGTAGCTGGAACATGTTGGCTGGTGTGGGGAGTTGGGCCGAAGGGCGTTTCCACACTGTATCACTCTATGAATGGCCTAATTCTACTCCGATCACAAGCCCCTGGTGCGAATTTACGATATCCTTCCTCGCTCACTGTCCACCATATCACCAATTTTGGTTCATTGAAAATTTACTTCTAGCACTGTTAATCACAACAATGACCTCGTAAGTCAAGTCATTGGCCGGGGTCTGAGCTCTGCCCGGGTTTAGCTCGGCGCCTCCTCCCGTCCCTACCTCGGAGAAGCTGCCGCTACAGAAGCGCTGAGCCTGCGGGACGTGGAACTCCTCGTCCATGTAGGGGCCGCGCTGGGCCCGGCTGATGGCGGCGAAGAGCACCGAGGCCGCCAGGAAGTTGCTGCTCACCACGGCCGAGAACACGAACCGCTCCATGGCTGCTGCTGCAGGCGGGCGGGCGGGCGGGCGGCGGGGGAGAGCCCGGTGCTGGCGGAGGGCCCGGGTTAGGCGGACGGTCAGGGGAGTTGGGCGAGGGCCCGGGAAGTTGGGCGGGAGACGGACGGACGGACTAACCGCTACAGCTCTGCTATAGGATCTTTGGGCAGCGGGTTCGTTTTTAAAACTCGTCCCCCATGGGTCTGGGGGGCGGAACCATCGGCGCAGGGCGGTGCTGTCGGGACGGCTGGTTTCCCCCTGGGCTGGGAGCCGGCGGTGACCGGTGGAGTGAGATGCAAAGGCACTAGGATCTTTGGTGAGATGTGGTGAAAGTTCTCGGGAGGCGGAGGGGAACGGTGTCTGAGGGAGGGAGGGAGGGCGGGAGGCCGCTGCGGGCAGGGGCGCTCCCCACCACCGCCATTCAATATGATCATGGCTGATCACCCTAGTTCCTGGTTTTCCCCATAGCCTTTGATTCCGTTAGCCCTAAGACAAGAGCTAAATCTAACTCTCTCTTGAAAGTTAGATTTTCTATCGCGATCGCGACTACACTGGTTGAAGACGCAGATGCAGGAGGATGCATAAAGCGCCGGGCAGCGTCTGTAGTGGGGGGACGGTCGGGCTGCACAGGCCATTCGGCCCCAGTCGTTCACGACGACCAAGATGCCCCATCTACACAACCACCTGCCCATGTTTGACCCATATCCTCCGCAACTTCCTGGTTCATCCTTCCCTTTCCACCCAAACCACCCCCTCCCAGGTACTTTCCCTTGCAACCACAGGAGATGCAACACCTGTCCCTTTACAGTAAAGTTTACTCCCCCCCCCCCTCGACTCTTTCCAGGGACCCCGACATTCCTTTCAGGTGAGGCAGAGGTTCACTTGCACCTCCTCAAACCTCATCTACTGTATCCGTTGTTCTGGGTGTAGACTATATATTGGCAAGTCCAAACGCCGAACAAGCTCGGGGATCGAGTCTCAGCCGACATGATCTCCCAGTTGCTAAACACTAACTCACCCTCCCATTCCCACACTGACCTTACACAAAATTGCTGGAGGAACTCAGCGGGTGCAGCAGCATCTATGGAGCGAAGGAAATAGGCGACGTTTCGGGCCGAAACACGACTGGCTATCCACAAAAAGACCATCGGTACCGACTGGCTATCCACAAAAAAAAATTTGAACACCCACACTGACCTTTCTGTCCTCAGCCTCCTCCACTGTCAGAGTGAGGCCCAATGCAAATTGGAAGAACAGCACCTTCATATACTTGAAACGTTACCTATTCCTTTTATCTGGAGATGCTGGCTGACCTGCTCAGTTACTCCAGCTTTTTGTGTTTGTGTTTGGTTTAACCAGCATCTGCAATTCCTCCTTACACATTCCCTCTAAACTTTACGGTCCATGTACCTGTTTTATACCTGGAATTTGCTTCCCATCAGTAGTTCTTTGCTTTGTTCTGTGATAATTGTCCCGGTGAATAACACCATCAGTCTGAAGAAGGGTCTCGACTCGAAACGTCACCTATTCCTTTTCCCCTGTAGAAAATCTGTTGTTTACAGCGTCATTATCAGTTCCTTTTGTTTGGACAGGATTGACGTTAGGGTAATGAAATTAAAATAAATCTGGAAAACATAGATGTCAGTCATTCCCTTCATGAAATAAACGTTGAATAGTTACAACATCATTTTCTGGTCAGGATGAAAAGGGCTTCTCTTACAGTTTTCCAGTTCACAACCCAATACTTTATTTTAAATGCTAAATATGTTTCTGGTTCCAGCATCTTTTCAGGAAGTGAGTTCCAGACCTGTGACATCTTGTGCTTGGGAAAACAATTTTCTCATCTTCCTTCTACCACTTACTTTAAATTTACATTTCTCTCCTTCACTCCTAGCTTTTGGTTCCTCTGCCAAAATTGGGTCCGTCCTATTCAGTCTGTCTTGGCCAATTGTATAAATCTCTATTGTCTCCCTTCAGCCTGAACTGGTACAAAGAAAAAACCTTTAGCGTATCCAGTCTTTCCTCGCAGCTACAAATTTCCAGTCCTGGAGACATCATTGCAAATATCCCCTTGACTCTTGTTGTCCAATCGTATCTTTCCTGTAACGTTATGACTGGAATTACACACCGTACTTAGGCTAGGATTGGATCTAATCTACAGGAAAAATAGATATCTACAAAAGAGGTGTATAATTTTTGTGGAATTAATGAATGAAAGGGTTCTTTTCTTTGCATTCACAGAAGTATTTAAATATCTTTGTCCTTTCCCCCAGCTGTAGCATGTGTGCAGAATACTTATATTCCATCACAGTTTAGCCCCAAAGGTCTTTCTACCAAAAAAAAACATCTAGCTATGTTACTTTCACTCTTAGGTAAAAATTGAATACTTTCCATTACTTCTTGGTACTGTAAGGTCCCAACATAAACCAAGCAATTTCATGGGAAATAATTAATTTATTCTATAATTAAAGAACCTTGCCCAATAACAATATTGAGATTTTCTGTACCGACCATTTGAACTAATTTTGTTGATTTAGGCATGATTTTGTTTTGTGGATCATCATCAGTCTTTGCTGCTTTGGAAGAAGATGATGTTGGCACAGGAGCTGGAACTATTTCCGGGATGCACTGTGACACTTCTGCTGTTTAAAGATGTTAAAAATGCTGCCGAGCTTCGAAAAAAAGCTGTGGAAGGATCCATAGATGGGGCCTTAATAAATGCATCAATGGTGAGAATCTGACTAGTTTTCACTGTGATTTTGTGGTGATATGATCTTGGGTCAAACGTGCACATAATCATAAACTTTATTTTACAGATAGTTGACCCATTTCAGATGCTCGTGGCAGCTAACAAAGCAGTTCATTTATACAAATTGGCCAAAATGAAGACTCGGAGTCTTTATTCTGAGATAATATTTAATCTTTCTCCAACGAATAATGTAAGATTTGACTTTGGTGTTCTTAACTGTCAAATATATTTATGCTGCTTTGCAGATTAATGCTTACATGCACCTGAATATTGTGTTTCCATGACTTAAGGGCCTGTCCCACTTTCACGACCAAATTCACGACCTCTGCCGAGTTTGCCCTTGACTCGTACTCGCAGCATGGTCGTCACGAGGTCGTTGGTAGGTTGTGATGCTAGTCGTAGGCACTCGTGGCATCAAGTAGGTCGGGGCGTTTTTTCTACATGATGAAAAATGGCCACGAGTAAAAAAGGTCGTGAATTAGGTTGTGAAAGTGGGACAGGCCCTTTACAACAATAAACATCACCATTTATCTTCGGGATGAAAATTTCACTTGCCAGTAACTGTATGTCAGTGTAGTTTGAATTTAATAATATTTATTTCTTTGCTCCAGAATAAACGATAAAATGTTGGGAATTTCTGACTACTTTCCTTCTCCATGTTCTTGCTTGTGGTTCTGTTAATCAAACCTACCATCTTTAAATGTTCAAAACGACACAAAGTGCTGGGGTAACTCAGCAGGTCAGGCATCATCTCTGGAGAACATACAGTAGATACAGTGCATTCAGTAAGTATTTGGACCCCTTCACTTTTTCCACATTTTGTTATGTCACAGCCTTATTTTAAAATGGATTACATTCATTTTTGTTTATCACCCATGTACACACAATGCCCCATAATGAAAAAGCAAAAACAGGTGTTTAGAAATTTTTGTAAAGTAGTTAAAAATAAATAACTGAAATATTACATTTACATAAGTATTCAGACCCTTCACTCAGTACTTTGTTGAGGCACCTTTGGCAGCGATTACAGCCTCAAGTCTTTTTGGGTATAATGCTACAAGCTTGGCACATCATTATTTGTGTAATTTCTCCCATTCTTCTCTGCAGATCTTCTCAAGCTCTGTCAGGTTGGATGGGGAGCGTCGATGCACAGCTATTTTCAGGTCCCACCAGAGATGTTCTATCGGGTTCAAGTCCGGGTTCTGGCTGGGCCACTCAAGGACATTCACAGACTTGTCATGAAGCCACTACTGTGTTGTATTGGCTGTTGGAAGGAGAACCTCTTCCCCAGTCTGAGGTCCTGAATGCTCAGGAGCAGGTTTTTATCAAGGATCTCTCTGTACTTTGCTCCGTTCATCTTTCCCTCGATCGTGACTAGTCTCCCAGTCCCTGCCGCTGAAAAACATCCCCACAGCATGATGCTGCCACCACCATGCTTCACCGTAGGTACAGTTTTGGCCAGGTGATGAGCGGTGCCTGGTTTCCTCCAGACGTGACATTTGGCATTCAGGCCAAAGTGTTCAATCTTGGTTTCATCTGACCAGAGAATCTTGTTTAGGAGCCTTTTGGCAAACTCCAAGCGAGCTGTCATGTGCCTTTTACTGAGGAGTGGCTTCCATCTGGCCACTCTACCATAAAGGCCTGATTGGTGGAGTGTTGCAGATATAGTTGTCCTTCTGGAATTTTCTCCCATCTCCACAGAGGAACTCTGGAGCTTTGTCAGAGTGACCATCGGGTTCTTGGTCACCTCCCTGACCACGGCCCTTTTCTCTCGATTGATCAGTTTGGCCGGGTGGCTAGCTCTAAGAAGAGACGTGGCGGTTTCAATGTTCTTCCATTTAAGTATGACGGAGGCCACTGTGCTCTTCGGGACCTGCAATGCTGCCAAAATTGTTTTATACCCTTCCCCAGATCTGTGTCTCGACACAATCCTGTCTCGGACGTCTCCGGACAATTCCTTCGTCTTCATCGCTTGGTTTTTGTTCTAACATGCACTGTCAACTGCGGGACCTTATATAGACAGGTGCGTGCCTTTCCAAATCATGTACAATCAATTTAATTTACCACTTGTGGACTCCAATCCACTTGTAGAAACATCTCAAGGATAAACAATGGAAACAGGATGCACCGAAGCTCAATTCTGAGTGTCACAGCAAAGGGTCTGAATACTTATCTAAATGTGAAATTTCAGTTATTTATTTTTAATTACTTTGTAAATATTTCTAAACACCTGTTTTTGCTTTTATATTATGAGGTATTGTGTGTAGATTGATGATAAAGCAAATGAATTTAATCCATTTTAGAATAAGGCTGTAACGTAACAAAATGTGGAAAAAGTGAAGGGGTCTGAATACTTTCTGAATGCACTGTAGGTGATGTTTCTGGTTGATTCCCTTCTTCAGACAGATTGTGGAGGGGGGAGGAGAGAAGAAAGCCGAGTTGCTCCAGAACTTTGTGTCCTTTTGTGTATTAACCAGTTTCTGCAGTTCTTTGTTTTTACATCTCTAAATGTTTCCACCCTGTCAACAACTGAGGCTGGAGCCACACAGACAAAATTATCTCCAGCATAACATTAAGTTGTTCGATAATTGTGTTAAGAATGAAGTTGATTTGTTCATTCGACCATCAAATCTTCTATTTTGTTGTTCCTTTTACATTTGCTTTGTTTTAAAGCATAAATCTTAAACTGTAAAGAAATGCCAATTTGTTACAGTCTTATTTTTCTTAAGATTTCAGATGCCTTCAGAAAATTTGGTATTTCAGATGGCGACTCCTCTGTCCTCATCGTTCTGGTGGATGATGGAGAGAAAAAATCAAAGTTGGAAGATATCATCAGTCAAGTAAAAGGACAACAGATCTCTGTTCAAGATATCTCAACAAAAGCAGATGTGGCCAAAATTAAAAAGGTTTGTTTAAAAAAATAAGAATTGCAGGAAGTTTGACTAAAATATTGGGCTGTTGTGATAGTGTTTGTAGAAGTTTTTAACTTAAAAAAGAAATGCTGCAAGGATAACATTCCATTGAGTTGCAAATCGCCTGGACAGTCTTATTAAAAAGGAATAATTTACATATTTCAGTTGAATTTATTTCCTGCTGCACATATTGAAAATGAATGGAAATCAATGTCTCAAGAATAAAACTAGCTGACCAAAACAAATTGATGACATGAATTGATCTTTCCAAACTTTACAGATTTTGGACATAACATTTGAGGATAACTAAGCTGCTGGTCTCCTTTACACCTCTCCTAGATAAATACTTCTTGTCCTGTTACCACTCATTCTCTCTGCACTCTCATCGCTTGTGTCATTTAATCCCTGCTTTACTCCACCCTATCCAGATATTTATTGCTCTCTCTTCCTCTATCCTTCCTAAGTGTTTTAAAACATATTAAGGACAAGGTTTTATAGCAGTTTGAGGTGGATCTTAAGCTTTTCCCCCCCACAAATACCAGCGAGGTGTGCTTTACCACTAATGCATATGAATCTTGCTGTGTGATATTAGAGTATTCGGAAGACGTAAGAATACAAATTGTAACTGCTCTAATTCCACAATTAATTAGTGGCACATGCCAGGAATTTCTGTTTTTATTTTGGATTTCCAGCATCAGCATAATTTTGCTTTCATTGCAGAAGGTGCAAGCCATGGGTTGTGCAAATGTTATTATGATATGCGTGCAGTATCAAAATATATTGAAAGTTTAATTATTGATGCCAGGCTGTGGCAACATATGAGGATGCTCTTAGTCTTAGTTTGCCTGCTTTGCTGTATTAACCTGCACTCACAATCCTTCATAGACAGAAAATGTATAATCTCAGCTGTATTGCTGTGAAAACTGCAGAGGCCAGTTTGTTTGATGGGGATGGGTAAATCACTTCAGATCATATGTAGCTTTGAAGCAATGTTTTTCTCTCAACTTGGAATTGTCTAAGACACAGAAAAATAACTGGAAAATGTTAAGAACTTTGCCTGTGCTCAAATTGTAATCATTTCCCTCCCACAGGTTTACAAAGTAACTCCTGCTGAAGAAAACGTTGGCGATTTATTGGATGCAATCATTTGTCGGATGAGTGCGAAAGATATTCTTTGACAGGGAAAGCCAGGTTGCTTTAGAGGATTCTTCACAAATATCCTCCTGAAGTAGAGAAAAGTTGTGTTGTATAATATTAATATTTTTTATTGTAGATTGATACTGCATCACGTTTGAGTTTAAATTCATATGTGAAAATAAATTTATAGTTGAAAATTAATACGTAAATCCAGTAACTACATGAGTAATATTGCAATAAAGACCTAAGATTACCGAAGCTGTGTAATTATAAAAAGCACTATTGAACTCAGTACAGCCACTTCAAAGTTATTCCAAAACCTATCCCCACCAACCATAAGGAAAATGATGACATTATATCCATAGATGCTGCCTCACCGGCTGAGTTTCTCCAGCATTTTTCGTCTACTTGCAATTTTTCCAGCATCTGCAGTTCCTTCTTAAACATTATAACACCATTACCTTTGTCCCTCTCACCATTCTTACTTGAATTTCTATCACACATCAAATTCTGGATCTCTCTATCTAACTATACCGCGGGGATGATTATGAATGATCTGATTCGTTACCAATTCCCCAAAAATCAATGAAAACATTTTGCTAGCTGCCTGCAGTCAGCCGATTCTTTTACATTTACTGCCATTATTTTTAAAGTACAAATTAATCATTGCTTGTACTGTAGGCCTTCTACAAAAATGAAGCTTTCGTATATGATATGTTTATTCCATCATATTTGTGTACCAATTCTGTTCTTTATCACTTTACCTTTTTGGGCATTCAAAGCTACTATTTGGCTGCCTTTACACATTTAGCCATTTAAATTTTAGCAATTCTTAGTTGATCTCAGCTCACTATTACCAGTCGTTCTCTTGACCTTGAGGCACAAGGAATTGCAAGATGCTAGGATCTTGAGCAAAACAAAAAACGCTGTGGGAATTCAGCGGGTCAAGCAACCTCTGGGAATGGATATTTCTGGTCAGGGCCCTTCTCCAGACCAGAAACATTGCCTGCCTTTTCCCTCCATACATAACGGAATGATTAACCTACCAACCAAAAGACCAAGAGATTCCACCTTCCATTTGTATGCAAGAGAGCAGCCACTCTGGTGAGTGGGTGGTTGTAAAGTGGTTGACTCAACAATCAGCCAGTCACCCCAGCAGATTCTGGTAGATGGGACTGTTGCATTACATTGTTTCTGCAGAAGGTGGTGCTATTGTCTACATTTCAGATTTGCTTGCGGTAATTTTTTTTGCACACTAATTTTAAAATCAAACCTCTCAGACATAGTTCCAAACTCTGCTTATCATACTATCATTGAAACCTATACAATACAATACCGTTTATTTGTCGTTTGAACCTCACATGAAGATCAAACGAAATTTGGTTTCTGCAGTCATACAAGAAAAGAACCAAGACACACACCAACACAATTTACACAAACATCCATCACAGTGAATCTTCTCCTCACTGTGATGGAAGGCAAAGTCTTGTCTCTCCCCTGCTCTCCCAAAGTCAAAGCCCCCGGCGGGCGCTAGCAAGTCCCACGGCGACGTAAAGCCACGCCGGGCGATGTAAGGCCCTGCTCCGGGTCCCGATGTTGGAGCCCCCGGCGGGCGCTAGCAAGTCCGCGGCCATTTAAAGCCGCGCCGGGCGATGTAAGGCCCCGCTCCAGGTCACTTTCAACCCCGCAATTCGAGCGGGAGAAGTTGCCGGTGCCCCGCAAAGCAGTCTCCCACCGGGGACCCGCGAGCTCCCGGTGTCACCATCCACCGGAGTCGGGTTGCAGCAGCGCGCCACCACAGCTCTACACGCTCCGAAGGTGGCCAGCTCTACGATGGTAGGTCCGCAGCTCCGCAGGCTCTGTGACTTGAGCTGTCGTTCCGGTTGGAGGCCGCTCCACGGTGCTAGGCCCCAACGGCAATGGAGACCCGACAGGGAAAGGTCGGGTCCCCGTACAGGGAAGAGATCTAAAAGTTTCCCCGCCCCCCACACATACACAGTCAAAAACCCACCACAAACTATACACTCAACAGGACAATAAAATAAAAAAAGACAGACAGACTGCAGAGGCTGCTGCAACGTCGGTCGCGCCGCCAACCCTATACATTTGTCTGCAAATTGCCCCCTGCCTGTCTCTCTCTGACTATGATCCTCGTGGCCACAGGGCTCAGATAAAACCCCACTTCACTCCTGGTTCTATATCTTCCCTCCATTCCTGAATCCGTCTCCTGATGTCATTTTCTGCACCTGACCACTGTTGCAAAGGATGAAATTGACAGGGAGTGAGTGCGGATGATACAGGAGGTGAAAATGCAGTGTCGACTGGAGTTCCAGACTTCTGCAATGAGCTGGACGTTGCCCTGTGTTCTCGAAGCAACTCAGAAATATCAACAAGCCTACTGAAATAATTTCCCAGGATAACGTGTGTGCGAAGCATCATTGCAGTAGAACAGGTAGACTCAAAGTACACTTGATATTAGGTCTCAGATATTCTTTACATGAAGCTAGAGATTAGTGAAAAATTGAAGAGGATTTCAATTGTGGACATCAGTAATGGTTTCTCCAACTGCATGGGGCTGAGGGGAGTATGTATACCTTGGATAAAAATGTAGTTGACATGATTAGTATGTCTGTGTACGCCACTAACATTGGTGGTATTGTGGACAATGACGATGGGTATCTACAATTACAATGGGATCTTGATTAACTGGGCCAACGGGCCAAGGAATTGCAGATGGGGTTTAATTCAGATACAGTAACTGTGAGGTGTTGCATTTTTGTAGGATAAATCAAGGCATGACTTACACAGTTAATACGGGGCCCTGGGGAGTGTTGTACTGTGGAAGAGAGAAACCTGGTAGTGTTGGTACATTATTCCATGAACGTGGTAAAGATGGCATTTGGCATGCTTATCTTCAATAGTCAGGATATTGAAAATAGGAGTTGGGATGTCATGTTACAGCTATACAAGATATTGGTAAGGCCACATTTGAAGCATTGTATATAGATCTGATTGTCCTGCTATAGGAAGAATGTAATTAAACTGGAAAGATTGCAGAAAAACTATGAGAATCTTACTGGAACTGGAGAGTTTGAGTTATAAGTAGAGGTTGGATTGGGATAGGAATATAGAAGGGCGAGGATGATATTGTGGAGACATATACAATCATGAGGGACATAGATAAGTTGAATGCCACAGTCTTTTCTCCAGGGTAGGGGAGGCAGAAACTAGAGGGCATGGTATTATGGTCAAATGGAAAAAAGATACAAAGGAGACCTGAGGGACAAACCTTTCACATAGAATCTGGCACAGATTCTTGATTAGTACGGGTGTCAGAGGTTATGGGGAAAAGGCAGGAGAATGGGGTTAGAAGGGAGAGGTTGATCAGCCATGATTGAATGGCTGAGTAGACCTGATGGGTCAGATGGCCTAATTCTGCTCCTATCACTTATGACCTTATGACATATATATGGAACGTGCTGCCAGACGAAATGATAGGGGAGGGAACAATTACATGTAAAAGACATGTGGAAAAGTACAGGGAAACAATTGGAGGGATGTGGACTAGGGTCAGGCAAGTGGGACCAGCTTCATTAGGCAACATGGACAAGTTGGGCTGAGGGAACTGTTTCTGTGCTGACTCCATGACTCGATCCAGCCTGACACAGAATTTCATTTAGTGCAGCCCAATTTTGCAAATAGAATTTGTTTAACCCTGTGCAGCTAGGCTCATTGCACTTTCGGGCAAGGCTCTGGACCCCTCTTATCCTGTTTTCATCAATATGGTGAGCATGTGTCTGATTACACTTTTCATTAAGACATTACTAATTTCTATATATATCAACTGGATATTAAATTATTTCATAAAATGGTTGCCTTTAGCAACTTTAGGCTTTCCAGGCACATTTGTTTGACCTTTTAAGTGCATTTCCTTATTTCCATCTGATTGAATCTTCAATGCTCAGTTTTCACAGTAGATGTCACTGTTGCATGCTTATCAAATACAGAATATTCACATCAACATCTTCAGTCTGGGCAGTATTGTGGAGCCAATGTTAATATTTTATACAGCAGAGGAATAGATCAGATAGATGCAGATTCTCTTGGCCAGAGTAGGTGAATCAAAGACCAGCGGACATAGGTTTAAGGTAAAGGGGAAAAGATTTAATAAAGGGTGGTGGATGCATGGAACAAGCTGCCAGAGGAGGTGTTTGAGGCAGGACCTATCCCAACATTTAAGAAACAGTTAGTCAGGCACATGGATAGGACAGGTTTGGAGGGATATGGACCAATTGCTGACAGGTGGGACTAGTGTAGTGTAGCTGGGACATGTTGGTCTGTGTGGGCAAGTTGGGCCGAAGGGCCTGTTTCCACACTGTATCACTATGGCTCTATGATTCAGAGGCACATTTTATTTATATTTTGAAGTGAATTCTATCAACAAATTTGTGATTTGGTAATGATCTGGAGACCATAATCTTGTCCTTACTATCAATGACCGACAAACCTTGAACTTATTCAATGTGTTTAGCTCATTGGGAACCAACAGTTCTCAGCAGGCTTGATCCATCATGGTCAAGCCTTGAGTGTAATGGGATTGACTAAAGAAGTGAGAGATGGGGTGGGGATGGACGCAGATCAAACCCCATCCACAATACAGCAAATGATCACATAATCAACACACATCACCCCTACTATATTGGGCAAAGTGAATGCTGTCGGGAGACACAAAATGATGGAGAAACACAGCGGGTCAAGCAGCATCTCTGGCCAAGAAAGCACACCAGTAATATGAAGGCTTAGGAAGTTCGGCATGTCCCCAGTAACCCTCATCAACTTCCGCAGATGCGCTGTGGAATGTATTTTATCAGGATGCACCACAGCATGGTTTGCTGTGAAGGTCCTGCTTTGGTTTGATTTCTCACAATGCAACCTCGCACTTATCTACATTAAATTCCACTTGCCCAGCTGATTAAAATCCTGCTGTACTTTTGGAAACCATCTTCACCAACTACGATACTACCTACTACAGCGTCATCTGCAAACTTAATAATCATGACCTTGCACATTCTCATCCAAAAATGTGATATAAACCAGAAATACAAGTTCACAATTTTACAAGTTATAGTAGAATTGGGTCATTTGGCCCATCAAGTCCACTCCGCCATTCAATCATGGCTGATCTCCTCCTAATCCCATTTTCCTGCCATCTCCCCATAACTCCTAACATCCGATCTAATCAAGAAAACAGCAAGGGGCCAAGCACCGATCCCTGAGGCACACCACTCGTCAACGGCCTCCAGTCCAAAAAAACAATCTTTTACCACCTCTGCTCCCTTCCATGAAGCCAATTCTGAATCCCTGGATCCTCTGCGATTTAACCTTCCAGAACAACCTACCATGCAGAACCTTGCTGAAGTCCTTGGAGACAATGTCTACGGCAGTGCTTCCACACCTCAAAAATTGTTTCCTTAAATAGAATCCCAAATTTCCTGGAATTTGATGGTATTTCCTGAAATTTTCAAAAATGCTTCCTGCGTGCTATTTGTTGGTTTTTTTTTGCGGGCACACGTTAACAACAGAAAGACAAACAAAGCAAAACAGATCTATGTAACTACACCATATCTGCCTGCTTCTGTTACTCACTTGTACAATGTTATGCAAGGCAGCTTTCGTTGCCTCCAAAAGCTCTCGTTGTCTGTTTTTTCAACCTGCTCTCATGTGTCTCAGTCTCTGCTCTCCCTCCCTCCCTCCCTCTTGCTCCCTACCTCCCCTTTCCCTCCCTCCCTCCCTCTCTTTGTCCCTCCCTCCCTCTCCCTCTCTCTCTCCCCTTTCCCTTTTTCTCTCCCTCCCTCCCTCCCTTATTCCCTCCCTCCCTCCCTCCCTCTCTCGATCCCCCCTCTCACTCCCTCTATCGCTCCCCCTCCCTCTCTCTCCCTCTTTCCTTCTCCATCTCTCCCTACCTTCTTCTCCCTCTCTTCACCCCCCCCTCTCCCTCCTCTCCCTCGCTTATTCCCTCCCTCCCTCTCTCCCTCCCTCCTTCTCCCTCTCACCACCCCTCCCTCTCTCCCTCTCCCTCCTCTCCCTCTCTCCCTCTTCCCCTTGAGCCCACCCACCATTCTGTAAAATCCAGGCCAATCCCAATGTAACTGCAATCCCACCGCCCACTGGTAACTTTTCACCACTAGGCTTATGCAGAGTTCTTCCACTGCCTGAAAAATAATCAAAGGCTCAACTTCCACCGAGAAAGAGAATTCCAAAGACTCATTGTTATATGAAAATTTTCCTCAACAGTCTGTGACCCATAGCGCTGTGGCCATAGTGGTATATTTAAAGCCCATAGCGCTGCAGCCAGTAGCGCTATATTTAGAACTCATAGCGCTGCAGCCAACAGCTCTTTGTTTAAATTCCCACGTGTTAAATTGACAGCGCTCTGTTGAAACCTTTGAGCACCAAACCGGCAGTGCTGTGTGTATTACCTTTACACGCTTTCATGGGACGGATGCAGAAATTTCCTGAAATTTCCCGAAATTAATCCATATCCCAAAAATTACCCGAAGACAACTAGAATTTCCCGAATTTTGGATAATTTCCTTCAGAGTGGAAACATTGGTCTACGGTCTTCCCTCGTTGGCCTTTTTGGTTACATATCAATCAAATTTGTAAGACACAATCTCCCATGTACTATCTAGGAGACCATGCTGACTATCCCTAATCTGCCTCTTCTATCCAAATGCATATTTATCGTATCCTCAAATAATTGAGTTCTCATCCGTGTTCATCGTATGAGCACATCTCTGTGATGGCTATTGGATTAAAACCATTTATCTCTATTGCTGCATCCACTCATCTGACTTGTAAATACTGCTGCTCTCCTGTGTTTTGTATTATCATAAAGATTCCATTTCCTGAATTTTTAGAGACGGAACATAATATGACGGAACATAACATAACAAAATGTCGCCACAGATCGTTCGATCGCTGGAGAACACCCGACCCAACTGAGGATCACAGGTACTGTACCTGGAAACATTGGGAAGACCTCCATAGCTGACGGGCAGGATCTTCCAGGAGCAACGGAGCTGGAGCTGCTGACTATGAGGGAATCCCCGTTCCGGCGCAGGTTCGCAGAAATAGCAGGTACAATAAGCACAGTACCTGGAAACAACAGAGAGGCCTCCATTGTGTCTGGAAACGTGGCCGACGGGCAGGACTTCAGGTCAGACTGAAGCGCATGGGACTTCGACCCCCTCTCCCTACCATCCTTCTGGCCAATGTACAGTCCCTTGAAATCAAAGTGGAGGACTTAAGGGCAGGGTTGCTTTACCAAACGGAGCTGAGGGAATGCTCTGTGTTCTGTTTCACGGAGACATGGCTCACCCCCAGCTCCCCAGACTTAGCAGTCCAGCCTGAAGGTTTCTCCATCCATCGCATGAACCATACACTGGCATCTTGGAAAGGGAGAGGAGGGGCATCTGCCTCATGGTCAACTCTGCGTGGTGGCAGTCCTACCCAACTCCTGCTCTCCACACCTTAAACACCAGGCTGTGAAGTGCCATCCCTTCTACCTACCGAAGGAATTCACCTCCATCATCCTGACCGCAGTCTACATCCCACCCCAGGCTGATGTCCGTCTGGCACTGGAGGAGCTGCACGCCATGGTCAACAAGCACCGGGCAGCCTAACCCGAGGAGTTTACCACCATAGCCGGGGACTTCAACAAAGCCAACCTGAAGAAATCGTTCCCTAACTTCCACCAACATTTCTCCTGCAGCACCAGAGGATCAAACACCCTCGACCACTGCTACACCACCATCAAAGACGCCTATCGCTCTATCCCTCGCCCTCACTTCGGAAAATCCGACCATTCAGTGGTGCTGCTTCTTCCTGCATACGGGCAGCAATTGAAGAGTGCACCCCAGAGGTGAGGACTGGTGGAGGAGGGGGGGGGGGGGGGGGGGCGCAGAGGAACAAATCCAGGACTGTTTGGAGTCTGTAGACTGGGCAATGTTCAGGGACTCGGCAACAGACCTGAATGAATACACCACAGTCGTTACAGACTTCATAAAGATATGTGTGGAGGACTGCACCCCAACAAAAACCTTCAGAGTGTTTCCTAACCAGAAGCCTTGGATGAACCATGAGATCCGCACTCTTCTGAAGTCCAGTTCCCGAGCATTCAGGTCTCAAAATGCAGAGGTCAACATCCAGATACGACCTTTGATCATAAAGGCCAAAAGGGACTTCAGCTCCAAACTGGAGGATGAGACAGATGTTCGACAGCTGTGGCGGGGCTTGAACGCCATCACCTCCTACAAGGCAAAATCATGAGGCAGCTCAATTGTCAGCGAAGCATCACTCCCTGGCGAACTCAATGCGTTTTACACACACTTTGATAGGGAGAACACTGATGTGCCTTCCTGATGTGCCGTGATGGTATTTCAGTCGCAGTCACAGAGGCCGACGTCAGAAGATACTTCAGGGGGGTAAACCCTCGGAAAGCGCCTTGACCTGATGGTATACCCGGTCGTGTTCTAAAAACCTGTGCCGACCAACTGGCTGGAGTTTTTATGGACATTTTCAACCTCTCACTTCTGAGGTCTGAGGTTCCCACCTGCTTTAAAAGGGCATCAATAATACCGGTGCCCAAGAAGAGCAAGGTGACGTGCCTCAATGACTATTGACCAGTGGCACTAACGTCTGTGGTGATGAAGTGCTTTGAGAGGTTGATTATGGCGCATATCAACTCCTACCTCGACAAGAACCTCGACCCACTGCAGTTCGCCTACCGCCACACCAGATCAATGGTGGATGTGATCTCATTGGCTCTCCGCTAAGCTCTGGACCACTTGGACAACAAAAACTCATATGTCAGGCTGTTATTCATTGACTACAGCTCGCCGTTTAACACCATCATCCCCTCCAAGCTGGTTACCAAGCTCTCAGATCTGGGTCTCTGCGCATCCCTCTGCAATTGGATCCCCAACTTCCTCATCCACAGACCACAGTCTGTCCGTATTGGTGGAAATGTGTCATCCTCAATAACAATCAGCACGGGAGTACCTCAGGGCTAAGTGCTCAGTCCTCTGCTGTACTCACTCTATACTCATGACTGTGTAGCTGGGCATAGTGCGAACACCATCATCAGTTCGCCGACGACACCACTGCTGTGGGACGAATCACTGATGGTGACGAGTCAGAGTATAGAAGTGAGATCGACCGATTGACCAAATGGTGCCAGCACAATAACCTGGCTCTCAACATGAGCAAAACCAAGGAACTGATTGTGGACTTTGGAAGGGGTAGGATAGGGACCCACAATCCCATTTATATCAACTGGACGATGGTGGAAAGGGTCAAGAACTTCAAATTCCTGGGCATTAATATTTCTGAAGATCTTTCTTGGTCCCTACACACTAATGCAATTATAATGAAAGCACCACAGCGCCTCTACTTCCTGAAAAGATTACGGAGAGTCGGTATGTCAAAGAGGACTCTTTCGAACTTCTACAGAGTCAAGTCAAGTCAAGTCAAGAGAGTTTATTGTCATGTGTCCCAGATAGGACAATGAAATTCTTGCATTGCTGCAGCACAACAGGATATTGTAGTCATAAATACAGATCAGTGTGTCCACATACCATAGAATATATACATATATATACACACACACATCAATAAACAGATAAAGTGCAATAGGCTGTTATAGTTCAGAGTTTGTTTGAAGTGTGTTTAATAGTTTGATGGTTGTGGGAAAGAAGCTGTTCCTGAACCTGGATGTTGCAGATTTCAGGCTCTTGTACCTTTTATCTGATGGCAGCGGAGAGATGTGTGTGTGGCCAGGATGGTGTGGGTCCTTGATGATGCTGGCAGCCTTTTGCAGGTAGCGACTGCGATAGATCCCCTCAATGGTAGGGAGGACAGAGCCGATGATGGACTGGGTAGTGATTACAACTTTTTGCAACCCTTTTCTGCTCCTGGACGCTCAGGTTGCCATACCAAGCCACGATGCAACTGGTCAGCATGCTCTCTACTGTGCACCTGTAGAAGTTAGAGAGAGTCCTCCTTGACTTACCAACTCTCCGTAAACTTCTCAGGAAGTAGAGGCGCTGATATGCTTTTTTTATGATTGCACCAGTGTACAGGTGCACACAATGCCCCTACGGAAGAAGGCAAGCATACCAAACACCTTCTTTCCCACTCTATCTACTTTAAGAGAGGTATGGACATGGTCCCCAAGATCCCGCTGTACATCAATGCAGTTAAGGGCGCTGCCATAAACTGTATATTTTCCCTTATATTTGACCTCCTGAAGTGCAATACCTCATACTTGCCTGGATTACTACCATCTGCCATTTCTCTGGGTTATGTTCAGAAAAACCCATCGTAAATCGAAAATATCGTTAATAGAAAATGCATTTATTATACCTAACCTACTAAACATTCTCTCTCTTCTGATAAGGCTCGAGAATAGTGGGAGAAGGCACTGAGGTTGTTTACACATGTGATCGCGTGGCCGATTGTGAGCTGCGGCTCACTGCCATTGCCCAGCATCACGAGAGAGTATCGTACTGCATATAGCTAGCCCGGGAAATGATCAAAATTCAAAATTTGAAGTACGGTTTCTACTGAAGGTGTATCGCTTTTGCACCATCGTAAAGTTGAAATATCATAAGTCGAAGCATCGTAAGTCGAGGAGCATCTGTATATCCTGCTGTGTCCTTTGACAGCCTTCTTCACTGTCTGCAACTCCACCAATTTTTGTGTCATCTGCAAACTTACTAACCAACCCATCTATATTTTTGTCCAAATCATTGATATCTATCACTAATAACAGGTCCCTGTACTGGTCCCTGCAGGACATCATTAGTCACAGACCTCCAGCCAGAATAATAGTAAGATGTCCCTAGTGGCGGCGCGGCTCTGGCTGCAGCGGCTCTCCGGCAGTCCTGTTTGTTTTGTGTTTTTTGGGTTGTTTATTTTCGTTTTGGTTAGTCTAGTTTTGGTTTTTAGTTTGTGTTTTGGGGGGGGGGGGGGGGGGGGGGGGGGGGTTGAAACGGGGCTTGCTGTCTCTCCCTGCGGGGGAATGCGACTTTTTTGTCGTATTCCCCTTCTCTGCCTCCGTCTGCGCTGAGGCCTAATGGCGGAGCTGGCGACCTCGAGGCTCAGGAGGCAGAGCCCGCCAGGACTCGCACTGAGCTCGCTCCCGTGAGGACGGCCCGGCTCGGGGCTGGAACAGGGCTTTCGTGAGGGGCTGTGACGGCCGGCCCGAGGAAGGAACGGTGCTCCCGTCGGAGTGGCCGAGCTCGGGGAGGTACGGCGTTCCCAGCCCGAGGGAGAAGCGGCGCCCAGTCGGGGCGGCCCAGCCCGAGGGAGGAGCGGTGCCCGGTCGGGGCGGCCCAGCCTTAGGGAGGAGCGGTGCCCGGTCGGGGTGGCCCAGCCCGAGGGAGGAGTGGCGCCCGGTCGGGGCGGCCCAGCCCGAGGGAGGAGCGGCGCCCAGTCGGGGCGGCCCAGCCCGAGGGAGGAGCGGCGCCCAGTCGGGGCGGCCTGGCGCGAGGGAGGAGCGGCGGCCTGGCGCGAGGCTGAGACGGTGGCAGTACTCACGTGAGGGCGATCCGGCTCGGGGCTGGAACGATGCTCCGGGGGCTGGGACGGCAGTTCTGGTGGCGGTGGCCTGAGACCGGGGTTCGGCCGCGGGACAGCGACTGCGTCAGCAGGTCTGGTGAGCGGCAGCTTCGACTACCCCGGGCCGCGGTGTTTGAGCCGCAGGACAGGTTTTAACATCGCCCGGGGGGTATCGCCTCAGCGCAGAAGGAGAAGAGGAGGGAAGAGACTGCAGCCCTAAGACTTTTGCCTCCATCACAGTGAGGAGATGTTGGGTGGACTCACTGTGGTGGATGTTAATATGTGTTTATTGTTGTTTTTTATTGTATTGTATTGTATGTATGACTGCTTCAATTTCGTTCAGACTTCGGTCTGGATGACAATAAAAGGCTATTCTATTCTATTCTATTCTATTAAACGAGAACTTACCAGTTTGAAGTTTGATCTGTATTTTATGAGGAGTTACGATGAGGGATTACGTGAAGAGCCCGCTCAGCACGCTTGCGCGACATACTTCAAAGCAGCGGTGTGGAATCACAGATAGACACAGTTATTGAAATAAACATAGTAAAGAAAAGGAGACCTCAGTTATCAGTTTGACCCATATTATTGAGGGTGGGAGCGGAGGGCACGTAATCCCTCATCGTAACTCCTCATAAAATACAGATCAAACTTCAAACTGGTAAGTTCTCGTTTAATCTTACTATTTTACTTCGGAGTCACGTGAGTGACTACGTGAAGATTTTAAAGCTCTGTGATTTCAAACCGTGTAACAGTTCTTACTTCACTCACTGCCAAAGTCCTTGAGGGAGGAAGTGTGTTATCGTAATCAACCAATGAATCTGTTTGTAAAAACAACAACGGTATTTATAAACAATAACAACAGAGAAATTAAATTGCTCCCCTGGGCTTAAATTAAATATTTGCAGACTGTAAAATTTTCTCTGCAAATAAAGCAGGTTTTGCCGACGGCTTATTATAGAAAGTTCGGAACGTTCTTTCCCCCGACCACCCTGCTGTAGCCAGGATGTGGTCTATAGGCACGTCCATTCTTTTGGCCGTCAACGTGGATGCTGCCCTGGTGGAGTGAGATTTATACATGTTAGTGTTTATACCAGCAGCTTTTAGCACCTGCTTGAGCCATCTCAAAATGGTTTGGCTCGTCACCCGACCATAAGGTTTTTTGTGACTGACCCATAAGGCTTTTTCACTCCCTCGAATTATTTTGGTTGTGTCTATGTAGGACAGTAGGTGGGTCACGGCACATAACCGTGGTTCTGGCGGGTAAGCCCGGAATTCCACGACTGGGTTGGGTGTTCCTGGTCTACTCTGTTTGATCAGTCCCTGGATAACGAAAGAGACCTGGTCTGGAGCTATGATCATGTTGTTCAGTCGTAAAAGGTGTAGTGACTGGACCCTCTGTGCAGATACAAGTGCCATCAGCATGATAGTCTTGAGCGTAGATTGTTCCAGGGTGAGGGACCTGGCTGGTGGCCATCCCCTGAGGTATGTCAGGACCACACTGACATCCCATATATGGGTGTACCTTGGTCCGGGGTGGTTAGAGTTGTAAATTCCCTTCATTAGTTTAGCCACCAGCGGGTGGGACCCCATGGCCTGATGTCCTGGTGCCTGAGTTAAATAGGCAGACAGAGCACTTCCAGCTGTGTTTATGGCACTGTAGCTGAGTCCTTCATCATGATGAAGGGCTGCCAGGAACTCCAGTACGTTGGTAACTGTTGCGGTTGAGTAGGTGGTCCCTGTATCCAAGCAGTACTTCTCCCACTTTTTGATGCTGGACAAGTACTGTTTTCTTGTGGATGTTCAGTGGGATGCTGACATGGTGTTGACGTTTTTTTCTGACAACCCAGGAGTTTGATTTTATCATGGCATGGGTGGCTTATGCCAGATACTGGGTGGGTTAATAATTCTGGGTTACTGGGAAATATCATCGGGGTTTCAACAACCATGTCGTGGAGTAATGGGAACCATGGCTGTGTAGGCCAGTCGGGTACTATCAAAATACCTGAAGCAGAGTCCATTTGCATTTTGCATAGTACCCGGCTGATGAGGCAGAAGGGAGAAAATGCATAGAAGAAGAAGAAATTTCCCCAATCCAGCGCGAACGCATCTACCGCTGCTGCCTCAGGGTCTGGTTCCCAAGCGACATACATAGGTACCTGGTGATTTAGCCTTGACGCAAATAGGTCGATATCTGGCGTGCCATATTGCTTGATAATTTTAGCAAACACTTTGGGGTTTAATATCCATTCGGTGTTGTCATTAAATTTGCGTGACCTGGTGTCTGCCACTGTATTTAGCTTACCTGGCAGGTAAGTTGCTGATAGCCAAATATGTCTTTCGACACACCATTGCCAGATTGTGTTGACCAATTTGTCGCATGATATCGATTTTATGCCGCCAATGTGGTTAATATAGGCCACCACCGTAGTATTGTCTATTTGTAACCGAACATGCAAGTGATGCATATTTGATGCATATGCTTTTAAACCGTAAAAGGCACCCAACATCTCTAGATAGTTAATGCCCGGTGTAAGTAGTAACGATGACTCTGGGTTAGTCCATCTACCACCTGTGCTGGACATGGAGCTAGTTGCTCCCCAGCCTTGAGCACTGGCATCTGTTTGGATAACTAAAGTAGGGTTAACGATGATGATAGGGCTGAAACTATGCCAAACGTTTTCTGCCCACCACTGTAGCTCTGATATTGCTTCAGTAGGTAATTTCATGATACGATCATAATGACCTGCATGTCGTTTTAGTGCCTGTACCATTGCTCTTTGTAAGTTTTGATAGTGCAAAGGTCCAAATTGTGTAGCCGGAAATGCTGCTACCATTTTCCCAATTACTCTTGCCACTTGTCGAATAGTTGGTCGCTCATTGACCATTAAATTGTTACATGATTGTGCCAATTCAGTTGTTTTGTCTTTTGGCAAAGTTACAGACATGTGGACTGAGTTAATAGTGAAGCCCAAGTAGTCCATGGTTGTGGATGGCTTCAACTTAGATTTATCTGGATGTAAGACAAATCCCAAGGTTTCAAACAATTGTTTGGTAGCTGACACAGCTGATATAGCCAATTCCATGGTTTTGCCTACTATTAAGATATCATCAAGATATGCCATGACAATATGTTTTTGTCTCCTTAATATTGCCAGGGCTGGTTTTAATATCTTAGTGAATAATCTTGGGGCTGATGTTAATTCGTCGGGTAATGCTTTAAACTGCCATTGTTGCCCCATCCAGGTAAATTTCAGGTATCTGCGATGATCCTTATGAATGGGTACTGAATAATAAGCATCTTTGAGGTCAATGCTTGCCATGAAGTATCCTTTGGAAATCAGTTGTTTGGCAGTAACAAACGTTTCCATTTTGAAATGTACATACTTAACAAACATATTTAGTGAAGTTAAGTCAATGATGATGCAACATCCACCATCTTTTTTAGTTTTAGTAAATATATTAGACACAAATTCCAAGGGTTCATGTTTTGTTTTTTCAATGATACCCTTACTGATTAGTCTCACCAGTTCAGCTTGTCCCTCTCGTTTTTCTTTAACTGAGAGGGAAAAAACCCTCTGGGGTGAATGCTGAACTGGTGGCAATTTTTCTAGTGCAAACTGTATTTTGTATCCACGAATGCTATTGAGTATATACTTGTCACTCGTGATAGACTCCCATGCTTCCTTAAACAGGTGTAAACTCCCCCCTGTTAGTATAGCGCCCCTACTTTCTATATGCTGGTAGGAACCAGACCCACCTACCTCCATGGTTATGGGTGTTTCTTCTGCTTCTTCGCAGGATGACGAGTCTTGTGCGTTGTCTGACATGTTGGTGAGGTTTGGGGTTGGCGCATTTTCGATGGGGTCCGCTCTGGGCCTTGGCCTAAAAAAGGCTTCCGGTGGTGATATGCGGACCCCGAGCTTTCACCAGTCCCATAGGGTAGACGTCGACTGGTGGACGCGATGGGGTACTGCCACTTGGGTTTTGTGGTTTTGGTTTTGCTCGTCCTGGGGCCTGCCCTCATGAGGCCGAACGTTTTGGAAGCCTCCTCCATGTCTTTGACTTTTTTGGTGAGGTCTTTGCCAAAGAGCAGTGTATCTGACTCAATAGTTGGAGTTTTGCACAACCCCGCGAATTTTGGGTTCAGGGCAGGTCTTATAATCTCCTTGCGGAGGCTATTTATCTCAAATTGAGTATTGCACAGCAGTGCGAGGGTGTCCTGCTGGTTTGTGGTCATTTCTGTACCATCCACAGAACGAGCAAATGAGGTGATGGCTGATGTCAGGAGCCTGAAGATCTGCTGAAGTTTTAGTTCCTGATTTCGAATATTTGACCCAACGTGCTCCCAGATTTGGCTGTTGACAGCCGGCACTTTGAGCGATTCACAATTTTCAGGTGCCGTATATTGTTCTAAGACCTCATTAACCACCTGCTCCTGTAGGGGCCTGTTGGATAGGTGGTTAATGCTGGCTGCTAGTTTTGACTCTAATGGCCGTCCTTCACGTGGGGCTGCCACGTAGCGGTCCACCACACCCAGCAGCTCTTCCTGTTCCTGTACCCCTGGCATACTCCCGACTTCTTCAGCCATTAACCCCTCTTCTTGACCAGCCCAGCCCTGGTCACCACAGCTGTCCTCGGATGAGGGGGAAGCGATGGCCAGTGCATGAGGCACTGTGGAGGGAGTGCCTGAACTCCCTCTGCGAAACTGCTCCTCACGAAGCACGTCTCGCTGGAGCATACGCTCCACGAGCCGCTCCATGCGGCTCAGGCGGCTGTCTCTGCCCCGAGCGGGCGGTGAGACGTCCCCGTCCGACGAATCGGAAACCACCGGCCGGATGGTCTTCTTAGTGGCTTTACATCCAGTCCGCTGCTCAGGCGCTAGCGAGACTGGGCTCGGCTCGGTGTCGGGGATGGCGGAGCGCTGGGTTAGCGGTCCTACCGCCTCCTTCCCCCACTGATGGAACGCTCCTCCGTTGGATTCGAACGGGGGACAGGCTTCTTGGAGAGCCTTGTTCTGTTCATTTTTCTTAGCTGTTGGAACAAAGCAAAAACTCTCCTTTTGTCAAGATAAACTGACCTCAGAGTAGACTTACCTGACGGTCCGTCTTTTTTAAACTGTAGTGGGAGCGCCTGACTCCCGCTGCGTCGCTGTTGCCTGCGTGAACGCAATGTCGCGCATGCGTGCTGGACGGGCTCTTCACGTAGTCACTCACGTGACTCTGAAGTAAAATCCCCTTACACCACTACCCATGGGTAAGACAGGTCTAAGTCAAAGCCACCTAGACTCTGCAGTTCCCATACACCGAAATCTTCTGAATCAGCCTGGTTGTAGTTAAGAGACAGCAGGGATCAAAGAAGACAGCTAGGAATAGTTTATAGACCTACTAACAGTAAGTGGAGCATTTGCTAGTGTATAAATCAGGAAGATCTCGGAGCATCTAACATGGAAAATACATTAATCATATTGAGTATTTTGTTTTCATAGTGCCTGGGGAAATATTTTGCAGTGTGAAGATAAGTTCAAGGAATTCATTCAGGATAGATTTCTAGATCATTATGTCAAGGGAATAACCAGTTATTAGCCTATTTTAAGCATTGTGGAATGGAAGAGGATTAATTAATAACCTTATGCAGTAGCAACTGGCCTCAAGGGGGATGGTGTCCATTATTTGAGATAATTTTATATTGAGGCAGAGGGTGATTTAGTTACATTTGAAACTCAGACTTGAAACCCAGCCAAGAGTGAGGGACATCAGCTAAGGTGCAATGGGAATCTAGATGAAAACTGGACAAACAATAGCAGGTGGGAAGAGTAACAGAGTTAACATTTCAAGTTGAAGACCTTATGTACGAACTGCAAAAGAGGGAAAAATAGGGTTGTTGGAAATCACAGAGAAGATGGGGGTTTTTTATCTCAAGACTGTAAGAAGCCAGGGGGAGGTTTCCAGATGAAACAGAAATTCTGGAGACTGGAGAAAGGGTCCAAGGTCAGGGTGAAGAATCCTGTGACTGGAGGCGTGTGGCTGTGAAAGAAGAGTTCAGTAACGTGTGCTCAAAATCCTTTAAGATAAGGATGCAGGGAATTAAGTGGAGGCCTGGAGCATATATCCAAAGAGATGGTGAAAATACAGAAAGGGATAGAGCTGTAGGAGAGACTGTCAGAGGAAAGTGAATTGGGGAAAGGTCAGGAGAGGTATTGTAATTCAAGAGCTGTTGGAGTTTGCTATCGACAAAGTAGTCTGCTGTAGTACTGAATATAGCAAAGATGGTGACACTGGGTGGCAGCAACTTTGACATGAAGCAAGTCAGTGTTGTTGCAGAGACAGGGTAAAGAGCGTATGATTTAGTTTAGAGATACAGCACGGAAGCAAGCTCTTCGGCCCACCGGGTCTGCACCGACCAGCGATCCCCGCACATTAACACTATCCTACACACACTATGGACTTATACCAAGCCAATTAACCTAAAACCTGTACGTCTTTGGAGTGTGGGAGGAAACCGAAGATCTTGGAGAAAACCCCTCGCAGTCACGGGGAGAATATACAAACTCAGCACAGACAGTACCTGTACTGTAGTCGGGATCGAACCCTGGTCTCTGGTTCTGCAAGCGCTGTAAGGCAGCAACTCTACCGTTGCGCCACCATGCCGCCCATGTTGACACATGGCATTATGCATAGATCTCAGGATGTAATGAGAACAATGTAACGATAGAGACAAGTAGACCCAAGCGCAGAGAAGACGCAGGAGTATGCTAAACTCAAAAAGGATTTTACTAGAATCCTGGTAAACAAGAGTATAAAGCGTAGCATGGGGAAAATCCAAGACCAAGCAAACAAATGATAGGTGAAAAAACTTAAACATAATTGAACACAAGACAGTCTATGCCATCCTCAGTGATCAGCAGGGGGATCAGCAGGGACTGTGACTGGACCACTCCTCCCCTCTAGGAATGGCACCTGACATTCCTTGGTGGCACTGGTGAAAGTTTCTGATAAGATTAGGATCCAGCATGTCTCAAGCAGGGACCCATAAATTCTCCTCAGGACCGTACTCCCCCTCCCCACCCCCCAGTCCACCAGGTACTGGAGGCCATCCAAGTCAGGAGTCAGGGGATATGGGGAGAAGGCACGAACGGGGTACTGATTGTGGATGGTCAGCCATGATCACATTGAATGGCAATGCTGGCTCGAAGGGGCAATTGACCTACTCCTGAACATACTGTCTATTGTCTATGAATGGAAATTTAAAAAACTGCAGATGTTAGAAATCTGAAATGAAAACGGAATCCTTGACTTACTGACCAACAAACCACAATCAGTGAGGAGAGGTGACAAATCATCCTCTACAATAATCCTCAACACTGGTGCCCCACAAGCATGCATTCTCAGCCCCCTTCTTTAGTGCTTACATACCCATAACTGTGCAGCCAATACAAATTCAACTTAATTTTACAAATTTGCAGACAACGCCACCATAGTGGGCCGGATATCAAATAAAGACGAGACGGAGTACACGAAGAAGGTTGTGAATCTTGTAACCTGGTGTCAAGACTCCAACCTTTCCTTCAATGTCCAGCTCTCCAAACGTTGTTCTTAGGAGTAAATATCATGGGCAACCTGTCCTGGACCATCTATATTGAAGCATTGGCCAAGAAATCACACCTTCGGTCTATCTTTAATCGGACTTTATCTTGTAATAAACGTATTCCCTCTGTACTGTAGACGGCATGAGTATAATCATGTATTGTCTTTTCACTGACTGGAAAGCACGCAACAACAAAACTTTACAATGTAACCTCAGTACACGTGATAATAATAATGAACTAAACCAAACACTGCCAAAATGAATTGACGAAATGCACTTATTACTGGTCTTGCCTGCAGCACCCAGATCTAGTGTCAAGAGTTTTATTGTCATGACATTTTTACTTGCAGCAGCTCAGCAGAATGTGTAAATGTAGTATGTAAACAATACAATAAACAAGAAAAAAAGTTCAGTGTGTGTGTTTCCAATAATAGCGCAAAATAGTACAAACCCAATAATAGTGCAAAACCAATTGGGTCAAAACCAATGCCCCCAAGTCTATGTAGATCTGAATGAATAAAATATATATATGTAATACTTTTTTTCAAAAACAGGTTGATGTTGAAAAAAGATAAAAGTAACCAAAGCAAGAATAAGGGAATGACAGACATTAAACAAATTCTTTGTTTCTAACTTCACGTTAAAAGATGCAAAAGTATTTGGGAATGATAAGGAACTGAGGTTCCAGTGAGAACGAAATGTCAATGTCAATAACTTAAAATGTCTATTCCACACATATTGCCCAATCTTTTAAGTATTTTTCAAATTTTTCAGTTACAATGATTATTACTGAAAGCTCATAAAAATCCGTTGTGAAACCAAATGGAATCATGCCTGTGGCATTCGCATCGGGTTGCAGATGAGACTATTGCTGCATAAAAGTCTTTATCCATGCATAATGTATAAAACATCCTCACCCAGTGTGGCCATGATCTGGCTTGAAGTATGTGTCAGAGAGTCATAGCGTTATACAGCATGGAAACAGGCCCTTCGCCCACCTTGACAATACCGAGCAAGTTTGCATTCTGGACTAGTCCAATTTGCCTGCATTTGACACGTAGCCCTCTAGACACTTTGTCTCTGACTTCACGGTAGTAAATGTAAAAATATTTGGTAGTGATAAGGATCTGAGGTCCTAGTGAGAACGAAATGTCAATGATTTAAAATGTCTATCCCATATGGTAGAGTTGCTGCGCTTACAGCGCAGAGACCCGGGTTCGCCAGAGACCCGGGTTCGATCCTGTCTGTACGGAGATTGTACGTTCTGTACTGTTTGTTCTTGTCTGTATGGAAATTGTACAGACATTGTACGAAATTGTCCCTAGTGTGTGTAGGATAGTGTTAATGTGCGGGGATCGCTGGACAGTGCGGACTTGGTGGGCCGAAGGGCATGTTTCCATGCTGTATCTCTAAACTAAACTGAACACTTCATATCCAAATATCGGTCAGTATATCTTTTTCATGGCCTTGATCCTTGTTATTGTTTTCAAGATGAGTCTATAGAGATAGCAATTGAATACGTTTTGATTTTGCGGGGACCCCATTATCTTAAAATGTTCAAGCATGTTAGAAGATAATTCAGTCATCCAAGAACTTAGTAAAGAGAGTAAATTATATATCAGTTAGCGGGATCAGTAGGAGAGGAAATGTGGTGTTCTATTAACAAGGATGTGGGTAAAATGCTGATGAAGCTGATTAATTTTTACATTTGCAACTGTCATGCTGTTGCTGTGCCATAAAGGACCGATTTCCCATAATGTGGACCTAGCAAAAAATGTGCTTCAACAGTAGATTTCATGGATGGATACAACTGCAAAAATATTCAGTAAGTAGATTTTTGAAATTGCTTGAGTGTTAATAGATAATTATACCTCCATATGTTTAAACATTTTTAAACTTTTGGCTTCCAACTTTAAAAAAAAATAAAATACCTAATTGTTCTCGAATGATTCTGAGAGTTTTGGGATGTTCAAAACATTCCATAATAATTCTTACATTTTATTTTTTGATAGTTTTGTTTAGAGGGGAATGTAACTTATTGCAGTGAATGGATTGTGTGAAATATATACCAATGATATATATGTAGGAATTGGGCGCATATTATCCAGATTTGCTGATAATTGAAAGCCAGGTGTGAAGAAAACACAAACAGATTAGATGGACATTCGAGAATGTTGGTTAAAGTTGGAAGTCCTTACATCAGGGTTGAGCAAATACAATCAAGGGATGAGTCAGTGACTCGGGTGTGAGGGCTTTTGGTTGATGGTCGGTGAAGATAGATGTCGGGTAAAGAGAAAATGTCAGGTAAGTTCAGGAAGGGAGAACGATAAATGGGAACATTGGTGAATGGACGGGATGAGAGACATGATATTGGCAGGTGATGGGTTCCGAGGAGAGTTAGAAGGTCATTAGTAGAGTTGAGTTGCTACCCTGCAGTGAAGGTGGTGGTGCCGGGACAATCATCTGCTGCTGGACAATCTGGGATCCAGAATAGCCTGGAACTTGCTCAAGGAATTCCCTTTAAGTCACACAGGCGCAGGCCTGACAAGCATATTGAGAGCTGCTTTTGATGTAAGATGTGCACACAGGTCGGCACAGTGGCACAGCGGCAGATTTGCTGCCTTACAGCGCCAGAGACCCGGGTCCGATGCTGACTACGGGTGCTGTCTCTGCCTTTGGCCCACTGAGCCTGCGCTGACTGGTGATCCCCGCACACTAACACCCCTACACAAACTAGAGACAATTTACAATTTTACCAAGCCAATTAACCTACAAATGTGTACGTCTTTGGAGCGTTGGGGGAAATGAATCCGTGAATCCAGGTGCTCAGGTTTCTTCCCACACTCCAAAATCGTACAAGTTTGTAGTCTAATTAGCTTGGAAAAATTATAAATTGTTCTTAATCTATAGGATAGTGTTAGAGCATGGAGATCGCTGGACTCGATGAGCCAAAGGGCCTGTTTCCACGCAGTATCTCTAAACAAAACTATTGAATGCTCATAAAAATCTTTTTTAAAAGCAAATAGAATCATGCCAATAGCATTCACATGGAGCTGCAGATGAGACCATTGCTGCATGAGTTACTAGACCTAGCCAGGCCATGACCTGGACTAAAGTGCCCGGGTTGAAGGGTTGGACTGCCGTCAACCTGGTGGCTCGTGGTGCTCTATTCCTCCTGGATAATCACATATTTTGCAGCTCATAACAGGGGATGCATTTTGTAAAGTCCAATAGGATAGGACATACACTGTGAATAGCAGGACCCTCGGGAATATTGAGAAATAGAAGGACATTGATATACAGGTTCATACATGCAGATCCCTGAAGGTGGCAGCACAGAGAGATAAAGGGGTGAAGTAGGGTTACTGGATTCTGGCTGACCTTCACAGGGGCATAGAGCAGGAGGTCGTGAAACAGCTTTATAAAGCTTTGGTTAGGACAAAGCTGAGGTTTTGTATGCAGTTCTGGTCGCCATGCTAGAAGGACATGAAGACACTGCAGAGGAGATTTACCAGCATGTTTTCTGGGCTGGAATACTTTAGCTGTGAGGAGAAACAGTATAGGCTGGGTTTGTATTGCTTGCAGTGGAGGAGGCTGAGAGGACACTTGATAAAAGTATACAAAATTGTGAGAGTCAATGATGGTGTGGATAGTGAGAAGCTTTTGCCCATACTGGAGCCGTTTTCTATGAGGTTTGGAAGAACTGGAAGAGATGCAAGGAGGATGTTTTACCTGAATGAGGAATCTGGTGTTGGGAGCACAGTTTTAGAGTAAGGAGTAGTCCATTTACAACTGAGATAGGGAAAAGCATCTTGATTCAGCGGTGGGAATGCCAGGGGGAGTGTGAGTGGGAGTGAACTTTTGAAAGTCTATAGTTTTACTAACATGGGGCTTTTGAAGTTCAGTCATTGTGTTCATTCAAAATAGGTCGATAGGTTTCTGCATATTCAGGAAATAGCGTTATATAGAGTTATAGAGTCATACAGCAAGGAAACAGGCCCTTCGGCCCAACTTGCGCACACCGATCAACATGTCCCACCTGCCTGCGTCTGGTCAAGACCCCTCTATAACTGTCCTATATATCTGTCTAAATGTTTTGAAGAATGTTTCAAATGAATCAAGGAACATAATGATAATGCTGGAGAATGGCTCTGAGGAGGAGGTCAGCTGTGGCGTAGGTGAGCAGTGAGGAGGTCAAAGAGGCAGCAAACCTCTCACCTGAGTGATTTTAATGGGAATGTATTCAAAATCTTCAGAGCATTCAATTATTTCATCAAAGCTTCCTGCGTGCATGCTCTGACTGCTTGTCTTCCTATAACAGGCAGGTTACAATCAGCAGGTTACATTGTTTTCCTTTTTATCTCTGCCATCTCGTTCTTTTCTGAGGTCAAGTATAATTCTTTGTTCTTCTCAGTCCTCCTTAGTGTGTAACATTGAACATGCAATTTCTTTCCCTTTTGGTGTATCTCTTCAAGATGTGGAATTTGACATCCTCCATTCTCAATTGGTATGACATTGTTTCGCTTCACAATAGCCTCCCTGGTTCGGGTGTATGAGTTTTGTGTGCAGTTCTTAGATATCATCTCACTCTTTTAGATGGTATGATATTAATTTGCACATGTGCACCATTTTTAGCTATAGGTTTATAATTATGGATTTGGTTCTTATCCTTTTTTGGGGATCTTGATTGCAGAGTGGGCTTCAGTTCTTTTATCACTGCCACAGATGAACACTGAATAAGCATGGTTCCATTATCCAGTGCATCTTCAAACTCTGCCAGCTTCCATTCCATGTTCTGGATTCCATTCCTTCATCTTGGATTTTACATATTGTTTCTCCATTGTCTCTGAATATTCCTCCTTTCATTTTGGACATTTTTTCTCAGACGTTGAGGTCACCATTTAATCTGCAATTTGATCTGTATGCAGGACATTTTATTGTCTCTGTAAATTTGTGCAGGCATCCACATCTGCTGCACAGCCCTTGCTTGATCTGTTTTATATTTTTTGTTTTATCGTCTAACTGTATCAAATCTGTTCCCTTTCACTGATTTGAAGGTTGGCAATATAGGTATTCAATGTTTTCATCTCTCTGATGATGGCCGCCTGCGATCTGGCTGCATCTACATCCTGTGATACCGTGAGCTCTCCAGTCATGGTTAACGATATTTACATGTCCTGGGTACCGTAAGCTGCGAATGATCTGCATGGTTTAAGAACCTTTCTTACGCCCCCCTGAAACGCAAATTTATTGGTAGTCTGTCCGGGCAATGCAAGGAAACTTTCAGCAGATTTGCTTATTTCTTACCTCAGGCCTTAACATTCACATCCATTGTTCCAATGATCTCATCTCAGTTTGAGGTGCCTGTGGAATATTTCAAAGGCAATCTCATGATTTTTATTTTCTGCCTCATTTACTTCCCAACTGCTGAGCAAATCTAATCTTCGCTCCCTGCAGTTCACAGAAGAATACAGCTAATTTAACCACTCATCTTACCACTCATTTAACCACTTAACTAACATAACCTTCATCACTCATGCCATTCAGCAAATTACTGAATGTTAGTTTATGACTTTATTTAAATTCTCTGAATACCTTTATAACATCATTAGCTTCCCAGCCTTATGTGGGCTGGAATTGTACCATTTTCACCCTACAATCACTGTAACTTGTTATTCTTAATTTGGCACTTGTATCATCAGTATAATATAGATTGTTTTATTTTACACATTTAACCACTGGCAAGACTTCGTGGTCCCAGAGCACTGTTGGCTAATAAAATTTCATGACCTACAGTATGCTTATTCTTCTAGACTCCAAATTACACAACGCATACTCATTAGGTAAAATGTAGTGCAAAATTGCATGATGCTGTACAAGTAGCTAAAATCATGATGATAGAAAGGCACCCATTCTGCAGTAACTCAGTGATTCAAGCAGCATCTGCAGATAATGTTTCTGCATGTTTTTCAGTCAATGTCCTTGTTTCTGATTTTTTGATGGAAGGAAGGTTGTCAATGAAATATCTGGGAACATGACTAGAACTTGAGGAACTCCTGCAGCAAGGAACTGGTGTTGAGATGATGGACATCGAACAACCACAAGCACCGTTTTTACTAGCGTTCCTCGATGCCGCAGTCAAAAGCTTCCATGTCAAGGGCAGTCAAAAGCTTCTATGTCAAGGGCATGACTAGAACACTGTTCACGGCATACTCCAAAGATAGACTGTTCTTTTGAAGAAGGGTCTCAACCCGAAATGTCACCCATTCCTTCTATCCAGAGATGCTGCCTGCCCTGCTGAGTTACTCCAGCATTTTGTGCTTATATTCGGTGTAAACCAGCATCTGCAGTTCCTTCCGACGCACATGGCACACTCCACCACTTTGCTGATGCGGGAGCAGTCTGGTGGTTTAATAGTTCCTTTTATTAAAACTCATTTTTTACTCATTCATGGCAATGCTGACATTCGTTGTCCATCCTTAATTGTCCCTGAATTGAGGAGTTGGTTAAGTACATTTAAGTACATTGAACAGGTTAGGAGTTACCAAAGACCCTACAGCAATCTGCCAGGTATGAGCTTGGGAGCAGGCTAGACTGGGCAGGATTAGCAAATTTCCTTCCCTGAAGGTCATTAGCGAACAAAATGCATCTTTACAATAATCTGATAGTTTTGTGGTTACTTTAAAATGAGATTAACTATGTTTTTTAAATCTCAGATTTATTTAATTGAATTTATAATCCCCAGATGCCCCAGTAGGACTGGAACTCGTGTTTCTGAATAAACAGTACAGCATTCTGGTCGACCGACTTAATCACTATATCATTGTACCTACGAATAATGTTACAATTTTAACAACTATCCTGATTTCAACTGTTATTTTATATTGAAGAAATTACAGTGAAACGACGTGGAATTTTTTAGAGGTCACAGTAGAAATATAAAAAATATCAGTTCTTGATGAGATAGAATAGAGATCTATGTATATTTTATCTTTATGTCAGGGTTTTCTTAAGTAGGTTATATTTTATTTCCTGAATATGAATGAGGAGACAAATGTTTTGGCATCTGTGTAAAATGAAAGAGGTTGCATATGGAAAGACATCAGTACACATTTCCAGTTAACAACATTAGTAGAGTATAAGATAGACACAAAATGCTGGAGTAACTCAACGGGACAGGCAGGTCTGGAGAGAAGGAATGGGTGAGGTTTTGGGTCAAGACCCTTCTTCAGACAGTGTGTAACTTGGCAGTTACAGTTTCTTGTGTCGTGGGACAGGGGCATAAGCCAAACATGGTTTTACTTCCCTTTCATTTCACAAGGAATATTTGCACAGTTGGTGTTATCAATCAGAGGTTTGTTCTTTTGAAGGTTGCTACTTAGATTACTAAAAGGAGGAAATAAATTTGAAAATTAGTTCAACCATTATCTGATTGATAGATTAAACGAGGTTTGAGCAACTGAATTCTGTCGCTCTCCCCCTCTCCCACCACGTCCACCCCCCCCCACCCCCACCATTCTACTTTTATACAATGGAACCATTTAATCTGATATTGAGTCACAGTTCTATGAGAGACAGTAATCTGATAAATGAACCAAGTTTATCTGATGTTCTATAAACTGCAGTTGATGATTAAACAGTTATAGAGTCATACAGCAATGAAACAGGCCCTTCATTCAATCACCGTGCTAGTCACTGAGATCTCCGCCATATCAGAGATTAGGGTGGAGCTCGCTAATCAAGCAATGATAAATTTACATGGTTTCAGTTGATAAAAGTCCAGACATACATCACAGACTTAATGTCCTTAAATAGGGACTGTGGTCTACCGGCACATACATAGTTTACAAGTACCGGTACCTTCATATCTGTGAATGTCAGTGATAAAATTGTAATCTATATCCATAAACAAGCTGTCTACATTTTTTTGCACGTTGGTGTCACTTGTATTGAATGTTTGATCATACATTTCATAACACAAGAGGGTGGAGTGAGTTCTGAATTAATTGTAACATGGCCGTTAATTTTTATTGAACTGAACAGTGTGCCCTTCACCCAGGGTTATATCATGACCTCACAAAAATGGCTATGAATGACTCATTTTATTGTTTCCTTCTTTGAAATATAATATATGAATGTGATTGTTCAGTATTAGTGCTAAACTCTTGTCTGGAAATCCGTCTGCTCAAATTGAAAAGGCACATCTATTTTTAATTATACACAAACTGTGGGCATTGCTGGTGGTGCCCATGCCTATTGTCCATGAGAAGATGGCTGTAAACTGCCTTCTTGAAATGTAGAATCAAGGAACTGCAAACACTGGTTTACCAAAGAAAGACACAAAGCACTCGGCACCAGTAACTCAACGGGTCAGATAGCATTCCTGGAGAACATGGACAGGTGATGTTTCGGGTCAGGACCCTTCCACCTAACACCTTCTGTGCGTTCATCTCTGTCCAACAATCTACCTATCAGAAAACCTTATCGTCACCTGTTTTCATTTGTTGCCTGCCATGCTTTTTCTTGCCCCTCCTCTCTTCTAGCGGTCTTTCTCCACCCACTCCCCTCCTCCCACACCCCACCCGCACAATCTGAAGAAGTGTGCTGACCTGAAATGTCATCTATCCATGTTCTCCAGGGATACTGCCAACTCGTGGAGTTACTCCAGCACTTTGTGGCTTCTTGATGTGCTGTAGTCTGGTTCATGGTTCTGCCGTCAAGGCAGCTATGTGGCCAGCACCAACGAGAGAACAGCAGTGTAAGTTCAAGTCAGACTACTAGGCCGGATCATGGACATAGCAAGCTGCAGTCTTGCAGTGAGTTACAGAAAAAAGGGGGTAGCTCAGACAGACATCTTGTTCACCATGGACAAGTTGGACTGACGAGCCTGTTCCCACACTGAGTTTTTTGAGGAGGTGATAAAGATGATAGATTAGGGTAGGGCAGAGGATGTTGTCCACATGGATGTTAGTAGGCCATTTGATAACGTTCTCCGTGACAGGCTCATTCAGAAGGTTATGGGATTAATCGTAATTTGGTCATTTGGATTCAGAACTGGCTTACAGATAGAAGACCGAGGGATGAGGTGGAAGGATGTTATTTGGCTGGAGGTCTGCAACCAGTAGGGTACTGCAAGGAGACACAAAATGCTGGAGTAACTCAACAGGTCAGGTAGCATCTCTGGAGAGAACCTTCGGGTCGAGACCCTTCTTCAGACTGCAGGGAGCTGTGTTGGGACCTCTGTAGTTTGTGATGTTGTTTGTTTATGTAAATGACTTGGACCTAGTTAGTTAGTTTAGTTTATTGTCACGTGTACCGGGGTACAGTTAAAAGCCCTTGTTGTATGCTAACCAGTCAGAAGAAAGACAGTACATGATTACAATCAAGCCATTTACAGTGCATAGATACATAATAAGGGGATAACGTATAGTTATATCATATACCTAAATAACATATAACATAAATGTAGAAGGGTTGGTTCGTACGTTTGCAGACGACAATAACGTTGATGGAGTTGCAGACAGTGAGGAAGGCCGTCAAAGTATATAGCAAGAAGTCAAAGAAAGGAAACCAAGATTTGAACCATGCAATAAATGTTGTGATCTATTGGCCCCATGCACAATTTGCACATGGTTGAGTGAGTCATCCAGAGGATAAATCTGTCATTTTATTTAGATCCTAGCTACTCATATTTCTTCAGCAGAACCTCCTTTGTCCTGTCTGTGCCCTGTGGACCATGAATTATTGAAGGTTGACATAAATCAATTAAAAATGCAAACACTATGTTGGCTTTCGTTGCTGGTGGACATGAACGCAAGAATGTGGACATCTTGTTCTAATTGTATTGAGCTCCAGTGACTCCACATCTGGAATATTATATTATGTCTTATCTCCCTACATAAAGGAGAATATTACAACAGAGGGAGTTAGTGAAGGTTCACCAGATTTCACCCTGGTTTGGAGGATTTGCCAGACAAAGAGAGATTGAGCAAACTTGGCTCATAGACCCTGGAGTTTAGAAGAATGAGAGGTTATTGTATTAAAATGTGTGACATTCTCGAGGAGCTTGACAGGGTGGAGTTGACATGTTACCCTGGCTGTAAGCTCTAGAAACAGGTGTCACTATCTCAAGCTGAGGGGCGGGCCATTTACGGCAATAGTGAAAGGATTTTTTTTTAGTTTTAGTTTTAGGGATACAGTGTGGATACAGGCCCTTCAGCCCACCGAGTCCGTGCCGACCAGCGATCCCTGCACATTAACACTATCCTACACACACTAGGGATAAGTTTACATTTATACCAAGCCAATTAAACTACAAGCCTGTATATCTTTGGAGTGTGGGAGGAAACCGAAGATCTCAGAGAAAACCCACGCAGGTCAAGGGGAGAACGTACAAACTCCGCCCAGACAGATGGAACTCGGGTCTCCGGCACTGTAAGCGCTGTAAGGCAGCAACTCTACCATTGCGCCATAGTGCTGCCCAGTGTTCTTCACTGAGAGACTGGTGACTGTTTGGAATTCTCCACCTCAGAGGACTGTGGAACCTCAATTGCCATGAATATTCCAGAAATAAATTGATAGATTTGAATATATATTAAGGGAATTGAGGGATATGGGACACTGCATGAAAATGGCTCTGAGCTCAAAGATCAGCATGGTGTTATTGAATGGGAGAACAGACGTAGGGAGCTGAATGGCACACTCCAGCTTCCAGGTATAACGTGTAATTTCACAGATGTCCCTCACTAATGGAAATTAGTAAACAGAAACTGTATTCTATCTGGAATCTAGTGGTTTCAGGGTAACCACTAATGATACTAATATTTTAATTATACATTGAATTAATTTACTAAATTGAAATTCCTTAATTGCCATGTATTCATTTCTCCGGGTCATTAGTCCCAGCTTCTGTACTACTTAGACATCAAAGTCAGATTCCACAACTGAAAATGCTAAACATACTTGGCAGGTGAGGCAGCATCGATACGATGGGAAACAATTAATGTTTCAGGCCCTAGACCCTCATTAAAAGTCTTTCTTTCCCAATTATGACAAGAGGTTATGGACCTTGAGATAGGAACTGTTTCTTTTTCTGCTGATGCTGACTGCAACACTGACCATTTCCAGCATTTTCTACCCTTGTTTCTAATTTTACTTCGGAGTCACGTGAGTGACTACGTGAAGAACCCGCTCAGTGCGCAGGCGCGGCATTACGCCAGCAGTGCAACAGCGGCAGCGGGAACTAGGCACTCCCGCAACAGATGAAACGGACCGTCAGGTGAGTATCCTGAGGTCGGGTTACTTTTACAGGGGAGCCCCTTTTTCTGCTTGTGTTTTACAGGCAGAGAAAAAGGCTATGGAACAAAACTGTCCCCCGTTCGAGGAGGAACGTTTCCCGTCGGGGGGGAAGGGGGGCAGCAACAGGCGGTAGGAGCGGCGGTGTTCCTCTATTCCCCGACACCGTGCCGATCAAATTATCAGCAACTGATTTTTGATTTTATTTAATAAGATCTTAACATTCCAGGAATAAACTTAAATGTCCAAGCTGCTTCAACACGATATTTATAGCCATGTGGCATTTAAAACACTCCAAACACAGGCATTGTTAGGCCAACCAGGGCAATCAGTCTGAAGAAGGATCCTGACTGTAAACAAAGATAGACACAAAAAGGTGGAGTAACTCAGTGGGACAGGCCGCATCTCTGGAGAGAAGGAATGTGTGATATTTCAGGTCGAGACCCTTCTTCAGACTAGTTATGAAAAAGGGAAACGAGAGATACAGACGATGATGTAGAGAGATAAAGAACAATGAATGAATAACATGCAAAAAAATAATGATGATAAAGGAAACAGGCCATTGTTAGCTGTTTGATGGGTGAAAACGAGAACCTGGTGCGGCTTGGGTGGGGGAGGGATAGAGAGAGAGAGGGATTACTTGAAGTTAGAGAAATCAAAATCATACCACTGGGCTGTAAGCTGCCCAATCGAATTATGAGATGCTGTTCCTGCGTTTAGCCTCACTCTGAGAATGGAGGAGACCTAGGACAGAAAGGTCAGTGTGGGAATGGGAAGGGGAATTAAAGTATTTAGCAACTGGGAGATCAAATAGGTTCAGGCGGACTGAGCGAAGGTGTTCAGCGAAATGATCGCCCAGTCTATGTTTGGTCTTGCCGATGAATTAGAGGCCACATCTTGACCTGAAACTTTGTCTGTCCATGTTCTCCTGAGAAGCTGCCTGGCCTGTTAGGTTACTCCTGTACTTTCTGTCTTCGCCAGGCCAACTGGATACTGCTAATTGGATTATAGAATACAAGTTATCCTGAAGTTGTTTAAGGAAAGGAATTTTGTTACGTCAAACTGCTGAAAATTTTGCATTATTGTTGCATAAGTAAATTTTGACCGGGTCACTAACTCTTATTTACCTCCAGTAGCTACTCTGCATTTTCCAACTTGGATTTTGTTCTGTGCATCATCTTCTTACCTACAGTGACATTTGTTTCCCAAATACATGCAGTTTTTTAAGTAGCAATAATAGGAAATTTTGATTATCTTAAAATAATTAAATCTACTTTTGAATTGACAAATTGGAGGATTTTTGCCCATTAAGTTTTCCAGGAATAATTTATTCACTGGGCATAAAAGAAGGCTCAATCCTAGCACAAAGTGGTCCTGCATTAGGATCAAGGACATGTTACCAGGAAAGAGTCAACAAGGGATGCTTGTCGAAGATGGAGGATAAGGTTTGACTGGAATTATTGGCGGATATGGATAATATACGTGCGGGGGAGGGGTTGTGTGGGGGGGAGGGGAGGAATGGGTGGTGTGGGGGGCAGGGAGATGGTGTGGGGGAGGGGGGGGTGGTGTGGGGGGTGGAAGGGGTGGTGTGGTGTGGAATGGGTGGTGTGTGGGGAGCGATCACAGCCCCCCGCTCGCCGAGCACAGCCCCCCGCTCGCAGAACACAGCCCCCGCTCGCCGAGCACAGTCCCCGCTCGCAGAACACAGCCCCCCGCTCGCAGAACACAGCCCCCGCTCGCCGAGCACAGTCCCCGCTCGCAGAACACAGCCCCCGCTCGCAGTCAGCTCCTTCAGCTTTATTCTCCCCGCTGGTGATTGACAGCGGATGCAGGAAGGGACGTTACCTTCATGGTGACTGACAGTCGAGAAGACCAATCTGCTGATTTCATGATTTTTTAAACCTTCATAACTTTTGTAATTTTCCACCAATCTTGGTGCGCTTGGAGCAGAGGGGAACAGTGAGTAAAGTGGCAAAAAAATCCTATTGATTTACAGTACCATTTTTGTACAAATTTAAAAACAACGCAAACCAGAAGAGGACAAAATGAGAGTTTTAGTAATAGTATAGAAGATAGATAGATATAGATAATTGAAATTCATGGGGAATAATATTGCTTCCAATCTTAAATTAAAATAATTGACATGTATTTTCACTTTTCTTACCAAACTAAAGGTAATTGGTTTAAAATGTAAACTGTTTAATAATGAGAAGTCATGGCATAATATAACAATGCATCAGAAATGTCTTTAACTTCTGAATCCAATAAGCAGCTTTCTTGTGAGTAATGGCTGTCATACCAACAAATAGGCAGTGACCCACACAAATTGCAATGACAATGCACAACCTGTTGTCAATAATCAGGGCAAGTTGTTGCCTCTGTATCACCATTCAAATATATTAAGCCTTTGGAATTAAATAGAAATGAATCTCGCCCCGAAATGTTGCCTATCCATGTTCTCCAGAGATTCTGCCTGATCCGCTGAGTTAGTCCAGCTCATTGTGTTCTAATCCAGTTGAATATTGTTGGACCCAAAACCTGCACATGTTTTTCTATTACAGCAACTCCATGTCACTGGAAATGGTTTGCAGTAACATGGAGGTTGAGTTAGATGATGTGAATGCACAGATTTATAAAAAACATTACAATTTGAAAAGGTACACGTCAAGGTAGGGTAACATTGAAATTGACAGTGGTGCATCGGTGGGAGGTTCGTTGGTGACATTAGTCAATTTATAGGGGATTGTACTCAGGACCACAAAATAAAGAGTGTTCAACTCAATTATGGCTCCATAACAAAATCAGAGTGGCAGCTAAAACAGGGATTACAATGTTACTGAGAGATTTCATTTTGATTTTACATGTGGTTTCTGTCTAAAATGTGAAGCATACATTTTGCTTTAAGTTTGTCCAGATTACATCTATATTGCATCTACTGTCCTTCAGACAATTGGATTGCTGGCCAAAGTAGTAAACATATTCTGATATAATGGGTCAAAGTGAATACTGCAATACCCCACAGCACAAGAAGAATTCAGTCTCTGGAAAGGAGAACAGATACACACCATAACATTCAATATTCTTAGAGAGAGATTGGGGGGTCTGTTTTAGCAAGACAAATGTGCTGAAATAAGAACTGACGTGTAATATAGGCTTGAGGTGAGATGGCAGAAATAGCACTCATAGGATACATTGGGAAATCAGATAGGACCGGGATGCAAAAGGTGAATAGCATTTACCTCCGGCAATTTGATATGTTCTTCAAAGTCAGTAATACTGGTACTGTACATAACGTGTCCCATGCTTTGAGTAGTTTAGTATCTACTGCTATACTAAACAAACTTGTTCCCTGATAGTCTTAGTCTAAATAAATTATTTAACAGCTCAGTATACAAATAGAAGATGAATCTGAAACAGTACAACCAAGGGAAGGCACTACAGAGAGGCAGCTCCCGAAGAGCATTTGTTGATCCGATTAGTGATTGTTTCCTAATTCGATGTGTGAGAATTAGTGCCAAAGATTATAACAATATACATTTAGTGCTTTGTATAGGTTCTCAGCTCATGGATAATTTAAGGTAGGGTAAAAAAATTCCACATTCAGAGTAAGACCATTATTGTAAGCTTTTAATCTTATGATAATGCAGGGCAAATTGTAAAGATTTTCTATGCACAAAATGAAAATTATTTCAGCAGTATTTAAGTTGCAAAAGGATTAAGGTGCAGATGTTTACTAAGTAACTTATAACCATGAAATATATTTAAGGAGGGAAATATTCCACAAAGAGGTGCAGATATATAATCAAAAAAATTAGCAGTCAAATTTGGACAATAGCGGAAATCATAAGTAGGGTTTAGAAGCAAAATAATTAAATAGAGAGGCCATCACAAGGTCAGGCAGATGTCGGAATCCTGAGCAAGCCACTGTGTTGGATGCCGAACAATGCCGAACACCTCCGCTCGGTCTGCATTAACCAACCTGATCTGCCTGTGGCTCAGCACTTCAACTCTCCCCATTCCGAATCCCTCCTTTCTGTCCTGGGCCTCCTCCATGGCCAGAGTGAGCACCACCAGAAATTGGAGTAGCAGCACCTCATATTGGGCAGTTTGTACCCTAGCGGCATAAACATTGACCTCCAATTTCCAGTAGCCCTTGCTGTCTCCTCTCCTATTCAGTTCTCCCTCAGCCCTCGGGCTACTCCTCTTCCTTTCTCCTTTCTTATCCCCACCCCCCCCCCCCCCCCACCCTACATCAATCTGAAGAAGGGTTTTGACCCGAAACGTTGCCTATTTCAGCTCCATAGATGCTGCTGCACCTGCTGAGTTTCTCCAGCACTTTTGTCTACCTTCGATTTTCCAGAATCTGCAGTTCCTTCATAAACACAGTGTTGGAGTAACTCAGTGGATCAGGCAGCAACAGTGGACCGATTGGAAATGTCACCTATGTATTCCCTCCACAGATGTTTCCTGGCCTGCTGAGTTACTGCAGCTCAAGAAGGGTTTCGGCCCGAAACGTTGCCTATTTCGCTGCCACACCCGCTGAGTTTCTCCAGCACTTTCGTCTACCAGGCATCTTGAAGCCCAGTTTCCTAAATAGACTAATGGGCCTGTCCCACTTTGGCGATTTTTCAGGCGACTGCCGGCAACTGTCACGTTGCCGGCAGTCGCCTGAAAAACCGGCGACTGGAATGGCGACTGTCAGAGTGGAACACACACCCACATCGCTTCCTTCAATAGCCCTTTATGCAGGCGGGGGACAAGGCAAGCCGGGGGGGGTGGGTCTGAGTGAAATTCACACAGTGCAAAGCCAAGGTGCTACCGTGATGGACAGGAAGGTTGGCGCTGTAATTAAGACTGGCTAAAGCACAGTGTATGGTAAGTCCTTTAAAAGAGGGGACCAGCGGGGGCAGAAGGGGGGAGTCGGGGTGAAAAGAAAGCCAGAGATACACGGCTGTGAAGCTCGGCGGACATTTAACATTACCGGTCAGTTATCCTTGTTTCTGAAAAATACTGCTTATGTTTTTTTTTCCCAATGAGCCAATAAAATTCACCGGTCACCACCAGCTGAAACCTACGAGAACCTTCGATCACCTGGCAACCCACTAGGACCGCCTGGCGACCCACCTACGGCACGAGAATTCTCGCTGCTCTCCATGGCGGCTTCATTCTAGTCGCCGCTCATTTTTCAACATGTTGAAAAATTCGCGGATAACATAATGTTCCCAGAATGCTGGAACTCCTCACGACCATGAAAGCGACTCCCCGCCAACCACCCGCGAACATGTGGCGACCATGTGGCGACTGCATAGTCTCCTACAGTCGCCTAAAAAGTCGCCTAAGTGGGACAGGCCCATTAAGCTCCAACATGCAAGCTGAGCTTGGATGAGGTGAGGAAGGATATCCAAGAGGCTAGTGTAAGACTGTCTGGGATCAAGGTATACATCGTGATAGATCTGTGGAGAGAAGGATTTTGCTAGGGATGTCAACAGCAAGTAATGACAGTAATTTGTACCCTATGGAACATAGGTTTATCAATGAAAGAATTCTTACGATTTTGATGGACCCAACAGGAAACTTGAAGCAGAATGTTGCGATATGAGAATTTTGCCCGAACAGTCTGCAACCCATAGAGCTGTGGCCATAGCGCTATGTTTAAACCCCATAGCACTGTGGCTGGTAGCGCTATATTTAAATCCCATGGCGCTGCAGCTGGTGGCGCCAAACCAGCAGTGCTCTGTATATTGATTTGCGTCCCAACTCTGTAGCGCTGTGTATTGCTTTATGTGCCAGTCTGCGGCTGATAGCGCTTTGTTCCCAAAGTGTGGGGCGAGGGGGCCCCGCTTGGATGCAGACCCCTGCCATTGTTTATAGTTTGAGTTTGGGAACAGCGCTATTGGCCAGGACTTACCACCGGTTATTTCAACGGCTGATTTGTGCCTGTATAAGGGCAGATTCGAGTAAGCCATAAGTTAGTTCATGTACGGGAGGGGTTTACCGATGGGCTGTCACGATCAGCACCGCGGATGGAGGCGGAGAGAGAGAGAGAGAGGTGTGCTGCTGTAAAACGGACCTGGCACACTACCAAGACAAGTATTGTTTTTGTTCTTGCCCATAAAACTGATTTATAACTAAACAGATGAGTGAGCCTTTTTCTGGTCTACTAATCAGATCGTTGAACCTGTTCCCTTGTAACAATTGGCGTAGTCGGCAGGATCTGATGAATAGAATGGAAAATGTTTGGTAAAAAAAGATAGCAAAGCAAGATGCCACTGGTGCAGGCTGACCTTGGTGCAGGGGAGCCCTTAGCAGGCCGTGCTAAGCCGGGATCAAGGACCTCGAGTCTCTAAGCTCCTCTAGTGCTTTCAGCGGGTCATGAGGGAGGTTCATTGTTGTAAATTTCACTGGAATGGATCAACACTGGCATCTGCAGGATTTGATTGACTCGTTTTGTTTTGCAATGTATATGGCGACTGCGATAATTATGCTACATTGAAAGGTCACAGTGGAGCAGTTATGGAATTACATTATAACACAGATGGGAGCATGCTTTTTACAGCATCAACAGACAAAACTGTAGCAGTGTGGGTCAGTGAAACGGGTGAAAGAATCAAGAGACTTAAAGTTCACACATCCTTTGTGAATTCATGTTATCCAGCCTGATGTTCATGTACGAGAGGGGTTCGCTGACGGGTTAAGACGCGATCAACGCCGCGGACGGAGGCAGAGAGAGAGGGGGAGGTGTGTTGCTGTAAAACGGACTCAGCGCCTACCGAAACAAGTATCGTTTTTGTTCTCTCTCTTGCCAATAAAGCGGATTTAAAACTAAACAGAGGAGTGAGCATTTTTCTGTTCTACTAGTCAGATCCTTGAAACTGTTCCCTTGTAACAGATATCCATCAAAATTTTGCGATATTCATTTTATTAATACATCCATTTTAAGGGGCAGAAGCAATACATTTGAAGAAAAATTAAAGAATATAATAAATTATATTAACATCAATTGCCCTCCAGCAACCACTTCTCACAGAAGGTCCCGTATGTAGTTTGCCCCCTTTCTTGTGAAAGCCAAACGTTGACATAACACCAGACGTGTATCAGGCACCGAGCTGACCTGTAGAAGGTCAACTCAGCCAGGCACAGGAACTGCCTCTTCAGGTCCTCTGAGCTGCTCTTTTCTGGTTCCAACTGGTTGGCATAAATTCAAGAGTAAGAGACTGACCCCAAGTCCCAAAGAGAGGTGATTCAAGATGGCGCCCAACCTAGGCTCTGTGTGGTAGTCACTGAAGTGGATTTGCAATCACGCATTACAATCGCTCCACTCTTTTAAATCGCTGCTCCGATAGCAACATTTCTTACTTTAACTATGCTTATTCACGGTATTCCCTTTAACATGTATCTGTACACTGTGGATGGCTCGATTGTAATCATGTGTTGTCTTTCCGCTGACTGGTTAGCACGCAACAAAAGCTTTTCACTGTACCTCGGTACACGTGACAATAAACTAAACTAAACTCAAGCTTAAAACTGTGGGGGAGTAGCTCCTGCAAATACCTGCGTCTCAAAATATCAATTTCCACGACTGCATAATCAGTGAGCATCATCATCAAGCCATAGAAATAGCATGCAGCCTGTGAGCCTATAAAGTGTTTAGAAATGTATTTCACTGATCTGATCTCAACATCACTGTCTGCACAAAATCACGATTGGAAGAGAAGGGCACCGTAACAAGGAAAAAGGTCTACGAGAACAGAGAGCTCCTATTTCCTGGCAGACATGGAAGCATACATCCCAAGGCTGATGTGGCAAGTGTTCAATGGCCTTGCACACGGGAACTCCCTGGTAACAGAGTAGAAAGGCAAGGAGGATATTTGTAAGAGATGTCGAGCAACAGTTTTTATGGTTAGTTGACTAGAAGGCCCTCCACGCAATATGTTTAAACGACAACAATGAGAACAATAGCTTCAATTTACCTGTGTAGGAAAGAACTACAGATGCTGGTTTACACCGGAGATTACACAAAATTTCTGAAATTAGTTTCCCCCCAGTCTGTTTCCTTGTGCATTTGGTAACATTCACCCAAACATGGGATATTTCTCTGAATATTAGATTGCATTTGCTGCTGATTTGCATATTAATCGCTGTTAATGTTGGTCTTAAAATAGCTGTGAATTTGCTACACTAAATATTTAATTAGCGACAGCAATTACACAACCTTTCCTATTGTGAGCAATGCCTTTGGTGCAGAACTCAACACTGGAAATAGTGTTCTCACATCTGTAGATGAGCTGTCTGCATCCCTTGTTTTCCATGCTGTCCACTGGCATCTGGGAATAGTTTGCCTTTGGTGTGCAGCACAGAACATGAGGGAGAAGATGCTGGAGTGTCTCAGCAGGTCAGGCAGCATCGCTGGGTAGGTGACGTTTGGGTGAGAACCTTCTACAGATGATTTTAGTGGGGGCGAGTAGTAAGTTAGGAAAGGGGAGAGGCAGGACCTGGGTAGCAGGTGTGAGACAGATTTGAAGTGTTTCAGATTGTGAAGCCAGAGGGAGGAGAGTGGCAACAAGATGAGTGGAGGGTAGAAATAAATGGGAACCCATTTTGTGCACGGGGGAGGGAAGGGAAGGGTGGGGGAGGGAAGGGGGGGAGGGAAGGGGGGAGGGAGAATGGTGGGGGGGGGGGGATGGGGGGGGGGGAGGGGGGAGCGGGGAGATTTGTTGGCAAGCCTCCACCATCAATCCTTGAGTAAGCTACAGTAGTTAAGTTCCAGGCTTTTCTTTCCTATGACTTCATAAGAAGATTCTTAACTCACCTTGCATGCATCGATACATGGATTGCATAAACTATTGAGCAGATATACTTCAACACAACCTATTTTCTTACCCGGAAAACTACAAATCTATCCCTAAATTCTTAACAATTTTTGATAAATTATTCGGTATAAAAGGTGAAATCAGATGATGTTTTAAAGATACAAAATTCCAAGGAGAATTTCAGCACCCCTTATCCGTAGGAATCCCTACCTGAAGAGAAATCAGCTCAGACAGGATCACTTCACAAAATGTAAACCTCTATCAGGACATATATGTGGCTCTCTTTACTGCACCAGGTTCACATCTTTCTGAGTAACACAGTCTTAACAGAATTCACTGGCAGCATCAGCTCCTACCAGCACGCTCTCTTACTCTCCTCTGAAAGGATGTCTTGGAAATTCAAGCAGGCTTATGTTATTTCACTGTTCTGAAGCTAAAGATCACAAGAGAGAAGAGAGATAAAATCAAAACCCAAAGTAAACTGAAGACCAACTTGAATTAATTTAGCTCTCTGGGCAAGAGAAGCAATGCGGAATATCTTGAAGAATAGACCAAAACTGCTACAATTGTGTTTTTTTGTTCACATGTCCTCTATCATTTAATAATAGGGTATGTGAACCAAAAAACACAATTGTCTATCCTTAATGAAAATATTATTTTTATCAGAATGTTGTCTCCTATGCTAAAAGGGATACTTGGATTAATTAGCCTACTGGCAAATTTCAAATATAGACCACGAATTTGCCCGGGAAATGCTAAGCCCTTTGAACATCAATATTCAGTGTTTCACTACTCTAGACCACAGATTCTGTTTCAGCCTCCACATTTACTTTCACTGCTGTTGATTTTGACAGTCATGCTTTTGGCCTGAAAAAGTTTATAAATGTTTCATTGCTCATTAATAGTCTTACACATGTCAAGTTGCTTTTGGTCGTGGTTTCGGGAACACAGTTATTACGTTGCACTGATGAAATGACTTGTAAAATGAATGATGGCAATTTTCCTGTATCAACAAGAAAGTATAATGTTACATACTTTGGAGGTCTGGACTGAAGAATAATGATCCACCTGCAGCTTTGTGGTGCATGCAATTGCAAGTTCCAGGATCATGTGAGTGCAGTTAAGTTTGTCGATAGAAAAGCTTCCACAGTTTACAGAATAAGCCTTGATATTCCATTGCTCGCACGTCAATCGGTGAATATAAACAATATCTCTCAATGATTCAGATAATTAAAACATACACACCAGGATCACAGGTTTTGTCCATGACTTGTGCACAATTATCCGATATCAGTCTTCAGATGGAAAAGGGTGGCAACAAATTACCTCATCAAATGTCAGTATAATGAATGGGAGATGTTCTTGTTTCAGTCACTGTCTCAGAACGTCTGTTTAAAATGTCTGTATGGGCTGTCAGGCCAGGATAACAATGATCGTGACAAAAATGTGTCAGGGAATGAACATTCTGCCAAAGATATACTGTGAAGACATATACTTAAATATTGGCCTTTAGACTCAAATTTCTCCTGTAGATCCAATTCCTCGAGAGAGGAAAAAAGATAAATAACTGACTAAAAACCTAAAATTTAAAGAATCAGGAATCATTCAAAACAGTCATCATCGAGGAATGCAGAGTGGAATCCAAAGTGTTGTGCCACCCACTCCCACCCCGACCCGACCCTAGCTCTGACCCTCACCCCCACCCTGACCTTGACTCTAGGTGGTGGATGAAAATCTAGTCCTTATATACCTAGAGTGATGATTCCCCAAACTCACACCTCATTTCTCTCACTAGTTTATATACAGATCCCTCCTTTTCTCATCTGCATGCCACTGCTCAGCCACACAACCCAAAAACAGCTGTTTCCACATTAGCTTGGATGACACATAACCACAACTTTGTGTAAACCCTTAATTGTCTCTAAATTGTCAGGCTGCTTGCAGATAATGTTATCCAGTTACAACTCGAGATTGTCTTTGCCTCCTTCAATAGTGCCTGATTCTGTCTGTTTAAACTCACTTCCTAATGCTCCTCCCCTTGGCACTCCAACCAAAGGGGTCAGTGTTGTGCCACCCACTACCACTCTGACACTAACTCTGACCCCCACCCTCACCCTGACCTTGACCCTTACCCCACCTCCACCCCCCAAACTTCCTCGCATCACGCTCGATTCCATCCTAATTACTGTATAAATCCACTTTTGAATAATTATGTTTTGGAAGGAACTGCAAAGTGTCAGAGTTAGTGTCAGAGTGGGAGTGGGTGGCACAACACTGACCCCTTTGGTTCCTGATTCTTACAAGAACACATCTCAAATCCTTCGCACTGGGTGTTAGCTGAACTGGACTCCGCCTGGAGCTGCCCTTGCTCAACCTGCGCAGGTCAGCAGTCCTTAGTTATGTGTAGCATCATCCTTCATAGCTATGCCTGTTCCTAGTTTAGGAAATAGCTGACTTTACCTCACTCCCGTTGCCCAGCAAGGGATAAATAGAAATGGCATTTCATTAGGAAATTACGAAACACAAGGGAACTCTGGGTGTTCTGTCGATCTCGTGTCAGATTGACAACATTCTCAGTCAATGGCAGGATCAACTTAATATCTTACTCCTCATGAGTAAAGTATGAATTGTTAAATATTATACACAGGCAACAAACGTAAAGCCCGTGCATTGGGCTGGACTGTGTTCACCAGAGACTGAAGGTTTCCTGGAGATTTGTTGGTGGAGCTCCAGCAATGGAGTCCAGCAGTGGAGCGGCAGTGTGTTGAGCTGAGGATTAGGATGCATATTGTACATTGCACCAACCCAGCTTGACACTGCGCAGAGAGTAACATGAACCCGTTCATTTTATCGTACCGTTGACCTTGAACAGAAGGGTAAATGCAGTCATGTGGCTTGTTTATTTATTTAATTAATTTTATGTTATCTTGCAAACTTCTTTCGCTTCTAGGATTTACAATGGCCATGTAGCTGCTTCATATGTCATAGGCAATCCTTTCGAATTGAGGATGAAATGCTTCCACTCTAGTTCTGGGGAGTGAATAATGTGGATGTGTGTTAGTTACTTTCAGGTGAGGTAGGCATTTACACATTAGCTAGCACAGGGGCTGGATTGAGTGTATTTTTGGTCCAATGACTGGAAGGAAATACACACAGACTTCCGACGTGGCAGTCCAGTCCAACTCCTGCTCTCCACACCTCGAACATCTGGCGGTGAAGTGCCGTCCCTTCTACCTCCCGAGAGAATTCACCTCCGTTATCCTGACCGCGGTCTACATCCCACCCCAGGCAGACGTCCGTCTGGCACTGGAGGAGCTGCAGGCCGTGGTCAACAAACACCAGACGTCTTACCCCGAGGCATTTACCACCATTGCTGGGGACTTCAATAAGGCGAACCTCAAGAAATCACTCCCCAACTTCCACCAACATGTCTCCTGCTGCACCAGAGGACCTAACACCCTCGACCACTGCTACACCACCATCAAGAATGCCTATCGTTCTATCCCTCGCCCTCACTTCGGTAAGTCCGACCATACCGCGGTGCTGCTTCTTCCTGCCTACAGGCAGCAATTAAAGAGCGCATCCACAGAAGTGAGGACAGCACAGAGCTGGTCGGGGGGGGGGGGGGGGGCAGAAGAACAACTCCAGGACTGTTTGGAGTCTGTAGACTGGGCAATGTTCAAGGACTCGGCAACGGACTTGAACAAATATGCCACAGTCGTTACAGACTTCATAAAGAAATGTGTGGAGGACTGCATCCCTACAAAAACCTTCCGAGTGTTTCCCAATCAGAAACCTTGGATGAACTTTGAGATCCGCACTCTCCTGAAGTCCAGACACAGGGCATTCACCTCCAATGATACAGTGGCCTACATGAAGACCAGATACGACCTTGCATCAAAAAGGCCAAAAGAGACTTCTGCTCCAAACTGGAGGAAGAGACAGATGTTCGGCAGCTGTGGCAGGGTCTGAATGCAATCACCTCCTACAAGGCAAAACCAGGAGGCAGCTCGAATGCCGGTGTAACATCACTCCCTGACGAGCTCAATGCATTTTACGCACGCTTTGACAGGGAGAATACTGATGTGCCTTCCCGATCCCCCATTCGCTGTGATGGCATTTCAGTCTCAGTCACAGAGGCCGATGTCAGGAAATCCTTCAGAGGGGTGAAACCCCGAAAAGCACCTGGACCTGATGGTATACCCGGTCGTGTTCTAAAAACCTGTGCGGACCAACTGGCGGGAGTTTTTACGGACATTTTCAACCTCTCACTTCTGAGGTCTGAGGTCCCCACCTGCTTTAAAAGGGCATCAATTATACCGGTGCCCAAGAAGAGTAAGGTGATGTGCCTCAATGACTATCGGCCAGTGGCACTAACGCCGGTGGTGATAAGTGCTTTGAGAGGTTGATCATGGAGCAAATCAACTCCTACCTTCGACAAAAACCTGGACCCACTGCAGTTCGCGTACCGCCACAACAGATCAACGGTGGATGCGATCTCGCTGGCCCTCCACTCCGCACTGGACCACTTGGACAACAAAAACTCATATGTCAGGCTGTTATTCATTGATTACAGCTCGGCATTAACACAATCATCCCCTCCAAACTGGTTACCAAACTCGCAGAACTGGGTCTCTGCGCATCCCTCTGCAACTGGATCCTCGACTTCCTCGTCCACAGACCACAGTCTGTTCGTATTGGTGGAAATGTGTCAGCCTCGATAACAATCAGCACGGGAGCACCTCAAGGCTGCGTGCTCAGCCCCCTGCTGTACTCACTCTATACCCATGACTGCGTAGCGAACCACAGTGCGAACTCCATCATCAAGTTCGCTGACGACACCACTATTGTGGGGCGTATCACTGATGGGGATGAGTCAGAGTACAGAAGAGAGATCGAGCAACTGTCCATATGGTGCCAGCGCAATAACCTGCCCCTCAACACCAGCAAAACCAAGGAACTGATTGTGGACTTTGGAAGGAGTAGGAGGGGGACCCACAGCCCCATTTATATCAACGGGTCGATGGTTGAAAGGGTCAAGAACTTCAAATTCCTGGGCGTGCACATCTCTGAAGATCTTTCCTGGTCCGAGAACACTAACACAATTATCAAAAAAGCTCATCAGCGCCTCTACTTCCTGAGAAGATTACGGAGAGTCAGATTGTCAAGGAAAACTCTTTCTAACTTCTACAGGTAATCAGTCGAGAGCATGCTGACCGGTTGCATCGTGGCTTGGTTCGACAATTTGAGCGCCCTGGAGAGGAAAAGACTACAAAAAGTAGTAAACACTGCCCAGTCCATCATCGGCTCTGACCTTCCTTCCATCGAGGGGATTTATCGCAGTCGCTGCCTCAAAAAGGCTGGCAGTATCATCAAAGACCCACACCATCCTGGCCACACACTCATCTCCCTGCTACCTTCAGGTAGAAGGTACAGGAGCCTGAAGACTGTAACAACCAGGTTCAGGAATAGCTACTTCCCCTCAGCCATCAGGCTATTAAACCTGGCTCGGATAAAACTCTGATTATTAACAACCACTTTCTGTTATTTGCACTTTACCAGTTTATTTATTCATGTGTGGCGGCTCCCAAGGGTCGTGCCACCTTAGTGTCGAACCCCTCGGCACAGGAGTGGTTCAGTCCGGAGGCGGCCCTTAGCCGGAGGCTTTAAAGGCTGGGGTTTGGGTGCCATCTTTCTCTCGTTTGGTCTTCCCTACAACCGGGAGGATCAGAATAAAAAGTGTCTCTCTCTAAACACGACTCCGTGCTTTATTCCAAGACACACGCTACATTGGTGACCCCGACGCTCCATTGGCGTCATGATGGAGAACAGAGAAAGCCCTACCTCCTCACAGGCCGGCCTGGCCCTGTCTCTGGACGCGGTCTCCGTTAAACTGCCCAAGTTCTGGACCACTCGGCCACCCGTTTCTACTACCTGGTGGGAGCCCTCGACCAGGATGCGGGTGAAGAGGTCACGGACTTCCTCGCAGACCCCCCGGACAATGATAAATACCTCGGCCTGAAAGAGCTCCTGCTCCAGATTTACGGACTGAGTAGGATGGAGCGGGCAGGTAGGCTCCTGCATATGGAGGGCCTAGGCGACCGGCGGCCATCTTCCCTCCTAAAGGAGATGGTGGCTCTACTAGACGGGCGGAGGTTGGCGGCCCCTGGCCTTCTTCAGTCGGCACCTCAACCGTGCGCAGACCAAGTACAGCGCGTTCGATCGTGAGCTCCTGGCTCTGTACCTGGCTGTGCGCCATTTTCGTTACATCCTGGAGGGCCGCCCGTTCACCGCCTACACCGACCATAAGCCGCTCACTTTGGCCCTGCAGAAAGTTTCCGATCCCTGGTCCGCACGTCAGCAGCGGCAATTGGCCTATATATCGGAGTACACTACATCTATCTGCTACATCAAGGGGAAAGACAACCGGGTGGCCGACGCATTGTCCCGGCCCGCTATCAACGCCGTGTTCGAGGTGGCGCCCGGAATGGACTATTCTGCTCTGGCGGCGGCACAGCTCACGGACGATGAGGTGCCCGCCTACCGGACTGCCATCTCCGGCCTCCGCCTTGAGGATGTCCCTCTCGGTCCTGGGGGAGAAACAATCCTGTGCGATGTGTCGTCCGGTCAGCCGCGCCCCATCGTCCCTGCCACCTGGCGCCGGAGGGTGTTCGAGGTGATCCACGGACTGGCTCACCCATCAATCCGGGCGACAACGGCACTAGTGGCTGCTCGTTTCATGTGGCACGGTCTGCGCAAGCAGGTTGGCCATTGGGCTCGCACCTGCATTCCGTGCCAGACGGCAAAAATCCAGCGCCATGTCCGTGCGCCGCTCCAGGAGTTTGGTCTACCTCACCGGCGGTTCGACCATCTCCACATAGACATTGTAGGGCCTCTCCCGCCGTCCCGGGGCATCACCCACCTGCTTACAATGGTGGACCGCTTCACGCGGTGGCCGGAGGCCATTCCGTTGACCGATACCTCAACGGCTACGTGTGCTCGTGCGTTGTCCGCGCACTGGATTGCTCGCTTCGGGGTGCCGGCGCACATCTCCTCAGACCGGGGGCCACAGTTCACCTCCGAGCTGTGGTCAGCCATGGCTCACTTGCTGGGGGTGCGGCTACACCACACCACGGCTTACCACCCGCAAGCTAACGGTCTGGTGGAGAGATTCCACCGGCAGCTGAAGGCAGCGCTGAAGGCACGACTCTCCGGCCCGGACTGGATGGACGAGTTGCCGTGGGTCATGCTGGGCATCCGGACTGCTCCCAAAGAGGACTTGGGCTCATCATCGGCGGAGCTCGTTTACGGGTCGCCACTCACGGTGCCCGGGGAGTTCGTGCCGTCGGCGCCGGGGCAGCAGGGAACGCCCTCATCCACCCTACAGCGCCTTCGCGAGCAAGTTGGCAGGCTCGCACCCGTCCCGACGTCCCGCCATGGGACATTTCGCCCACACGTGCCATCAGCCCTCAGGGACTGCCCGTACGTCTTCCTGCGCCGTGATGCCCACCGGACTCCACTCCAGAGGCCGTACGAGGGTCCGTTCCGAGTGCTGGAACACGGGCAGTCGACTTTTGTCCTGGACATGGGGGGCCGGCCGGAGGCAATGTCGATCGACCGGTTGAAGCCGGCACACCTGGACATTGACCAGCCGGTGCTGGTTGCTCAACCTCGGCCCCGAGGGCGCCCCCCTTCACGGCTCCCTCCGCCTGTCACTCCACCTGTCCTCCCGCCGGTCCCTCGTCCTGTCCCTCCACCTATGCCTCCGCAAGCCCCACGAGCGGCTAACTTCCGCACACGGGCCGGCCGGGTCGTTCGCCCGCCGGTGCGTTTCGTGCCTCTGGTTCTGGGGGGGGGTCCTGTGGCGGCTCCCAAGGGTCGTGCCACCTTAGTGTCGAACCCCTCGGCACAGGAGTGGTTCAGTCCGGAGGCGGCCCTTAGCCGGAGGCTTTAAAGGCTGGGGTTTGGGTGCCATCTTTCTCTCGTTTGGTCTTCCCTACAACCGGGAGGATCAGAATAAAAAGTGTCTCTCTCTAAACACGACTCCGTGCTTTATTCCAAGACACACGCTACACATGTGTGTATATATTTATATCATGGTATATGGACACATTTATCTGTTTTGTAGTAAATGCCTACTATTTTCTGTGTGCTTAAGCAAAGCAAGAATTTCATTGTCCTATACAGGGACACATGACAATAAACTCACTTGAACTTGAACTTGAACACAAACAAGGCTCAACTGCACAGGTTTAATGCGCATATTCATATTAACATATATGCACGCACACTTGCACTCTCTCCTTTTGCCTACACAGACACACACATCTGCCCAACCCTTGCCACCTCCCTTGCACACCCTTACTCTGATTCCTTTCCTGCTTCAATATCCACTCCCGCTATCTCTCTATCTCCTCTTAGCTAATGGCTTTCCATCCCTCCCCTTCCTTGGTCTCCCACCCTCTTCACCCTTCCCTTTTCTCTTGGTCTTCCTGCTTTTCAGCCCCCCCCCCCCCTCCCCTAGAACCTGCAGGCAGGAACTGCAGTTGCTGGTTTACACCAAAGATAGACACAACAAGCTGGAATAACTCAATGGGTCAAGGAAGCAACTATGGAGAAAAGGAATAGGTGACGTTTCGGGTTGAGACGCTTCTTCAGGCTGAGAGTCAGGGGCGAGGGGAAACAAGAGATATAGAAGGTACATAGAACATATGAATGAAAGATATGCAAAAACCAACAATGGTCAAGGAAAGGTGGAGCCCACAATGATCCATTGTTGGCTGTGGGGAAGGTGATACAAACAGTGAAACTCAGCAGGATGACAGTGAGACTAGTACGACTACAAGGGTGGGGGAGGGACTGAGGAAGAAGGGATGCATTGTTACTTGAAATTAGAGAAATCAATATTCATATCACTGGGTTGTGAGCTGCCCAAGCAAAATATGTCGTGCTGTTCCTCCAATTTACGATTGGCCCGAAGTGATACTTGGTAAAGCAGAAAGCTTAAGGAAACCAGGGGATGCCAATGTATAATTTGGGTCGAAGTGGTAGAGCAGCGGTCTGAGAATCAGCATTTGTCTGAGGAGCAAATGGAGCTGATTTCAGTTCAGCGTTGAACTTGAGCAAAATGCACAACTGCTGGGAAACTGGTTAACATCCAGGACTCCTACTGGTCCTGATGGACAGGGCACTTGTGTTGCCTGGTTTACACTTGATCTTACCGATATACACGAGGTCGCATTAAGAGTACTGAATGAAATAGACAAGGTTAGAGATGCTCTGTCTCACCTAGAATGGCTGTTTGGGTCCCTGAATGTAGGTGGGGGAGGAGGTGTGGGTTGCACCTTCTGTAATTAGAAGGAAAAGTGTCTGGGAAGGGGGAGGATTGGGTAAGGAATGATGAGGGAACAAAGCATTTTCAGAGAGAATAGTTTGTGCAGAACTGCGGGAAGTGCGAGGGCTCCATCCACAATTGCTGGTTCCATTTGTCAGGGATGGTGTCAGAGATGAGAGCAGGGTGGACGTTAGTGGTGAAGTTTATGAACTTGACAAGCTCCAATGGACTGGAGAGTTCGGGAATGCAATTGAGGTGCCTTTGGAACAAGATGTGTTCTGCAATCCTATGGCTAAACCTTTGATTTGAAAAAAAAGTGAGAGGAATCAAGAGAAAACAATGAGGGTAAGGACAAGTTCCACCAGTCAGAGGAGAGTGTTGATTAAGGAGGATCGGTTGGGTCTCTGTTGCAGGAGTAAATGGAGGGCTTTGAGGCCTTCATTTGATGGAGAATGGAAATATAAAGGTTCTGGACATCCATAGGAAGGGATGAGGTGGTGGGGACTAAGCAATTGGAAGTTGTTGAAAGGATGGACAGCATATGGTTTCTTGCATGCTTATGTTTATGTTAACTTTTATATGGTTGTGTGTCTTGTTGCTTTTCACTTAGTATGGCTGTATGGTAACTTAAATTTCACTGTACCTTAACTGGTACATGTGACAATAAACTGACCTTAAAACCTTGAACCTTGAAAATGCTGGATAAGGTGAGATAAAAATAGAGCAAAGTTATGAGGAGATGAGTTCAATGTGGCAAGAATAGACCGAACCAATGGGCCTACAAAGGAAGTCCAGTTTGTGAATTTTTGGAAGAAGATAGAAACAGGCAGTGTGGGATTTACATACAGTTTTGGTCTCCTAATCTGAGGAAAGACATTCTTGCCATGGAGGGAGTACAGAGAAGGTTCACCAGACTGATTCCTGGGATGGCAGGACTTTCATATGAAGAAAGACTGGATAGACTCGGCTTGTACACGCTAGAATTTAGAAGATTGAGGGGGTATCTTATAGAAACTTACAAGGGGTTGGACAGGCTAGATGCAGGAAGATTATTCCCGATGTTGGGGAAGTCCAGAACAAGGGGTCACAGTTTAAGGATAAGAGGGAAGTCTTTTAGAACCGAGATGAGAAAATCATTTTTTACACAGAGAGTGGTGAATCTGTGGAATTCTCTGCCACAGAAGGTAGTTGAGGCCAGTTCATTGGCTATATTTAAGAGGGAGTTAGATGTGGACCTTGTGGCTAAAGGGATCAGGGGGTATGGAAAGAAGGCAGGTACAGGATACTGAGTTGAATGATCAACCATGATCATATTGAATGGCGGTGCAGGCACGAAGGGCTGAATGGCCTACTCCTGCACCTATTTTCTATGTTTCTATGTAAAAAGGAGGTGGTCGGATATGATGAGAAATTGTGTAATTGTGTAATATGATGTAGAATTGTCTCTTAGTATTTAAACTAGTGAAACAGTCTGTTTGACTCAACATGTCTCTACACACAAGTACTATTTTTGTCACAACGGGTAAGCTTTTGAGAGCACGATTAATTTTTGCTTGTTAGGCTCAATGGATTTGCAATAGCCTTCTGACTCAAAATGGGGAGAGTTTAAGACACCATTTTGTTGCACAATTTCCTTTCATTGTATAAAACTAAAAATGACGCCACTTACTAGTGTGAAAACATAGAAACTGCTCATTTTTCATTGAAGCAAATTTATTAAAAGGTTTGTGGAGACGGAATTGTGAATAGACAATAGATAATAGGTGCAGGAGTAGGCCATTCGGCCCTTCGAGCCAGCACAGCTGTAGATTGGCTATTTCCTACTAGCCAATTTATGGTGCTTGTTAGTAGTGACTGCCTATTAAGCACTTTATATTATCAAGAGCTTGCCTACGCTAGTTAGTATGAGTAGCTACTAGGAAATGTTATGTCCTGCAGATCTATGCTGTAAGTAGATTTAATAAACATGTATTGTACCTTGATATGTGTTCGACTCAATTCATTACATGGTGTCAGAAGTGGGATTCGAACCCACGCCTCCAATTGGAGACCAGAATTGCAACTATTTTCAAGCTACGGGTTGGCAGTTCTGCTTTGCTTATGGTAAAACCGCCATCCCCCGCTCAGCTCTCAGAAAGTACAGATACCAGTTCTGCCATCCACTCTCTCCTCCCTTCGTCTAACGAGGACGAGCCTGCACCTTCTATAACATGAGCTTGCTGATAATGACTTCCAGGAGCCTGACTTGCCATCCCCCGCTCAGCTCTCAGAAAGTACAGATACCAGTTCTGCCATCCACTCTCTCCTCCCTTCGTCTAACGAGCAACTTGACCATGAGGTAACCATTTTTGTGAATAACAGACCTTTGATCGCAAAGGTTGATACTGGCGCGAAATGCAACGTCATCTCGTTATCAGAGTTTTTTTTAAATCATAATGCTGAACTTATTGAAAAGGCCTCGGCCATGCTTCGGGCTTACGGGGGAGATGTTTTACACCCACTTGGCCAAACTGATTTAAAGTGCACCATAGACAAGCAGACCCATACCTTAAAGTTTTATATTGTTCAGGGGGATTCAGAGACTTGATCCAGGCCTGGTATACTTTGGCCAATACAAATTTCTGAGAATGCCCATTGGCATCAACTCCACCAGCGATGTTTTCCAGCGCACGATGGAACAATTGTTTGCGCCATCATTGTTAATGACATTCTCGTCTACGGACGTGATTTCGCTGAACATGACACCAATCTGAAGAAAGTACTAGACCGTGCCAAAGACATTCAGCTCAAACGCAATCCCCTGAAGTGCAAGTTTCGAGTTCCAGAGTTACTTACGTCGGACATTTCTTCACAAGTGATGGTCTCAGACCAGACCCATCAAAAACTGCAGCTCTCAACGAAATGCCAGTTCCTGCTGACATCGTGAGCCTAAAAAGGATCCTTGGAATGGTCAACTACCTGGGGAAATTTATTCCCAACCTCAGCGACATTTCTGCCCCCCTGCGAGAACTGACACACAAGGACCCTGCATGGTCCTGGTATCTGCAGCACCAAAGAGCTTTTGACACTCTCAAGTTGCAGCTGGCTAGCGCACCTACTTTCGCCTACTTTGCTTTGGAGTTACCAGTTACGTTCACCTGCGATGCGTCCCAGTCTGGACTTGGTGCTGCTTGCCTGCAAACCACTACCGATGGCGACTGCAAGCCTGTTTCTTATGCCTCTCGCACACTAACTGACACTGAACAACGTTACGCCCAGATCAAAAAGGAATTGCTTGCAGTGGTTTTCGCCTGCACGAAATTCAAGGACCTTATCTTTGGGAAGTCTGTGACTATAGAAACTGACCACTATTTTGAACAAACCCACCCACTCTGCCCCAGTACGACTACAACGAATGATGATGCAAACTGTAGCGATTTGATTTCAACATGGTCTATAAGAAAGGCAAAGACATGCACATAGCTGATACGCTATCAAGAATCCCACGCAAAATCAATGAACACCAACTCTCTGAACAGGACCAGTTCTCAGTAATGAATGTATCGTATGTTCCAGCTGATTACTTGAGCAGCCTAGCAGAACACACGACTGCTGATGAGACTTTACAATTGTTGTCTGCAGTCATCCGGCGTGGTTGGCCAGATAAACAATCTGCCCATATTTCCTGGTTTGCGACGAATTGGTATTACAGGACGGGATTATAGTTAAGGGCCACAAGGAAGTGGTCCCAGCTGTCCTCCGCGACAAATACTTCGACGCCATCCACAGGGGCCACCCCGGCGTGGAGGCAACCCTACAAAGGGCACAAAGCATGTTTTACTGGCCTGGTATGACCAAGTACATACGTGAAAAAACCCAAAGTTTGCGCCGTCTGCAAAAGCCTGACACCACATCAGCAGAAGCAGCCTTTACTGCCGCACCCGGTCCCTCCTCTCCCGTGGCCCACGTTAGCCACTGACATATTCGAATGGCATGGGAAACACTACCTGGTTCGTGTTGTCTCTTACTCGGGCTGGTTAGAAATTGACTTACTTTAAACCATCACTTATGAAGCAGTTATCTTCTGTCGACAACGGCAGACAGTTCACCAGTCAAGCTTTCAAAAACTTTGCAAAACAATGGGACTTTCGACGAGGATTCATACCGCACACGCACCGGACGGGTTAGCAGGCCACCCATTAGATACGCCGATTTTGTGTAATTTTACAAACTTCCCCAAATGTGTTATTAATGTTCCCCTATATCGCTTAGCCATTGATGCTTCTTTTGTTTCTCCAAGGAAAGATGTAGATTGGCTATTTCCTACTAGCCAATTATAGTGCTTGTTAGTAGTGACTCCGTGCTTTATATTATCAAGAGCTTGCCTACGCTAGTTAGTATGAGTAGCTGCTGGGAAATGTAATATCCTGCAGATCTATGCTGTGTGGATTTAATAAACATGTGTTGTATCTTGATATGTGTTCGACTTAGCTCATTACAACCGCCATTCAATGTGATCATGGCTGATCATCCCCAATCAGTATCCCGTTCCTGCCTTCTCCCTATATCCCCATGACTCTGCTCTTTAAGAGCCCTATCTAGCTCTCTCTTGAAAATATCCAGAGAATCGGCCTCCACCGCCCTCTGAGGCAGAGAATTCCACAGACTCACAACTCTCTGTGTGAAAAAGTGTCTCCTCATCTCCGTTCTAAGTGGCTTACCCCTTATTCTTAAACAGTGGCCCATGGTTCTGAACTCCCCCAACATCGGGTACTAAAACTCTAATAATACATTTTATTTTTATGGGCGCCTTTCAAGAGTCTCAAGGACACCTTACAAAAATTTAGCAGGTAGAGGAAAAACATGTAAGGGGAATGAAATAAATAGTAGAGACATGACTAGTACACAAAGTAAAGACAGAATTCAATTCAAAACACAATATGAGGCAATTAATGCACAGATGAAAAGGGAGGGAGTTGGGGAGTTGGGAGGAGAGTTAAGGAAAAGGACCAAAAAGGTAACAATCTCAGGATTACTGCCTGTACCACGCGACAGTGAGAGTAGGAATGGAGCGAGGTGGAGGATAAATGCGTAGCTGAAAGACTGGTGCAGAGGGCAGGGATTCAAGTTTCTGGATCATTGGGACTTCTTTTGGGGAAGGTGGGACCTGTACAGAAAGGATGGGTTGCACTTGAACCCGAGGGGGACCAATATCCTGGCAGGGAAATTTGCAAAGGTCACTGGGGAGACTTTAAACTAGAATGGTTGGGGCGAGGGACTCAAATAGAGAAAGCTAGTAGACAGAATGGGAGACAGGAAGCAGAAAAGGGAAGCACTCGGACACAAGAGGAGAAAGAAAAAAAAGGAAATAAACAGAGAAGAAGAGACGGGGGGTTTCTTAAATGTGCATATTTTAATGCTAGGAGCATTGTAAGAAAGGTGGATGAGCTTAGAGTCTGGATAGACACCTGGAAGTATGATGTTGTGGCGATCAGTGAAACATGGTTGCAGGAGGGCTGTGATTGGAAACTAAATATTCCAGGATTTCGTTGCTTCAGGTGTGATAGAATTGGAGGGGCAAGAGGTGGAGGTGTTGCATTGCTAGTCAGGGAAGATATTACAGCAGTGCTTTGGCAGGATAGATTGGAGGGCTCATCTAGGGAGGCTATTTGGGTGGAACTGAGAAGTGGGAAAGGTGTAGCAACACTTATAGGGGTGTATTATAGACCGCCAAATGGGGAACGAGAATTGGAAGAGCAAATATGTAAGGAGATAACAGATATTAGTAGTAAGCACAAGGTAGTGATTGTGGGAGATTTCAACTTTCCACACATAGACTGGGAAACACATTCTGTAAATGGGCTGGATGGTTTGGAGTTTGTAAAATGTGTGCAGGATAGTTTTTTGCAGCAATACATAGAGGTACCTACTAGAGGAGGGGCAGTGCTGGACCTCCTGTTAGGAAATGAGACGGGACAGGTGGCGGAGGTATGCGTTGGGGAGCACTTCGGGTCCAGTGATCACAATACCATTAGTTTCAATATAATTATGGAGAAGGTCAGAACTGGACCTAGGGTTGAGATTTTTGATTGGAGAAAGGCTAACTTTGATGAGATGCGAGATGATTTAAAAGGAGTGGACTGGGACATTTTGTTTTATGGGAAAGATGTAGAAGAGAAATGGTGGACATTTAAAGGGGAAATTTTAAGAGTACAGAATCTTTATGTTCCTGTTCGGTTGAAAGGAAACAGTAAAAATTGGAAAGAGCCCTGGTTTTCAAGGGAAATTGGACATCTTGTTCGGAAAAAGAGGGAGATCTACAATAATTATAGGCAGCATGAAGTAAATGAGGTGCTTGTGGAGTATAAGGAATGTAAAAAGAATCTTAAGAAAGAAATTAGAAAAGCTAAAAGAAGATATGAGGTTGCTTTGGCAAGTAAGGTGAAAGTAAATCCAAAGGGTTTCTACAGCTATATTAATAGCAAAAGGATAACGAGGGATAAAATTGGTCCATTGGAGCAACAGAGTGGGCAGCTATCTGCAGAGCCAAAAGAGATGGGGAGATATTGAACAATTTCTTTTCTTCGGTATTCACCAAGGAGAAGGATATTGAATTATGTGAGGTAAGGGAAACGAGTAGAGTAGTTATGGATACTATGAGTTTCAAAGTAAAAGAAGTACTGACACTTTTGAAAAATATAAAAGTGGATAAGTCTCCAGGACCTGACAGGATATTCCCTAGGACATTGAGGGAAGTTAGTGTAGAAATAGCCGGGGCTATGACAGAAATATTTCAAATGTCATTAGAAACGGGAATAGTCCCCGAGGATTGGCGTACTGCGCATGTTGTTCCATTGTTTAAAAAGGGTTCTAAGAGTAAACCTAGCAATTATAGACCTGTTAGTTTGACTTCAGTGGTGGGCAAATTAATGCGAAAGATACTTAGAGATAATATATATAAGCATCTGGATAAACAGGGTCTGATTAGGAACAGTCAACATGGATTTGTGCCTGGAAGGTCATGTTTGACTAATCTTCTTGAATTTTTTGAAGAGGTTTCTAGGGAAATTGACGAGGGTAAAGCAGTGGATGTTGTCTATATGGACTTTAGTAAGGCCTTTGACAAGGTTCCTCATGGAAGGTTGGTTAAGAAGGTTAAACTGTTGGGTATAAATGCAGGAATAGCAAGATGGATTCAGCAGTGGCTGAATGGGAGAAGCCAGAGGGTAATGGTGGATGGCTGTTTGTCGGGTTGGAGGCAGGTGACTAGTGGGGTGCCTCAGGGATCTGTGTTGGGTCCTTTGTTGTTTGTCATGTACATCAATGATCTGGATGAAGGGGTGGTAAATTGGATTAGTAAGTATGCAGATGATACCAAGATAGGGGCTTTGTAGGTGTGGATAATGAAGAGGATTTCCAAAGTCTACAGAGTGATTTAGGCCATTTGGAAAAATGGGCTGAAAGATGGCAGATGGAGTTTAATGCTGATAAATGTGAGGTGTTACACCTTGGCAGGACAAATCAAAATAGGACGTACATGATAAATGGTAGGGAATTGAAGAATACAGTTGAACAGAGAGATCTGGGAATAACCGTGCATAGTTCCTTGAAGGTGGAATCTCATATAGATAGGGTGGTAAAGAAAGCTTTTGGTATGCTAGCCTTTATAAATCAGAGCATTGAGTATAGAAGCTGGGATGTAATGTTAAAATTGTACAAGGCATTGGTGAGACCAAATCTGGAGTATGGTGTACAATTTTGGTCGCCCAATTATAGGAAGGATGTCAACAAAATAGAGAGAGTACAGAGGAGATTTACTAGAATGGTGCCTGGGTTTCAACAACTAAGTTACAGAGATAGGTTGATTAAGTTAGGTCTTTATTCTCTGGAGCGCAGAAGGTTAAGGGGGGACTTGATAGAGGTCTTTAAAACGATGAGAGGGATAGACAGAGTTGATGTGATCAAGCTTTTCCCTTTGAGAATAGGGAAGATTCAAACAAGAGGACATGACTTCAGAATTAAGGGACAGAAGTTTAGGGGTAACATGAGGGGGAACTTCTTTACACAGAGAGTGGTAGCGGTGTGGAATGAGCTTCCAGTGGAAGTGGTGGCGGCAGGTTCGTTGGTATCATTTAAAAATAAATTGGATAGGCATATGGATGAGAAGGGAATGGAGGGTTATGGTATGAGTGCAGGCAGGTGGCTAAGGGAAAAAAGTTGTTCGGCACGGACTTGTAGGGCCGAGATGGCCTGTTTCCATGCTGTAATTGTTATATGGTTATATGGTTATATGGAGGGGGACGTGGGGCTAAGGATAGGCAGAGGTGAAGAGATGGGTCTTGAGGCGGGATTGGAAGATGGTGAGGGACACGGAATTGCGGATCAGTTGGGGGAGGGAGTTCCAGAGCCTGGGAGCTGCCCTGGAGAAGGCTCTGTCCCCAAAACTGCGGAGGTTGGACTTGTGGATGGAGAGGAGACCGGCTGATGTGGATCTGAGGGACCGTGAGGGTTGGTAGGGGGAGAGGAGGTCAGTGAGATATGGGGGGGCCAGATGGTGGAGGGCTTTGTAGGTGAGGATAAGGATTTTGTATGTGATCCGGTGGGAGATGGGAAGCCAGTGAAGTTGTTTGAGGACTGGAGTGATGTGATGCAAGGATTTGGTGTGGGTGATGAGTCGGGCGGCTGCGTTCTGGACCAGTTGGAGTCGGTTGATGTAGGTGGAGCTGATGCCAAGGAGAAGTGAGTTGCAATAGTCCAGTCGGGAGGAGATGAAGGCATGGATGAGTCTTTCAGCAGCGGGAGGTGTGAGAGAGGGTCTAAGTTTGGCGATGTTGCGGAGATGAAAGAAGGAGGTTTTAATGACATGGCGGATGTGAGGCTCAAGGGAGAGGGTGGAATCAAAGATCACGCCAAGGTTGCAGGCCTGGGGAGATGGGGAGACAGTGGTGCCGTCGATGGTGAGAGTGGGGTTATTGATTTTGCTGAGTGTGGCTTTGGAGCCTATGAGGAGGAATTCTGTCTTATCGCTGTTGAGTTTGAGGAAGTTATGTTGCATCCAGGTTTTTATAGCTGACAAACAGGAGTTGATATGGGAGAGGGGGAGGTTGTGGGGGGATTCGGTGCCGAGGTAGATCTGGGTGTCATCGGCGTAACAGTGGAAGTCCAGGTTGAAGTGGCAGGAGTATCTGACCAAGGGGGAGGATGTAGATGATGAAGAGGAAGGGGCCCGAGTACGGAGCCTTGGGGAACGCCTTGAGTGACTGTGGCTGTAGCAGAGGTGTGGTTGTGGAGAGAGATGAAGTGGGATCTGTTGGAAAGGTAGGAATGGAGCCAGCTGAGTGCAGAGCCTTCAATGCCAAGGTCTTTGAGTCTGGTGAGCAGGATGTTATGGTTCACTGTATCGAAGGCTGCGCTCAGGTCGAGGAGGATGAGGATGTTGACGGAACCAGTGTCAGCAGAGGTGAGGAGGTCGTTGAGGACTTTGAGGAGAGCAGTTTCTGTGCTATGGAGGGGGCGAAAGCCAGATTGGAGGGGTTCAAGTAGGTTATACGCAAGGAGTAAACTCTATGCTATGACACAAAAAATAAATAAAAGGTTTATATATTTAAAAAGCATATGAGTTACTATTGTAAATGTGAAGAGATAATTATGGGTCTGATGCAAGGGCAGGGTCATAATCCAATGAGTTACAACATCCCTCAAGCCTTCTTTATGTTGTTGAAAAGCTAAAGATTGCTGGTGCAATTCACCCTGACTGTTTCTCCTTCCACAGATGCTGCTTGACCAGCAGAATGTTTCCAACATTTTTTGTTTTTCATTTTTTTATCACGTTGATTCCATTTAAAGAACATATTAAGCTTATAACAATAAACACGATGGAACGGAGAACATATGCCAAGATTAGAACAGATATAAACATTCCTGCACATTGCACCACTTTCCAGCTTTTATCAAATACTATCTCAGAGTAAACAGTTAAATGATTAATTCCTTACACTAGTGCCTTGTCCTGAGCAAAGAGCATTTTGAATTTATTTTGGTGCGTATGATTTCCGTGTCATTGTTCAAGGACGTGAATTTGAATTGAAACAACACTGTTGATGACAAATGAGCAGCTTCATCAAACCACTTGATTGTCTGTCTAGAAAACAGCTGCACACCAATACATTTCAGTCACTGCAATTTTCTCTTTGTTACCATAGCCATTTTCTATAAAATGCTGACAATTTGAATGTCTTGCTCCAATGCCAGATTAATCCTTAGGATACATTTTGTAAATCTTGCTTCCTTTGCTGATGTATCAGTTTTGGATTTCCTAACACACTGACAGTAATAGTGATGGCAGGAAGCTGCTGAGAAACATTAATGGCAGGATTCAACATACCTACAAAGAAAATTGTAATCAGCACTGGAGACAAGGAACTTCACAAAGTCATAGAGTCATACAGCATGGAAACGGGCCTTGTGACCCAAGTTGTCCATGTTGACCAAAATGCCCCAGCTATGCTCATCCCATTTAACCACATTTGTCCCATAATCCTAAAATAAAAATCATTCTCTATGATAATCCTCAACTCGTACCCCACAAGAATGTGTTTACAGCGTTTTTCTTTACTTCTTATACACCCATGACTGCAGTCAAATACAAATACAACTTACTTCACAAATTCGCAGACAACCATCATAGTGGGCCGATATCAAATAATGACGAGAAGGAGTACAGGAAGGAGATAGAGAACCTCGTGTCTTGGCGCCATGACGACAACCTTTCCCTCAATAGCAGCAAGACAAAGGAGATTGTGATCGACTGCAGGAAGCAAAGCTGTACATATACCTCTGTCTACACTGATAGCGCCAAAGTCGAAAAGGTTGAAAGCTTCAAGTTCCTCGCAATAAATGTCACCAGCAACTTGTCCTGGACCTGCCATATCAAAACAATGTACAAGAAAGCACACCAATGCTTCTACTTCCTTACGAAGCTTAGGAAGTTTGGCGTCCTCAACTACTCTCACTAATATCTACATCTGTTTTTTAAATGCCCTTTGAATTACCTGGCCTAATATGGTTTTGTATTCGGTAACTCTTTGATCAGGAAAGCCTCCATAGTTTCTTGGAAGAACTTGTCTAATTGTTAAAGCACAGATTTGTTTTTTATGCTCTGACCTATGGAAGGTTTTTGATCATTAAGAGTACCTTACTGTGAAGTAAAAGAACTTGTTCCTCTACCAGTGGCAAATGGACAGAACATTCAGACAGTATCACCACAAGAGAGTGGAAGCAGTTTGCTTGCAGTAAGATGTGACAACATTTTCACCAGGAAGCAAGGTTGCCAAACTGTCAAAGTCTAGTCCTCATCAATAAATTATTTTTCTCTCCACTCCATCCATTAAAGCCCTCCATCTTTCTATCGATGGGTTGAATGTAAAGCTTTGAGCTAGTCTCACCAAACTGTGCCGGGATTATGTCCACACAGCGGCAAGACCAGAGAGGTGCCACACCCCACGTTCACAGATCAGGTGGGGCTGTGTCAGTGAGCATGCAGGCATGGTTGGGGTACTTTGAACTGAAGCGGCCTGTGATAATTCTGCAACTATCATTCAGCACTGGTCTCTTTGCATGGACATAATGTTCCCATACCCGACAAGCATTTCAGGACTGTTGTAATTTAGCGTAAGTGCAGGGCATCTCGTTGAAGGGATGTCCCCCATTTTGACTTTGCAAACTTCCAGATGATGTTGTTTCAGGCACTGGCTTTTCTTCTATTCTCAATGCACGTGCAAATAACTGTGCAATCCAGGTAAACTGTGGATATGGATTGTTGCAGCTGAGGTTCAGCTTTTATTTGTGTCATGGTCGTGTCAGTGGAAGATATTAACTTTGACTTATTTGCATTTCTCGTGAGTTGACAAAAAGCAGAGTAGGCAGGAGCTGTCATATGTGCTCAGTCTGGACAAAGCACCCGGCTTACACTGCTACCAACAGGTCCTTGACACGGATAGTTCTGGGTGCGTTAGAACAGACTAGTTGGTCATTTATATACAGGTGAAAGATTAGGGCCAATGCACTTTCTTGGGGAAGACAGTACTGGGTTACTGTAACATGCTGAATAATCTACCCTAATAGTTGCAAGCTTAATCAATAATCAGGATAGACTTGACATTTTCACTGTCTTCCTGCTGCAATCAGCACTCAGGCTGCCAAGTATTGCCAACAGAAGTCTATTGCCAGGTGTGTACAGTTCATTAATCTCCCTGATCTTGAAGGAGTTCTACCAAAGTCATGCACAATGAACCTTGCACAATGTTCTCCCGGGTGTGACATATAGGCATCAAATTGCTACCTCTCACCAGTTCAGATCCATTGGTCTGATGTGTCGCCATAATGCAGGGAATCTTACCTGTGGCAAGCCTTCACCATGGTATTTTCAAGCTTCCCTGACATCTAAAGAAGCAATGATCAGGCTGCAGATACGATTGAAGACTACCCTATTTGGTGGTTACTCCCAAAAATTTAACTTGCACCACTGTATCTTGCACCACTTATGGTGATTGAATCCCATAACCTGGTAGTGTCAAGAAGAGTCATAGCTGACCTAGTGGAATTGGGTCCACAAGAGCATCAACAGGATACCATAGACATGTCCAGAGAAACACAGTCTCACAGTGTGGTAGCATATTCTTTTTTTGCTTGCCTTCAGCCTGTCTGTGCCGAACATATTTGCACCGAATCCTCTCTGCGTGCACGTGATCCATATCCCTCCATTCCCTGCATATCCATGTGCCTATCTGCAAGCCTCTTAAATGCCATTGTCGCAACTTCCCCTCCCACCACCCCTGGCAGCTGCTCTTGCCATCAATGCTTTGATCCCAAAATAAAATGAGGAAAAATTATTTTACTCTGCAAGGTGTTGGGAATCTATCCAGAACTGTCATTTTCCGGGGCATTCCCTGATGATGATAAATGTGAAATCTAATGTAACGTGGGTTTTGCTCCCTGGGTCCTGAATGGAGTGAGATGAGTGTAATGGATACAGGTCTGGAGGCCATGAAAGGATGTCTCAAGGTCAAATTGTATGGGTGACTTTGACTTGCACATCACACAGCTATATTCACCCACACAAAGCATCATTATGCCAATACCTGTATCTTGAAAAACCTCATTAATGCCCTGCCGCAAATCCCACACTTAAAATTAACATTGGTTCCACCATTTATAAGCTCTAACTTAACCTATCCCCTTTTTTGCACAACATTTCCACATATATTTTTCCTAGCTTCATCCCTTAATGGCATTCGCAGGTTCAGCTTCCTTCCATTGAAAAAAACAGACCACAATTTTGATCTATGTTAATACAGTTGCATATTATCCCAAACTTGGATGCACTTGAAACAATCAGGGGGAGAAACATTGATGAAAACAAAAGGATTAGAATAGTTTGCAGCTGGAGCGGCATGTAGCAGATAACATTTTATGTGATGAAATGCAATGCACTAAACCTGCAGAGGATAATGAACGGTAGTAATATAGATACATGAGATTATTTTAATGGATAAGAAACAGGTGCGTAATGGTGAGTTTAAATGAGTCACCAGATTAGCATCATGAAACAACAAGGTAAATACCATCTTGGGTGGATTCACAGACCACAGCCCAAATCAGGATGTAATTACAAGGATAAAGTCCTGGTTTGCGGATGTGCTATGGGCCAGTTCTTGTGGTATGATGATAAAGATTCCCTTAGAGTAGTTCCATTGCAAGGTAAATAGCTGAGCTAAATTTAGACTTTAGACTTTAGAGATACAGGGTCGAAACAAGACCTTCGGCCCACCGAGTCTGCGCCGACCAACAATTACCCCATACACTAGCACTATCCTTTAGGGACAACTTACATTTTTACATAAGTCAAGTATCCTGCAAGCCTGAATGTCGTTGGTGTGTAGGAATAATCTGGAGCACCTGGCGAGAACCCACACTGTCACAGCGAGAACGTACAAACTCCATACAGAGTATCACCCATAGTCAAGATCTACCACGGGTGTCTGGCACTGTGAGGCAACAATATCGCTGCGCCAATATGCGGTCCATTATGATACAATGATGCTGAAACTGACATACAGTATTTGGAAGGAGAATAGTCAGCAGTGATCCTATTGAATTGTTCAAGATGAAAGGATACAGTATGAATCAAAAACATTTACTTCATTCAGTATGTAGAAACAAAGAACTGCAGATGTTGGTTAATACACAAAAGGATACAATGTGCTGGAGTAACTCAGCAGGTCAGGCAGCATTTCTGGAGAACATGGACTGGTGACATTTTGTTTTGAGACCCTTCTTCAGACTTCAGTGTTTCTTTTAAAATACATTTCAAATTGTTAGCAACCCACCCCACTTCTAAACCAAAGAACCCCCTCAATCATTAGTGTAAAAATTGACTCATCGTAATCTATCCCATGAAAGGTTTGCTGGTAAAATCACAAACCTATTTACATTCTGAAAGAGAATGGGCAGATGTTGATGTACACCGGATTTCAGCAAGAAATGGCCAACATACAAGTATTTGCACAATGAGGAAATGTTGCATCCATCTGATGTAGTTAAAATTAGCAACGCTCCATCAATCAGGATCTCCCTGGAAAATGCACTATTTCCAAATTAGAAGCTTCCGATATCTTTACTATGTAAGGTATCCATGAGGAACAAGTGTCAAGTGTGTGACACATGGAAATGGGGGGCCTCACCCTGGTTTCAGGTCTAGAAAATAATCCATAATAAGGCTGCCCAAGAAGAGCTAGGCGACATGCCTCATACTGACCGGAGGCCCTGATGTCAGTGGTGATAAAGTGCTTTGAGAGGTTTGAGAGATTTGATATAATGCATATCAATCCCTGGCTTAATAAGGGCTTGGACCCACTACAATTCACCAATCAACAGGGGACACAACCTTATTGGCACTCCATTCTGCCTGAACTACTTGGACAATAAGAAATATATGTCAGTCTGTTGTTCATAGACTACAGTTTGACATTCAATACCGTTCAACCTTCTAAATATATAACCAAATTCAGAGAATTTGCTCATTTCTATGCAATTGAAATGTCGACTTCCTCATCAGCAGATTCAGAATGCATTGGCAACACCACTTTCTCCTCGATTCCCATCAGCACAGGAGCATCTCAAGACTGTGGTCTCAGTCCCCTGCTCGACACTCTCCATGCCCATGACTGTATAGCCAGACACAGCTCCAATGTCATCTTTAAATTCGCCCTTTGATATCACCGTAGTTGGATGAATAACAGGTAACGGATGTGTCAGATTACAGGAGGGAGATTGACAATCTGATTGAATGGTGTCAGAACACCAATCTTGCTCTTAATCTTAGCAGGAGCTGATTGTGGACTTCACGAAGAGAAAGTCAAGAATCCACAAACCTGGCTTCATTGACAGCATGAAGGGTGGAGATATCCAACAGCTTCAACTTCCTCTGTGTTCACTGAGAGATCTGTCCTAGGACCAGCTCATAGATACAATCACAAAGAAAGCTCATCAATGTCTTTGTAGATACAAAGACTGCTGATGCTGGTTAATGCACAAAAGGACACAAAGTGCCCAATGCCTACTGGACCATTTTAACTCCCCTTCCCATTTCCACACTGACCTTTCTAAGAGTGAGGCCACACACAAACTTGAGGAACAGCACTATATATTCCGCTTGGGTAGCTTACAACCCAACGGTATAAACATTGAATTCTCCGATTTCAGGATGGAATATTGTGAGCAGTTTTAGGCCCCATAACCAAGGAGGGATGTGCTGGTGTTGGAGTGAGAAGTTTAGGAGAACAATCCTAGGAAAAGATTGGGTTCATGTATATGTTGGGTTTGATTACTCTGGGTCTGCATTCGCTGAAGTTTAGAATGATGAGGAGCATCTCATTGCAAATTTACCGAATAATGAAAGGTCTAAATAAAGTGGATGTGGAGAGGATGTTTCCAGTAGTGGGAGAGTCTAGGACCCAAGGGCATAACCTCAATATTAAAGGACGTGCCTTTGGAATGGAGATGAGGAGGAATTTCTTTAGCCAGAGGGTTGTGAATCTGTGGAATTCATTGCCACGGACAGCTGTGGAGGCCAAGTCGTTGAGTATTTTAAAAGCAGTGATTGATAGGTTCTTAATTAGTAAGGCCATCAAAAGTTACGGGGAGAAGCCAAGAGAACGGGAATGTTAGGGAATATACTGTAGATCGACCATAATTGAATGGCAGAGCAGAATCGATGGGCTGAATGGCCTAATTCTACTCCGATGTCTTATGATCTTATAATGTTCTGCTGGTGGCATTGATTGCTTACACAATTGAGCTAAGGTTCAGCAGCAGGGAGGAGCATCCAGGTGGTTGGGGGGTTTGTGGGAACAAGGGGACAAATGACAAGTTAGAGATTTTAAAGATAATCTTTCTGTAGGAGGGTTCTTTTGCCTGGTGTTAGGCAAAGCTGCTCTAATTCACACCATTGAGGACCTCACGTCTTATGAAGGCTGTTTGCTGGCCACAAGTGCATATGGATATTTCAGAAATTATGGTAAAATGGGGATTATAATTAATTGATAATACTGTAGATGCACATTTATGTTGCCCCAATGGAGGGCCCAGAACAAATTTAGTGTTCTCAAGAATTGCATAGAACATATCTGATTGTATTGGGCAAAGGGCAGCATAAATTGATAAAAATGCTAATGAGAGCTACAAAGGGATAACTTGATAAGAGATTCGGGAAGAATAACAAAATCAACACAAAACGCTTTTCAATTATATTTGGACATAATGGGTGGTCAAAAGAAATACAGGCCCCTTAAAAATGGATAATGAGAAAATTGCAAAGGAAAACAATGAAATAATAGACATGATAAATTCCCATCACTGTTTTTTTCAAGAGGATACCATGCCCAGATTCTGATGAACCCATCTAGGGCCTGATCATGGTGAACTGGGTTGTCACCTTATGAGCAAGCTGACTCCATGCAGCCACAATTACTTGAGCTACATGTGAAGGGCAATCACACTGCCCTTTGCATCCTTGTGTTGGATGATGATGTAGATGGCGACTGGGCCTCTGACAGAATAGGCCAGAGGTCCTGGGGACATACCTGACAGGCTTTGGCAGAGGCAAAGTTGTAGGTGCACTTTGTCTTATCACGGCTGTCATTGAAGTAAGCAGGTTTCAAACCTCTCATGCACAGAGAAATTTACAAACTAAAACTAAGTGAATAACTTTCAAAAAATTGCTGTTCACAACTAAAAATATATTGAATGAAAAGTATTTAACAATTAAAAATGTCAAAGTTATTTTTTCAGAAAATGTATTTTCCTGTTTTCCTCCTAATCTGAAGGCTGAGAATCCTCATTGAAATAGTTTCCGATCTTACCCAAGTCTGGTCTGATTCAGGATCTGTGCACCAATTACTGAGTGCAGTGCTTGGGATTCCAAATCAGTCCACAAGAAGTAGACTCAAACAGTGTGTACATTATTCTGGGACTTCATTCATATTGATTGAAGAAACATAGATAGGCAGATGCTGGTTAGTGTACAAAAGGACACAAAGTGCTGGAGTAACTCAGTAGGTCATGCAGCTTCTCTGGAGAACATGGATAGGTGACGTTTCAGGTTACGTCTGAAGAAGGGTCTCAACTCAAAATGTCACCTATCCATGTTCTCCAGAAATGCTGCCCGACCCGCTGAGTTAATCCATCACTTTAATGTCCTTGTTTTAAATTGAATGGTTAGATATTCAGAACCACTGGCCAACATTAGCCATATTGAATCAGGAAGGAGGACTTGTCCAAATGAACAAAACAACAATAGTTGTCAAAATAACTAAATATTGATGCATTTCCAGGATCAGTTTTGCTACCCAGAACATAGTAAGTGCCTCACCATAATCTTCTAATATTCCTTTAATTCAGGAGCCATGTGTTTAAATTGTAAAACAGTACTCTGCTCAATACTCTCCTCTTTAAAAAGTTGAGAAAATTATAAACCATTCCACCTTGCATGCGTTGTTGAGAAATTACTTGAATGTACAAGTATACATAGTGTGTCTGAACATTTTGAAAATGTTCAAGGGTAGCTCATGCATGACAAATCTGATTGAATTCTTGGGAAAGGTAATGAAACCAAGAGCGAACATGGAAACCTATGAACGTTTGTTTATAACGAATCCAGAAGGTTGCCAATGCCTCTCAAAAGGAAGTCAACTTAGATTGAAGTTCATAGAATCAAAGACAGATTATTGATGGGCTAGCAATGTGGCTGTGCAATATGTCAGTGAGCATGGATAATGGGCAGGTATTCAAATTGGCAGGATGTGGCTGGTGGTGTCCTACAAGGAACAATGCTGGGGACATATCCATTCATCACATTGATGAACAACTTAGAATATGAGATAGCCCTGTATCCAAGTGTGCCTCTGGAATCAAGATACTGTAGGGGAGTTGAGAGCATTTGGTTGCAAAAGAAGACCAATAGAATAAACAAGCAGAGGTTTTACTCTCTGGAATTTGGAAGATTAAGGAAAATAAACTCAGAGACAATATCTACTTATGCTCTATTTTCTTCTGACTTAAGTCCAGTTGTATGCTCTTTATATTTTGCCTGCTCATTTTCTTTCAAATATTTATTGTTGTTCTTTATAAATCTGCAGTGTATCCCTTCTTCATAACTGTTTCTGGTTACAAATTATTTGGACATCAAATCAGTGATTCTATCCTCTCATTTAAATGATTTTCTTATACCCTCAAGTTAGCGACATGATAGAAATGTTTTGGTTTCATAATTTACCTTGCAAAGATTCCTCATCATTTTGAATATTATTTTTAGAAATTATTTCAACGAACTATTCGAATGGAAGAAGCTGCTTTCTGTAAGTATTTGATGCACAAAATGGCATATTAAAATGTAGCAGAACCAGAGCCCACAACAATGTTCTATGGAGCATAAAGACCAAGGAATGATAAATGTTTGTAAGGGACATTAGTAATTCAACTAGTAATTCAAAGGCTACCCATGAAGATACACACAAAATGCTGGAGTAACTCAACGGGCCAGGCAGCATCTCTGGAGAAAAGGAATAGGTAACGTTTTGGATCGAGACCCTTCGTCAGGAGTCTGAAGAAGGGTCTCAACCTGAAACATTCCCCATAACTTTTGGGCAACTCCAGCATTTTGTGTCTATCTTCGGTTTAAACCAGCATCTGCAGTTCCTTTATACACACTACCCGTAAAGATGTTGCTTCACTTCCTCCATTGCTGTGGAACTAGCACATGAAATCTGATTACATCAGTTTTCAGAAAGACAGAATGGCACTGTGGCATAACTAGTTCAGGTGCCACTTCACCAGTCTAGACCCCAGGTTCACTCCTGATCTTGGATGCTTTCTATGTGGAGTTTGCATAGATGGAGTTTGCATTGTGATCACATGGGTTTCCTCCAGATGCTCCAGTTTCCTCCACAACTTTAAAGCATGTTGGTCAATAGATTGATTGGCCACTGTAGATTGTCCCTTGTATGTAGGTGAGTGGCTGAACTGAGATGGGGTTGAACAAAATGTGGGAAGTAAAAGTCAGTGTATAATTAGTAGGTGAATAGAATTGTTCAATGGGCTGAAATGGCCTTCTTTTATGTCTTACAGAAATGTGAAAGATGGTTGAGGGGAATCTTGAGGTGGACTGGGCCTGCTGCAAGAGGTCATTGGGTATACCAGGGCCAATCTACAATAGCCAATTAACCTACCAACCCACCTGTCTTTAAGATGTGGACGAAACTGGAGGACCCAGAGCAAATCCTCAAAACTCAATGATGGTGTCCAAAGCACTTAGTCTCATTTAACAGCATGGATTTCGATTGAAATAACACACCAGGCCACTGCACTACACCAAATACCTTTAGTCCCAGTTTCTCACACTAGAGACTACGAATCATGTTATCCTTATTGGTGTAAGATGCCCAATCAAAAATATAATGGCCAGCGTCTAGTTTTAATGGTGACACTGTGGCAAATGTGCTTTATTGTGTAGGAAATCAAACAATTGAAACATACAGTAATCTGGAGATTATAATCCAAAATACCTTGCTGCTGTGTGGGCTGCACTGTCAGAAGCACCTGATAAAATCAATATGTAAAGATATGTGACTGTGTGGTGTTGGGAGATTCACCCTCTAGTTAACACCAGAAAATCTTAGGACTGCTGCATTGTGGAATGAGCTGCCAGAGGAGGTAGTTGAGGTAAGTACAATAACAGACATTTAGACAGGTACATGGAGGGGTTAGAGGGATACGGTGCCACATGTGGGCAGATTGGATTAGTATAGATGGGGCATCTTAGTCGGCGTGGGAAAATTGAGCCAAAGGGCCTGTTTCCATGGTGAATGGTTCTATGGTATTAAAGGTTAAATTAGTTTCTAAAGGCATTAAAGTGGTTACTAATGTCAAACAATCATTCTAACCTTCAAATGTAATACCTTTTACAATTTGTGGAGTCTTATTCCTTCAAAGGATAGTATGTTTTGAATATTTTCCCCTTGACACAGGCTTGTTAGTTTAGTAATTGATTGTTTCGAGACAAGAGCTATGCCCATATAACTCAGCCAGGTCAGTAGGCAAACAACAAACGAGGCACAGGACTTGAATCTGCTTAAGGTTGTTGGAGTTTAAGTGGAGAAAGTGCACACATTTGTTTTGGTGCAAAGATAGGCACTGTTAGGTTGTTTAGTTTCACTAATTTTAATTAGGATTAAAAACTATTTTATGACAAGACTTTTGTGTAAATTTGTCGTTCGTGTCTGTCAAGGTCCTTTAACTTTGAGAAGCAAAGCAACTAGACGTTACATTCAGCACTTCAGATGCCCTGGTGCCTCTTCTACATTATTCAGTGGGTTGAGGGATGATATTCAGGGAGGCAAAGCAAGAGCAGGCAGGACCTCTTCAAGCAGATGAGAAAGAGTAGAAGGAAGAGATTGGCCAAGACAATTCAGCAGAAGCAGCAAACTATTCATGACAGAGATGCCTGAGATACCCCCATCATTGCATGTTTCACTTAGACTCCATTAGCCAACACATCTGAAATACATCTGCCAAATAAGCTTGAACCCTTAGCATTCTCTTCTATAAATCAGTCTGAAAGTCTCCTCTGCCCACCCACGTATCCCTGCTTCTCAAAGTTAAAGGACCTTGACAGATATTAACCACAAATGTACACAAAAATCTTGTCATAAAATAATATTTAATCCTAATTAAAATGAGTGAAACTTAACGCCCTGACAGTGCCTATCCTTGCACCAAAACAAATGTGCTCTCTCTCCTCTTACACTCTCACGGTTTAAGTCAAAGGTCTTTGGTCAGATCCTTGCCCAGACTACTGGGATGATCTTGGCGTCATGAAAGTACCCTCTGATCTGACTCTCTTTAACAGCTGCTGCACAACCGGGTTTACTGATCCAATGCGGCTGTGCTACTGCTCCAGCTTTATACACGTTAAATCAAAGCGAACCCATCACCCTAAACATGAACAGACCACCAATTCCGTTTACTGTCACTATTTCAATCATCTCACTTGGTTCGGACAGCTCGTTGTCCATAGGTTTCAACAAACTGAGGGAAGCATTTCAGAAGCATGCGTTTTATTTTAAGCATGCATGTCAGAAATTTGGAGTTTAAAAAAGTCTAAATTTTTTCTCCGGTTTTCCTTGCACTAAAATATCATTCCATCACGACCACTAACTTTCAGCACCTGGTGGTGGATCTTCATTAACGAGGCTGAACTACTGTAAAAGTCATTCGCAAATAGATGGGATGGTCCTGCCTTTACCCAATGCAGGCGCACGTTTACTAACTGGAATCGTAGCATAGGGGCCTGGGGTGTGGATCTCCCACCTCACCCTCCACCCACCCCCTCCCACCTCATCCCCCACCCCTCGGGTCAGTACTGCGCCGACTTTCAGCGATACAGTAGGTGGTGCAATCACCAAACGTACAATCCGGGAACTCACTTTTTCGTGCATTTTCGCCTGTGTTGGTAATTTCCATGAACTGGTCTTAAAAAAGAACTTTCGAGGCGGTATTGTCTTTAAAAATTAAGATTGAAACAAATGTTATAAAACATGTGTTGACATGGGGAAGTGAAACACTGGGTCATAGGACTATGTTGTGAAATCCCTCGAAAGCCTCAACTTCTGTTTTCATTAAGAAAGATGCCAGTTGCTGAATAATACTTTATTGGGGCAGTTGGTGCAGTTGGGGATTAGTAACATATGAACAAGTGTTTCAGTAATGTCGGGACGTTTATGTTGGGACGGTGCAAGAGTTGTAAACGACAATGATAGTATAAACCTTAGTAGAAACTGCAATAAAAACAGCTCCAGGTATCGAGCGATTATGTATCGTGATAAAGGTTTGCTCCTATTCTGTCCGTTTCCATATGCACAATGTCATAGATTAAGGTGAAATTATACAAAACTTCCTGTAAAGATGAACTCTCACTTCTGGAAGTTGAGGGGGTGTTTCACCGCCCTCCATTCCCCACCGGAGCTCAGCACCGGGGACCCTGGTGGTAAAAAGGCGGGCGGCTGCCTGTTGCTACAGCAGCTCCTGGATGGTTCACGTTCCTGTGCAGTCGGCTCTCTGTTGGAGTGGAGGGCGATCATATCCTGGCCCGCGGGTCTCTCTCTCCCCCACACTCGCGCATCCACTCTCTCCCGATCCACGAGTTACTGTCATTCCTGCAGTAACTCGAATCGTTAACATTTTTTCCCACATGGTCAAGGTAACGAGCAGACATTGACTTGCACGGAGAGCGAGGCAGCCGTGGGGAGCTGGCAAAGTCAGCTTGGAGTTGCACAGAATGGGGGTGTGGAGCTGAATCTTTGCCGGCAGTGTCACTCAGTAAGGCGGGAGGGGGGAGGTCCAACGTCAGTCCCGTGGAGTATAAATCGGAGGGGTGAACGCCGCCCGGGAGGGCGACTGTACGCCGTGTGAGTCGGGGAAGGGGCAGCTTCTGTCTGCGCGGAGAGTCAGACGTGATTCTCTCGCTGTGGAGGAGCGTCGGCTTCACGTCAGCGCCGGCGATGGTGTGGGGCTGAGCTATTTTCAATGCTGAGTCCCTGCCCATCTGTCCGTGTCTATGTGGGACAGAGAGAGCGGAGGCGCGGAGCGGGGCTGGCTGCGAGAATCCACAGGCGGGGGCTGAACGAGGAAATGCGAGGCGGCGCGCTGGGGGCAGATCAGAGACGGAGGCAGACCCAACTTGGCCCCAGCCATCGGTGAGGAGCGAGGAGAGCTCCCCGACCCAAGATGACACTGGTGGCAGAGGAAAACATCGACGAGTCGGTGGCGTTGGCCACGTTTTCTCAGGGCAGCTGCGACCCCGAGCTGCTGGGGCAAGAGTGCTGCGAGCGGGCTCTCATCAACATCTCGGGGCTGAGGTTCGAGACACAGCTGAGGACCCTGGCCCAGTTCCCCGACACCTTGCTCGGCGACCCGCGGAAGAGGATGCGCTACTTCGACCCGCTTCGCAACGAGTATTTCTTCGACAGGAACCGGCCCAGCTTCGACGCCATCCTCTATTACTACCAGTCGGGCGGGAGGCTGAGGAGACCCGCGAACGTGCCCGTCGACATTTTCATGGAGGAGATTAAATTTTACGAGATGGGGGAAGAGGCCATCGACAATTTCCGCGAGGAGGAAGGTTTCATTAAAGAGGAAGAGCGCGTCTTGCCGGCCAACGAGTACCAGCGGCAGGTTTGGCTGCTGTTCGAGTACCCGGAGAGCTCAGGCTCCGCCAAGGGCATCGCCATCGTGTCCGTGCTCGTCATCCTCATCTCCATCATCATCTTCTGCATGGAGACCCTGCCCGTGTTCCGCGAAGATGCGCGCCTGGAGCCCAGGACGGTGGCCGTCAATGGCACCGACACGCTGGGGACAAACATATTCACCGACCCCTTCTTCATCATCGAGACTCTCTGTATTGTCTGGTTCTCCTTCGAACTGTTGGTGAGATTTTTCTCGTGTCCCAGCAAATCCACCTTCTCCAAGAACATCATGAACATCATAGACATCGTGGCCATCATCCCCTATTTCATCACCCTCTTCACTGAGTTGGTCTACCACCAGTCCAACGGGCAGCAGACCATGTCCTTGGCCATCCTCAGGGTCATCCGGCTGGTTCGCGTCTTCCGCATCTTCAAGCTCTCCAGGCACTCCAAGGGTCTCCAGATCCTGGGCCAGACCCTGCAGGCCAGTCTGAGGGAGCTGGGTCTTCTCATGTTCTTCCTCTTCATCGGTGTCATCCTCTTCTCCAGCGCCGTCTACTTCGCCGAGACGGACGACCCGGACTCTAGCTTCTCCAGCATCCCAGACGCTTTCTGGTGGGCAGTGGTCACCATGACCACCGTAGGCTACGGGGACATGCACCCCATCACCATCGGAGGTAAGATCGTGGGGTCCCTGTGCGCCATCGCCGGGGTGTTGACCATCGCGCTGCCCGTGCCCGTCATCGTGTCCAACTTCAACTACTTCTACCACAGGGAGAACGAGCATGAGGAGCAAGTCGAGTACATGCACATCAGCAGCGGGCAACAGGCGAACTCCATGGGGCAGCTCAAGGCCAGCGACCAGTCCCTCAACAAGAGCGAAGCGGAAGACAACGTGGACGCGTTGATCAATGATCATCAGTACCCCGACTACACCCCCATCAAACAGAGGTCGTCAGACAACCAAACCAGGAAAACATTCACCGACGTATGATGGGCGGGAGGGACGGAGCGGGGACTGAAAAAATCTCCATCAAGTCACGTTAACAACAGACATTTTCTGATGTTCAGCCTCACTATCCCACGGAGGCTGAAAATTGTACAAACACATTCGTGGCAGAATTAGATCTCGGCGGTGGAAATGCGTCGGATTGTTCAACACTGTTTTAGCTTTACGATCAACATGTTAAATTGTCGACATTTTCTGCGGTTTCCTCTAAGGAGACCGCCGCTTGTTTTTGCTTTGATTTACACAGCCCGTTATTCTACTTTCAGCTGATCTTTAAAGCATACCAGCTAAATTGAATTAAAAAAAAAACCCAGACTGAAGAAGGGTCTCGCTACAAAGATGCTGCCTGTCCCACTGAGTTACTCCAGCAATTTGTGTCTACCTTCGATTTATACCAGCATCTGCAGTTCTTTCCTACACAAAAGCCCAGACCAAATGTATTGTTTCACCGATCCCAGTGATTCTGTGCCGGGCGGGGGTTCGGGGATTTCGATAGCGAGCGTGTGTGTTTCCACGGGGAAGTGGGTTTAGTCCCCACGCCCACCCTTCGCCACCTCAGCGGAAAAACGCCTGACCCCAAGGGGCAAGAAACAATGCTTCAGGATTTTTAAACCGGTTGGAAAACGATTGCAAAGAAAGCGGAGGCGGCAGAGCGAGGAATCAAATAGCAATCAGAGAAAGAGAGAGAGAGGAGCACAAGGTGGATCACGAACGAGAACAAACAGCTTCTGGTACAATGTCAGAAATGAACGCCCAAATTGCAACGACTCCACCATTCAACTGACCCCGACCCTCCGGAGGTTTTGTCAAGCACTTTTCATTAGAATAGCTAATAAATTCGATCAATTCGACGTGCCATCGCCCCTCTCCAAGCTCCACGGGCGGAGAGCGGGCTAAAGCCCCTTCGCTTGTTCACCATCAGCGACATTGTGTTTTTTTTTAATATCGAAGTTCGCATTTGTGAGGAAAGGGGGATCGGTACGTTAAAGCAACGGTGGCTGTGCTTGCATTCGTGCCATTTTGTGCTGCTCCCGCGGTTCCGCTTGCTCGCCAGCCCTACTCCTCCTGAGAGGACGAGCGTGGCCGAGGAGAGACACAACAAGGACACGTGTGAGCTCCGGCTGCGCCGCCGACTCGTCAGCACCTCCCCGTGGCGTCGGCGGTCGGCATAGCAACCGCCTTCTCGCCCGCCGGCCCGAGCTGTCAATGAGAACAAACCCTTCACAACTGACTGCGTTATTCTACAAAAGCGCCCAAACATCGCTGGCTGCAGCCTCTAGACAATGTATCACTGCCGTGGAGCAGGATCGAATTATTCTCTATCCAATGGCTCAACGTGTTACAATTTAGCTCCCAGAACGACACAACTAACGTGTTGTAAACCAGCATCTGCAGTTCCTTGTATATCTCCAATTCAGCCCAACCTTGACTCTGTTTTAACAGCGCAGCTGTGCATCGAAACCAACGTGAATACATTTTACTTTGCGAATAATCAATCGCTATTTTTCAATTACAAACTGGCAAAATTTATCAATTGAAATTATTTCCAACCGTTACTGACTTTAAGGACAGAAATGTTGGCGTAACGCAGCAGGTCAGGCAGCATCTCTGGAGAACACGGACAGCTGGCGTTTCGGGTCGGGACCCTTCTGTATCTGAAGAAGCCCCGATCCGAAACATCACCTATCCATGTTCTCCAGAGATGCTGCCTGACCCGCTGAGTTACTCCAGCACTTGATGTCCTTTTGTGTATTAACCAGCATCTGCAGTTCCTTCTTTCGACATTACTGATTTAAACCCCAGCACAGGGATCCTCGTGTGTGTCCTGACAAATTGCCTGACAAGTAGCCACATTGACCCTGCCTATTGGCGAGCGGATTTCTGACAAACTCACGACCGGCGGATTGCTGTGAAATCGAGGGGCCAAATCCGACGTGAAGCAGCCCAGTTAGTCGTAGTTAGTTCGCGCCCTAGTCACAGACTGTACGGGAATTCCACGTGGAGAGGGGAGCCAACTCTCACTGGAATTCGGAACCGAAGTCCCTCGGGAAAAGGACGAGGGACGCTCCCTTTGATCATTTCAAGACTTTCAGTGTCGGAACACACATTGGGGAACTTGAAGCAATGACTGATAATTCCTTAGCGAACTCTGACCGATCACCAGACGCGACCCAGTGGGCCACTGAGCTGCTTGAAATTCCCAAGTCCGTTGTGAAGGCCTCGGGAGGTCTCAGGAAAGGACTAAACGCAGCCAAATAGCTTCGCATGCCACACAGGGGGACGGAGAGGTTTCCAGTCACCGGGAAAACCAAGAGACATGGAGTGGCCAGTTTGTGACGGCACGGTGTGAGGTGAGTGCAATCGTTCCACGGTCACAATTACAACGTCAATATCACTTGTCTCCTTGCACAGTTATAGCTCACCAACTTCGCTAAGTCTGTAGTTTCGCTATAAGGAAATATGGCTGGTAAAAGTAAGTGCGATTTGTTTAAATATTGTGTGTGCCTTTTCCACAATGTGGATTTCAAAAGGAAATAAATATAAAAGTGCAACGTTTCTAATGTTCCAATCCCTTGAATTGCAGTTGAGCCCAGATTTCTCACTTGCCAATTCGGGATGGAATTAGGGCAACGGGGCAGCACCAGACTTGATTGTAAATTTAGGAGTGTTTCTAAAGGAGGCAAAGGATAACCTTTTGTCCTCTGAGGGATGTAAATGTCGAGCATTCTCCGTCTGGAATGATTCCCGCTGACGACATTGCTAACAATACCAGGTCTATGTATATTTGTGTCTTGTTCGGATGGATGGAAACGATTCCGTAGGGAATCCTTGCTATCTTCTCTCAAACAACCCACGGAAATATCGGTTCCTTGCTCAAGTAACTCGTTGATTTCGAGGTAAGGGTTTGCCCTGAGGATGTGAATTGTGTACATTTTATTACAGCACCTTCGGTATCTTTAGTATAAAGGCAATGGGAGTATTTGTACAGATATTTTTGCCCATTTCTCATGTTCTGGTCAAGGATTTGCAGGATTCTTGGATATGGAAGGACTCACCACCATGGCTCAACACTGGACAAACTCCACCAATCCCCCTCTGCTTTACTCCCCAGTAGCCATGATTTGTTTTAAATCCCTCCTATATTTATCCAATTTATTTTTGAAAGCAATGATTAAATATGGTGCCACTTCTCTTTCCAAATTCCCAATGTGGACAGCTCAGAGATGCCATCAACACAAACAGGTTAACTATTCTGGGAAATTGTAACTGGTGAGAGCTGTGTGAGTTCTCAAATGTGGCGTATTATTTAATTTCTATAAAATGAGCTTAAAGCGGAATGTAACATTTTTACCTGGTTTATACTTTGAAAATGTAGAATTAATTAATCAGGGGTTTGGATTCTTGTTACGTACAGTGCAATGGAGCATATTTTTAGGTTAAAATTCTCTCTCTGAGGCATTATGTTATACATACAGCAATACCTGATTAGGATATTGTGTTGTATATTCCTGGTCCACCTGGTGGAGTCAGTATAAGCAAGGCATTTGATGCTGCTGCAGTTATAAGTGAATTAAAATGGGATATCTGTGACTGAATGGGTTACAGCAGTACCTTTTGGCATTTTCTGTCTGCATTGGAATGAAACAAAGGAAAAATCTCTCAATGAAAGATGAAAGATTCCATTGGGTACAAAACCATTGAGAAGAATTGAAAAAGTGGTATCATTCAAAGTTTTAGAGCTGCATAGACCGATTATTTGGTTTGAAAAATAAATATAGATTGAACAAGGACTATCTTTGCACAAGTATTTGGGGAAGCATGATGGCATTGGTGCAATGGGCCTAGGAGTACTGACAATGATAGAGAGTTATTACATGTTTTAAAGGTAGAGAATTGATAAGGATAGCATACTTGGTGACCAATTTTAATAGGAATATTTTATATATTGCTTATTTGCAAACTCTCAGTGTGCATGTCATGCTATGGCTTTCTTTAGAATTGGTGTAAAGGTATCAAAAGTGTGGGTTGTGAAAACAGCTCTGATTTTCAGTCATCCAAATTTTCACTCGCCATATAGCTTAAGAAACAGATGAATTTAGATTGTTTTGGTGTGAAGCATTGGGGGGCAGTCAGAAAAGCATGCACTCATGTGTATTTGTAGATAAACACAAAATGCTGGAATAACTCAGCGGGATCTCTGCATAGAGGAATGGGTGACATATCGGGTCGAGATCCTTCTTCAGACTGAGCTTCAGGGGAGGGGGGAGTACAGAGATAAGGAAGTGTAAGAGATCAAAAGAGATGCAGATGTAGAATATACCTATTTTGTAGTCCTGGTTCCCAACTTCCACTAGCCTTTGTGTAATCAAGGACTTCCTTACATCATTCCTAAGGTATATGTCCCTTTGTTTGAACTCTTTCCTTCAGAGGAGACAGTACATCTTCATCTCCCCTGCAAAATCCAGTCATCTTAATCTCTTTTATTCATTTTTTTAAAATCAAGGGAATATAGTGTGTGTTTTAATAATATTTGATAATGTATGCTTATCATTAATTAAGCATCTTAGGCCTAGAAGATTTCTTTTCAAAATCTTTCTTTTTTAATGTTGGTTTTATGATCAGTTGCTGATCAGTTTAAATATCACATGGATGTCAGAAAGGAGGAATTCAATACAGTGCCACATTTCCCATCTTCTTTGATTTCTTCTGTCCTGGAACATGATGTTCAGATAAAGTTATTCATTGACAAGAAAATCTCTGACAGAATTTTGAAAAAAAAAGTTTCTGAAATCAATTCCACAAAATCATACAATGAAATTCCTGAAATATTGATCCATAAATTGTTAATGATTCACTTAATCATCATAATCATAATCATACTTTATTAGCCAAGTATGTTTTGCAAGGAATTTGATTTGCCATACAGTCATACCAATAAAAAGTAACAGAACACACACAATACATTTTAACATAAACATCCACCACAATGTCTCCTCCACATTCCACTGCGAAAAAAAGTTAAATCTCTCCCTTCTTTGTCTTCCAGCGGTTGGGGGCCTCTAACTTACCATTGACGGGATGATCTTATTCCCCCGTAGCCAGTGGCGGGCCCTCCTTGTCGGGGCGATCAAGCTCCTGCATCGGGGGTGAATCTCAGCTCTCCCGCGCCGGGCAATCTACCCCGAGCTGGGTCTAGTCGAACGTCGTGCGGCTTTTGGAGCTTCCCGACGTCGGTCTCAACTCGAGACTGCGAGCCCTTGATGTTAAAGTCCGCAGGCCATGGTTTGAGCGTCGATCCAAGGCAAGGAATCGGCTCTGATGGTCAGTCCCTAGCAAGGCCTCCAGCTCCACGGTTAGGCTGCAGAGCGACCGGAGATACAATCTGGATTGATAAGAAATACATCTATTGCTGCTCCTGAACACATCATCAGTGATGTAACCTGGGGTCATTGGGTGTTTTGGGTCTTTCAACATCAGACACCCTCACCCAGGTGACCCAGCCGTGGTTGATCAGACCACGACTTGTGTTCAGGTGGCATTCGCTCCTCCCCATGGATCTCCTCTCCTGATCCAGAGCCATCTCGAGGCCTTCTCCGCTGCCTCTGTGGTGCTCTTCTCCTCTCCATTCTGTTGATGCCCAGCGCACTCAAGGCTTTGTAGAGTGATTGCCCTGCAAAACCTCTGCAGCCAACCTCGATGGGCATACACCCTTGCCTTCCAGCCCTGCTTATGGCAGTCTATGACCAGCTCTTCGTACTTGGTCATCTTCCTCTCATGGGCCAGTAATCGCATCTCCGGCAAGGTAAGAGATTGAAACAAAGGTTCTTCCGCCCACCCCCCACATAAAACAAACCAGAGAACATTAACACATACATTTTAAACACACTAAAAATAACAAATAAAAGACAAAAAGGACAGACAGACTGTAGGCGAGGCTGCCATTGAAGCGCCATCCGGTCGTATTAAAGTAGCATAATAACAACCATATGAGCAAAGGAAACCTAATATACGGATACTAATGTATTTAACTCTAGGCAGTAATAAGAATAAATTCCCCCAGGTTATTAAATCAGTGCATTACAGTGTAGACAAGGTATTTTAAGTCAACAATGCATTTGCAGCTTTTTTTGATAAAGATTTGTGATTAATCCTAGTTTTCTCAGACCAGTAAATATTTATCCTTGGTCAATAATGCTATTGCTTTTGAGGGCACCGTTGAACCTGATTCTACATCCCTTTCAAGCAATGTATTTCATATTATGCAATGCCACCTCTGGATCTTTGCTGGTCACTTTAAATCTTTACCTTCTGATTACCCATATTTCCACCATTGTAATAGTTTATCCTAAATCACACTACCAAAACAATTCAACCTTCCAGATTACATGAATAACTCCGTTCCTTTATCTCCCCATAAAACTAAAGTTCCTCATCCTTAATGTTATTTTGTTCTCCTCGAGTCTCTCCAAATCCCTGATGCCTTCCTATAGTATGGCGCCCAAACGCAACCACAATACTTAGGAGTATTTCATTACTCAGTACTTCATGAACTCCTACCACATTTTCCTTTCTTTTGTCTGCAGCGCCTTCATTATTAAGGGTTTCTCAAATGCTCCTCTAGTTTTAAAGGATCATAGGTATTCAATCACAGGACTGTTGGCTTGTGACCAACCTTTAGAATTGTATTATTTAGTTTATATTGCCTCTCAGTCTTTCTTTAACACGGAACAGATGGCAGCTACTGTGTGGTAATTGTAGAGAGAATGAATCATACAGATTGCCATCAAATGTCGATTGGAAATTCCTTCATTCTAAGATCATTAATCAGACATAGATAGTACTTCTGCACAAAACATTGGTCTTTGTGAATATGCAACTGGTCAACTTGAGGTATTGTCTGGGCAAAAATCCAGCGTTTACTGTATAGTTTTACAAAGGGAATTTTCTTGGTTCTCCAGTGGTGTGACAATATGTGCCCCATGAATTTCAGCACTCTAGGATTTTTGCTGATATTAGGGTGACTGGAAGTATCATAAGTAATGTTTTGATAAGTTTCAGTTCAGTCAGAGGAAATTCAAAAATAAAAACAGGAAATGCTGGAAAACAAAGCCAGTCAAGCAGTGTTCTGTTGAATCAGAAACAACGTTAGTGTTTCAGGCCAAAGACCCTTCTCTCTCCACCAAAATTAAATCCTTAGATTTTCCTGCACTAATCCCATTTTCCTGTCCTGTATTTGTTCTGTAGAAATAATATTACCTCAGTTATCATTTTCGTAAGGTATACTAGTTACAGATTCAGCTTACTTGCTTGCAGTTTACATCTTTGAATGGTCATGATGCTGAGCTGAGGGGGCAGCAGATCAATGTGGTTTACTTGGCATGCATGTGCATACTTTCAGTGTGAATTATGCAAGCTGCCAGATTGATAAAGGTGTCAAAACATAGACAGCTAATGTCCTTTGTAGGTGTGGAGAGAAGAACAATCATGATTCCAAGCAGTGGGCAACATTGATGTGGAATCAACTACACAGTTATTTGCAGATTGATTACACTTGGCTGTTTGTATGTTCTACATTGGTTTGATTTGTTTCTAATGATCTTTAAAATTGCTACGTCCATAGAAAACAATGTGCTGACTGATTTTTTTGAATTCAAGTTTCTGAAGAAATATTCCAAGAAGCAAGTGCTTTAGGAGGCATTCCCCCTGAAGCACACCTTCATTTAAGAATAACTGGTGGATATGAAGTATAGGACAAACTGCAAGAAGCGGTGGGAGAAAGAATGGAAGGCACTGAGAAGTATATAATAACCATTTGGACAAGTGTGTGATACATAGAAACATAGAAACATAGAAAATAGGTGCAGGAGTAGGCCATTCGACCCTTCGAGCCTGCACCGCCATTTAATATGATCATGGCTGATCATCCAACTTTGTATACCATACCTGCCTTCTCTCCATACCTCCTGATCCCTTTAGCCACAAGGACCACATCTAACTCCCTCTTAAATATAGTCAATGAACTGGCCTCAACTACCTTCTGTGGCAGAGAATTCCACAGAATCACCACTCTCTGTGTGAAAAATGATTTTCTTATCTCGGTCCTAAAAGACTTCCCTCGGCAATACCTTGGTAGTGCAGTAAGAGAATTGTCCCTTGTTTCAGTCACAATAAACTCAGAGCAAAGAGTGAATCACATTCCTAATGGCAATCCAGCCCAATATGTTCATCAAGTTTAACATTTTTGGATTCCTCCAGACTGGACCTGGAGGTATTTTCAGCAATTCATGATTTTCTATCCACTGTGAGAAAATGGAGATCACTTATTTTGTTTGTTGATAAAAAGTTACTGTAAGTATATTTAATGGTTTCTTGCCAGAGCAGCAGACCGAGAGAGCATGTGGCAATCTGAGGATTGTGGACTTCCCTGTTGTGCAGAATGTCAAGAGCTGTTTGTATAATGCCTTGCAGCCCCAATATGTCGACCCAGAGATGTATTTCAACTGGAGGGGATTACACAACCAGAATGTTTATCGGATGTTTGACTGTAAAGGTGCATCGTGCAGGCCAGAGCTTAGTGCTATTGAGGGAGTGCAGCGTAGATTTACAAGGTTAATTCCCGGGAATGCGGGACTGTCATATGCTGAGAGAATGAAGCAGCTGGGCTTGTACACTCTGGAGTTTAGAAGGATGACAATAGACAATAGACAATAGGTGCAGGAGTAGGCCATTTGGTCCTCCGAGCCAGCATCGCCATTCAATGTGATCATGGCTGATCATCCCCAATCAGTACCCCGTATCTGCCTTCTCCCCATATCCCCTGACTCCGCTATTTTTAAGAGCCCTATCTAGTTCTCTCTTGAAAGCATCCAGAGAACTGGCCTCCACCGCCCTCTGAGGCAGAGAAATCCACAGACTCACCACTCTGTGAGAAAAAGTGTTTCCTCGTCTCCGTTCTAAATGGCTTACTTCTTATTCTTGAAATGTGGCCCCTGATTCTGGACTCCCCCAACATCGGGACCATGTTTCCTGCCTCTAGCGTGTCCAATCCCTTAACAATCATATGTTTCAATGAGATACCCTCTCATCCTTCTAAACTCCAAAGTGTACAAGCCCAGCTGCTCCATTCTCTCAGCATATGACAGTCCCGCCATCCCTGGAATTAACCTTGTAAACCTACGCTGCACTCCCTCAATAGCAAGAATGTCCTTCCTCAAATTAGGGGAACAAAACTGCACTCCTTCAGACTGATATCAAGGGAGGGGGCGGGACAAACAGAATGTAGGTGGAGACAGTAAGACTGGTGGGAGAACTGGGAAGGGGGAGGGAATAGAGAGAGAAAGCAAGGGCTATCTGAAGTTAGAGAAGTCAATGTTCATAGCGCTATGTTCATAGCGGTATGAACATTGACTTCTCTCACCAGATAGCCCTTGATTTCTCTTTCCATCCCCTCCCCCTTCCCATTTCTCCCACCAGTCTTACTGTCTCCACCTACATTCTATCTTTGTCCCGCCCCTTCCCTTGACATCAGTCTGAAGAAGGATCTCGACCTGAAACGTCACCCATTCCTTCTCTCCAGAGATGCTGCCTCACCCGCTGAGTTACTCCAGAAACTTGTGTCTATCCTGGTAAATTTCTTCATTACCAAGTCTTCACATCCTTACTGTAGCCTAATCAAAGTTTTATACAGCTGCAACATGACTTGGCTTTATACTCAATGTGCTGACTGATGAAGACAAGCATGCTGCATGTTCTTTCCCACTCTATTTGTTGCCACTTGCAGAGAACTGTGAAGTTGCAGCTCAAGATCCATATGTACCATAATGTTCTACAGTAAATAACCTGTCATTTATTGTATATTTTTGTCTTGCATCTAGTCACACTTGTCCAGATTAAATGCCATCTGCCAGTTCCCTGCCTAAATTTGTGTCTAATCTACCGTATACCCTGCTGTATCCAGTGAAAATGGGGGTTGTGGGCGGCACAGTGGTGCAGCGGTAGAGTTGCTGCCTTACAGCTCTTAAAGCACCAGAGACCCGGGTTCGATCCTGACTACAGGTGCTGCCTGTATGGAGTTTGTATGTTCCCCCTGTGACCACGTGGGCTTTTTCCGAGCTCTTCGGTTCCTCTCACACTACAAAGATGGACCAGTTTGTATGTTAATTGGCTGGGCATGAATGTTAAATTGTCCCTAGTGTGAAGGATAGTGTTAATGTGCAGGGATCGCTGGTCTGTGCGAATTCGATGGGCAAAAGGGCCTGTTTCTGCCCTTTATCTCTGAACTATAATATTCCTCACTATCTACAGCTCCACCAATTTTTATGTTATCTGCAAAAGCACAAATCAGATCAAGTTCAAGTGTTCAAGTTCAAGTGAGTTTATTGTCATGTGTCCCTGTATAGGACAATGAAATTCTTGCTTTGCTTAAGCACACTGAAAATAGTAGGCATTTACTACAAAACAGATAAATGTGTCCATATACCATGATATAAATATATACACACATGAATAAATAAACTGATAGTGCAAATAACAGAAAGTGGTTGGTAATAATCAGAGTTTTGTCCGAGCCAGGTTTAATAGCCTGATGGCTGAGGGGAAGTAACTATTCCTGAACCTGGTTGTTGCAGTCTTCAGGCTCCTGTACCTTCTACCTGAAGGTAGCAGGGAGATGAGTGTGTGGCCAGGATGGTGTGGGTCTTTGATGATACTGCCAGCCTTTTTGAGGCAGCGACTGCGATAAATCCCCTCGATGGAAGGAAGGTCAGAGCCGATGATGGACTGGGCAGTGTTTACTACTTTTCCTCTCCAGGGCGCTCAAATTGCCGAACCAAGCCACGATGCAACCAGTCAGCATGCTCTCGACTGTGCACCTGTAGAAGTTAGAGAGAGTCTTCCTTGACAATCCGACTCTCCGTAATCTTCTCAGGAAGTAGAGGCGCTGATGTGCTTTTTTGATGATTGCATTAGTGTTCTCGGACCAGGAAAGATCTTCAGAGATGTGCACGCCCAGGAATTTGAAGCTCTTGACCCTTTCAACCATCGACCCGTTGATATGAATGGGGCTGTGGGTCCCCCTCCTACTCCTTCCAAAGTCCACAATCAGTTCCTTGGTTTTGCTGGTGTTGAGGGCCAGGTTATTGCGCTGGCACCATATGGACAGTTGCTCGATCTCTCTTCTGTACTCTGACTCATCCCCATCAGTGATACGCCCCACAATAGTGGTGTCATCAGCGAACTTGATGATGGAGTTCGCACTGTGGTTTGCTACGCAGTCATGGGTATAGAGTGAGTACAGCAGGGGGCTGAGCACGCAGCCTTGAGGTGCTCCCGTGCTGATTGTTATTGAGGCTGACACATTTCCACCAATACGAACAGACTGTGGTCTGTGGACGAGGAAGTCAAGGATCCAGTTGCAGAGGGATGCGCAGAGACCCAGTTCTGCGAGTTTGGTAACCAGTTTGGAGGGGATGATTGTGTTAAATGCCGAGCTGTAATCAATGAATAACAGCCTGACATATGAGTTTTTGTTGTCCAAGTGGTCCAGTGCGGAGTGGAGGGCCAGCGAGATCGCATCCACCGTTGATCTGTTGTGGCGGTACGCGAACTGCAGTGGGTCCAGGTTTTTGTCGATGTAGGAGTTGATTTGCTCCATGATCAACCTCTCAAAGCACTTCATCACCACCGGCGTTAGTGCCACTGGTCGATAGTCATTGAGGCATGTCACCTTACTCTTCTTGGGCACCGGTATAATTGATGCCCTTTTAAAGCAGGTGGGGACCTCAGACTTCAGAAGTGAGAAGTTGAAAATGTCCGTAAAAACTCCCACCAGTTGGTCCGCACAGGTTTTTAGAACACGACCGGGTATTTCAGCCACATTTTCAACTCCCTGGAGAAATAGAATTGCTCTCCTGTACCAAACCTCCAGTGCAGCTTCAGAACACTCACTTTGTGTTTTGTGCCATTCCTGAAAGTCTCCCAGGTCAAAATGAGTTCTAGAATTCCCTGCCTTCTCAACTGAACCTACAGTGCACCTCCCTTTTATAAACTGCAGGCTGAAAATAATGCAGTGCAAGCCACTTTTGAAATTGGGCACCACTCTGTGGCAATGTGAACGAACACCATGGTCCTGTTGACAGGAGGCAGCAAACATGTGTACAAGCAGGCAGCATGGAGCTAGTGTGCTGTCAGCATCAAAAACACCATGCATTGATTGCTCACTCATAATGATCCCTCAGCTGTGTTTGGTGCCTGCTGCTTAGCCCCCTCAATGTTGTGATAACCATTGGCTGATAAAATATTTTCTTAGAATCTTAGAGATGCTGCAAGGAAACAGGTCCTCCAGCTCAACTTGGCCATTCCAATCTAGGTGCTCCTTCTACACTGGCCCCATAGTCCGCATTTGGCCCATATCCCCCTAAACCTAATTAAATTGGATAGGTATATGGATGGGAAAGGAATGGAGGGTTATGGTCTGAGTGCAGGTAGGTGGGACTAGGGGAAAATAATTGTTCGGCACGGACTTGAAGGGCCGAGATGGCCTGTTTCCATGCTGTAATTGTTATATGGTTATATATGGCTATATGGTTATAAATCATTCCTATCCATATACAGTACCTGTCCAAATGTCTCTTAAATGTTATAGTTTCTGCCTTAACGACCTCCTTTGCTAGCTCATTCCATATACCCACCATCCTCTGTGTGAAAAGGTTGCCCCTCAGGTTCCGACTAAATCTTTTCCACTTTCTACGACCAGCCATCACCAATACCAATTAAAACTCATCACAAATCTCTCATCAGCATTGTGCAAACTGTTTTCTCTATCAAATGCTACATTTTGCTTCTTGTTTCCCATTAGTTAATAAAGAACAGATAAATAAGTGATGGGAAAGGGTAACCTTAAATGAACTATTGTTCATTTGTTGTCTTTTTAGACATAATTTATTTACATAATGTTTCCAAAGAGTGCCTCATTTCTTGACATCTGTGTTGAATGCTGATGTGAAAATGAATCTTCAACAAAATGTCCAATGCAGCCATTCTGCTTAAACAGGCTAGCCTTCGACCAAGGACATGTAGCTGGATGTCTGTATTATTGTAATGAAATAGTGATTATACCAAACCCCTCACTGCTCAGCCTGTGATGTAAACACTTTCCACACAGTCCTGGCATTTGAGTTGCAAGCTGGGAGATAGTTAGGCTTGGTTAAGGTAAGACTTTTCATGTGGCTGTGAAATGTGATGCTGTCTGGATTAGTTTTCACCATTCAAAAGGACTGAATAAATACCCATTGCATTGGTTGTATTTCATAAACGTGCAGGCTTTATATAACAATAAATAACCACAACTTGTCTACTTTGTAGACAAGATATTAATACCTCCAATAAGGAAAGTAGTTTGTGAGATGACTAAAAGTTATTAATTAAATAAAGGATGAATGAATGAAGATTAAACTGGGAAAGGGTGTAAAAAAGAATGATATGGATAATACCAGGTCAGGAGAGTTATAAAGAGAAGGTCAACAGGTTGGGGATTTTAGCACCAAGCGTAGGAGGTTAAGGGGTGATTTAATGTGGATAAATGTGAGGTTATTCACTTTGGTGGCAAAAGCAGGAAGGCAGATTATTATCTGAATGGTGTCAAGTTAGGAAAAGGGAAAGTACAACGAGATCTGGGTGTCATTGTTCACCAGTCACTGAAGGTAAGCATGCAGGTACAGCAGGCAGTGAAGAAAGCTAATGGCATGTTGTCCTTCATAACAAGAGGAGTTGAGTATAGGAGAAAAGTGGTCCTTCTGCAGCTGTACAGGGCCCTAGTGAGGCCGCACCTGGAGTATTGTGCGCAGTTTTGGTCTCCAAATTTGAGGAAAAACATTCTTGCTATTGAGGGAGTGCAGCGTAGGTTCACGAGGTTACTTCCCGGGATGGCGGGACTGTCATATGTTGAAAGAATGGAGCGACTGGACGTATTCACTGGAATTTAGAAGGACAAAGAGAGATCTAATTGAAACATATAAGATTATTAAGGGATTGGACACGCGAGAGGCAGGAAACATGTTCCAAATGTTGAGGGAGTCCAGAACCAGGGGCCACAGTTTAAGAATAAGTGGTAGACTATTTAGAATGGAGATGAGGAAAAACGTTTTCACCCAGAGAGCTGTGAATCTGTGGAATTCTCTGCCTCAGAAGGCAGTGGCGGCCAATTCTCTGGATGCTTTCAAGAGAAAGTTAGATAGAGCTCTTAAGGATAGCGTAGTCAAAGAATATGGAGAGAGGGCAGGAACCGGGTACTGATTGTGGATGATCAGCCATGATCACAATGAATGGCGATGATGGCTCGAAGGGCCGAATGGCCTACTCCTGCACCTATTGTCTATTATGTAGGTTTATAAAATCAAGAGGGGAATAGATATTGTGAATAACCACAGTCTTTCCCCGGAGTGGTGGTGGCGCATAAGTTTTACGTGAGAAGGAAAGATTTATAAGGGACCTGAGGGGCAACTTTTCACACAGAAGTAGGTGGGTATATGGAACAAGCTGCCAGAGGAAGTGGTAGAGGCGGGTGCAATTATGCCATTTAAAAACACTTGGACAGGTATCCGATAGAAAGGTTTTTGAGGGATATGGGACAGCCTGGGCAAGTGGGCCTGGCTCGCTTAAGCAATTTGGTTTAATGGACAAGATGGGTAGAAGGGTCTGTTTGGGTGTTGTACACATCTATGACTCTCAGTTGATAGTGAAATGAGAAGATGGAGGCGTTTAGGGAATGACGTCTGCAAATGATGTGGCTAAAAGCCCTCCCTGGGCCATTGCAGCAGTGGATGAAATGGGTGGGTTTGCACTTGGATTCGATTTGGATGATCAGGGCAAGGATGTGATTGAGAAACGTAGACTATTTTGTGAGAATGTTTATGTATGGATAGAGTTTGAAAAGCCAATTAAGAGAATTGTTGGAAATCAAGTCTGAAATTGAAGTGAGGTAGGATGAAATAAATTACGGAGCTTTTTCTGTGACCAAATCACCAGGGATAGTGTCTACAGGAAAACATGGAGGGGTGCCATCAGGGTAAAGAAATTTGGCAGCAATTTTGTTTTGAGCTTCACATGATTTTTGCCCGGTATATTAATAGGAAAGCCTTCTAAAAAAAACAACATTTTAGCTTGTAGTAATTATCTGAATTAACATTCTTCTGGAGTTTAAACAAAAAAGTACTGGGAGAGGTCTTCTGTATTAGTAGTAGGCAACCTTTCACATGTTAACCCTTTCATCTCAAGAATCAACCCAGTGGAGCTTGCTGCATAACTTCCAATATGAGATGTCCTTCATTAAACATGGAGGGATGTGGGTGCAGGCAAGTGGAACTAGCTTGGTAGATAATGTGGTTAGTATGGGCGAATTGGGCCGAATGGCTTGTTTCTGTGTTTGGTAGCAATATGACTATGAGACAGGAACTGTACATAGTATTGGGGATATGGTCTCACAAGAATTCTACAAAGCTGCATCAAAATGTACCTTCTTCATATTTCATGCCACTTGCAAAATTGGAGTGGTATGAAGGAATCAATACTCGATATGGACATTGGGATAAACAGGTAATTATGTTTGTTGGCCTGTATAACTGTAGCTTGTTTTTTATTTATTTATAGGATGTAAGTGTCACAGGCAAAACCAACTTTGTGGTCATTGATAACTGTCTATGGGAATTGCAATCCGTTGAAAGTAATTTAACAGAGAAGTTGGACTGGAGGTTTCAGGATTTATACCCTGGACGAATGAAGGAATGGGAATATATTTCCAAATCAAACAAGTTTGTAACCTAAAAGGACATGAAGTACTAGAATAACCCAGCAGATCAGGCAGCATCTCTGAAGTACTTGGATAGCTGAGATTTCAGGTCAGGACCCTTCTTTAGACTGATTGTAGGGGAGGGTGAAAATCAAAGATTTATATGTTTACTAGACCAAGTGCAGACCCGCTGGGTCTGCTCCTCCAACTCCCCCGTTCCTTACCCGTAACCCCCACGGGAGGCGTGGTCTATTAACTCAAGTCATTCGCGAACGTAAGATTCCAGCACTCCCCTTGCCACCCTCAGCAGTGCTATTTTAAAAAAATCCAATTGCACTTGCCTGCATGTTGCAATAGCAATTTGCCCTCCTCCTGCTAGTCTATCTATTGTGACATCATCAGTTGAAGCTTACATTGTGACTTCATCAGTTGAAGCTGGTCGGTTTGAAATTCAAGGTATTTTGATTTTTTTTAAACTTTAATCAGTAATGTCAAGAAATAAAGCATAAAATGTTCAGTGAAAGTGATCTCTGCCTATAGGGGCAAAATGTGAATCAGAATAGGTAAAAATCTTATGAAAGTTGGCATTTTTAAAGCTTTAATCTCGAATAACGCGAATATAGGATGAAATCTGCATTCAGGCTAATCTCTACTAGCTGAGCCATTATGGCATCATCAGTTGAAGCAGGTGGTTTTAATTTCAAAGTCTTTTGACTTTTTTCGACTTTTTCGACTTTTAATCAGTAATGAGTCGAGAATAAATCGAGAAATAAAGCATAAAATGTTCAGATAAGGTGATCCTCAGTCAAAATGTCAATCGAAATATGTAAAAATGTAATCGTTCCCATGTAGTGTTTTTGCAAAGATATAAAGACAACCACATATGCACACACATATATACACACGTACAAGATCAGACTTTTAGTAAGTATATGATGACTTGTTTGGGAAGTAGGTATTGGTGTTTCCCTGTGATTGCTGCAATCTCCTAAGGTTTTTGAAGGTTCTGTATGATAAGATTTAGTCCTGGCATCATGTTCGGCACAGACATTGTGGGCGGAAGAGCCTGTTCCTGTGCTGTACTGTCCTATGTCTATGTTATTAGTGCTGTTAGTTTTTAACAAAATACATCATGTCATATTGTTCCTTCACCTTATCAACTTACCGTACACCAGAATTGTTAACTATTTTTCTGTTCACAGATGATGCCAGTATTTTCTACTTTTATTCCAGATTTCCGACATGGGCAATATTTTGCTTTTGTTCCATTTTAACAATATAGCATTGCAAAGAACTTACTAATGACAAATTTTGACACAGACAATACCATAATGTAAATACAAAATAGACACAATGAATAGAAGCCGTCCTGAACCAAATGCTGAGGATGATCCCAACACTTTGGGCGGCACAGTGGCGCAGCAGTATAGTTGCTTACAACGCCAGAGACTACGGATGCTCTCTGTACGGAGTTTGTACGTTCTCCCCGTGACAGCGTGGGTTTTCAGCAAGATCCTCGGTTTCGTCCCACTCTCTAAAGACGTACAGGTTTGTAGGTTAATTGGCTTGGTATAAATGAGAACTTGTCCCTAATGTGTGTAGGATAGTGTTAATGTGCGGGGAATGCTGGTCGGTGCGTACTCGGTGGGCCGACGGGCCTGTTTCCGCGCTGTAAATCTCTAAAACTAAAAACGAAACATTTCCAACCACTGTAAAGGCTAGAATCCCTGTTCTTTTTTCTCTGTTGTAAATTTTTATTTCTTGTACATTCAAACTGCTCTTTTCCTTCTGACACCTGCCCCTAAAGCTTTTTAAATAATACTCTTTATAAAAGGCTCTGTCCAAGTCTTTTTTATGCTGTAATTTCCTCTTCAAAGAATTTCATATAGATTCCTATAGATATTATTTTTAGCCTCCTAAAAAATGCATATATTTTCAACATTTAGTAAATACTCCATAATATTCCACAGATATAAGATCTGTAATACACTAGATTATCTGTCTCTTTGTGCATTGAATGGACTGGGACATCCAAACATTAAATTAAAAACATTGTTAAATTGAAATGCTTGTGAATGCACAACAAAGCGCTTGTAAATGCTCTGTGAATGAAGTTATGCATGACATACCAGTGTCCAATATGCATTTAGTATTTGGGGAATGTAGGGAGCAACCCTTTTTGAAAGAGGTCAGGCTGATATTGTTTATTTAAAGGAATTTATAGCACTGGGAGAAGATCGAATTAATAAAGAAGAGTAGCTTAAATTTGTTACACGCTAATTGAATTTGATTAATTCAAATGAACCTTTTGGTGAGGCAACAGAAAAAGTTGATTTAGAGAAGACAATGACAGACCCAAAATGCTGGAGTAACTCAGCGGGACAGGCAGCATCTCTGGAGAGAAGCAATGGGTGCTGTTTCAGGTCGAGACCCTTCTTCAGACTATGAGGTGCTGCTCCTCCAATTTGCGGTGAGACTCACTCTGGCCATGGAGGAGACCCAGGGAAGAAAGGTTGGATTCGGAATGGGAGGAGGAGTTGAAGTGCTGGGTCACCGGGAGATCAGGTTGGTTAGTGCGAACCGAGCAGAGGTGTTGGGCGAAGCGATCACCAAGCCTACGGTCTCACTGATGTAGAGCAGCTGACACCTAGAGCAGCGGATGCAATAGATGAGGTTGGAGGAGATGCAGGTGAACCTTTGTCGCTCCTGGAACGACTGCTTGGGTCCTTGAATGGTGTCGAGGGGGGAGGTAAAGCGACAAGTGTATCATCTCTTTCGGTTGCAAGGGAAAGTGCCCGGGGAGGGAAGGGAAGAATTGACCAGGGAGTTATGGAGGGAGCTTCACAACACCTAAGCACCAGTTAGTCCATCAAGGACAATAAATTGGAATAAATGCTAACACTTGCCAGTATGCCTAACATTTTACATGTGAAAAAGACATTTTGTAAAAAAATAGATATTTTTTCTCCAACTATTCTGATTTTCTCTAACTCATTGAAATAATAATTCCCGATTTCAGGCGACCATCTCATTATGGGTTGGAAGGGAGCGTTGCATAACTGGAAAACAGTCCGTATTGCGACCTTCAGTAACGCAAAGCCGTATCATTTGCACAGGCATCAAGAAACACAAATGAAGTGTTGTGTTTATTTATTTACTTTTCTAATATAAATTCTGTTAGAATTAATTTAATTCCATATCCCAACTTTTTAGATGATTTGTGAATTCTATGAGGATGAATTTGTGTGACTCAAATGGCCATAATGCTGGGTCCTCTGCACCTCCTTCCTTCATCTAATACTGATTATATATTAAATCCAAGCTTATTTCATATTTTTATTAGTCCACATGATGATTTGTTTTTGATCTGGCATGCACTAAGGGATCAAAGTACTCAGGAAATATTTCATTTTGTTAATTTGACATGAGGGTTTAGCCATTTTTGAATTTTAGTGGTAGCTATCGTCCTAAATTTTTAATTTAGTTTAGAGATACAGCGTCGAAACCGAGTCTACACCCACCAGTGATCCCCACACATTAACACTTTAAAGGAATAACCTTTAACAAGTTAGGTCCTGATCTCTTCTGACTGCTAATGCCATTCTACAAGTGTGTGCACTTTCTCTTGTTGTTTTAAGTTTGATATTTACCGGGATTGTTGTGCCAGGTCTGGCTGATATCAGTGACATCAGTGCATTTACACAAAGCAGCTGCTTTCCGACATGGTTGCATTAGGAAGCATTTACTTTGGAATGCAGAAAGACTGGGAGACAGAATAGAGGTCACGCACAACAAAGCTAGCTGTGGGAAGTGGGAGAGAGGAGATGGTTGGAGAGGTGGCAGAGCTCAGTTACGAAAATGCACCTTAAATACCCTGGCTTTGGGGAGCTAGTGTCCTTCCTGATACTCAGTGAGGATCAACAAGGGAGATGTATTTTCATCTCATCAGTAAGGTCACACTGCCTGATACCTCAAATCTGCTGCAGTTACAGCTACAACCTTGGTATTGAGCAAGGATGAACAGCTATTGGCTTTCAGGTGAATATTTATCTTTAAGACAAAGAAATGAGAGGAAGCAGCCTAGATAACCACTTTCTCTCTGTGTTCTTCAAGAACAACTAGTTTATTTGTCCTAATGTGGTTATCGCAACCTCGGTCCCTCATTTACCAATATTCCCAAACCTTTCCTAACCTTTCACACTGGTCACCAACTGGTCTGCATAGTACATACATTTATGAAGATGCATAGATAGAGGAGACAGTCAGAACCTTTTTCCCCAGGGTGAAAATGTCCAACACTAGAGGGCATAGCTATGAAGTGAGAGGGGGAAAGTGTTATGGAGATGTACAGGGCAGGTTTTTTTTTTTTACACAGAGAGTAGTGGGGGCCTGGAACACATTGCCAGGGGTGGTGGTGGAGGCAGATATGAAAGTGGCGTTTAAGATGCTTATAGGTGGCCACAGGGATGTACAGGTAATAAATGGATCATGTACAGACAGATGAGCAGTTTAACTTGGCAACATGTTTGGCACAAACATTGTGGGCCGAGGGGCCCATTCTTGTGCTATACATTTCTATGCTCTTATGTACATGGCTACAGAAGAAAATAAGTGACTGTAAAATAATTATTACAAGTAAATTCGTAAAGGAATTCCTGCAACATCACCTAGAAAATCCTCGTGAACAAAATGCATTCTCGTGGTGTTTGTCTTCTATTTGTTCCTGTCTCTTATTGCTTTTATGCAGAGACTTCAATATGGCTGAGGAAAAGTTGTGGACATAGCCCAATCCATCATGGAGTGGATGGCGAGGGATAGTGGGGGCTAGTTTGCAGGATGGATTGGGCTACGTCCTTAACTCTCTGACATTTCTTGTGATCTTGGGAAGAACTGTTGCCAAACCCAGCTGTGACGATCTGGATAGGATGCTTCCTACAGTGCATCTGCAGCAGTTAGTAAGAGTCGTTGGAGACATGCTTAAACGTCCTTAGTCTTCTGAGGAAGTAGAGGCATTGGTGTGCTTTGTTGTGTGGTTGGCCCAGGGCAGGTTGTTGTTGATATTTATGTCAAAGAACTTGAAGCTCTTGACTATCTTCACCCTGACACCATTATGTGCAGGCAGATACGAGTTGATCTTGGCATCATGTTCAGCCATTGTGGGCCAAAGGGCCTGTTTTATGTTCTAAATGAATTCCAGTGATGGAAGAAATAGAATTAATTGAGTTTTAGCTTTAGATCTGAGCCACTAGTCTTTGGGTGCAACAGATGTCAAATCCATTCCAATGGCGATTTTTGTCCATGCACATTTAGATAAAAACAATATGCTGATTCTGCATCAGTTAAGGATTAATGAGTGGCCTGGTAAGGCTTGATGAACATATGAGGGAAGACATCAGCAACCTGCAAACTAATTTGATGCCAATGCTGCCTAATTGGAACATGTCTGTAACTGGATCATGTACAACTGAACATGGATTCAGTGGTAGGAAAGAATCTCTCCCCCCTTTACCACATCGCCATTTTTCCAGTGCATTTTAAAGGGATCATTAATTACCTGTGCATTTGTTGGTGACTCATTTTAATGGCTGTTGCATAGTTTTGTGTTTGGTATTATCTAAATTAGCCTGAAATTCCAGAAGTCGACGTGGAGTATTTTAGCATCAGATTTTGATTGGAAAATGGGCAGGCAGATGGGACCAGCTCATGAAGTCACCTTGGTCAGCATGGATAAGTTAGAACAATGTCTTGTTTCCATGCTGTAAAACTAAGACTATAACAACAAGCCATTGTCAGGTGGCAATGGTGGAATCATAAATGCTATCAGCTTGAAGAGGATAGGTCTGTACTATGGGAGCTAAAGTCATTACCAAGGACAGTTACTCCATCTTCTATGTTTCTCTTTTTGAGCACACATTGTTGATTACTGTGTCAAAACAGCTAACCCTTTTGAATACTGATATCCACTGTTATGATGACAATAACCTAAGACTGCAATGTAGAAAGTCGAGCTTGCATGATACAAGTATGTCCTTTTACCTCAGAAAGCAACCCTTGGGTTCCTTCTGTTGTGCTGTGTTGCAGGCTTAGATAATGAGCGTTAGATGCTGACTTATGATTATGTTGCTACCTTTCCCACAATGGTAAGAAAACTCTCCTCAAAGTCGATGTTGGTATCATCCAGGCTCCTGGACTTTCTGATGGCCATAGAATCGATCAACTATTTTCAGCTATGTGCGTCCATGAACTGGGCTGTCTCTGTAGTTTTGTATGAGAAGGAACTGCAGTCTGAAGAAGGGTCTCGACCCAAAACGTCACCCATTTCTTCTCTACAGAGATGCTGCCTGTCCCGCTGAGTTACTCCAGTATTTTGTGTCTATGTGTAGTTTTGTAGTCAAGAGTTACTTTATCTTTTGAGGAACTGAAGTTGCTTTCCCGTGCCCTGGCTGCAGGTCTAGTAACTCAGAAGTGTATATCTACAAGATGACTAAATAACATTTATGGTCAGTGTCTGATCTGGTGCAGGGTGAGTTAGGCAGAATGGTGCTGTGTTCTCATCTTGCAACCCTTTCTTGCTCTTCTACCACTGCTTGACTAGTTGCTGTCTTGACAGGAAAAAAGGACAGGGAAGTGGTGATGGGAGAAGTGTGAGGTGTATCTTTACACCTCTGCGTCTTTTGATTCAAGAAGGACAGTGAAGTGAGGGAAGGTGGGATTTGGGAAAGGGGTGGATAAAAGGATATTATCACCTTTCTTCATTTAGGCCCTAAATCAAGCCATTAATTTGATGTTGGGTGCCCCTTGTGAAAATGTTCTCCTGCATTGGGATAAATAAAACTGCAATGTTTGTCTTTTACTGTTCGTGCAATTGTTTGATTTATGCAACATCTTATACTGCCAAGGGAGGAAAAGGTGTTAATGAGTATCATGCAAATATTTATTTATTATGCCTATAATAACAGAAGAACTATCATAGTATGCAAGTTGTGAAATGTGAATGGTAGACTCAATACAGTACTAACTGAGTGACAGCCTGGTGGGACATTATAATATTAGCTTTAGTAGAAACAAGGAAGTACAGATGCTGATTTACAAAAAGGGATACAATGTACAGGAGTAATTCAGTGGGTCAGGCAGCAGCTCTGGAGAACATGGATCAGACACTTCAGAACAAGGATCCTGACCTGAAACTTCACCGATCTAAGCTCTCTAGAGATGCTGCCTGACCCACTCAGTTACTCCAGCACTTTGTTCCCTATACAATATTACCTTTGGTTTCTGTAGTATGGAATCTGTGATATCATGTGGTGTAAATAGACTCAAAATGTTGGAGTAACTCAGCAGGTCAAGCAGCATCTCTGGATAAAAGGAACGGGTGACTTTTCTGGTCGAGACCCTTCCGAAACGTCACTTATTCCTTTTCTCCAGTTACTCTAACATTTTGTGTCTATTTTTGGTGTGAACCAGCATCCGCAGTTCCTTCCTACATATCATGCCTTGTGTTGGGCAGTACAAGGCCAGTGCTGCAGTTCCTGAGATTTAAAAAAAACACATTTTATGGACCTTGATCGCATGTACAAGACCAATAAATGTCTTGAAGCTTGATTTCTACAATTGATTTTAACAGTTATCTCCTCTACAAGTGGTGAAAACAGCAAGGCATAACAATAATAGACACAAAGTGCACAACAATACTATGGCACCTGAAATGGCCTCTTAACTTAGCAATAAACAGCTAGTTATTTATGGTTGGACGGCACTGCCCATGTCTTATGGTTCCCTATAATCACACATCAGATAGATATGGCACTTGGAGAGACTGTCACAGACTTTGAGGTCTATGTGGAACCACTAATAAAATGATAAGAGAATAAACAGTGCGATCTGTACCGCAAGCATGGAAACCAGTTGATAATGTGTACCAGGATAAAAACAATGTGCAAGTTAATTCTATGTCTTTATTCCTGCATAGGGTTTTAGAGCCTAGGTTCAGCCTATGAAGCACCTTCTCCTAAGAATGGTTATTGATATTACAACGTTGCTCCCAATCTACCCTACATGTATATAATCAACCTAACAGGCGGAACAAGTACAGGAGGGGAGTATTCTTTAATATATTTTGTGGGATTGCTATGTAAACGTTTAATATGTTTTCTCTCTTCACTATTTTGGTGGACGTAATAATTCAGTTGAAGTATGTATTTTGCCAAACATTCTAAATGATATTCCTTTGAATATTATGATACAATGTCTTAGTTTACCTGTTATTGTGTTAAATCGCACTCTGAGACACAATTCTGCTTCACAGAGAATTATGCGCTTGCATGTTCCTATGGTAATTGTCACTGAGGCTGCTTATAAATTATTACTGTTGTATTTCTTCATATTGGCTTTTTCTTGCTCAGCACTGTACCATCTAAGTAGTTTTTTTTACAAATCTCTTCCTAAAAAGCAGTTGGGTTCAAACATTTTTTTAACCTGCTCAGTAGTACTCTATGTATGTCAAAATAATATTCACAGCTTATTTTATATGCGGAAGTTGGATCACATAGCACTGAGAGAGGCCATTTTAATTTTTCCTGAAGTAAGTTACGTTTTTGATCATTACCTGGTGAAATGGTAGATGCCATGAAATTGGACAAGGCACCATTCAGTGTGCCTGATATTTCCTGGTGGGCAACATCCATTTCTGCCCATATCAGCAAGAATCTCCAGACAACAGCTGTTGCGATTCAATGTCAGTGAAGCTCGGAGAACATCAGACCATTTAATGCCTTATTCACCAAAGTGATTGGCTTCTGACAACAAGAGACTCAAATGACCAGCTGGTAGGCTGCTCAAATACTTTCACAGAAAGTAGTGGTTCACAGAACTATCAGGAACGCTTGTGGCAGCACTTATCTGCGGAGATGCGTTAATGGGTGCTTCAGGGGTGTCACTCTTCAGAGCAATCCATTACAATAGGTTACTGGGGAAACAGGTCAAGTAACCAGGGAGGGCTGGGGACCTTGATGATGGTGAATTTGTATCCATTCCCAAAATTTCCTGAGACACCACCACAAGGTGTTTGAAAGTATCAGAGGAGCAATATCATCGCAGGCTGGGATTTTCATGGTTTGAGATCAATGAGAAATGTGACATTCTGCAGGATGACCTTTCATGCACTTCATGTCTGGACTGCACACTCTGCTTGTTAGGGTGATAGCTACTCTTAGTTTCCTGACCACTGAATCTCCAGGCAGCAGCAAATTTATGTTACATTTATCAATCTGCTGCTCACCACGGCTTCCAGATCAGTCAGCCAGTCTATCCTTTAAGGATGGAATGAGTTCATCTACTTGGATTTCAGAAAGGAGACAGTGGCATCTTGGGCTCATGGATTTGTCAGCATTGCTGTTGCCCATGAGTAGAAGCAGCCACTGATTTTTTTGTGGCTGCCACAACCTGGGTCTTTTTGTGTTCCAGTTTCCTAGCTTCTGACAGCAGTGTGCATTCCAACCTCAGCAGCTGAGTCGGAGGAAGGGTCTTGAACCGAAACATCACCCAGATGCTGCCTATCCCACTGAGTTACTCCAGCTTTTTGTGTCTATCTGTAGTGAGCGACATTTCTTGGAGGATCTCCACTCAATGGTGGAGCTTGGGAACTGAGCCTGAACCTGATGGGACTCAACCACAAGATGAACCACAGATGAAGCCGAGCTCCTTTGCTCTTGAGGAGGAATGTGATCACCTCCAAACTGGTGAAGAGTTGCATTTGAGAAGAACTCCTCCTTTCCAGCCTCCCTTCTATTCATTACTGTTTTATGGTAAATGGAGGATGGGAGGGACATAGAGTAACTTTTTCATTAATCTCTATTTGGTGGTGACTTCTGTGTGGATGGTGAAGAGGAGAATTTCAGTGATGGGGTGAGGTTTGTGAATGGTGTAGGGAAGTTGTGGACTGAGTGTGCAGTTATCACTGTCATTGTGCACTTGTGCAGCAGCAGCAGCAGCAGATTTTCCACAACTTGCACACCATGCCTTCTGCTTAATTTGGCAAATCTTGTGAGACATGATATTTATTGTAACGTTGTTCCCTTGAGCATAGATTCCCAGTTTTGGATAAGACAATTCAAGCGATTCCAAAGACGTGCAGGTTTGTAGGTTAAATTGACTTCTGAAAATTACCCCTTGTGTGCAGGATAGAACTAGTAAACAAAGATATCATTGGTCGGCGTGGACTTGGTGAGCCGAAGGGCTTGTTTCCACGCTGTATCTCTAAACTAAACAAAACAATGCCTGGCTTTCCTTAAACTGACCCTGGTCGGTTTCCGTGATCTTGAATGTATCTCAGCTCTAAGCATTTCTTTATCGCTGTGAATTGCGGAGGCTCTCTCCCATTCTCCTGCAGTCTCTCTCTCCATGGCAACCACACTGTGTGCTGCTGCTGCTGTCTGACATTCATGAGGATGTGACTTTAAGGGTTGGCACCTTTCTCTGACTGCAGCTGTGATGAACGTAGGTTCCATTTTACAACATATTCTGGACATTAGAAACACCCTAACATTACTGCACATTTGTTTTTTATTAAATTAGCAATCTTTGCAGCTATGGGAAAAAATACCCAGTCCTAATTCTGAGCAATAATTCCTGGAAACATGCTGAATGTTTACTATAGTTTCCGCATTTATTTCTGGAGCAATTGTTTAATGATATTTCTCATGTTTGTAAGCTATAACATAAATGAAACACCAGTATTAGCAAACAGCAAGGCCTAGACAATAGGCATGGCATGAGAAAGCTTGTTAATCCCTTCATTAGGGTGGGTCAAACAGCATTCTCTTCGGAGTGCTCACTATCAGTAAACTCAGTACCACAAACAATCCAAGCCATCCTACTGATCTGTCTTCAATAAGACTTTATTTTGTATGTTTTGTCTATGTTGAACACATGTGGGAAATTGCATAGTTCTGGGGTCAGGTCTGGTCTGATGTCACGGAGAGTAAATGCAAGGGGGTAAGGGCAATGGACCATAAATGGAGGGGTCAGAGCAAATGTTGAAAGTCATGGATGATCCAGTCATTGGGTGTGGGTGGGAGGGTGGTGAAATCAGGTGAGGATTGGTTGTCAGGATCATTGGAAGGAAAGGATCTTATGAGAGTGGCTAGAGGGAGGAGTGGATGAGTTGAGGGTTAGGTTAGCAGTCTAGGATAGAGTTGAGGGTTAGTGGTTTGTGAGGTATTAGAGGAATTATAGAGGAGCGTTGGAGTCATAGAGGAGTTATTTTTATTTGTGGTTAGAGAAGGAGACTGTATCAATGGGGCAGATAAAAATACCAGAAGTAACTAGTGAAACAGTCAGAGATAAGGGTGTAGCAAAACCAATTGGTGGACAGATTAGTGTCCATTGCATTGATCATGTCTGTTGTAGCAGGAAGAATGTTCAAAAGGTCTACACTCTGAAAAAGGGCTACAAAACTGATTTTTCACTCCTTCTCTCATTGGAACACATGGGAGGCTAGAAATTTCCATGATCAATCCGATGAAAAATAATAGTCACCAAGTACTGTTTCAGTATTTTTTCAATACCAGGTCAACCAGAACTGCATACCATACTCCAAATGCGGCCTAACCAAAGTCCTGCATCAAAGAACTGCATTATGACCTCGACTATTATACTGACCAATGAAGGCAGGCAAACATATACTTTAAGAGCGATAGGATACAGGCAGTGGTTCACATGACCTTGTGAAAGGAAGGACACTGAGTGAAAAAAAACATGTTCACATGTTGCACGTTTCAGAGATCAGTCTGAAAGACCGAGCAGTGACCTTGTGAAGAGTTTGAATTAATTACCCTCATAATGTGTACCCAATGAATCGTGATCATGTGCTTGCTTTACATCACAAGTTAAGCAAGTACGAGAATAAATGTAACATTTATATCCATTTATTTTATTATTTTTAAATATGAAGCACTTTTCTGCAATGAACTATTCTGTGGCCTATTCTTGAACTGGCACATTTTCTGAAAGTGTCAAATGACATTTCTCCATGAAATACCACATTCTATAAATGACTGGCACAGCAATTTCAGTCCTGTTCCATGTATAAAGTGTCTTCCTGCACAGATTTGTTTTGGTAAGGAAAAGCTCATCGCCAAAAACAGATCTTGTTTATATTCAGTTCTAGTTGCTTAGGACTGGTACACATTGTTACTATGGTAGAGAATCTAAACGCACAGAACAACTGGCAGAGGGTAAAGCCAAAATTATCCTCTTCTCCATTTCTGTGCCTGATGTTTTTACATGTTTGTCAGCGCCTGTCAGAAAACTGCATCTTGATGATGATATATTGATACTTTGCAATAATAGCAATTCATTGCTCCTAATGGCAATTAATAATTGGACTTTGCTATTAATAATAGCAATTATTAATCGCTATTAATGCCTGCATGATTTTTCAGCCATTCACACTGGGGCAGTGCCAGGTCTTAACATTTCCACTAGAAGAGGAGTTTTGGAGACAGTTGCCTATACTGGATTAACAGGAGATCAGCATTTGACAGACAAACATAAGCAAAGAATATTGGATGCTAAGAATCTGGAAAAAAAAGATATTTAAGCACTTAGCAGATGATGCACCTCCTGCCTGAAGGTAGCAGTGAGAAAAGGGCATGGCCCAGATGGTGGGGTTCCTTGATGATACTGTGCAGTTCTTAAATGGCCACATTCCTGGAGAAGGCACTTCCACAATGTGCTTGGTAGGAACTCCTGGGATTAAGACCCAGCAATGAGGATACATTTTCAGGCTGTGATTGTTTGTAATTTAGAGAGGAATCTGCAGTTGTATTGTTTTCGTGGCCTGCTGCCCTTGCCCATCTTGGTTATAGTGTTTGTGAGGTGCTTCAGATTAGCCTAATTGAGTAACTGCATGGTATTTTTGGTATGGCGTTCACTTTGGTGATGGTGTTCGAGGAGCGGTGGGAAAGATTATCAGGGAGGTAAATGGGGTACCAATTAATTGGCTGCTTTTTCACAGGACGATACTGAATTTCTTGGATGTGTTGGGGCAGAATTCAACCAGGCACATTGACGGCATACTTTGTAGTTGATAGGAAGTGCCAGGTGGTGGCACCAGAGATGGCAGATACTGGAAAACGGAACAAAAAAGATTTGCTGGAGGAACTCAGCAGGTCAGGCAACTTCTGAGGAGGGAAATGCACTGTCGATGTTTTGGATTGAGACCTGTCATCTGGACTGAAGGAGGAGTGGGAAAGCAGCCGGGATAAAGATGTGGGAGAGAGTAGTGGGGCAAGAGCTAGCAAGTGATAGCTGGATCAGATTGGTTTGCAGATAACAGATGGGTGTGGGAGTGGAGGGAGGAGATAGCAACAGAGGTTGAGAGCTGAGAAGTGGAGAACAAAAAGCTGTAGATTCTGGAATGTGAAGAGTGGAACTAAATGATTGCAAAATAATTCAAGGTATTTGTTGGCGAGTCACTCTCTGCAGGGTATCCAGACTCTCACCTGCTCGTGTGTGCAAAATATATTATGTGTCCAGAGATTTGGTCAGTGGTGACCCCATCAAATGTTACCATTGAAATACTTGTCAGCAGAAATGCTGCTAAGTGTAAGGGGTGAGTAACTACAGTTTGTCTTGGAGATGCTCATAGGTTGTAATTCTCTGGCTAAAATGGTACTTGTCATTTATCAGTCCATGCCTGAATGTTGTGTGTGTGTGTTGCTGCATGCAGGGGTGGACTGCTTCATTTGCTGAGGAGTTGTTGATAGATATGCAGCCATCAGCAAATATCCCCACTGTTGACATTCTAATGGACGGAAGCTCATTGATGAAGCAACTTGCATGCATGGTTTTGACACTGTGTGGTGGAACTCCTACAGAGAAGTACTTGGGCTAGATGATTGAACTCACAACAACCGCTGTGCAGATGAGACTCCAACTATTGTGACATTTTCTGCTTGTGGGCTCTTGACCTTAATTTTTCCTATGCTCCTTGAAGCCACATTTGATTAATCCTGCTTTAACCTCAAAGGCAGTAATTCACACATCACTTCTGGAGCTCAGCTCTTTTTGTCAGTGACCAGATCTGAGGCTGGGCAGTCCGTGCAGTGACACAAACCAGGGCTCAGCAAGCCATGTTATTTGGACGCTGCTTGTGAGCACTGTTGGTGACATCTATCATCACTATGCTGATGCCAGAGTGAGCAATTCAGTGGTAATTGATTAGTTCAAATTTGTGGGAGGCATTATCTAGTAATTTCACTCCAAGAAGGGTCTCCGCCCGTAACGTCACCCATTCCTTCTCACCAGAGATGCTGCCTGGCCTGCTGAGTTACTCCAGTTTTTTGTGTCTATCTTCACTTGGAATACAATGTCTGTTTTGGGGGACATGTGATCCGCATGACCTGTACACTGTCACCAACTGAGAATAACTGGGGCTCAGTGCTGGGATTATTTCACTTTTTTGTTGTTGTAAACTAGCATCTGGAGTTCCTTGTAGCCTCTTTTCTTGAATTCCTTGTTCTAAATTAAAGTGCCTCAGTTTCTTCAATTTCCCTCTTAACTAAAGCCTGTCATCTTTGGAATCATTTGGAGAATCATTTCAAAACCCTCTGTTGGGCCATTGCATTCTTCCTAAAGTAAGTGCTCAAAATCAATTACATCTACTGCCTATGTGGTGATTGTTATAATTTTGGTTATACCCCTTTGATTTTGTGCTTTACATTCTTATTTTCAAACCTGGGAACAATTGTCCCAGATTTCTGTGTTTAATGAGCCACTTTCACTCACTATTCATTCACCTGCTAATTGCACTCATATCCAGAGCAGACACTTCACTGAGAACTTCGTAAAAACAGTACCTCATGATGAATCGATAGCAAAGCTGTCAAGTAGTTTGAATGTTCCCAAACAATAATATTGTCTAATTTCTAACATTTTTTTATTTACAAAAAAAATTACAGTTTGAAAAAATTACTGATTGAAAAGATTTGAAAAGGGCGACAGGGTTTCTCTGAGAGATTTGGTTTGCTCCGACACTCCAAAGGCGTCCAGGTTTGTAGGCTAATTGGTTTGGTATAAATGTAAAAACAAATTATCCTTAGTGTGTTTAGCATAGTGTTAGTGTGCAGGATTGCTGGTCGGTGCGGACTTGGTGGGCTGAAGGGCCTGTTTGTGCGCTGTATCTCTAAACTAAACTAAACTAAAATTAAATTAAAGATGTGCCGGGGATGGGGGGGGGAAGGAGGAATTGGCTTTTAGACATTACAGCTTGGTTTGGTTGTGGGAAAAGTGTCATAGGAGAGTTGCTGGGCATGTATGAGAGAGTACAAATTGCAGGGGTAATGGGTAATCAGAGTGTTAATGAGTAATGACCCATGGTATCACCCTTTTGGGAGCTGGCATTGATCTGATGAGCTGAATGGGCTCCTCTGGGTCATAATTATAAGGTGTAATCCTAAAAGCTCTAAAAAAATAATAATCAGCAATTGAATTTCTTCAACAGTCTTGATCCATTCTTAAAAATATAAATTGCCTGAAACTTTTCTCTCCCTTAAATGAACTTGTATCAGTGATATTTCTTCATCGACCTGAAATGATAATTTTGTTTCTCTCTTTTTATCTGCTGCATGAGCATTCAAAAAATATATATTTTTTATTTCAGGATCTTGGCCCACATTTATTCCCTATCCCTAATTTCTATGAGATTGTGCATGATGTGCTCCATCCCTGATCTGATTAGTGCTATTGGTATTGCCGGTCAATTCAGAGGGCATGTGAGAGTCAATCACGTAGGTTGGATCTTGAGTTACATATGGACCAGACCATGTAGGGATGGCAGATTTCTTCCCCTGAAGGTTATTAAAGAATCAGATGGTCTTTATAACAATGCAGTAGTGTTTATGATCATCATTTCTTAGGCCAGCTGTTGTTTTTACAAATTCTGTATTGTTAACTGAATTTAACTTCTGTGCTGGGATTTGAACTTTGGTATTTGGATTTCTACTATACCATCGCACTTTTTAAAATGTCAGTTTACAAGCATCTGCAGTGTTTGGTCTCCCATTGCAGGTTTTGCTATCTAGCAACTGTCAGGCTGGTAATTATGTACAAATCACACAGCATACCAGGCAAGGAAATATGTGTGGTTAAACACAAATTATGTCAGTTGCTCGATTGTTGTACCATGCTATTAGCTTTATTCAGCTAAATTACATAATTATTTCATTCCCCAACTCGTCTTCGAAATACCTGTATGTTGCAACATTTCTGTACGTGTACAATACGGACAAACTAAACACACCATACAAAATGAACGTATTTCCATTTCAGCCTATGAATTCCTGGCACAAGAGATAACATTGAATATAGAACAATACAGCACAGGCCCACAAAGTTTATGACGAACATAAGTTAAAGTAATCTCATCTGCCTGCATATGATCCACATCTCTCCATTCCCTGCATATGCATGTGGAATCAGTCATTTGAGATAGAAACATAATTGCTGATGAACACACCTTGAAAATAAAAAAATATTGCTGAAAAATCCTTTTCTCTCTTTCTTTTCTATTTTTCTCTATTCACTTTAACATTCAATGGCATTACCAACACTGAACCCTTGGTATCAACATCATGATGATCACAAATGACCAAGAATCAATTGGACCAGCCAAATACACACTGTGGCTACGAGAAGATCTAAGGTTGGGTATTCTGTGGCAAATAACTCAACTATTAACTCTGTAAAGACTTTCCACCACCTATAAGGCACAATTCTGGAGTGTAATGGAATATTCTTCATTTGCCTTGATGTGTGCAGCTCCAGCAGTATTCAAGATGCCTCACGCCATCCAGGACAAAGTGGCCTACTTGATTCATCCCATCAACTGCACTAAACATTCATCTTCTCCACAATTATGCACAATAGCTTCAATGTGCACCATATTCAAAATGCATAGCAGTTGTTTGCTTAGGCTCCTCAAATGGCATCCCCTACACTTACAACCTCTACCAACCAGGGACAGAGTTTTAGACACAGAGAAAACAATCACCTGAAGGTTGTTAACCAAGCAGTACCTGGTTCTGATTTGGAAATATATTCCCTTTTATCATCACTGGGTCTAGATCCTGAAACTCGACACCTAACATACAACTTTGTGGGAATACCTTAACCAGATTAATTCCAAGAAGCTCACCCTCCCTTCTTAAAGAAAATTAGGTACAGCTGATAAATTCTAGGCTTGCCAGAAATGCCTAGATCCAGAAAAATGAAACCATTAAAAAAAAATCTATATCCTCCCCAACCTCATTTCTTTCTTGTAATTGATTTGAATTTGCAATTTAATTTACACTTCCTGGGATCATTTAGATTACGAGATGAAAATAGGCACCGAGTGCCGTGATACTGAAACATGTGTAATTAAAAGTCTAGTTTTAATTGTCATTCGACCCAACTCGGTATAATTTGAATTTGCCTGGAGGAGCTAAAACAGGTACTTGGGGATTTACCAATCAAATCTAAAACCAGGTCAACCAGCACAGAAACAGGCCCTTCAGCCCCACTTGCCCATGTCAACCAAAATGCCCCATCTACATTAGTCCCACCTGTCCATGTTTGCCTCATATCCTTCTAAACCATGCACATGCCTCAACTACCTCCTCTGGCTGCTCGTTCCATATGCCCATTACTGTCTGTGTGAAAATGTTGCCCCTCAGGTTGTATTAGATCTTTCCATGCTCACTTTAAACCCATGTCCTCTGGTTCTTGATTCATCTACCCTGGGTAAAAGACTCTGTTCATTACCCCATCTATCCCCCTCAATAAGATCACCCCTCAGCCACCTACACTCCAATTAATAAAATAATTGATGTTAGGAGAAGGTATTAGCTCACATGTTTTGCATCAAATAGTTTGGAGCATCTTTAGTGAGGGCAAGCAGGTAATATGTGGTAAAGAGCTCTTTAAAATACTTCCAAGCTGCCATTCTAGCATATATGTCCTTTTGTGATAAATACTGTATAGGCTGAGTTTTTGTTCAAGGGAATATTTTGCTTGGGATCTACTGGAGACTCTCTAATGCCCAGGATCCTCCTCCCCATTTCAGGTTGTACACTGATCATTAACAGATCATCAACCCAATTGTAAGCACTTGCTTGTAGACACAAGGAAGTGCAGATGTTGGTTTACAAAAAAATACACACAGTGCTGGAGTAACTCAGGCTGAAGAAAGATCTCGACCGGAAACATCACCTATCCATGTCCACCAGAGATGCTGCCTGAGCTGCTGAGTTACTCCTGCACTTTGTAATCAGTTGTTTGCTTGTTCACACAGACCTCTGATTCCACGTAGACAGCACCACACCATCCCTGCCTCATGCTTTGATCAATGTCTATTGCCAGATCCCAAGTCTAATCAATTAAGCAAATGTTGGTTCGTAATCTTCATTGTATGACTGTATATATGCTGCAGTTTTCGCAATTATGTATTTCAAGACACTCCAAATGTTCATTGTCAACCCCACAAGCTGAGAGAAATTAGACTGTTTTTCACATTCATCATTTGAATACCAAAAAATAAGTTGTGAGGAAATAATTGCTTTTTCATATAAAGTAAACACCTTTGACATTTGCTGCTCTAGCCATTTGGATGTAAATTGAGTGTAACTATTTTCTTACAGTCAACTCAAGGTGATGACTTTTTTGAAAGGTGAGATGAGATTTAGATAAACAGGGAACACGAGCAAGTTTATTTTGGGTGGAGGGGCTTGCTTTGGCAACACCCATGTGGGCATTTTACAGTGAAATATGCCCTGTTGGCACACAGGGCTCAAGCTAATCCTGGACTGTAAATTCCTCAAATCACTCACTTATTTTTGGAAGTTAAGCCTTTTCTACTCAAACAAATACTGGCCTTGGATTTAAAGGCAGTTTAAGTGTGAAGTACATGAAAGAGAAAGTGAGCTGGGTGGAGGTACAGTGATTGATGGAGTTGATGGCTTCCATTTCTATTCCTGACATCTCTGCTTCCTGCTATAGCTGCCCGTCCCCTTTTGGGGCCTCTGGCTTCTTGTTCAGGCATCTGCTCCTCCTATCATGGCCTTCGGGCTTCTGCTGCCCATATAAAAGGCACTCTGTAGTCTTTCAAATCTTTCTTTTTACAGAGATCACCTTGGTCTAATTAAAAACCTGTGTAATTTGTCAGGACTGGGATATTAGAATATTAGAACACAAAATACTGGAGTTCTTCAGACTGAAGAAGGGCCCCGACCTGAAAAGTCACCCATTCCTTCTCTCCAGAGATGCTGCCTGTCCCGCTGAGTTACTCCAGCATTTTGTGTCTGTATCTGCAGTTCCTTCCTATACATTATATTTTGAGTATAATTGCTGCATTGAGGTAGTCCTTGACCTGTCAACGGAGCACAATACATTGAGCTTTTCAGTAGGAAGTACCTTTACTTAAATTCACTCACTCTTTCAGGTCTTGACGCAAGATACACAAAGCATGATCCCAGCACGGTCACCAATGTTGTGCCTCCACTGGGTGGAAGCTGGTAACTAAAACAGAAAATATCCACAAAAAAGAAAATGCTGCACATGCACAAAATGTCACGCAGCATCTGCGAAGATAAAATTATTCACTGTTTCAGGTTGATGACCGTTCATCAGAACAAGAACAAGTTATAAGGCAAATGTGTTTCATATTGCAGAGAAGGGCAGCAGTGCATAGAGCAAGGGAATGCCTGTGACAACCTGGAGGCTGCACAAGTGGAGGTGGCTGGCAGAAGTGTCCGAGTGGACCATGTGAAAGTCGAAGACGGAGGGAATTAACAAGAAAAATATAAAACCTGTGCGTTCTGTTTTAGTGCAGGAAGCACTAAGAAAACAAATATCAGCTCGTTATAAGACAATATGTTCATACAGTATGTTCCTTGTGTCTTGTTTATTTGTCTTATATTTTTAAGAATACTATCAAGCACAAGGTGTAGAATGCAGTTCAATCAGCTGATGAACCTCTCCTCCATTACCTTTGGATGAAATGTTTCCAACGTAAAGCAGAAATTACCACAAGGGAAAGAAAATATTGATAAATGTGGTGGGAAGGAGTAAAACCACAATTTTAGCTATATGAGAAGCAGTAATTATGGTGTGAGCAAACTTTTTTGCTTTTATTGTGTTATAATTTGGCGAGTTACAGTACATGAATGGTAGGATGGTATGTTTTGGCCAAGAGTACTCTGACTCATGCTGTTGTATTGTGGTATAACATTAATACCAGATAACATTAAGTCCATGTATTCTCTTTTGGTTTACAGGAACAAGATGATTTGGTATATTACCCCGTCTTTACACCAGCTGATGAATCAACACCTGCTGCATGATGTGGGATGAAATAACTCATTCTGAATCGATGTGTCGATACATGTTGAGAAAAACCTGAACTACAAGAGTAGAATTGGAAGAAAATAAACAGGTACATAAACCCATTGGAAAAAGTGGATCCCACACATGCTGTTTCTGCTACTATGTTAAGACAGAACCCAATCCTGTTCTGTAACTAATATTCAAGCACCATTTCGAAATGTATGTGATCTAATTTTGATGATATTGTTTTCCTCCTCACCTTGTGAAGGCCAAGGTATTTTTATTTTCATTTTATTTTTAGTTAATTTTACACAAAATGTGGAGGACATGTGCATCACAAGGGAATAAATTTAAATTTATATAGATGTTCTTACTATTCCAATCACACAATATGCCTATTACATATAATTTGAACCATTGAAAATACCAGATAATTAATTTGGGCTGCAAATATCCCAACTAAAATTTAACTTGTGGGGTCAACGATCAATTGTGGGCAGTGAATACTGTTCTGATACTGTGGATTTAATCTTGTGGGTAAATTGTTCAAATATCTATTTTTGTATATATGATATATGTTTTATAACAAATGATTGAGTTTACTCGTGATATGTTAATTATTAAAGCTATAGGGTTTTAGTTTAATTGATTTCAACTTCTTTGGAAGACCTGTTCAGTGTGACAGTGGTAAATATTTCAGTGAGAAATTCAGTTGCATTTTAACATGCTATGATTTGTTGGTGAGACCTAATGCATCTTTTCAAATTATCAATGCACTTTTGTCAGATCATTGTATCATTGTAATTAAAGACATCTACCTCAGTTTGATGTATTCACTCATTTTCCTTTTATTTATGTGATAATACATTTTTGACATTATTATGTGTTCTTGTATGGTGAAGCATTTTGGAAACCTCCATAAATACCTCAACATCTATGCCTCAGATGCCAGAGGTTATTGTGAAATGATCAACACAAATAAAAAGGAGAGGTTATGATTCCAGTCTAAGTGTTGGATATATAAAGAACAGGAATTAGAAGAAGCCTTTTGTTGCAACATTACCAGAATGATGAGTGTCTTGCCTCTAGTGGTGATCAATTCTAACATTCCATTCTTATACAGGTACCTGCAATACGAATATTCACATATCACCATTATATTTGTGATTTTAATGGGCTAACTGTTGTGTTTTCAGATGAATAGTTTGGGTTCTAAGCAGGCTGATTGAAAATTGATAAAAGACAAATCAGATCCAAGGGAGTAGATTTCCCTCTTCCATCGGAGTAGATTTTGTGTGATTGTTCAAAGGCCTCATCCGTTTCAAGGACTAGGCCTTCATTAGCGTTGAGTCAGAAGACTGCAGATAATTCTGAGATCATTGATCAATCTGCTGACTGTCACCTTAGCCAGAGAATCGCAGGTTTGTAGTAGGTTCCCTGGGTGGGAAACACCTGGCTCCTCACAAAGATAAAGTAAAATATATTGTTTGGCCCCTCTGGTATTGTGAAGAGTGTGACATATTGCACATTCCATCCAATATATTCCTAAATTGGCTTTAAGGTTAGAATGACATAAATAGAACCTTGATATAAATGGAGTCGACTGAGTGTCAGTGAGAATGGAATGGTGACAACAGAGACTGGAATGGTAAGCATGTCGATCCCATTTTAAATGGATACAGATCCATTTTTAAAAGGTATGAGGTCTTAAAATTAACTCGATGAAGACTTTTCTGAAAGAAACAATACGCATGTCAACCTGTTCCACATCCTTCTTAATCATAGTGTGGAAACAATTATTAAGACATTTATTGTGTTTATGGCAAGGAACTTTGTTTGGGACTGCTGTCTTCTGCCAGGTGACAGGAGGTGAATCATGATTGAATACAACTCCATATTTACTGCTTGAATGTGGGTTTCAGTTTCCCACTCGCCATTCACCATTTATTCTTCTGAGAGACGAGACAACGAGGACAACATGCCATGTCCATATTTGTCCTTATAGCGTGTTGACATAAACTTCACCGTACAATATTGGCAGACAAGATACTGTGATGCATATGGTGAACCCCGAGTACTGCGAATACTACATACTGAATATTACTACACCAAAATTTGCTGCAATCCAGCAATTAAGTGTTATGCGTTAAGGGTGTTGAGGATAATATATAAACAGTAAAAAGGTCAATGCTCTAGGGTACAATTCAACTCTGGTAATTTTTTCATTCTGTTCAAACCTTAGCCAACCGAGCACTATAGAGAGCTGCAGTTTGCCATTCATTTTATAGGTCCAGCCCTGGTTATACTTCCCAAAACTCTTTTAACCATTTCTCAGCCCACCTTCCCAACTGATCAAGCTCCGGCTGCATTTTTTGATAACATGTTGATAACATTGATATTTACTGAGTTATTAAGAACTAACTAATGTCTTTGAAAAAAATGAAAAGTAAATTCTTCAGTTATATGAAATTACTTATCACAACATTAATAATGTAAATCTGTCATCTATTTGATGAACAGTTGTAATCAATCATTCATGTTCATGATTTCTATCACAAGCTTTCAAATATCCATGTTTTATGTTCCATGTCTCTTCATTAACATGGTTATTCTCAATGCTGTGATTGAGAAATAACTGTATAGAAACATTAAAAAATAAGTGCAAGAGTAGGCCATCGGCCCCGTGAGCCAGCACCACCATTCAATATGATCATGGCTGATCATCCAAAATCAGTACTGATCCAAAATTAGTATCCCTTAGCCCTAAGAGCTAAATCTAACTCTCTCTTGAAAACATCCAGTGAATTGGCGTCCGCTGCCTTCTGTGGCAGAGAATTCCACAAATTCACAACTCTCTGGGTGAAAATGTTTTTCCTCATCTTAGCCCAAAAAGGCCTACCCCTTATTCTTAAACTGTGACCCCTGGTTCTGGACTCCCCAACATTTTTCCTGCATCTACCCTGTCCAATCCTCTAAGAATTTAATATGTTTCTATAAGATCCCCTCATCCTTCTAAATTCCAGCGAATAGAAGCACAGTTGACCCATTCTTTCATCAAACATCAGTCCTGCCATCCCGGGAATTAACCTGGTGAACCTATGCTGCACTCCTTCAATAGCAATAATTTCCTTCCTCAAATTAGGAGACCAAAATTGCACACAATACTCCAGGTGCGATCTCACCAGGGCCCGGTACAACTGCAGTAGGACCTCCTTGCTCCTAAACTCAAATCTTCTCGCAATGAAGGCCAAAATTCCATTGGCTTTCTTCACTGTCTGTTGTACCTGCATGCTTACTTTCAGTGACTGTACATCATACCCAGGTCTCATTGCACCTCCCCTTTCCTTAATCTGACACCATTCAGATAATAATCTGCCTTCCTGTTCTTGCCACCAAAGTGGAGAATCTCACATTTATCCACATTATACTGCATCTGCCATGCTTTTGCCCACTCACCCAACCTATCCAAGTCACCCTGCAGCCTCATAGCATCCTCTTCGCACCTCACACTGCCACCCAGCTTTGTGTCATCTACAAATTTAGAAATGTTATATTTAATTCCCTCATCAAAATCGTTAATATATATTGTAACCAACTGGGGTCCTAGCACCGAACCTTGCGGCACCCCACAAGTCACTGCCTGCCATTCTGAAAAGGACCATGTACATTGAACATGTTTGAGAACATACCCATGGAGCAGTGGGAGGAAATGCATAAAATAAATCTCCTTGTCCTTCTGATTTCTGCTGCCCTTGGCAGAAGTGCTTCACCTCCCAGGTCTTCCTTGACCCCAGCAGTTCACTGTGTTTAAATCTGAGAACGTTTAACTGCATGTCACCTCTCCGCTTGTTTTGATATTTTCATTTCAGGAATTTATGGAAGAACAAATGCAATAAATTCAATTTTAAATAAAGGCATGCTGCAGCAATGGGCAATCAATGGGTGATATAGAGCTCTGGAAGTTATCGATAAGAAAACCCTTTTTATTCCAGGTCCAAGTTTCCATGCAATGAGCAATGAGATGTTGATATGTATGGAATGTATGCGGGATTGTTTTCTAAACCAACATGTAGAGGAACCAACGAGAGAGCAGGCTATTCTAGACTGGGTATTGAGTAATGAGGAAGGGTTAGTTAGCAGTCTTGTTGTGCGTGGCCCCTTGGGCAAGAGTGACCATAATATGGTTGAGTTCTTCATTAGGATGGAGAGTGACATCGTTAATTCAGAAACAAGGGTCCTGAACTTAAAGAAAGGTAACTTTGAGGGTATGAGACGTGAATTGGCCAAGATAGACTGGCGATTGATTCTTAATGGGTTGACGGTGGATATGCAATGGAAGGCATATAAAGACTGCATGGATGAACTACAACAATTGTTCATCCCAGTTTGGCAAAAAAATAAATCAGGGAAGGTAGTGCATCCGTGGATAACAAGGGAAATCAGGGATAGTATCAAAACAAAAGATGAAGCGAACAAATTAGCCAGAAAAAGCAGCCTACCAGAGGACTGGGAGAAATTCAGAGACCAGCAGAGGAGGACAAAGGGCTTAATTAGGAAAGGGAAAATAGATTATGAAAGAAAACTGGCAGGGAACATAAAAACTGACTGCAAAAGCTTTTATAGATATGTGAAGAGAAAAAGATTAGTTAAAACAAATTTAGGTCCCCCAGTCAGAAACGGGTGAATTGATCATGGGGAACAAGGACATGGCAGACCAATTGAATAACTACTTTGGTTCTGTCTTCACTAAGGAAGACATAAAAAATCTGCCGGAAATAGCAGGGGACCGGGGGTCAAATGAGATGGAGGAACTGAGTGAAATCCAGGTTAGCCGGGAAGTGGTGTTAGGTAAATTGAATGGATTAAAGGCCGATAAATCCCCAGGGCCAGATAGGCTGTATCCCAGAGTACTTAAGGAAGTAGCCCCAGAAATAGTGGATGCATTAGTGATAATTTTTCAAAACTCTTTAGATTCTGGAGTAGTTCCTGAGGATTGGAGGGTAGCTAATGTAACACCACTTTTTAAAAAGGGAGGGAGAGAGAAAACAGGGAATTACAGACCAGTTAGTCTAACGTTGGTAGTGGGGAAACTGCTAGAATCAGTTATTAAAGATGGGATAGCAGCACATTTGGAAAGTGGTGAAATCATTGGACAAAGTCAGCATGGATTTATGAAGGGTAAATCATGTCTGACGAATAATATAGAATTTTTCGAGGATGTGACTAGTAGATTGGGTAAGGGAAAACCAGTGGATGTGTTATATCTGGACTTTCAGAAGGCTTTCGACAAGGTCCCTCATAAGAGATTAGTATACAAACTTAAAGCACACGGTATTGGGGGTTCAGTATTGATGTGGATAGAGAACTGGTTGGCAGACAGGAAGCAAAGAGTAGGAGTAAACGGGTCCTTTTCACAATGGCAGGCAGTGACTAGTGGGGTAACGCAAGGCTCAGTTCTGGGACCCCAGCTATTTACGATATATATTAATGATTTGGACGAGGGAATTGAATGCAACATCTCCAAGTTTGCGGATGACACGAAGCTGGGGGGCAGTGTTAGCTGTGAGGAGGATGCTAGGAGGCTGCAAGGTGACTTGGATAGGCTGGGTGAGTGGGCAAATGCATGGCAGATGCAGTATAATGTGGATAAATGTGAGGTTATCCACTTTGGTGGCAAAAACAGGAAAGTAGATTATTATCTGAATGGTGGCCGATTAGGAAAGGGGGAGATGCAACGAGACCTGGGTGTCATGGTACACCAGTCATTAAAAGTAGGCATGCAGGTGCAGCAGGCAGTGAAGAAGGCGAATGGTATGTTAGCATTCATAGCAAAAGGATTTGAGTATAGGAGCAGGGAGGTTCTACTGCAGTTGTACAGGGTCTTGGTGACACCTGGAGTATTGCGTACAGTTTTGGTCTCCTAATCTGAGGAAAGACATTCTTGCCATAGAGGGAGTACAGAGAAGGTTCACCAGACTGATTCCTGGGATGTCAGGACTTTCATATGAAGAAAGACTGGATAGACTCGGTTTGTACTCGCTAGAATTTAGAAGATTGAGGGGGGATCTTATAGAAACTTACAACATTCTTAAGGGGTTGGACAGGCTAGATGCAGGAAGATTGTTCCCGATGTTGGGGAAGTTCAGAACAAGGGGTCACAGTTTAAGGATAAGGGGGAAATCTTTTAGGACCGAGATGAGGAAAACTTTTTTCACACAGAGAGTGGTGAATCTCTGGAATTCTCTGCCGCAGAAGGTAGTTGAGGCCAGTTAATTGGCTATATTTAAGAGGGAGTTAGATGTGGCCCTTGTGGCTAAAGGGATCAGGAGGTATGGAGAGAAGGCAGGTACAGGATACTGAGTTGGATGATCAGCCATGATCATATTGAATGGCGGTGCAGGCTCGAAGGGCCGCATGGCCTACTCCTGCACCTATGTTTCTATGTTTCTATGATAGGGAAATAGTTATGTTATGCAGGATTTGTTTTGTAATGTGGATTACTTTATAACATCAGTTCATTACCATTGTTTAATGCTTATAATAGTACAGCACGGGAACAGTCCCTTCATCGGCCCCATTGTCTGTGCAAACACAATGCCAAATTAAATGAATCCTTTCTGCCCACATGTGATCTATATCCCTCCATTCCCTGCCTATTCATATACCTATCTAAAACCTCTTAAATGCTACTATTGTATCTGCTTTTACCACCACCCCAGGTAGTGCATTCCAGGTACCTACCACTCTCTGAGTCTTATATTCAATGCCCAGACTGATGAAGGCAAGCATACCATACACCCTCTTTGCCACTTTTATCTACTTGTGTTGCTGCTTTCAGAGAGCTATGGACGTGGATCCAAAGATCCCTCTATACATCAATGTATATGAGGGTCCTGCCTTTAATTGTAAACTCGCCTTATATGTGATCGATAAAGAGTCTGTGTTGAAATTTACAGCACTTTAGAGACAGTTGGACCAATGCAATACCTCTGGGTACTTACTCCACAGTGAGGGATATAAAAAAATAAGCAGAACAAAAATTAATGAGAAAATTATAAAGAATAAGTTACAGTTGAAGAGAGTGGACAGCAGATCTGAGAAATGTCTGGTTAATTGTAGAGATGTTCTAAACTATCTATGTTAATGATAAGCAGATGATAGGTTGTATCCATCAGTTAGTGATGTAATGAGAAAGTTTGTGCTTAAATTAATTCTAAGAATAGTTGAAGATAATGCACTAGTTTTTGCGAGAAATTCTCTGTGAGTTGAACTTCATGGGCGATTCAATAATCCTCAAAACATCCCAGGGAATTATGATAAAAACAAGAGCTGAAGGCCATTCAGCCCATCAAGCCTGCTGTGCCATGCAACTACGCCACAGCTGAACTACCTGAATAATTTTCCTGCCCTATCTCCAGTTTTTCATGAATTCCATTAACATCTTCAGTCAATGATTGAGCCTCCAATGCCTCTGGGATGGTGAATTTCAAAGACTCACCATCACCAGAGTGAAGACATTTCTCCTCATTGCAATCTTAAATGCACAAGCCCTTATTTTAAGAATGTGACCTCTAATTTTAGATTCCTTAACTAGGGGAGAGTTTGATTATTTCATGTTCATAAGTCAAGGATCAGAATTAGGCCATTCGGCCCATCACATCTAGTCCACCATTCAACCATGGCTGATCCATCTTTCCCACTCAACCCCATTCTGTCTTTTCCCAATAACCTTTGACACCTACTAATCAAGCACCTGTCAAGCTCCACTTAAAGACACCTAATGACAGCTACCATCAGTGGCAATTCCACAGATTTATCACCCTCTGACTAAAGAAATTCTACCTCCTCTCTAAAGGTATGAATTTTTATTCTGAGACAATGCCCTCTGGTCTGAGACCCTCCCATCAGCAGAAACATCCTCGCTACATCCACTCTACCCAGGCCTTTCACTATTCTGTAAGTTTCAATGAGGTTTTCCCACATCCTTCTAAACTCCAGCGAATACAGGCCCAGAGCCATCAAATGCTCCTCATATGTTAACCTAATCAGCCCTGGGATCATTCTTATAAACCTCCTCTGGACCCTCTCCAATGCCAGCATATCCCTGCTCAGATATGGGGCCCAAAACTGCTCACAATACTCCAAATGTGGTCTGACCAGTGCCTTATAAAGCCTCCGCATTACATCTCTGTGTTTATATTCTAGTCCGCTTGAAATGATTGCTAACATTGCATTTACCTCCCTTACTACCAATTCAACTTGCAAATTAATCTTTTGGGAATCCTGCACCAGCACTCACAAGTCCCTTTGCACCTTCAATTTCGGAATCCTCTCGCCATTTACAAAATAGTCTGCCTTTATTCAGGCAACCAAGGTGCACGACCGCACACCTTGCAACACATCTGCCACTTCTATGCCCACTCTCCCAACCTGTCCAAGTCCTTTGCAGATTCCCTGCTTCCTCTGCACTACCTGCCTCATCACCTATGTTTGTATCATCCAGTAATACCATCACATCTAATTTCATCTTCTCCCTCTCAAACTACAGGTTCAATTTGATCCTATTATGGTAACTACCTCCTAAGGGTTCCTTTACCTTAAACCCCCTAATTAAATCTGGTTTGTTACACAATACCAAATCCAGAATTGCCTTTTCCCTTGAAAGCTTGAGCACAATCTTTTGTCGAGGTTTCAAGATTATTAATTATTCTTCCTTGTTGCACAGCACTAGACCTAAAATAGCCTGTAACCTGGTCAGTTTATCAACACACTGATTTGGAAATGCATCTCTTATACATTGTTCCACATTGATTACATCCTCTGCATTGTTAGTACTAATAAAATGTACCTGGTCTGTGTGCAAATTAAAATTGCCCCTGGTTAGAGTTAATCCTGCTCTACTCCTGTTATGCCGGAACAGCTCCAGAACACCCACAGTAGATATGGCCTAATGTTGAGGGTTCTTCTACCCTCCCTTGTTCGGTGACTGTCCAGCTCAATCCCTCCAGCCATTCTCCCAGTGCAATGGTAAGATCGTTGTTCATGTCATCGGCAAAGGGCTCATTAGCCACCACACAACTTGTCCTCATACTCAAATGGATGAGCAAACAACCACAGAATAAAGTCAGTGTGCATGCAATGATAAGTTATTAACTGCATGTTCCACAAATGATCACACACCAACTGGATATTGACAGAAATAGATGACTTTCGTTTGTAGTAAAGTTGACACGCAGTACCTGCACAGTAACACTAGTCATCAAATGCAACCTTGGTGAAGCCAGCAGACCTTAGGTGTTTTGTCTGCTGTGATTAGATTACTTTGACGAATCTCCCTTATGTAAGATGGAATGGCAAACTTCACATGCTTTCCTACTGGGATCCAGGAAAGACAATTGGTCCTTGAACATCTAGTCAGATACAGCTCATCTGTTCTCTCCTGTTTCTTCTAACAGCTTGATCCTTTCCTTCCAGTCACTTTGTACAACACTGAGATGCCTACTAATGCACTAATATCACAAAGCAACTGGGTAGCTTCAGCAACTAAAGTTAAATCAAACACTAGAATATCACCATCTGCATATTTCAGCAAATTATAAACAATTTCAGATAAAACCAAGCACTTGTGGAATCATATTTCTAGTCAGCAGAAATCAATTACCTACTAACCTGAAAAAAGTTGAGCATCTCTTAACATGGAACTGGTCAGGGGGTCTTCCTTGAGCTGAACATATACTCAGGAGAGCTCAGTTTGGGGAAGATGCTAGCTGGAGAGTTGATTACAGTAATGCAGTGGTGCCATCAATTCAACATTTGATGCTAACTGGCATAACAATCTTCCCTCCGTACACTTCATATGTGAGTGGCCACATCACATATCACATTGGAAGGATTCAGTAGCCATGGCACCAGCAAAATGCTCTACAGGGATAAACCGTTTGTATTTCAAAAGGAATTCAATTGTTACGGAACAAAGAGGAAAATTAAATGTTTGAAATATGATTGGAATAATAGTCCTAATAGTCAGCTAAGGAGGAGTTAAAGAGGCCAGACAAGTTATTCATTTACAATCAGGGAGATTATTATTGAACATAAACCTTCCCACACCTTGAAAATATATATTTTAAATATAAATCCTGGCTATTTAAACATTTAACATTTTAAAACCTAAATTAAAAATGCACACATCTTGATATAACTTGACAATCGAGTGTGATATTACATTAATATATTGCTGATTGGTGGTGGCTCATATCAACAATAAAATTACAATCCTCACAGTAAAGAAAACCATTCTGCTCAAGGTGCTGCTGCTCCATCACCAGCTCTAGGTTCACACTTCTGTGCTGCTGAGCTGTACTTTCCTCTCATTTAAATGAACGAGACAATGATAACCAAGGTACAAAAACTTTACCACCTACTCAAATCTAAATTTTTCATATTTTATATTAAACATATTTCGCATATTTATCAAATAGTTACATGACACTATCTCTGCCTCAATTAGCATTGGAGTTAGAGTATTCTGCTGTCCATCAACTATGTGTACATTTAATTCTCAGTGTGAAGATAGTGTTCTAACTCTAATTCGTCTAACCAGTGACATTTTACTGATTCACCTGCCTGTGGATACAATCTTTCATCATTAATAATTAAAAGTTTTCCAAAATTTTGAAAATGTATTGTCTTGTCACTGTCTTAAACTTCCTGGTTTAGTGTAAACAGGATGATTTTTTATGCATTCCTCATTATTATGTTCTTATTTTTGTCTTCATTCTGTGAATTTTGACAATCATTTCATGATTCTAATACATTCCTACAACAGGTTTCCAGATCTCAATGTGTTGTTCTTATATCCAACTTGAATTCAATGAAGTAGAGTGGTTTGCAAGTAATTTAGATTGCATATGATTAAAGGATAATGAAGAGCAAATTCATGTGATCAAAGTGAGCATTCAATGAAGACTGATTAAAGTTTAAGGTCATAGATTAAAGTTCCAGAGAGCTCCCTTAAATGGGAACTCAACCATTGATCTCTTGAAAGAACTGCTGATGTGGAAAAATGGAAAGGCAAAATAGAAGTAACAGATAAGCAACGTTTTATTCCAAATGCAGTGATCAGAAGAAAAATCCATCCAGCACAAGTTCACAACACATGCTACTACCAAGCTTTGTTAATAGACTTCCTATAAACATTAATTAAGAGTTGCAATTGTTGAGAAGGTGACCACGAATTGTAACAAGCAATGTCCTGTAATGCCATTGCAATTGAATGTATTGCTCTGGATGATAAAGAAGAAATAAAGTAAGAAAGGATACAAAAAGGAGGTTTTTGCATACTACCTTTCACATCTTCAAGATGTCCAGAAGTATTTTCAAACTATTAAGTACTTTTGAAGTACAATTTTTAACAAACATTTGGAGACATTATAATTGGTACAGATGAAGCACCCAATACAAAAATAAGCTAATGATCAGATAATCAGATTATTTTTAAGGGAAAACATTTTAGTCAAGGCACTGGTATAATTCATTTGGCATGCGATCTTTTATATACACCTGCAACAGCAGGTGGTCCTTAATTTAATGCATCCACAAAAATACATAGGAATGGAAGTACTGAAGGTTCCATCAGTGCGTTTTCTCTGTGAGATTTCAGATTGGTTCCTAAAAGTTACCTTGTCACCAGAAAGTGAGTTGTGAAATCTATTGATAGAATTCTACAATTAGGACTAATGCAGTGTCAGTGACAAATGTCAGTGAAATGATTTTCAGTGATAAATCATGAAACACGGAAACACACTCTTACACATGGCACACATGCTAATATGACTACCAAATGACAAACCGTTGTACGGTGATGCATAAGAATGGACTATTCATGTAGTGGACATTGTAGTGCAAGATAAAAGATTGTAACTTTCATATTAGATTCCTATATAAAGCAGTTGTCACAGCAGCAGAATATGATATACAGGAACAGACTGCAATGTACAGTAACATGCTGTGGAATACAGTAATGGATTGCGTAATTAACCGTGGTAAACAGTAAGAGCTGCTATATTGTGTTGACTTTCTTTAAAGTAGTGAAGAAGGTCGGGTATAACTATTGTAATATACTATTATATGTCCATTCTTCCATGATAGAATTTCTACTGAATCCTTTCTTTTTAATATGATTATGAATGTAAATGTGTTATTACACATGTTTCAGTGCAATCTGTATCAGATCAGTGTTTGACTGGACACATGCAAAGGCCCAAGTGAACCTTCATCTTACATCCATAAATACATACAGATGCTGATGGAAAAGTCTTGTTTGTAAGTCGTGTGTTATTTGTAAGCCAATCTATACTGTACTTAAATATGCAAATATTCTACATTACGATATATGTAATACATAGATTAATATCAACATGCATAAAATGCTGTACAAAAATATATTATAACTATAATATTTTAGATGTTATAAAATATTGTTGTATACCATCTTTTTCAAACTGTAATGTATTATGCAAAATTAATAATAACTAATTACAATAAAGTGATAAAGGCGGAGATGCTCAAAAGTGATCAAAGATAAATCTTAAATTCTGATTCAATGGATATGTATAAAATTTGTGTCTTGCAGATTAGGAGTAGAACGTGTAAACACTTTTCTGTTTGCTCTGTGCCGTACGTTGGCTTTCTGGTACTGCCAATAAATTCTTGTACACTGATAGAAAATATATTACTGCAGAGTTGTAATCAGCATTATTAGTTAATAAAATTGTGAACTAAAAATCTCCAGCATGAGTTTTTTTTTTGTTCAGTGCTCTGTAATCGCACTTTGTTCTTTTCCTTCTGGTTTGGTCATCCGTTCTTTGGGTTACATTTGATGGACAAAACAACGCATTGGCTTTTCTGGTGCGTGTCAACATTCAAGTATGGATATGGGTGGAAGGAAGAACTTTACAGCCACACCTGGCATCAAGGTTTGAACAAATTCCAGCAAAGGATGGAGATCGGTTGGGTTTGCAGCTTTGTTTTTTCAAGAGCTTATGAGTATATTTATTTATTTATTTATTTAATTCTTTATTTCGAACAGAATAAAAGAATAAAAAGCAAGTGTGAAACAGCATACAAAAAACAAAACAAGAATATTTATAAAGTGTCATAAATAATATCTATAAATAAATGAAATCGTATGTGTCCGAAAAGGAGCAGGAAGAAGCCAAAGCTTATTAATTCCCACCCCTTATTCAACCCCTTATTCAACCCCTATTCAATCTTATACAAATTTAGCAGCTATATGTACACCAAATTATTTACATTTATACACTAATCAAATATTTACAAAGCCATACAAAAAAGAGAGAAAAAAAATAAAAATAAAATAAAAAACCCTCATATACTATACAGTATCTTAGTCATATATACAACCCCTCACCCTATAATCACCCTTCCCAATACAATCAGTATAACAAATATCCCACTCACAATCACCTATCATACCAATATCCTTTAAAAAAAAAGTGTTTTTGTACATCTTTTTAAACTGAATTATGACTATAGACTATAGACTATTTATGAAGTGGTCCTCCCTGATCATTATTATTTATTTGTTCATTCTTCAGGATCTGGTTATCACTTGAAAGATCAACATTCATTACCCATTCTTTATTACCCTTGCACAGAATGGTATGCTTAGGTATTCAAAGTCAAGCACATTGATGAGGGAGATAAGCATTACCCACCAGATTGGGTAACACTTATCTCCCCATGGGCATTAATGAACCAGATTAATTGTTTTTAGCTGGTGTCTTTGTGGTTTTCATTAATAATGTCTAGTTTTTTTTATAGTTCAGATTCTTAACTGAATTTATATTCCACAGTTGTTTTGCTGGGAATTGAATTCAGGTCTCTAAGTAATTAGATAGGGCCTACGAATTACAAGGCTGATTGTTTAATTGCTGTGCTACCATTATACTTTATCATGCAAGCTAATGTTTATGTAGAAAGGCATCACCAGGGAAACCAAACAATTCACACAAATGATGGATTTTACATTTTCAAATAAAGAAACATTCTTTTGAAATATAGTTATAATAATTCTAACCTAATCTTAAAAGATTTTGCCGAGCCAAGTTTGTGTGATCTCCAAAGGTTCACAGGTCGTTGTGACCATGCCAACTATGATGTCAGACCTGCGAAGGTCCCCAGCCGCTGCTGACAGGAGTGAATTTTAAGAATCTGCTCATTAATGGCGGATTCTCAAAGCATTGGCTTTTCATTCAGTATACAACATGTAACAAATATCCAACAACGGGCAGCACAGTGGCACAGCGGTAGAGTTGCTTCCTTACAGTGCTTTCAGCACCAGAAACTCGGGTTCGATCCTGACTACAGATGCTGTCTGTATGGTTTGTACGTTCTCTCTGTGACCGCGTGGGTTTTCTCCGGTTTTCGATCTTCGGTTTCCTCCCACACTCCAAAGACATACAAGATTGTAGGTTAATTGGCTTGCATATAAATGTAAATTGTCCTTAGTGTGTGTAGGATAATTGCCCTTAGTGTTTGTAGGATAGTGTTAATCAGTGGGGATTGCTGGTCAGGGCGGGCTTGGTGGGCCATGCTGTATCTCTGAACCAAAACAATGTATTACATTTCTCACTAATTTCAAAGATTCCCTCTGAAAACACATAACATCTATTCCCCTATGCTTGTCCAGTACTCTATAAAAACTAAGAAAATAAATAATTTGTCCTAAATCTTCACAGTCCAATCCATGGCCCTGTACAAAATACAAGCTGCGTCTATTCAATCATTGGTAAAGAAAATACATTGTTCTGATAATATATCTCTTTGTTGCCCACAAGCTGAGAAAGTTCTTCTAATCTCCCTGGCCCTCTTCAAGTACCAGTTATGATTTGTGCCAAGGGACTTTGGCTCATGAAAGAATCGGTAATTTATAATTGTGTGCCATCTTAAATTCTTGCAATTTGACAGAGGGATTACAAAATGCTAATTTCCAATATTAACTTATTCTGATAAAATAACTCCATTTTATTTTATTTTATTTTAGTTGTTTATCTTTTTTAATATTTTACCTTGTATGTATCGTTAGCTTTTAGAAATGTTTGAATGGTGCACTGACTGGCTGACATTTTTAAATTTTGTTGTACATGGTTCATGTTACAATGACAATAAATAAACTATTCTATTCTATTCCAGTAGATGAGATTGTGTGTTATTGGGCTCCTGATAGATGTACTTCTTCATCGGAAGTAAGCTGAGGCATCACAACCATCACCACTATAGATATTGATGCTTAAAGCAATTGTTCAGTGAGCTCAAAACAGCAATACAGCAACGCTGTCTGAATTATGTATTGTCAGTTTTCTCTCACTGTATTTCCTATCATATCGGAAACACTAAATCCTCCATTTCTTGTTTTCTCAGTACTTTCAAGTTCTGCTGATATTAAGAACGTGTCCCTGTCACCTTGCTTACAGGATAGATAACGGGATATATAAATAACTTTATTATTCTTCATCTCAACCACTGATGTCTCTAACATATCTGCTAAGGCTAGATTCAATCTCATCTCTTATATATATTGCTACCACTCCTTACACATGTCCCTTTTACATGCTCTACAGCTGGGATTTAGTAAAAAAGGGATTCTTCGAGTGCTGGGACAAAAATGTTGCCAAAAGGGCCATCCCAGAGAGGGAGAGAAGTCCCTCAGGATTCCCCTGATTGTCGGTTGTCAGCCAAGGAGAGCATTGTTGCTCATCACTCAGAAGTTGATTGGAGAGAGAAGAACAAACATGTCTCAGCTGACCATCCAGGGGTGTACAGAGGACTTACTGTCATGTTGAAGCTGCTGTCTTTTGGGTGAGACATTAAATCAATATTCAATTCATTCAGGTTGAAGAAAAATAAAATATTATTCTGACGAACAGCAGGGTATACCTCAACACAACATTTCTAAAATAGATTCTCCACCCTCTCCCCCTTCTCTCTCCCACTGTCTCTCACCTGTTTGTGACAGAATTTCTGGCAGTTTCTGAGCTGCCATCCCACCAACCTTGAGTGACTTATCTGCCAGCCCACCAGCCCTGAGTGACTGAGCTGCCAGCCCACCAGCCCTGGGTGACTGAGCTGCCAGTCCACAGCCCTGAGTGACTGAGCTGCAAGCCCACCAGGCCTGTGACTGAGCTGCCAGCCCACCAGCCCTGAGTGACTCAGCTGCCAGCCATCCAGCCCTGAGTGAATGAGCAGCCAGCCCACCAGGCCTGAGTGATTGAGCTGCCAGCCCACCAGGCCTGAGTGACTGAGCTGCCAGCCCACCTGGCCTGAGTGACTGAGCTGCCAGCCCATCAGGCCTGAGTGACTGAGCTGCCAGCCCAAGAATCCATTCGGTCCACAATGTACATACTAGCCCTGTGGAAATCAGTCCCTTTGGCCCACAACACCCATACTAGCGCTCCCCAACCCCCCCCCCCCCCCCACTGGCCACCAATATTGGAATTGGTGGAGAGGTGGAATATTGCGTTGGGGGACCAGCCCTCCCGTGTGAACATGGGACCCAACGGGTCCCACTTAGTCTAGTACTCTTTTAAAATGTTGCCTATGGATGCATGACTTAGAATGAAATTTTAATAGACCTTAAAATTGTATATTCAGTATACTATGTCCCTCAAAAATAATGCAGATGAATTTGCAGTTAATCAAACCATTATAAAATAAAAATCACACATCACTTATTTATTATTTTCCCATTTTGCTTATGATAATTCACTCTCTACCATAATCTGATATCCATCATCTAATCTTTACTTCAACTATATTATATGAGAACTGTGCGGCTAGAAATGCATCATTATCCAGTTACGTGAAACATTTAATATAGTCAAGGCAGTGCATTGTTCTCTTGTTTCGGAAATGCATTCTATTAATTTCAACGGAATGAATTTCAGAGCATGTAAAACATGCCAAAAACCGTTGTGAGAGGGGAGGTGAATACCAAAGTTAAAGTGTTGTAAATGAATGCGCAAAGTATAAGAAATAAGTGGACGAGCTTGAGACTCAGTTAGAAATTGGCAAGTATGATGCTATGGGAATTAAAGAGACATGGCTGCAAGAGGAACAGGGCTGGGAACTGAATATTCAAGAGTAAACGTCCTATCGAAAAGACAGACAGTTGGGCAGAGGGGGTGGGGTAGCTCTGTTGGTGAGGAATGAAATTCAGTCCATTGCAAGGGGTGACATAGAATCAGGAGATGTAGAGTCAGTATGGATAGAACTGAGGAATTGTAAGGGTAAAAAGACGGGCGTTATCTGCAGGCCCCCAAACAGTGGGAGTTGAACAAGTTGAATCAAGAGTTAAAATTGGCATGTTGCAAAGGTACATGGTATATGGTTGTTATGGGAAATTTCAACATGCAGGTAGACTGGGAAAGTCAGGATGGTACTGGACTCAAAGAAATGGACTTTGTAGAGTGCCTCTGTGATGGGTTCATAGAGTAGCGTGGACTGGAGCCTACCAGGGAGAAGGCAATTCTGGATTTAGTGTTATGTAATGAACCGGATTTGATAAAGGACCTCAAGGTTAATGAGCCAGTAGGAGGCAGTGACCATAACATGGTCAGGTTTAATCTACAATTTGAGAGAGAGAAGGAAAAATCGGAAGTGTCAGTATTACAATTGAACAAAGGGGACTATGGAGCCATGAGGGAGGAGCTGGCCAAAGTTGACTGGACAGATACCCAAGCAGGGATGACAGTGGAACAACAATGGCAGGTATTTCTGGGAATAATACAGAAGGTGCAGGATCAGTTCATTCCAAAGAGTAAGAAAGATTCCAAGGGGAGTAAGGGGCGACCGTGGCTGACAAGGGAAGTCTGGGACAGTATAAAAATAAAAGAGAAGAATTATAACTTAGCAAAGATGAGTAGGAAGCCAGAGGATTGGGCAAACGTTTATAAAGCAACAGATGATAACTAAAAAGGCAATACAGGGAGAAAAGATTAGTTACTAAGATAAGCTAGCCAAGAATATAAAGGAGGATAGTAAAAGCTTCTTTAGGTATGTAAAGAGGAAAAAATAAGCTAAGACCAAAGTTGGACCCTTGAAGACTGAAACAGGTGAATTTCTTATGGGGAACAAAGAAATGGCAGACGAGTTGAACAGGTACGTTGGATCCATCTTCACTAAAGAATATACAAACAATCTCCCTGAAGTTCTAGTGGCCAGAGGTCTAGGGTAACGGAGGAACTGAAGGAAATTCACATTAGGCAGCAAATGGTGTTGAGTAGACTGCTAGGACTGAAGGCTGTTAAATCCCCAAGGGCCTAATGGGTTGCATCTCAGGGTACTTAAGGATGGGGCTCTAGAAATTGTGGACACATTGGTGATAATTTTCCAATGTTCTATCGATTTGGGATCAGTTCCTGTGGATTGGAGGGTGTAGTTAATGTTATCCCACTTTTTAAGAAAGGCAGGAGAAAGAAAACAGGGAATTATAGACCAGTTTGCATGACATTGGTGGTGGGGAAGATGCTGGAGTCAATTATAAAAAGATGAAATAGCGGCACATTTGGATAGCAGTAACAGGATCAGTCCGAGGGGAAAGGGAAATCATGCTTAACTAGTCTTCTGGAATTTTTTGAGGATGCAACTAGGAAAATGGACACGGGAGAGCCAGTGGATGTAGTGTACCTGGACTTTCAGAAGACTGAAAGACATTAGATAAGGTCCCACATAGGAGATTAGTGGGCAAAATTAAAGCACATGGTATTGGGGGTAGGGTACAGACATGGATACAAAAGTGGTTGGCAGACAGGAAACAAAGAGTAGGGATAAACGGGTCTCTTTCAGAATGGCAGGCAGTGACTAGTGGGGAACCGCAAGGTGTGCACACTCACACACACATACACACTCTCTCTCTCTCTCTCTCACACACACACACACACACACACACACACAAAAACACACACACACACACACACACACACACACACACACACACACACACACACACACACGGCTTCCGAAGCTTCAGCCGTGGGCCCTATGGACGATAATTTGTGACGGGTGCCGGCAGTCGCCGAAAAAATCGCATAAGTCCCACAGCCAGCACGGAGAAGCAGCGCTAGATGCAGTTCAACTCTGCCTGTCTCGCCGGGTTAACCTACAGCCGTGCCTGGACTGACGGGCCAAAAAATGTGGGGGGATCATCCCCCACCTCTCAAAACAGGGGGGGACGTGTCCCCACTGCCTCCCTTGCCCTGCCCCCCTCCCCCCCCCCCCCCCGGATTTCCGCCCCTGCGTATAAGATTATTAAGGGTCTGGACACGATTGAGGCAGGAAACATGTTCCTGATGTCTTTGACAACTCTTCAATGTGATCAGTTGCCTGATAACATCACTACTTCTGCATGGCACAAATCTCTGAGAACTAATGCTTGGAACATCTGCTGTTGCAAAAGGGGAAATCCATGCCAAAGACATTATTCAAGGTCAGCAGCAGATGTCATTGATTTGCTGCTGACTGCAAAATTCAGATAATTTATTACTTGAATCAAACTAATTGCTGCAATAATGCCAATTTAATAAATTGTTGAATGGTGTTTCAGTTCATCAGTTGTTTACCAGTTAAAGTTAACCTACAATGTCACCATAAAGCTAAACGTACAATAAGTGAAATGAACGCCTTTAAATTCCCTCTGCATTTGGAGTACCTGTTCATACTGGCATGTCCAAATTTCATCTGACTTGGCTGACTTAAAGTGATCTGCGAACACTGTGGTGTCATGACATTTGTAATATGACATCAATATGCTTGTTCACTTCAGCGGTGATAATGAAGAGATTGTCTGGAAGCCAGAAATGTTTTAGCTCCTGGGAACTTGTGTGTCTCAGAATAAAACATCTGTTACCAGCAAATGGGAGGAGCTGGAGCAAACGCCAATCTCATCAAGTCACAGTTTAATCAATTCATGACTCTCCTTCACGTTTGCTTTGAAACATCCAGAGTGCAGAAATTGTGATTGCTCAGGGATCTCTTCTCTGACCAATCTAACCAGCAGCCGCAGGATTGAAAGTCTACATTTTGAGCGCAGTGTTATCACAAGTGCAGCTCACATTGACTCCAAGATTTCTTCAGCTGATGCTGGCACTGTAGATTGTAGCTGGAACACTGAAGATTAACACGTGGAAGGAGTATGTGGAGTTGAGTTACACTGCTCTCAGTTATTTATTCATCTGATTATATTTTGTGATTTGCCATCATACTTGTTCCAAATGTACCAGCCTCCATTGGCAGGAGGCCAGGCATAGGGATAAGATGTAAATGAAGTTTCCCGATTGTGGACAAATCTCACTGAGGGACCATCAGCCGGTTACTGCGTAAATGACCAGAACATTTGCCAATACATCATTCATAACAATTATAAAGCTCTAGCAGAGCGAAACGGCTGGTAGAGTTGCTGCTCACAGGTTGGTTGACACAGGTTCAATCCTGACCTCTGGTGCTTCTGTGCAGAGTTTATCTGTTTTCATTGCGATCTCCTGGGTTTCTCCCAGTTGCTCCAGTTTCCAACCCTATCCCAAAGACGTGCAGGTTGATGGTTAATTGGCTGCTGCAAATTGCCCTATGTGAGTGAGAAGAACATTTTGTCCCCCAACACAACCTACTCCCCAACGCAATATTCCACCACTCACCCATAGCCCCTAACTGTGCAGGCGCGGCTCATTTCCCCTCATCCCCCAGCACTCCTTCCCCCTCCTCTTCATGTGTGGGAGGGAGGGGTAGGGAGGAGGGGAGGGGGGGGGGATGAGGGGAGGGACGGGGGGGGGGGGGGGGGTGGGGGTGGCAAGGGGGTTGTGGGGTGGGAAGGGAGGAGAGGAGGGGTGCGTGTGTGGGCGGGGAAGTGTAGGAGGGGGGAAAGGGTGGTGTGGGGGAGGGTGTGTGTGGGGGTGGGAAGAGGTTGTGGGGGTGGGGAGGGGGAGAGGTTGTGGGGGGAGCAGTTGTGGGGTGGAAGGGTTGTGGGGGGGAGGGATTGTGGGGAGGAAGGGGTTGTGGGGAGGAAGGGGTGTGTGGGGGGAGGGATTGTGGGGGAGGGGTTGTGGGGGAGGGTTTGTGTGGGGGGAGGGTTTGTGGGGGGAAGGGTTTGTGGGGGAGGGTTGTGTGGGGAGGGTTGTGGGGGGGAGTGGTTGTGGGGAGGAGGGGTTGTGTGGGGGGAGGGGTTGTGTGGGCGGCTCTCGGGATGAGAGTTTTAAATTGTATGGAAGAAGATGGGTGCTTGATACATAGATACATAGACAATAGGTGCAGGAGTAGGCCATTCGGCCCTTCGAACCAGCACCGCCGTTCAATGTGATCATGGCTGATCATCAGTACCGCGTTCCTGCCTTCTCCCCATATCCCCTGACTCCACTAGCCCTAACAGTTCTACCTAACTCTCTTTTGAATGCATTCAGTGAATTGACCTCCGCTGCCTTCTGTGGCAGAGAATTCCACAAATACACAATCTCTGTGTGGAAATGTTTTTCTTCATCTCAGTTCTAAATGGCCTACCCCTTATTCTTAAACTGTGGCCCTCGGCTCTGGACTCCCCAAACATTGGGAACATGTTTCCTGCGCCTAGCGTGTCCAATCCCTTAATAATTGTATATATTTTTGTACGATCCCCTCTCATCCTAAATTCCAGTGAATATAAGCCCAGTCGCTCCATTCTTTCATCATATGACAGTCCCGCCATCCCGGGCCTCTGAGATGGATTCTTAGAGCAGCTTTTAAACCTTGTGAACCTACGCTGCACTCCCTCAATAGCAAGAATGTCCTTCCTCAAATTTGGAGACCAAAACTGCGCACAATACTCCATTTGTGGTCTCACCAGGGCCCGTACAACTGCAAAAGGACCTCTTTGCTCCGATACTCAACTTCTCTTGTTGTAAAGGCCAACATGCCATTAGCTTTCTTCACTGCTTGCTGTACCTGCATGCTTACTTTCGGTGATTGATGTACGAGGACACCCAGGTCTCGTACTTCCTCTTTTCCTAACCTGACACCATTCAGATAATAATCTGCCTTCCCGTTCTTGCCACCAAAGTGGATAACATCACATTTGTCATGCCCAACAGATCTGTCATGCATCTGCCCACTCACCCAACCTGTCCAAGTCACCCTGCATCCTCATAGCATCCTCTACACCATACAGTTCACATTGCCACCCAGCTTTGTGTTTTCTTGCTAATCTTACTTTTAATTCCTTCATCTAAATCATTAATGTATATTGTAAATAGCTACGGCCCCAGCACCAAGCCTTGTGGCACCCAACTAGTCACTGCCTCCAATTCTGAAAGGGACCCGTTTTGTTTCCTGTCTGCCAACCGATTTTCTATCCATGGCTATACCCTACCTCCAATACCATGTGCTCTAATTTTTCCCACTAATCTCCTATGTGGGACCTTATCAAAGGCTTTCTGAAAGTCCAGGTACACTACATCCACCAGGATCTCCTTTGTCCATTTTACTTTTTACATCCTCAAAATATTTCAGAAGATTTGTCAAGCATGATTTCCCCTTCGTAACTGCATGCTGACTTGGACCGATCCTGTTACTGCTATCTAAGTGCGCCACTATTACATCTTTAATAATCGACTCCAGCATCTTCCCCACCACTGATGTCAGGCTAACGGGTCTATAATTCCCACCTTTCTCCTTCCTCCTTTCTTGAAAAGTAGGATAACATTTGCTACCCTCGAATCCACATGAACTGATCCAGAATCTATAAAACATTGGAAAATGATCGCCAATGCGTCCAAGATTTCTAGAAACATAGAAACATGGAAACATAGAAAATAGGTGCAGGAGTAGGCCATTCGGCCCTTCGCGCCTGCACCGCCATTCAATATGATCATGGCTGATCATCCAAATCAACATCCCATACCTGCCTTCTCTTCATACCCCCTGATCCCTTTAGCCACAAGGGCCACATCTAACTCCCTCTTAAATCCAGCCAATGAACTGGCCTCAACTACCTTCTAGAGCCACCTCCTAGAGTACCCTGGGATTCAGACCAGCAGGCCCAGGGATTTATCAGCCTTCAGTCCCATCAGTCTACCCAACATCATTTCCTGACTAATGTGAATTTCTTTCAATTTCTTCATCACCCGAGGTCCTCTATCCACTAGTACATCTGGGAGATTGTTTGTATCTTCCTTTGTGATGAGAGAACCAAAGTACTTGTTCAACTCGTCTGCCATTTCCTTGTTCCCCATAATAATTTCACCTGTTTCTGTCTTCATGGGACCCACATTTGTCTTAACTAATGTTTTCCTCTTCACATACCTAAAGAAGCTTTTACTATCCTCCTTTATATTCTTGGCTAGCTTACCATCCTACTTCATCTTTTCTCCCCGTATTGTCTTTTTAGTTACCCTCTGTTGATCTTTAAAGGTTTCCCAATCTTCTGGTTTCCCGCTCATCTTTGCTGTGTTATGCGTCTTCTCTTTTATTTTTATACTGTCCTTGACTTCCCTTGGAAGCGACAGTCGCCTCTTACTCCGCTTACAATCTTTCTTCCTCTTTGGAATGAAGTGATCCAGCATCTTCTGTATTATTCCCAGAAATACCTTCCATTGTTGTTCCACTGTTATCCCTGCTAGAGTATCTTTCCAGTCAACTTTGGCCAGCTCCTCCCTCATGTCTCCCTAGTCCCTTTTGTTCAACTTCAATACTGACACTTCCGATTTTACCTTCTCCCTCTCAAATTGCAGATTAAAACTTATCATATTATGGTCACTACCTTCTAATGGTTCCTTTACCTTGAGTTCCCTTATCAAATCCAGTTCATTACACAACACTAAATCCAGAATTGCCTTCTCCCTGGTAGGGTCCAGTACAAGCTGCTCTAAGTAGGTATGTTGCAAAGCCTACCTGAAGCGTCGTTGAAGATCTGCTGCTGAGGCTGTGCGCGATTTTGGCGCCGTTTAGAGGGGGCGGGTTTAAAACGCGATTTTCTCTAAGCTGTTCCAATCGAAAATGTTCAGCCTAGTTAATTATTAACGAAAAATCGCTGGAAGACCCCGTCGCAAAAGCTATTATTAGGTTTAAAGGCCTTGAATAATAGTTATAGTAGTTTAAAAATCAATCTTTAAACCCGCGACCGTCATCAACCGCAGGGTCTCATAAAGAAAATAGCAGAAGGTATGCTGTATATTTTTACATTAAAAAGGGCTTCTAAAGATCCTTTTATACAAAATTTAATATTGCGAGTAGCTCAATTTGGGCCCATTATATCGCGCAGTACTTTTCTGGGCATTTGAGGCACAAATCTACCGCAATGTGAACGTTCTAAACCAGCGCGTTCCACAGGGACCCACTGGAAAGCTGATTTAAATGGGCATTTATTTACAGCAATTAAACACTAAATTCCTTCCATTTGGCCTATAAATTAATGTAAATGAGATTTAAAAATCATGTTTTATTGTGAATTATTTGTGAATATTATTTGGACATTTAGGCTATTTAAAAATGTTAATCATTTATTAAGAAATAGATAGATGTTTAGATCTAGTAATTGAAGTCTGAAATTAGCTACAATTAGGTAACTAACTAATTATATGCTTTAATTTCAGGTCGTCCAAGTAAGATTATTTTATATTTGTTTCAGAATGCTTCAATCTATGATAACTGAAAATTTCATTCAGTTCTCTTAATTTTTAAGAAAGTTATGGGCTTTTGACTGTTCACGATCACAACTTTTTTGTTATGTCCATAGAAAATCAATAGGGAACAAGATGCTCATTTCCGAGTATGAAAATGGCCATAACTTTTTAAATACTTGAGATATGAAAGTGAATTAGATGTCAAATTAAACTTATTTTTATGCTTTATCTGATGGGATAAATTACAGACTTGATTTTTAAAATCTCAAAATTTTGTAACATTGCTACTCTAAGAATCCATCTCAGAGGCCCGGGATGGCGGGACTGTCATATGATGAAATGGAGCAACTGGGCTTATATTCATTGGAATTTGGGATGAGAGGTTGTCTTACAGAAATATATACAATTATTAAGGGATTGGACACGCTAGGTGCAGGAAACATGTTCCCAATGTTTCCAATCCCCGTACTTGCTCCTTCACCTGACGCTGATGGGGAAGACTCAGTGAGCTAAGGGGTCTATTTCCATGCTGTAGAACACTATAATTAACTATACACAATCATTTTAAGACAGTTGAAGGCATAATAGGTTGTGATATGTTTGGAAGCTCTTTCTTTCTAGATGTCATTCTTTCTTAAGCCACACATGCTACTCTTGTTTCTTTCTTGAGGTTTTCAGAGAATATATATTCCAGGCCACCAAACTATAGTGCATGCTCCTGTCCGCAAAGCCAAACTTCCTGTAGTTTAGGCATGCACAAGCACCAACTAATAATTCTATTAACTTTCTCATTCAAACACATTAAAATAACCTTAAGTTTATTGCTATAAATGTCCGCAAGATTGGCTCAGAGAAAATTCTGTTCCCCACGGAGATCTGTGAAAACAACAGACATTGGCACCAGAAGAAAAGTAATTGGAGATGGTCTCTTGGGAGTGCCTTGCACAAAGGGCAGTTGCTAGGAGCTGCCAAAATAGTTCTTAAAGGGATAGGCTGATTCATTCTTAGACAGAAAAAAAAATTGTGTAGGTATAAAATGAATAATACAAATAAATCTTTTGACCTCTTATTTTTTGCCTTCACCTTTTCAAATGACCTTGCTTTTGCTAGCAGTTATTATTTCTCTGCTTTCAGGGTCACCTGACTTCAACTTTAATGGGTAGTGGATATCACGGTTCATTTATGGTTTCCAGTTGTGTAACACACGGATTGACTTCTTTGGCATGCAGTCTTCTAAACTCTTACTGATAAAATCAATGATGGCAGCGGTATTTAGATTGACCGCTAAGACTTTGAACATGATGCAGTCCACCAACTCAATGACTGCAACATTTGAAGATGTAATGGAATTCTTCTGTCCTTGACAACATTTATCCAAATAAGTGCTTATCCTGCTAACTTCACTACAGTATCTCTCTCTTTATTTCCATCCTCTCATTCCCACTCTGGCTTTTGTCTCTATACTCTATAGTTTCACTTGCGTCTGCTCCTCTCACTTTGCAAGCACACTGCTCCCTGCTTCCTTGTTTCTGAAATCATGTGCTCACGTGAAGGGAGGTTAGCAAGACAGCAATAGAGTGGGTCTTTGCCCCCTCACAATTATTTTCCCTTGCACAGACTCCTATCACGTTGCCCTTTTTAAAAATACATCCTTGTTGTAACCATTGTTTTTGAGTTCCACTCAATTTCAAAAACTGAGACATTGAATGGTTATGCATTCCAAATTTTCTATAAAGCCAAAATAGGATTATAAAATTAAAAGCAGTGCCTCTCATGTGTGGGCAAAGCCCAGCTGAGTACAGCAATAAAAAGTTATTTGTAAGCAATTAAGAGTAAATGACTGAATTTTGAGGAAGAATGCTCGAGATAAACAAGAAAAGAATAAGCAGATAAATAAATAATGTGCTCAATTGCAATAAATAGATAAGAAATAAATATATGTCCTTCATATACTGCAGTTGCATAAATAATTAATTTGAATTATGCTTACATATTTTGCAATATATCCACTTCTGGCACACTTTGCAGTTTGGGAAATTCAATCAGTAAGTTTAAGAAATATACAGTATGCACTGTTCATTACATGTCACTAAAACAGTATCACACATCGGGATCACACAGTAAAAAATATAAAATGCATAGCATAGCATAAATGGAGGTATTTAATCTATTCTGCTTAAGCTAAGTCTCTGAGATGGTTTTCCTTTTGATCTCATTCCGTATTTCATGGTTTCACTTCTGAAATATTTATCCAATTCCCTTTTATAAAGCCATTCTAATTCTACCAAAGATGTTTGAATGTCAAGTCCTCAAGTGGTATAATTGTATTATGTTATTGGTCAAAACTGGAAGAAGATGTAATGCCTAGAAGAGCCAACGGGTTGCAGTCAAAGTCTGGCTGGTTGGTCTGAAGTGGGAAATGTGAAAATCAAGAAGCTTATAGTTAACAGCTGGTGCAGCGAATCAAAATTATCTGAAAAATTGAATAGAGTCTATTGATAGATTTCATGGGATTGTGCAGAGCAGACAGTACAGAAATGGACAGTTACACCAAAGCTGTCTCTGCTGATGCTGGTGCTCTCCGTTCAGTTTTCGGTGCATCCTCTGTTCCTTTCTCCATTGTTCAAGAAGGGAGCAAGAGTGGAAACTATAGGCCACCTAGCCTGACTTAGACAACAGACAATAGACAAAAGGTGCAGAAGTAGGCCATTCGGCCCTTCGAGCCAGCATCGCCATTCAATGTGATCAAGGCTAATCATCCACAATCAGTACCCCGTTCCTGCTTTCTCCCCATGTCCCCCGACTCTGCTATCTTCAAGAGCCCTATCTAGCTCTCTCTTGAAAGTATCCAGAGAACTGGTCTCTACCGCCCTCTGAGGCAGAGAATTCCACAGACTCACAACTCTCTGTGTGAAAATGTATTTCCTCATCTCCGTTCTAAATGCTTACGCCTATTTCTTAAACTATGGCCCTGTGGTTCTGGACTCCCCCAACATCGGGAACATGTTTCCTGCCTCTAGCATGTCCAAACTCTTAATAATCTTACATGTTTCAATGATTCCCTCTCATCCTTCTAAATTCCAGAGTATACAAGGCCAGCCGCTCCATTCTCTCAGCATATGAAAGTTACCTTCAGTGGTAGGTAAGAATTTAGAGTCCATTGTAAAGGATGAGGTTTCTGAGTACTGAGAAGCTCGATAAGATAGGCCAAAGTCAGCATGGTTATGTGAAAGGGAGATCTTGCCTGATGAACTTGTTGGCATTCTTTGAGGAAGTAAATAGCTGGATAGGCAAAGGAGAGTCAGTGGTTTACCTGGATTTTCAGAAGGCCACACGTGATGCTGCTAACGAGAGCCCATGGTATCAGAGGGAAGATGCTATCATGAATATCAGGTTGGCTGGATTTGTCAGACGGCAAAGAGTGGCAATAAAGGGGACATTTTCTGGTTGGCTGCCAGTGAGAAGTGGTGTATCGCAGGAGTCGCTGCTAGGGCCGCTACTCTTCATGTTGTATATCAATGATTTGGATGAGGGAGTTGAAGGCTTTGTGGCCAAGTTTGCAGATGATACGAAGATAGGTGGAGGGGCAGATAGTGTAAAGACAGGGACTCTACAGAAGGACATGGACAGGGTGGGAGAGCGGGCTGAGAAGTGCCAGATGGAATGCAGCGTAGCAAAGTGTGGAGTCATGCATTTATGTTGTAGGAATAAGGTGTAATCTATTTTCTAAACAGGGAGAGAATTCAGAAATTGGAGGTGCAAAGGAATTTGGTAGCTGGCTCGAAGGGCCTGCACCTATTTTCCTATGCTGGTGCAGGATTCCCAAAAAGTTAATTTGCAAGTTGGAAGGCGAATGCAATGCTGGCATTTATTTCAAGAGGGCTAGAATACAAAAACAGGGATGTAATGCTGAGGCTTTAGAAGGCGCTGGACAGACCACATTTGGAATAATGTGAAGACAGTGCAGTTTTGGGCTCAATATCTGAGGAAGGATGTGGTGGCGTTCAGAAGAGGTTTACGAGAATGATTGGGTTACCATTATGATGAGCGTTTGACGGCACTGGGCCTATACTCACTAGAGTTTAGAAGGATGAGGGGAGCCCTCATTGAAAATTACCGAATAGTGGAAGGCCTGGATGGAGCAGACGTGGTGAAGATGTTTCCACTAGTGGGAGAGTCTAGGACCAGAGGCCATAGCCTCAGAATAAAAGAAAATAGTAAGATTAAACGAGAACTTACCAGTTTGAAGTTTGATCTGTATTTTATGAGGAGTTACGATGAGGGATTACGTGAAGAACCCCGCCACGACGCATGCGTGTCATTCTTCAAAGCAGCGGTGTGAAATCACAGATAACTGTAATGACTAAACATAGTAAGATTAGAGAAGAGATACCAGTTAAGTATATGATCAAGGGTGGGAGCGGAGGGCACGTAATCCCTCATCGTAACTCCTCATAAAATACAGATCAAACTTCAAACTGGTAAGTTCTCGTTTAATCTTACTATTTTACTTCGGAGTCACGTGAGTGACTACGTGAAGATTTTAAAGCTCTGTGATTTCATGCCGTGGAAACGAGTCCATGCATCACGTCTGCCTTGATGACTGTAGGAGGAATTGTGTTAACATAATTTGGACATGAATTCGACATTGAAATCATAAAATTTATTAACACAAATTTATAACCCCTTTTTATGGGTTTAAATTAATTTGCAGAACTTAAAATTGTTTCTGCAAATGTTCCAGGTTTCATTACTGGTTTATTGTAAAATAATTGGAATGTTTTTTCCCCAGACCATCCTGCTGCCTTGAGGATTTGGTCCATTGGTACATCCAACTGTATCGCTGCCGATGTAGCTGCAGCCCTGGTGGAATGAGATTTTAAAATATCAGTATCCACCCCAGCCTGTGTTAGCACCTGTTTCAGCCATCTTGAGATGGTCTGGACCGTCACTCTTTTGTGTGGTTGCTTGTGGCTGACCAAAAAGTGCCTTCTCATTGCCTCTTAGGATTTTCGTTTTCTCCATGTATAACGACAGATGACTTACTATACACAGACGGTCATCTGTTGGGTATGACCTAAATTGTATATTGAGGCCTGCTGATCCCTGTCTGTTCTGCTTACTAACTCATAGATATGAAACGTAATATTTTCTGTTCAGGAAGTCATGTTGTCCAGTCTTAGTTTATGCAGTGACTGTACCCTCTGTGCCGTGACCAATGCCATTAGCATGACTGTTTTTAATGTCAGTCTGTGTAGGGACAGAGCTGTTGCTGGAGACCAATTCCTGAGCATCTTCAGGACAATACTTACATCCCATATTTGGGAGTACCTGGTTCTTGGGGGATTAGTATTAAAAATTCCCCTCATAAGTTTTGTTACCAGTGGGTGAGTCCCAACAGAGTAATGCTCTGTCCCCTGCCATAGGTAAGTCGATAGGGCACTTCTGGCGCAGTTGATGGCACTGTAACTGAGCCCCTCATCATAGTGGAGGCCTGCCAGATATTCCAGAACAGACGGGATGTCCATGTCTCTGTAGGTGATGTTGTTTTTATGGCAGTGCATCGCCCACTTCCTGATCTAGACCAGATAATGTTTTTTGGTTGACTGTCTTTGGGCCGCCGAGATCATGTTCACTGTTCGGTCCGTCAGTCCCAGTTGTAGTAGAGGTGTTTTTAAAACTCTACAAATTAATAAGTTCAAATGTTTATGGCTTGGGTGGCTATCCCTTGTTACGGGATGTAGCAATAAATCTGGTCTATGTGTGTGATAACTGGTGGTTAAGTCTGGATTCGAATAGATCGATATCTGGTGTTCCATATTTTGCTGTAATATCAGCAAATACTTTTTTATTCAACATCCATTCGGTGTTTTCATTAAATTTGCGTGACCTGGTGTCTGCCACCAAATTTAGTCTTCCTGGTAGGTAAGTGGCTGATATCCAAATATCTCTCTGGATACACCATTGCCAAATTGTATTAGCCAGATTGTCACATGATGTCGATTTGTTTCCACCCATGTGGTTAATGTATGCTACCACGGTGTTATTGTCTATCTGTAGTCTAACATGCTGGTGATATGACCCAGTACAATATGACTTTAGGCCATGGAATGCACCCAACATTTCCAGGTAGTTTATGCCCAGTGTGAGTAATAATGATGCCTCCTGAGCAGTCCATCTACCTCCACAGCTGGTGATGGTATTGGTGGCTCCCCACCCAAGTGCACTGGCATCAGTTTGTAGTACCATGGAAGGGTTACTGACAATTATTGGATTGGAACAAAGCCAGATGTTATCTATCCACCATTTTAGTTCCATTTTAGCTTGACTGGTAGTTTCATACGTCTGTCAAAGTGACCTGCATTAATTTAGAGTGCTTGTATTTTTGCTCTCTGTAAGTTTTGGTAATGTAGAGGTCCAAATTGTGTGGCTGGAAAGGCAGCCACCATTTTGCCAATTACTTTTGCTACCAATCTGATGGATGGTTTGCTGATGTCAATGAGCTTATTGCAAGCCTCTATTAAATCTCTAGCCTTTCCCTTAGGCAGAGTCACTGACATGTGAACTGAGTCAATGTTGAACCCCAAATAGTCCATAGTAGTGGAAGGCGTTAGTTTAGATTTAACTGGATGGATAATAAATCCCAGTTTTTCAAATAACTGTTTTGTTGCTGTTACAGTTTGTTTGGCCAATTCCAAAGTTTTGCCCACAATGAGTATGTCATCTAAATATGCCATGACCATGTGTTTACGTTTCCGTAGAAATGCTAGGGCTGGTTTCAAAATTTTGTGAACAGCCTGGGGCTGATGATAACCCATTTGGCAGTGCTTCATACTGCCAGAGTTGTCCCATCCAGTTGAATTTTAAGTAACATCTGTGGTCACCTCGTATAGGCACTGAATAGTAAGCATCTTTTAAATCGATGCTGGCCATGAAGTAACCTTTGGAAATTAATTGTTTAGCAGTAACAAAGGTTTCCATTTTGTCAGATCTATGATGATGCGACAACCACCATCTTTTTTGTTTTTTGGTAAATATATTGGACACGAATTCTAATGTTTCGTGTTGAGTTTTCTCAATTACACCTTTTACGTAAAGCCGCTCCAGTTCAGCTTGCGCTTTTGATTTTTCTTTATCAGAAAGCACGAACATTCGGTTCGGTATATGTTGAACTGGAGGGCTGTACTTGTGTATAAACTCTATTGTATATCCCTGGATACTGCTTAAGATGTAAGTATCGGTTGTTAACATGCTCCATGCATTCAGAAAAGAGTGTAATCTCCCCCCAACCTCCATGCTCCCTGTATTTTGTAGGGAACCAGACCCACCTACCTCCATAGTTACCAGTGGCAGGTTTACTTCCTTTTGTAGGTTCTTCGCTGCTGTTGTTACACTGGTGTCTGGATTTTCGGTTTGGTTGGCGTTGGAGGTCCCCGCATCTTCCAAGAAGGTCGGCCTGGGCCATGGCCTAAAAGAGACTCATGTTTTGAGTACCGGGCCTTCGAGCTTTCACCAATTCTGCTGGTGGGTGCGCAGGGTTGCTGTCTTTGGCTGTAGTGGGTTTTTGTTGGAGTCCCTTTTATTAGTCCAGTAAGTTCTCTCGTTCCTGCACCCCTTGCACACTTGTCTTTCCTTCTGCGGACCCCTCTTCCAGGTCAGCCCAGAACTGACCCGCAGTGCTCCCCTCTGATGAGGTAGAAGCACTGTGCAGCCCTTCAAGAGGTACAGCTGTGGGTTTATCATAGGGCCCACAGTGACCCGACTCCATCTCCCGGAGTCTGTCATGTTGGAGCAAATGCTCCACACACCGCTCCATCCGGCTCCAGCGCTCTCGGTCGCTGGCCGCCCGCGGTTGTTCAAAGTCGGACTCCTCTGAGTCCACGACCTTGTTTGTTTTTGTGTCTAGCCTTTCCGCCCGGCGGCGTGGATCTGGCCGGTGCGGAGGCGACATCGGGCACAGCTGATCCCACTATCGGTGATCCGAGTGCCGCTGGCTGCTGCTGGCTGCCTGCTGCTCCGTGGTCCTCCCTCACCAGCTTTGTCCTTACTGCCCTGCCGCGGAGTGGATCTGGCCGGGGCGGAGGCGACATCGGGCGCAGCTGATCCCATTATAGGTGATTTAAGTGCCACTGGCCGCTGCTAGCCCACCAGCTTTGTCGCAGCCCGTTGGTTTCTCCACCTATAATCAGCATGGGAAAACACAAAAAGACCGCAGCTCTTACCTGCAGGTCCAGGTTTAAATTGTCGCTACGGGGGAACGTCGTTCCACCCCGTCTCCTGCCGTTTTCGACTTGTCAAAAAGTCGACGGCCCCATTCTGAATAGTCTTCCGCCCGGCCGTGGTGTTCTGGCCGGCGCGGGACCAAAAGTCGGCACAGCTGATCCCTTACGGGGCTTGTGCCTTCAGCTGCTGCTGGCTCCCGCAACTTCGCGGTCCTCCCCAGCCAGCTTCACTCGCAGCACTTGTGGACACTATTTTGTCCAGCTTCCCCCCCCGTGTAAAAACAGCGCGGGGACAAAAACTACCGCAGGGTAAATCACTTACCTGCAGGTCGCGGTTTCAAACTTACCGCTGCGGGGGAACGCTCCACCCCGCCTGTCGTTTCGCAATCGTGAAAGCGATATGACACGCATGCGTCGTGGCGGACTTCTTCACGTAGTCACTCACGTGACTCCGAAGTAAAATCATTGCCGCAGAAGGCAGTGGAGGCCAAGTCAATGGATATTTTTAAGGTGGAGAATGATAGATTCTTGATTAGTATGGGTGTCAAGGGTTATGGGGAGAAGGCAGGAGAATGGGGTTGAGAGGCCATAATTGAATGGTGGAGTGGACTTGATGGGACAAGTGGCCTAATTCTGCTCCTATGAAATGAACTTTCTCCCTCATGAATTTGTTTTTGTTCCTTTGTGAAACCGTCTTAGTTCTTTATTTCAACTATTTCCCCATTCTAGCCACATGCTCAATGAGGAAATTGAAAACAGAAAATACTGGAAATCAGCAGGCCAGGGATGATTTGTAATAGAGAAAGAGAAGTAGATTTTCAGGGCAATAACCCGTCACTAAAATTGCTGTGGAAGTGAGTTTCGATCAACACAAGGAGGCAACCCGAAACTAATAGAGAAGACCTGGGTAAAAGAGTCAAAAATAGATTTCCTTGGAGCAGAATTTTGTAAGGTGGTTATTGCTGGAAGGGATGTAGAGAAACTAATATTAATCACAAAGCAAACTCTAAAATAAAACCAGAAATTGCTGAAATGCTCAGCAGATTAGCATGTGTGATGAATAGAATGTTTCTTGTTAATAATCTTTCACCAGAAATAATTTCTCCCTATACCCCTTTTATTTTTATTAGTAGCAATTTTGCATCATGGTCCACAATTATTGATTTTTCCACAAGAGGAAAGAATCTCCCAAAAACTAGTCTGGTCATTTTGTGCTGAAACGCCCCATCAGTTGAAAGGTCAAGCAATGGTGATGTGTACTAGAGACCAGGTCTGGGTTGAGGCTGGAACCTGGTCTTCATGAACCCATGAAATCTCGTAACAAACTTTATCTCTTCACTCTTTGTTTTTTAATATTTCAGATAATTGTAATTCTTTGCACCCGTTTAGAAGCTGTTCCAGAATGGTATGCAGTATACCTTCTTCCTGATGGCAGGAGTGAAATGAGAGTATTGCTAGGATGGTGTGGGTCCTTGATGCTGACTGCCTTTTTGAGGCAGTGACTCCTATAGATTCCTTCGATGGTGGGGATAGGGGTCAATCAGCGTGATATACCACCACATGTTGTAATCTCCTTCATTCCCGGACATTCGAGTTGTCGAACCAGGCCATGATGCAAACAGTCTATATGCTCTCTACCATACTCCTTGTAGAAGTACAAGTGAATACTTGTCAACATATTGAGTCTCTTCAATCTTCTAAGAAAGTAGAGATGTTGATGGACCCTGTGTGATTGTATCAAAGTGCTGGGCAGAGATATGCACACCCAGGAACTTGAAGTTGTTGACTCTCTCCACCACTGACCAGTGGATGAAGACAGGTTTGTTGATCCTCAGCCTTCCTCTTCTTAAGTCAACAATCAGTTCCTTGGTCTTATTGATGTTGAGAGCATAGTTCCTGTTCTGGCACCATTCAATCAGATGATCGATCTCCCTCCAATATTCTGACTCATCATTACCCATATTTAATCCAACAACGTGTGGTGACGTCAGTGAATTTAAAGATGTAATAGGAATTGTGTCTGGCTACACAGTCATAGTTATAGAGCAAGTAAAGCAGTGGACTGAGCACATAGTCTATAAGTGCTCTGTTGCTGATGGTTATTGATTGTCGTCTGTTGATGAGGATGTCAAGGAACCAATTATGAAGGGTTGTGCAGAGAACCAGTTCCTTGAGCTTAGTACCAAGTTTGGAGGGGATGGTGTTAAACGCCAAGCTGTGGTCATTGAACAGCAACCTGATGTATGCTATTAAGCTGGAAAATGTGCAGAGAAGATTTATGAGGAAGTTGCCAGGACTCAAGGGCCTGAGCTATAGGGAGAAGTTGAGCAGGCTATGATTTTATTACATGAAGCGCAGGAGATCTGCCATAGACACCTATAGCAAGGAACAATATGTGTACCGGCACCGTTTGTCTACAAAAAGCACTGCAAATAATTTACAAATTTTCCTCACATTGTTATAATATGTGATATGAATTATAAAATGTGTCTTGAACTCATAAGATTTTTATTCAAAAATCTGGGATCTTGTCCAAATTCATGTGAAAATATTGCAGATGTGTGTTTTTTACTGTGTGAGCACACACAATTGGAGAAATTGTGGAGCAGAGATTTATCTTGGCCTTCAACACATGAGGGTTATCGTCTGCGTTCGACGCCCTGCTCCATATATTCAGCTCCAATGAAGGCAATGGATCTCAATGTATAGGAGGTTGGTACTTCCTTTAGTGTGTACATTCGCATCAATTAGTCCAAATAGCTAAAGACAAATTTATTTCCCTTGTGTGTTTTCACTTCAAACAGGTAACTGCAACATAGATATATTCTGGAATTTTAAATAAATGTTTTGACTTCAATTGGTTTCGTTTTCTGATCAATTATTCATGGCAAATCATTAAAAATGAGGGTTAATTTTACTATTGCATCCAGCAAATAATATATTCTGTGAAGTTTATCACAGTGGTACAGAATGGCGATGTGGTTACATTTTAAATGTAAATTTCTTTGGCAACTGGACCATAGGTTATACATCAGAACATTGCAGATTCAATATCTTGGTAAGTCAATTTGTCCTTCGGTACACAAAAGTGGAACACTATCTCGAAGCACGGCTGCAGTCAGGGGGGATGGCTAGCTACTTAAACAAGCAAGTACATAGTGAATTAAAGTTTGTTCAAGACTGCAGGACTGCCAAGATTTATTTTCAAATAGACAAGAGTAAACATCAGTGGGCAGGGTGATGAGGGTGGGCAATGCAGAGGACTGTTTTTGTAGAATACAAGAAAAATGGATGCATGGAATCTTAGCATGTTCACTATTTGAATTGCAACACAAAGACAAATTATCTTTATTTAAATGTAATTCCAATCATTTAAATGTATTTTATGTTTAAGTGAAATCGAACAGCTAAAGTACATAATTCTAATTCATCAGATAATTGCTTAGTTTTCCTTTGAAGAGAAAGACACAAAAGTCTATCTGAGCTTACAAGGCGATGTTATTGTTGCATCCGTGGATTGCACACACACAGATATATGGCATCAACATCTAAACCCAAGCAAAAAAATATTCAGACTAATTAAAGAACTGATGCCTGTCACTGAACCAAGATGATCTCTAACACATCTCTGATTTTGAAATGAAACTATTAATTTGGACTTTCATGTTATAAGAATGGAGACTTCTTGCTGTAGTGTGGCCTAAATGATGAAATAATGTATATGTTCACATAGTTAAGTACAATGAGGCATTTGTACATACAAGGCACTGGATTGTCAATGCTGGGATTGGGAAGATAACTGGGCAATATCAAATGTGAGGACAGTGAGGACACAGCAGAAAGAGCATGTGTAAACTGCAGATGCTGGGAACCTGGAATTGTTGAAAGCACTCTGCATGTCAACAGTTCCTTGACAAAGACTTCATGCCAAAACTAGGAAGAAGCCAAACCAATTTGATTCTTTCAGTTCCTCTGTCTCCATAGTATCTGCCCAGATGATAAAACTCTCTATACCCATACCTCTGAGATGTCTAAGTTCTTTCTTAAATGCAGCTTCCTTTCTACCATAGTTGAGAGATCCATTAACCTCATTTCATCTCTATCTCACAGCTCTGCTTTAACTCATTCTCTTCCTGGAAAGAGGCCCCTGGTCCGCACTTTCACCCTCATCACTGTGTCACTCTCATTGGCAGGTTTGATGGGGTTGATCAGGAGTAGAGTTGATCAGGAGTAGAGTGTTACAAATTGAGCAGTTAGCTTAGAGTGAGGAAATTGAGTGGAATAATGGAGAGAGTCAATGTTATGTGGGCAGATGGCAATGTATCGGTCAATAGAGGTTTAGATGCCAGTGGTAGGTATCCAGATAGCTAGGGAAGACTGGAGATAGAAACAAGTGTCCACAGTCTGGGGTGAAGACTCCTGTCCAAAGAGAGTGGTGGAACAAGAGTTCAATGTCATGCCAGGCTCGGACTTCTTCAAGATGAGATGTAAGCACTTGCTAATCTGTACCAGTACAAACTTAATCAACATTATTCATAAATCCTGTGATTAGATGTTTCTGTTCCTCACTCTTTCTCTGCTCTCTATGCCAGTTACATTTCAAGCTTCAGGCCAATTTATTGTGTGGGTTTAAAACCAATAGATCTTGGATTCAAATGATCACTTTACACAGGATTCTAATTGTCAGGCAAAAAGAAGAGTTCTCTGAATGAAGCGGGGATTCAGAAATGCACAGACATATTGTTGAGTCACACCATTTCAAAGATTACTTCCTTTAGATATTTGTAGGCCTTAGTTATTTGCGTGAAACGAAGGTACTTTCCAAGCAGCTTTTATTTTGATCTGCAGGGTAAACTATTTACTATTGTTTAAATGTGTTAATTCTTTAATATCCCTGGGTGCAATGTTTTACATCTGGTTCAGGATAAATTCTGCAGTGCATATAAACATGCCTGAAGTTAAAGCTCCTTTCCTGCATCACAGAATAATCCATCTTATATGCCCACCTTTCCACGCAGCCCTGCTGCTATTTTTAGATCTCTGCCCAGCTAATGAGAAAACTGGAGTCTATTTTTTGAAGGCCCAAAGAGAAAGCTATGCCACTTTTTGAAGGGAGGGTGTGCGATATTAATCTGGCATCTGAAGTAGATGGGTGAAAATAAAATACATAAATGTGCACATTTCTATTATAGTGATAAGAAACAACAATTTATCTCAAACATATCTACTTGGTCAAATTAATTTGCTGAATTGAAGGAGAAGGCAATAGCAGTACAGCAGATTTCCCTCACCGGCTGCAAACACTGGCACAGTCCAGAGGTGCTCTTCACTGTCTCTAGATGCCAAGACACAGCATTTTTAAGAAATACAGCATTTTACTTTGTGCCCCAAAAGAAAATCTTGATATAAATTACTTGATGGTGGTTTACAATAGGCTGGACGGTATTATTGAAAGAGAAATGAAATCTACATTGTGGCGGTTGGAGCCTTCATTTGTCAGCATAGATTCATGGAAGCCAAAAGACAATAGCATAGAACAGTTCCAGTCAGTTGCTTGGAGGATCACAGCAGTTCTGAGCAATGCTCCAAGGCTCTAATTTCCAAGTATTCTTGGTGCCAGAAGTGGAAGGAGTAAATCACAGGAATATCATAGAGGGGACAAGATCTCTGCGGATGGGGTGATGTGGACTGCGGTGGGAGGTAGAGATGATCAAGAGGGGAAACTGTGAGATCCTTTATTGGGGGTCAAATCAGAATGGGCCATGGAGATAGTAAGGGAGCCAGGGGAGGAAATCAAAGGTGGGTGCAGATGTATGTAATCAGTAGCCTTGGAGGAACTTTAGAGTGGGGGGGATATGGTTTGGAAGGGGTAATTGGCAGTGGGGGAGATGGTTCAGAAAAGGCTGTAACAGAGAGCTGTTTGAGAAGATGTTGGAGAGGGGTGGAAAGTAGGGAAAGATCAGTGGGTGTATTGAGAAAACTGGAAGCAATGGAAGACAAATGACAAGTGTGGATGAGCATGGGGTGGGATGTAGGGAAAGATATGACGGAGTATTGAGAAAACTGGAAGCAATGGGAATAAATATGGATTGGGGCATGGTGACAGAGTGTGAGAATGTGAAGAGAAAATAGGAATTTATCCAAAGGAAGAACAATGTATCCATGGACCCATTTATTGCTTCACAGCTGCATTCTTTAGCTGTGACGTGAAGAGGGATGAGCACTTTAGGAAATATGAAGACCTGCTCTAGTGCAAGCTCAGGCCATTCATCAATTGTATGTGTGAAGTAAAAACTTGTGCAAGTGTTGTTCATCGTCATTGGCACACTGATTGGCATCGCCATGCATATTCAGCATCTCCATCCACACCTGTATCACACGTGGATCAAGCTACAAAACCATGCTCTCCATGCAAAATTATATAAAGAGCTATTGTGTAGTGCATTAAAGAGGTTAAAAAAATAATTGGTCAATGTTTTCCAGAGAGCATTTTGCATTTTGGAGAAAGAGAGATGAATAATGAATGCAAATGTTAGTACTTTTCATTGCAACTTGAAATTTACATTCTGGTTAAGTTTAGTTGGACTCAAATATGTTTCTTCCTGCTACGTTGGTGCTGATATTCACCATAGGGATTCACAAAATGCTTACTTTGCTGAGATATCAGAAGCAGGATGATGCTGATAGAAAGGTACTCGACCAAAAACCTATGTTAAGACATTAATTTCCCATTGGTCGTATTGCTCTTGTGGGAGTGTAGCGTAGGATCACCCGGTTAATTCCGGGGATGGCAGGACTGACATATGATGAAAGAATGGGTCGACTGGGCTTGTATTCGCTGGAATTTAGAAGGATGAGATGGGATCTTATAGAAACATATAATGGTAGTCCATTTTGGACTGAGATGAAAAAAACTTCTTCACCCAGAGAGTTGTGAATCTGTGGAATTCTCTGCCACAGAAGGCAGTGGAGGCTAATTCACTGGATATTTTCAGGAGAGGGTTAGATCTAGCTCTTAGGGCTAAATGAATCAAGAGATATGGGGAAAAAGCAGGAACGGGATACTGATGATCAGCCATATTAAATGGTGGTGCTGGGCCGAAGGGCCGAATGGCTTATTCCTGTACCAATTTTTCTCTGTTTCTATGTTTCTACCAACTGTGCTCTAAAGTCACATCAGAGTGTTATACCCTGCATCCATGTCAATAGATTCAACTGGTTGTAATACATGCAGGCTACTTCAATAAATGCTCTACCACAATACTATCTCTCCTTTTGCTCTGCCAACTTTCCAACGTGGTTAGAAAAGAGAAGCATAGTGGCATAACTAATCAAGCTGCTGCCTCTAGGCTCGAGTGAACTGTGTTCAATCCTAACTTCTGGTGCCGTCTGTATGTTCTCCCTGCGATTGCATGTGTTTTTCTGGATGCTCCGTTTTGTTCTTCTATGCCAGAAATGTGCAGACTAATAGGTTAAGTGGCCATTGTAAATTGGCTAGTATGCTAGAATCTGGGGTGGAGGGGTAGTGAGGTGTTAAAGTTTAGGGTAAAATGGTGAGATTAAAATAGGTTATGGGAAGGATTAGTGTAAGGGAGGTCCTGTGTAGTGTATTTAATGTAACGATTCAGCATGTCTCCAATGACTCTTACAGAAATTAACTATTAATATTCCACCCAGATTGCTTTTGCTCGAATGTGGCTTTGTGAAGATTGATAAATATCAATGTTCCAATGTGGGTTTGCCAATCCTTTTAATGTGTGGAAATCTAAATAAACATATTGTTTTGATAATTCTGTGAGTGTTGGTTTCAAGCTTTATGTGTAAAATTGAAATAAATCTGACTCAAGGGAATGCCAATGGGCTTTACATACAACACACTTTGTTCTGATCTTACTCAATTTCCCTTCCTGACCACTTCCTCTGTTCTATTGTTAAACATGTTAATGTCGTTCTGGCTCCTGATCTGACCTGGTGAATTTTGTTTGTCTTCTTCCAGTTTCTTTCTCGTGACCTCTGACTCTTCCTTTCCCTGGACTAGTTTCTCTCCCTCTGCGAATGGACTTTGTGCCGGCATTATAATTAGCCCACATCATCTCTCAACCATGTACATTAAATTAATTCTCATGTCCTGTGATGAGTTAATACCTTTGTCCCAGTTTCTCTGCTGTAATTTGTACTTATTCACTGATATAACTCTTCACACCAGATTTCTGACATTTTCTCCTTTGTCCGGCCAGAGTTAGCAAGATCCACGATTCCCAAGCATCAGCTATTCCAACCTTCCCTCGTCCATCAAGTTCAACATGTACAGCAGCAGTTTTCTCTATCTCCTCATTAATCATTCTCACAGCCTTGCCACACATTTCCTCATCCTATTGTATTTGAGTTTGTAAATACAAGGGACTGCAATAGACAATAGACAATAGGTGCAGGAGTAGGCCATTTGGCCCTTCGAGCCAGCACCGTCATTCAATTGATCATGGCTGATCATCCCCAATCAGTATCCCGTTCCTGCCTTCTCCCCACATCTCCTGACTCCGCTATTTTTAAGAGCCCTATATTGCTCTCTCTTGAAAGCATCCAGAGAACCTGCCTCCTCTGCCCTCTGAGGCAGATGCTGGTTTACAAAAAAAGACATAAAGTGCTGGAGTAACTCAGTGGTTCAGGCTGTATCTCTGGTGGACATGGATAGGTGGCGTTTCATGTCGTTGAATCATTTGTGTCAAGTTGAGTACTTGAGTTTGGCTATATTGTATCTATGTATAGTATTATCTGATTTTATTGGATGGCATTCAATACAAAGCTTTTCACTGTACCTCAGTACACAGGACAATAATATGAACAGAATGTTGCTGGAGGAATGCCAGGCACCCCGGCAGTCTCAGGTGCAATTGTACCAATGGTTACTGTGGCAAATGTAAGATGGGCCTTCCTGAGAGTGAATCCGCAGAATGCAACTGGCCCAGATGGAGTTCTTGTCCGTTTCCTCAGGACCTGTGTTGATCAGCTAGCAGAGGTATTCACAGACATTTTTAACCTCTCACTACTCCATTCCAAGATCCCCACCAGCTTCAAGAAGATCCCTATCTTCCCATGCCAAAGAAAAGTAAGATAGCATGCCTTAATGATTATAGACAATAGGTGCAGGAGTAGGCCATTTGGCCCTTCGAGCCAGCACCGCCATTCAATGTGATCATGGCTGATCAACCCCAATCAGTACCCCGTTCCTGCCTTCTCCCCATATCTCCTGACTCTGCTATCTTTAAGAGCCCTATCTAGCTTGAAAGTATCTTTCATAGCCTCTCTTGAAAGTATCCAGAGAACTGGCTCCACTGAGGCAAAGAATTCCATCGACTGATCAGTGGCTCTGACATTCACCATCATGAAGTGCTTCGAGAGACTGGAGATGGTGCACATTAACTCCAGGCTCCCAGCCAGCCTTGATCCACTCCTGTTTGCTTCCCATTGCAACAGGTCCACAGCAGTCACCATCTCCCTGGCTCTAATGTCCTCTCTGGAACACTTAGATAACAAGGACTCCCTATGTTAGGTTCCTATTTATCGACTACAGCGCCACCTTCAGCACCATAATACTATCCAAACATCACCAAACACCTGGACCTAGGAATCAACATCCCCCGACCCCCCAGGCCCACTCCAGCACCTCTACCACTGGATCTTCAACCATCTGACACACAGACCTCCTCCACAATAATTCTCAACACCGTTGCTGCATAAGGATGTGTTTGTTCTCAGTCCCGCAATTTACTCCCTATACACTTGCAACTGTATGGACAAATTTGGATAACTACATCCACTAGTTTGCAGATGACACTACTGAAAGGAGCCAAATCATAAACAATGATAAGACAGAGTACAGGAAGGTGATAGAGTACTGAGTAACTTGGTGTCAGGACAATAGCTTATCCCTCAATGCCAGCAAGATGAAGGAGTTATTTATCAGGAAGTATAGTGTACACACCCTGATCAGCATTATTGGTGCCAAAGTGGAAATGGTTGAGAGCTTCGAGTTCCTTGGGGTTAATATTACCAATGATCTGTCATGGTCCAATGACATTGATCCGTCAGTCAAATAGGCACATCAACGGCTCTACTTCCTTAGGAGACTGAGAAAATTTGGTATGTCTCCAATGATTCTTACAGAATTCTACAAATGCACCATAGAAAGCATATTGTCAGGTTACATCACAGCTTGGTTTGGTAACAGCTGTGCTTAAGATCACGTGAAAGAGTAGTAGATGTAGCCCAGTCCATCGCACAAACCAAACCTCCCTCCACTGACTCCATCAACACTTCACGCTGCCTCGTTAAAGCAGCCAACCTTTTGTGTTTATAATCAAAGACATGTCCCACCCTGGTGATTACTTCCTCTATTTACTTACAGCAGAAACTACAGAAGTTTGAAAGTGCACACCACCAGATTCGGGAACAGTTACCTGCCCTATTTTATCAGACTTCTGAATGGTACTTCCACAAGTGAGGGAACTCTGCTCCATTGCAGGCATTGGACTTTATCTCTGGTACTGGTGCTCTACAATACTAAGAACTATATTCTGCACTCTGTATCTTTTCCTTTGCTCTATCTATTATACTTGAGTTTGACATGATTGTGTTTATCTCTATACCTATAAAGGTCTCATCTTGTATGTGTGTGTATGAGTGTATGTGTTTTTATACATTCGCCAAAACGCTACAGGGTAGTGCTTAAATTTTTACATATTCCGACACATTTTTCAACCCACACAGTGATCAGGTTTGCTTAAGATTTAATCCTATATTTCACGTTATTGGTGAATAAAATTTAAAAAAAGACAAAACGGCCTTTTTAACCGCCTTTCATACAGAGGTTCTTCAACCAGCTTCAACTAATGATGTCACAATTAGGTGGGCGGGCACCTTGGCTCGGGTCGGCGCCTGTTTCACACGCCTAGCCGTGGCCTCGCTCAGATCCACGGGTCCACGCCCGCCCGTGGCCTCGCTCGGGTCCTTGAGTCCACGCCCGCTCATGGCCTCGCTCGTATCCTTGAGTCCACGCCCGCCCGCGGCCTGGCTCGTATCCTCTGGTCCACGCCCGCCCGCAGCCTCGCTTGGGTCCTTGGATCCTCGTGTCCAAGCCCGCCCGCAGCCTCGCTCGTGTCCTCGTGTCCACGCCAGCCCATGGCCTCCCTTCCTCCCTCCCACAGCACGGTGCTCCTTCCTCACCGCCCCTTCCTCCCTCCCTCACACTTTCCATCGCAGACCAAATATGATTTGAAAATAATATGCCCAACTCTCAACACCGTGGTAAAGGAATTCAATCTCACTTACAGAACAGTTTCTAAAGTTATTCATGGTCATTCTCCAACTTCACATTCCTGACAACAGCTCAGAAATGATAGAGACTTCAATGTATATAGTTCCGAAATTTGCTCTGAGCAAGAGAAGGACCAAAATTGCAAAACCATAAAGTTAGCCCTTCCACCCCCCCCCCCCGCCCAAACAACGCCCTCCCATCCCAACCCCCCGCCCCCCCCCCCCCCCCCCCCCACCCACACACCCCACACATCCCCTCCCCTCCCCCCCCCCCTCAACCCTCTGCGCCCAACATCCCCCGTGTTGCGTTGGGGGAACGGGTGAGTGCTGGAGTATTGCATTGGGGGAGCAGGCCCAACGGGTCTGCACTTGGTCTAGTGTATAATATTTTCTGATCTGATTGGATAGCATGCATCACAAGGTTTTTCACTGTAGCTTGGGACACATGACAATAATAAAACTGAACCTAATGTTCATAAATTCATATGTTTAAAAGTCATAGGAGAAGAATTAGGCCATTCGGTCCATCTAGTCTACTTCGCCATTCAATCATGGCTGATCTATCTTTTGCTATCAACCCCATTCTCCTACCTTCTCCCCATAACCTTTGACATGTTTTGTAATCAAGAATCTGTCAATCACCACTTTAAAAATACCCAATGACTTGGCCTCCATCGCCATCTGTGGCAATGAATTGCAGATTCACTACCTGGAATTTTTGACTAAAGAAATTCCTCCTTATCTCCTTTCTAAAGGTACATCTTTTTATTCTGAGGCTGTGCCCTCTAATCCTAGACTATCGCACTAGTGGAAACATCCTCTCCAATTCGACTCTATCCAAGCCTTTCACTATTCAGTAAGTTTCAATGAGGTTCACCCTCATCCTTCTAAACTCCAACGAGGACAGGCCCAGTGCCGTCAAATGCTCATCATAGGTTAACCAAATCTTCCCTGGGATCATGCTCTAAAAACCTACTCTAGACCCTCTCCAATGCCAGCAAAGCCCTCCTCGGATATGGGGTCCCAAATTGCTCACCATAACCTTCAAGCCATGCTAATATCTTCTCTCTATTACCATGGGATCTCATCTTGTTTAGCAGCCTCACATGCAGCATCTTATCAAAGGCCTTCTAAAAATCTATGTAAATGATGTCCACTGATTCTCCTTTCCCTATCCTGCTATTTACTTCCTTAAATAATTCCCAAAGGAGAATTAGATGTGTTAGCAAATTCTTAGGTGGTTAAACTGACAATTTAATACAACAACTCCTGGCTTTCTGTTGCCTTCTTTCAACCTGGACCTTTGAATTATGGAAGATGTTTACTGGAGGTGGGAAACAAGCTAAATGTTACCTTTAGGAAAGGTAGTAATCTCTTCAGAAGCTGATCACAACATTTAAAATTTGGACAACCTTTCTCAAAATATTGTGGCATCAAATCACTGGAGGAGCCTCAAATTGATTATCCTCGAATAGCAATAATTGATTGTGGTTGATAGGTTGCTCAATGATAGTCCATACAATTTTCCAAATACTTTTTTAAGACCTTAGTATTCATTTGGTTGATAACGTGTCTTCAATGAAAAGAATAAACTTCCCTGGTGATCTGCTGGAATCCCCCAAATCCTTGAATAGGGATAAATGAAGAAACAATATCATTGCAGTTTTGGTTTTCCCCGAGTACAATGGACATATAAAAATGCATGCATCCATGAGAAGTCCCACATCCAAAGAACTGAAACTCATGTTTCAGGTGATTTTAGGCTGCACAGTACAACAGAAAATGCTGGAAGTGAGGAGCGAGCAATAATGCTAACATTTCAGTTTGACAACCTTTCATCGGAACTGGGAAAAGTTAAGAAATATATATTTTTCTTTTAAATAGCAGATAAATAAGGGAAAAGTGGCATGTTGAACAAAAGCGAAGGTCTGTGGCAAAATGATCAGAAATCACTAAATGATAGATAGATAGATAGATAGATAGATAGATAGATAGATAGATAGATAGATAGATAGATAGATAGATATAATTTAATTGCCACACAACCAAGGTCGGTGGAATTTGGGTTGCCAGCAGCGGTACAATAATAAAGAACACAACCACAATAAAAAATTTACACAAACATCCACCACAGCATTCATCACTGTGGTGGAAGGCACAGAGTTTGGCCAGTCCTCCTCCATTTTCCCCGTGGTCGGGACCTCCACCCTCCACAGCCGTTGCTGCGGGCGTCCAGATGGTAAGGGACAAAGTCAAAGTCAAGGTGAGTCCAGGATCGGCTCTTCCCAACCAGAGACCGCGGCTTCAGGCTGGTGTAGGCCGCAGGCCGGCGGTCAAAGTTTTAAAGTACCTGCCGTGCCGCAGCCGGAAGCACCGCAGTCTGCAGGGCCGGCGGTCGAAGCTCCCCTCCAGGGGAGATGGTAAGTCCATGCCGCACCCGCGGTAGAAGACGGCCGTGGGACGGCGGTGGAAGCTTCTTCTTCCCCCCGGGTCCCCCACGAGGGATCCCGGGCTGTAGACGCCGCACCAGCTGGAGTTCTGCAGACTGCTGCTTCAGGCTGCCGGCTGCCGCGGGCCAGCGTAACGGAGCGCTCCCCTCCAGCGAGCCCCAGCGAGGTCTCACCCGCTCCGCGCCGAGAGTCCACGCTGCGCTGATGGAGCCAGTTGAAAGAGGATGGTGAAGGTGAGAGAATGGAAGAGGTGGTAAGAAGATTTTCTGTTACGACAGACAATAAAGTTTTCTGAATCTGAATCTGAATCTGAAGTGAAGTCTAAAATCCCCAGAAAAAGAAAGCAAGAAAACTGTGAATGCTGGAAATGCTCTGAGGCATATGACTTGGTAACAGTTTTGAATTTAATATTGTCTGGAAGACTGTATTGTGCCTCGTGTGAAGATAAGCTGCTGTTTCTTGATCCTCCATAGAGCTTTGTTAGAACAGTGTAAGGCTAAAGACAGAGGTCAAAGTGCGAGTGGAATGGAAAGCTAAAGTCGTGGGCGACAGGAATCCTGAGGGCACACTTGCAGACTGAACACAGCATTCTGCAATATAGTTACTAAATCTGCATTTGATTTGCACAAAACAGGTTAAACCACATTGTGAACACAAAAGTAGAATATATACAAGTAAAGTTTTGCTTCACCTGGAAAGACTTTCTAGGACAATGCACAATGGAAAGTGTATGTTGGGAACATGGTGTTTGAGGGTGCTGTGAGGTACTGAGAATGATCTGTTGTGTGGAAGATTAGTCAGGGTGGCCATGGAAATGACTGGTGGGTACTGACTGATAACCACTGGTATAATTCATCCTGAAAGAGCAAACCAGTGTTGAATGAGAAAATCTCAGAAGTCTAGAGACTTGTCTTCTTTTACATATATGCGGTCACATGGGTGACTTGGCAAATTCCCTGAATTTTAGTCTGTACCCTTGCTCCATACTATTTAATGTTCCTCTTCAAGCAATTCATGTTCATAAGTTATAGGAGCCGAATTCGGCCATTTGGCCCATCATGTCTACTCCGCTATTCAATCATGGCTGATTCATCTTTCACTCTCAACCCCGTTCTCCTGCTTTCTCCCCATAAGCCCTGATGCCCACAATAACCAAGAATCTGTCAATCTCTGCTTTTAAAAATCCATTGACGGTCTCCACAGCCGTCTGTGGCAAGTAATTCCATAGATTCACCACCCTCTGAATGAATAAATTCCTCATCATCTCGAGACTACCTTGTGTAGATAATCATTGATTTTGATGGTGAAATAGAATTCAACAATCTTATGCACTCTTTAATAAAGACATTCTTTCCAACATACCGTTTAACCCACTTTATGATTACAGCTGCTCCTTGACCTACGATGGGATTACGTTCCGATAAGCCCGTAAATCGAAAATATTGTTAGTCGTAAACGCATTTAATACAATGTGATCACGTGACCAGAAGTGAGCGGTGGCTCGCTGCCATTGCCCAGTGTTTGCACAATCGTAAAATCAAAACATCGTAAGTCGAAGCGTCGTAAATCGGGGAGCCCCTGTACCCTAATTTTGTACCCGCTAATTTTGTACCCGCTTATGATTTTATCATTGATCAGAGGGCATGGACTAGCATTATTTATTATATCATATTCATAATTATGAAAATACAGTGAGAGACAACAAAGCACATGATTGCCATATTCATGAGAGGATGAAAGAATGAGAAAGGAATGGCTCAAGCTGAATGGTGATAAGATCAGATTTGCATAACATAGAGAGAAGCCAAACCTGGAATAAGTCAGTCATCACTGGGATGTGAGAACCAAGAATCTTTCATTCTTTCTTCACGTCAAAACTTATGGCAGCCTCTGAGAGCATCAGTGAAGAAAAGTACTATATACCACAAGTCAGAATCCCATCAAACAAGTTTCAAAGAAGGAGGTAATGTGCAAAGTGACAAGCTTGGCAAACCACATGGTAAGATGTGTTACTTAGCAGTTGCCTTGATTAAAGGCCTGGAAAAAAGCTCCAATAAAAGCTGGCAAGCCAATAGCATCACCACCCTAGAAACTCCTGCACACCTTATTTTTATATAACTGCTCCTTACCTTCTGAATAGATCCCTTGTTTGAGATTTGCTCACTGGTAGAAACATATCAACATCCATCTTGTTATGTTTCCTCATGATTACATATAGAAACATCGGAACATAGGAAATAGATGCAGGAGTAGGACATTTGGTGCTTCGAGTCAGCACTGCCATTCAATATGATCATCTAAAATCAGTACCCCGTTCCTGCTTTCTCCCCATATCCCTTGATTCCATTAGCCCTAAGAGTTCTATCTATAACTCTCTCTTGAATACATATGTTTCAATAAGATCACGCTTCATTTTTCTGAGCACAAAGGTCCAAGGAGAATGACATCACGATATACACAAAACCTGTACAGATATACTGTATGGGTGGAGAGCTAGATCAGTTGTACAGTGGACTGAGATCTACAGAGATATAGAGAGAATATTGTCAGTGATCTGCCAGAAATACTGAACAACATTGCCAAGCAACATACACTTTCTCCAAGACCAACAGGTATGACAATAAGTATCTGATGCAATAGTAAGGGAAACTACAGTCTGAAACAATACTGAATTATTATTCAAATTATGGTGCGGAGAATCAGCGCATGGATAAGATCTATTAATGAAAGTCTGGAAGCGAGCTAAAACCATTACGATACCCTGTGATCATAAATCAAGACTGAAGTGGGTCAACAAAATAGAAGGGACTATCCATCTTTGACTTACATAGAGCAGATGGGAAAGGAAGTATCTGAAGCAATATCAACAACACAGAAAAAGTGAGTGTAATTGCTACAACAGGGGTAGCAAACACTACAACTCCAAAGCAATGTATCATTTCATTGCAGAGAGGAATAACCACAGATGAATCATCCGAATAATGATGTAAAGTTTATCATAGAACATAGAAAAACACTGCACAGCAACACACCCGTCACTCCACAATGTCTGTGTCGAACATGACGTCAAGATGCCGAGATAAATCCCTTTACATGATCCATACCCCTCCATTCTCTGCATATTGATGTTCCTATTTAAAATCCTCTTAAAGCCATTATTGTACCTGTGTTCATCATCACTCCTATCAGTGCGTTCCAGGCACCCACCGCCCACTGGATAAGAATTTTTCTCCAAACATCTCCTTCAAACTTTGTTCCTCTCACCTTAAACCTATGCACTCCATTCTTTGATATTTCCACCTTGAGAGAAATGTTCTGGCTGGTTACTCTATCTATGCATCTCATAATTGTATTTACTTTTATCAGATCGCCCGTCAACCTCTGAGGGAAGGTGGAGATATGATTTCAGGAAAGGTAAACTAACAAGAATTATGTTTAACACAAGTTCAATACAGATCATGCAAGTAAATTTTTTTTTTTTTAAAAGAACAAGAGATATTTTAACGCTATAATATTGTGTAAAGAACTATATAGTTAGGTGTAGGCATACTATTTATCATTTTTTGTACCACATCACTCACTGCTGTTTCACATACAGTGTAATATATGTCAGCCAGCGCATGGCATGGAGGCTGAGAAAATAAACAAGCTGCTGAGATCAGATCTGGTCTGGAAATCTAATTAATGAACAGTGTTCTGGAAACAAGACTTCCCTAGAGATATAAAAATAGAAATGCCGGAGAAGTAGAAAATGTGCATTAAAGTAGAGCTGTGGGGAGCTTATGCAATTTTATATAAGGACCTCGGTAAAATTCTATCACAGCAAGGAGAAAAGCATTGTGTGCAGTAGAAATAGAGTAGGCCTTTCAAATGTTGTGCACACAAAAATCTTCCATTTGCTTCTTCACAGCAGAAACTCATGGAGAAAGTCAGATAAGTGATGGGGCTGAAGCAAGGGTGCAGAGTGGTGTTGAAAACAATACCAGAGAGAGGTTGGGGGGGGAGGGGGGATATGGGGGAGGGTGGATAAGGAAATTGGGCCAGAATTCAGGACGGAGTATGTCATCGAGAGTCTAAGGGGTGGTCATAGATCGGTGTGGGGCACTGGGGGTTTGAGTTGTTGGTGGCTAGACTCTAAGGTGAGAAGGTTTTATTCAAACGATCATGTGCCATGAAAGCATTGGTTAGGAATGGAGGTGTGCATGTCGGAAACAAGTAAGGTTGGAACTCGCTTAATGCAAAATCAGATTTCAACGCTCCAAAGAAGGTGGCGTCCATCATCAAGTAGCCCCATCATCAGGACCATGCCCTCTTCTCACTGCTACATTTGAGTAGAAGGAACAGAAGTCTTAAGCCCCACACCACCAGGTACAGGAACAGTTATGGGCCTGTCCCACTTAGGCAACATTTTAGGCGACTGCCAGAGACTATGCAGTCGCCGCATGGTCGCCACATGTTCGCGGCTGGTTGCCGGGGAGTCGCCTTCATGCTCGTGAGGGGTTCCCGCATTCTGGGAACTAGTCGCGGCCTCATTATGGTCGCCGTGAATTTTTCAACATGTTGAAAAATTAGCGGCGACTAGAAAGAAGCCGCCATGGAGAGTAGCGAGAATTCTCGAGCTGTAGGTGAGTCGCCTGGAGGTCCTAATGGGTTGCCAGGAGGTCAAAGGTTCTTGGAGGTTCTCGTAGGTTGTAGCCGGTGTTGACCGGTGAATTTCATTGGCTCATTGGGGAAAAAAAAGGTAAGCAGTAGTTTTCAGAACCAAGGATAACCGACCGGTAATGTTAAATGTCAGCTGAGCTTCACAGCCGTGTATCACTAGCTTCTTAAAAGTTGTCTCCACTCCTTCTCCCCACTTCTCCACCCCTCTTTTAAAGGACTTACCGTACACTGTGCTTTAGCCGTCTTTTTACAGCGCCAATCTTCCTGTTCATCGCGGTGTGTGTCTGTTTCCCCTTGGCTTTGCACCGTGTGAATCTTTTAGACAGCGCTCCCCCGCTTGCCCTGTCCCCTGCCTGCATAACGGGCTGGTGAAGGAAGCGATGTGTTTGTGTGTGTGTTCCACTCTGACAGTCGCCATTCCAGTTGCCGGTTTTTCATGCGACTACCAGCAACTTGACAGTCGCCGGCAGTCCGCTGACAAATCGCCTAAGTGGTCCAGGCCAATTACTTTCCTTCGACTATCATATTCTTGAACTGACCCATAGAACTCTAATCTTTTAGTGCAGTGCCCTTTGTTGTTCACAGCCTTGTTTCCACACGAGGATGTAGTTCTGGTATGATCAAAAATGTCCAATATACACTGATATCAATGTCCAGCCAATAGCCTTAGTCATATGGACAGCTAAGATTAGTTTTGTGGAAGTGCGCCACTTGCAAACAATGTAACTAATTACTCTGAGCATTTAGGTTTGAGATAAAATTAGCTCAATAGTATGCTAAATCTTGGAGAGAATTTCTATACCACTTTTTTAAATCTAACTCAGCCTTTACTTTCCAATAGCTGTCACCATTACATTTCTCACAATATCTCAACTGTAAAAAATAAATCTATTTCGCAAATCGGAATATTTTTGCTCTTATCAAAATCTTCCACAATTACAAATTCTACAACCCTATCCCATTTCAGTGGTTATTCCCAGTATCTGAAATAATTCAGCATGATTTAGCCATCCATCTCTGGTGTCGCCTGATATTCTTACGTCATTCTAGTAAAATTGTCAACCTTCTTTTGAACAGTTATCTCAAACACAAACCAATTGCAAAATATTGATTTAATATCTTCATCATACCTTTTGCCTTCATAGTTCCAGATTTCTTCTACATCACTGACCAAGGTCTAAATGAAATAAGAAGGGATTGCATTTATATATCAGTTTTGTGACTTCAAGTTTTCTCAAATTAACTTACATGCATTTAAGGAGAGAGACTATGGTGGGGTTCAAGAAAGGAACTTTAGTTGAACCCATGGCTGACAAAGCTGGTTGAGAGGGAGGAGGGAAGACACCAGAGGTGAAGCATGCAGATAGATGAAGTAATAAAAATAAAGGACAAAGAATATTAAGGAATTTTAATTAAAACAAGTAGAGTAATTATTTATATTTTTGAAATTTCAACGTCCACTAATTCGTATTTACCCATTTTTTGCTCTGTGTCTATTTAAAAATGTGACTATAAATTTATATATTTCTGGTTGCGAACCTGTCCATCATGCACCAGCTTTCTCATGGTATTTCTGTGGTCATATTCTCCACCTACAGTTCACAACATTGAACAATTATTGTTTTTCTTTGCCATGTTTATTAATTTGCCTCGTTGAATCAACAGCCTTACTGAAGTTCACACGGTTTCCTAATCAGCATCCCAAAGTCAAAACAAATTTTCCTGGCTAACTTCCAGCATTTATTTTGGATTCCAAATGTTACGCATAAATTGCAGAATGAAGCGTCAAAGGCTTGCACAAAATGTTCTCGCAACCATTGGTCTATCATGCATGGAGCTGGGAGACAGCCATTCCTGTCTTTTTGGACATGTATAAAACATTTTTGTGGGTGTTATCAGTGAATATATAGAAGTTTGCATGGTAAACAAAATCAATAATTGTTGCCTGAAAAAATGTGATTAACTAGGTCTAAAAGGGGACTTTAGACTCCACTTTGAATAACCCACTTACACTTCCCTTGAGTCCAGAAAATCTTCTTTCACGCCATTATAGTTCCTGTCTCATGAGTTCCAAACCTTGGAAAATGAAATATGGACAATGTGATTTCCAACTTCTCATGGCATGAAGGTACAAAACGGGACTTGTGTTTTATACATTATGACGTAGCCTCGCTGGCTGGCCTGGGAACACAGCAGGCAGGATTGTTCATTAGATCACTGCAAGATAAGTATTAACACTATGGTTGTTACTAATGTGGTGACAGGTTAAGTCATGATTTTTTTTGTCCCCATTGCTCCTATTTCCCTGGGCACAAACAACAAAGAAAAACAAAGACAAATTAATGACCTTGTCTCTGTTCTCTTTTTGTCTCTGTCCCTCCTTGAATGTTGACCATCAAAATGTTGTATGTTGTCTGCTTACAGCCAGAAGGCCAGCTCACCATTATATTTCCTTACTAATAGTCTTGCCCATTGCGCTAAAACAGTGACATTTTCCTGATCACCCAACTTATAAATCTCCTCCCTCTCCATGACAATACATGGACCTCCTTCCCCTCCCACTGTGCCCTATTAATGATAACTAATTCCTTGCCCACCACTGGAAAATCAGCTAACAGTTCTAAACTAATCAGCAGTGCCTGGTATAACAATGGACCAATGTGATACCACATGCTCTATTCAGCTCTTAAAGGTACACGACAAGCATCATTGTGGAATTAAAAGACAACAGTCAGGTTCACTTTAAATAAGCTTCTTTAATCGCTCCACCTTCACTAACAATGTTCAAGGACCTCATGGAGATCTTTGTTATTAAGATTTAGGCTATTTAAAAGATGTTACTGTTACTTTGTGCACGTTAATGCGATCACGAATAAAGCTCAACAATGCCTCCCTTCCTGAGAAGGTTGAGGAAGTTCATAGGTCGACGACTACGCTGTTGAACAGGTAAAAGGCATTCTGACTGGTTGCATCACAGCCTCGTTCACTAAATCGAATGACAGGGAAAGCTCAGAAAGGTAGCCAATAGCATCACAGACCTACACCACCTTAATGGGGCTTTCTCACGGGGCGACTTGACGCAAGAGGTAACCAGAGTTGAACATCGTGGGAACCTCGTACGATAACCGTACGGCATTCGTGGACCACCGTGGCGCTAACGGCAGGTACTCGTGTAACTTGTTGACTCGGGAGAAAATTCAAGCAAGCTTGAATTTCTCCAAGAGTGACTTGTACACTGGTTGAACATTGAAACATCATATGGACGTAGTGGCCAGTGCGATATCCGTAATAACTCTTGCGTTTACCGTGGGAACTCCTGCGAACGGTGAACCTGGAAGCTGGACAGAGGGGACAGAAGGTGAGTAAAAAAGGTGGTCTCAATATCGCCAATGGAACATGTGTCCATCGAGGACGTCCCACCTCATTGTCATTGTTGGAGAATCTTTTTCACTGGAACACTTGCAGAGATGGCTCCCAGAAAAGCTCAAAAAAAGGGGGTAAAGCATGTCAGAAAGGTTTTTGCCATGCAGGAGAATGAGGAGGAGACGCAGCAAGAGAGACAGGTGGAGAGGCAACAGGAGATGCCACAGATAACACTGCCTGTGGGCTCCTTGGAGCAGGGAGAGGGTGAGCAAGGTGGATTTCAGATTGCCTCCCCAGTAGCCGTTGTAGGAATAGCCTCAACAGACGCGTATATAAAGGGAAGATGGCAGAAGGTAAGGCCATATAACTTCACCAGGGAACAAGAGGGGGAACTTGTAGAATGGTGCCAATTCAACGAAATTCTTTACGATAAATCCAGAGAGGATTACAGAAACAGGGAGAAAAAACGGAACCTGCTGGAGACGAAGGCTGCGGAGTATCCCGGGTGCTCATGTGAGTATATATAACGATATATTAGTACATCAACAGGAAAACCATTTAATTTTATCCATGATTTAAAAACATACATTGCTATTGATGTAAAAGTGCTGTTTTTGCAGTTAACTTAAACTTCTCTTATAAGTGTGTCTGTGCCCTGCAGCTGCAAAGTAAAAAAGTCACAGACAGCTTTTACACGCTCTGTGTTTGAAGTTGGAATCATGTCTCCAAGAGCCATAAAATAAATTATGCATGAGGGCAGGCAATTTTCACTTGTAATGCTTCAGCTGCATTAAATTAGATGATCGCCTCACAGGTTTCTCGGACAATACCACAGATGGTGTTGGTGGCGACAAGAAAGTTGTAAGATAGACTTTTATAAGAATCGCCTGAGGCCAAGTAGCGGAGGGTGATTGCTATGCAAAACCCTGGTTCCAGTGCCTTTCTCATTACAGTGTCAGTCTTCTTCAGCAGAGGTCCCAAATTATTCTTCAGCTCATTAAAGAGCTCGGGTGAAATTCTGACAAAGTTTGTGAATGCACTTTTATCCTCTTCGCACAGCACATTAAACAGTTTATCATATTGTCCAAATAGAGGTCTCCGTTGAAAGATGGGCTTCACCCAGTAAGACTTCCTCTTAATTCTCTTTTTAATTAATCTCACCCTTCTGCCTTCATGCAAGCGTCCTCGATTCACATAGAGGGCTGCTGCATACAGCGCGTCAATGAAAAACACCACCATCCTGTACTCGAAACTACTTAGTACAGGCATGTCTCCAAATGATCCAATTCAACCAAGGGAGGATATTTATAGTGTGTGAAAAAAAAAGTGACATCATTTGTGCCACGTGATGATTTAACAACACTTCACAGTTCACAATGTTCATTCAAGATTTAACGGGAAAGCTCGGGAGACGGACAAGTCACTCGCACAAATAACAGAAATGCCGAGTACCCGTGGGAACTCTTTATCTACCCCCCGTTATATCGTGTGATATCGTGCTAGACCATGACCACTTCACTCTGGTTACATCTTGCGTCAAGTCGCCCCGTGAGAAAGCCCCATTACCACACTCTCATCTCTATCACCTTTGGGAAGAAGGATCAGGAGCTTGAAAACTGTGACCATCAGGTTTAAGAAAAGCTTCTTCCCAGCAACCAAGAGACTCTTGAACACTGCACAACATATCACAGAACAGCACATCACATTCCATCTTCCATGCCTTTAGTTTTGCGATTTTTCCAGCATCTGCAGTTCTTTCTTAAACTCTTGGCTCTTGGACTCTTTCCACGAACCCATCTACCAGTATGTCATTGCCCAGAACTCGCATCTTTCTCTAATTTCTTCGCTATCTCTCATCATGTTCTCTCTGAACTCATCGTGCCCTTGAGAGCTGCCTATATTCTGTCGATTACATTCCCACCAGAATACCAGCATTCCAAGTTTTCTTCCCAGCTTCCATGTCAGTTAATGCCCAAAGACGTACAAGTTTGTAGGTTAATTGGCTTGGTGTGAATGTAAAATTGTCCCTAAGATGTATGTAAGATAGTGTTAGTGTGTGGGGATCGCTGATTGGTGCGGACCCGATGGGCCGAAGGGCCTGTTTCCACGCCGTATCTCTAAACTAAACTAAAATAATGTTAATGAATGGCATTTCTCCCATCCCTCCTCCTTCTATTAAGAATTCTGCCATCACCACATCATCAAAAACAAACTTACACCTCCTTAACATCTTCCAACTCTGCCTACGTCTCATGGAATAAGAGGCACAGGGTGAGCAATGTGGTAAAGAAGTGCAGAGATGGAGCAAGGAAGAGAGTCTAACCCAAATCACCCCCACCGCACAGCTTTTAACCTCTTACCATGTCCCAGCAAAGCCCAAATACCAGTGGCACAGCCAGTAGAGCTGCTGCCTCACAGCACCAGAGACCCTGAACATGGGTGCTATCTGTATGGAGTTTGCACGTTCTCCTGGTAAACACATGGGGTTCCTCCGGGTGTTCCGCTTTCCTCCCACATCCCAAAGACATGCGGGGTTGCAGATTTTACTTCGGAGTCACGTGAGTGACTACGTGAAGAACCCCGCCAGGACGCATGCGTGCCATATCGCTACACGCATTGCAACAAGTCACAGCAGGGGGAACGACGTTCCCCTAGCGGCAAAATTTGAAAGCCAGGAACAGCAGGTAAGGAGACTGCGTTCCAGAACTTGAAAGTCGGGAACAGCAGGTAAGAAGACTCTGAGTTCCTTCCACTTACCTTTTAGGTGGAGACATGGACCGGATCCATGAAGGCTGCGGGAGAGCTGGCGGGGGAGAACCGCGGAGTTGCAGGCAGCCGGCAGCAGCAGCCAAAGGTACGCTAATCTCCCATAATGGGAACAGCTGTGCCCGACTTTCGCTCCCGACTCACTCCCGCACCGAGCCGGGCGGGAGAGGGAAGCAAAACTAATGTTCCCCGCGCTGGTTTTTTCACAGGAGGGGAAGTTGGACAAAGTAGTGTCCACAAGTGCTGCTAGTGAAGCTGGCTGGGGAGGACCGCGGAGTTGCGGGCAGCCGGCAGCAGCAGCCAAAGGCACGCTAATCTCCGGTAATGGGAACAGCTGTGCCCGACTTTCGCTCCCGCTACGGCGAAATCCACTTCTCGGCAGGGCAGGAAAGCGAAGAGAAAGACCCCACGAATGCCGGACTCAGATGAGTCGGACGAGGAGCAGCCGCGAGCGGCCAGTGCCCGTGAGCACGGGGGCCGGTTAGAGCGGTTGCTCCAGGAGATCCTCCAAAGTGGCAGACTCCGGGAGAGGGAGGCTAGCCACAGTGGGCACCCAATAAGCCCCACAGCGGTACCCCTTGCGGGGCTGCATAGTGTCTCCTCCTCGTCAGAGGTGAACATGGAGGATCTGTTCTGGGTAGACTCTGAACGGGTCACAGAACCACATACCCCCAGTAGCCCTGGGGTGAAATAAGGCATGCTGGATATGGTGAACCAATTCTTCCAGCCAGACCTAACCGGGGAAGACCTGGAGCCCAAAATTGCAGCCAGTGTGGACTATTTGTCTAGTAACAAACTACAGACACAGGCTATGTCTGACGCCATTGCACGGCATTTACCCCCAGGTAACTGCAAGGCATTGCAAGTGCCTAGTGTTAACCAGTGCATCTGGAGACATATGGGGACAGGTATCCGCAATACTGATCTCAAAATCCAAAACATGCTCAAGGTATTGACGGCGGGAAGTCAATAACGGCAGCAGACGGGGTGGAACGACGTTCACCCGTAGCGACAATTTTAACCTGGACCTGCAGGTAAGAGCTGCGGTCTTTTTATGTTTTTACCATGCTGATTGCAGGTGGAGAAACCAACGGGCTGCGACAAAGCTGGTGGGCTAGATGGGATCAGCTGTGCCCGATGTCGCCTCCACACCGGCCATATCCACTCCACGGGAGGGGCACTCGGATCACCGATAGTGGGATCAGCTGTGCCCGATGTCGCCTCCACACCGGCCAGATCCACGCGGCCGGGCGGAAAGGCTAGACACAAAACAAACAATGTCGTGGACTCCGAGGAGTCCGACTTTGAACAACCGCGGGCGGCCAGCGCCCGAGAGCGCTGGAGCCGGATGGAGCGGTGTATGGAGCTTTGCTCCACCGTGACAGACTCGGGGAGATGGAATCGGGTCACTGGGTCCTATGATAAACCCACAGCAGTACCTCTTGAAGGGCTGCACAGTGCTTCTACCTCATCAGAGGGGAGCACTGCGGGTCAGTTCTGGGCTGACTTGGAAGAGGGGTCCGCAGAAGGAAAGACAAGTGTGCAGGGGGTGCAGGAACAAGAGAACCTGCGGGGACCTCCAACGCCAACCAAACCGAAAATCCAGACCCAGCGCGACAACAGCAGCGAAGAACCTACAAAAAGGAAACCTGCCACTGGTAACTATGGAGGTAGGTGGGTCTGGTTCCCTACAATATACAGGGAGCACGGAGACTGGGTGGAGATTACACTCTTTTCTGAATGCATGGAGCATGATAACAACCGATACTTACATCTAAAGCAGTATCCAGGGATATACAATAGAGTTTATACACAAGTACAGCCCTCCAGTTCAACATATACTGAACCGAATGTTCGTGCTTTCTAATAAAGGAAAATCAAAAGCGCAAGCTGAACTGGAGCGGCTTTACATAAAAGGTGTAATTGAGAAAACTCAACACGAACCATTAGAATTCGTGTCCAATATATTTATCAAAAACAAAAAAGATGATGGTTATCGCATCATCATAGATCTGACAAAATAGATACATTTGTTACTGCTTAACAATTAATTTCCAAAGGTTACTTCAATGGCCAGCATCCATTTAAAAGATGCTTACCATTCAGTGCCTATACGAGGTGACCACAGATGTTACTTAAAATTCAACCGGATGGGACAGCTCTGACAGTATAAAGCACTGCCAAATGGGTTCTCATCAGCCCCAGGCCGTTTCACAAAAATCTTGAAACCAGCCCTAACGTTTCTACGGAAACGTACACACATGGTCATGGCATATTTAGATGACATACTCATTGTGGGCAAAACTTTGGAATTGGCCAAACAAACTGTCACAGCCACAAAAAAAGTTATTTGGAAAACTGGGATTCATTTTTCATCCAGTTAAATCTAAACTAACGCCTTCCACTACTCTGGACTATCTGGGGTTTCACCATTGACTCAGTTCACATGTCAGTGACTCTGCCTAAGGGAAAGGCTAGAGATTTAATAGAGGCTTGCAATAACCTCACTGACATCAGCAAACCATCCATCAGATTGGTAGCAAAAGTAATTGGCATAATGATGGCTGCCTTTCCAGCCACACAATTTGGACCTCTACATTACCAAAACTTACAGAGAGCAAAATACAAGCACTCTAAATTATGCAGGTCACTTTGACCGATCTGTGAAACTACCAATCAAGCTAAAATGGAACTAAAATGGTGGATAGATAACATCTGGCTTTGTTCCAATCCAATCATTGTCAGTAACCCTTCCATGGTACTACAAACTGATGCCAGTGCACTTGGGTGGGGAGCCACCAATACCAATACCACCGTGGTAGCATACATTGACCACAGGGTGGAAACAAATCGGCATCATGTGACAATCTGGCTATACAATTTGGCAATGGATTCTGGCATGGAATATTTGATATTTTTTCAAAATTAATTAAAATAAAACTGGTACCAAAACCAGAATGGATCATTTTTGGGATATCGGAAGGTATCCCTGAATTAAACGTGTATCAGAAGAATTTACTCAATTACGGGCTAATAATGGGAAAAAAGCTCATACTTAAATTCTGGAAAAATGCGCCCACACCAACAATAAAAATGTGGACATCAAATATGTTTGAAACATTACATCTGGAAGAGATGAGATTCCTCTTAGCAGGTAAAGCAAACCAATTCCAAAAGACGTGGTCTACGTTTATGGACCTATTACAAGCATGAGGTGCAATAGTAATTTTAAAAATAAAGAAATAAATAAATGGTATCAGGACCTGGCATTGGGAGATAAAACAACAAAAACAGACTTGGTTGGTAGTCTTTCTGCGGAGTTTAATGTTATAATAGAGCGATTGTCCTTACTTTCTTTTTCTTTCTTTTCTAGGGTCTACTTTCTTACTTTACTTCCTTCTCTAACTTCTTTTCTAAGGGGCTTTCTTTTCCCAACACTCTCTTGCACTTCACAACTCTTGCGCACTTTCTTTACGTTCCTTACTTCTATCTTTTGCTTAAAGCTTTAAAAAAAAAAAAATGAAGCGGTACAAAAAATGTATTAAGATATATGTGTTGTGTGTTATTGTAATTTACCGTACTTCTAATAAAAATAATTAAAAAAAACAAAACAATTTGGCAATGGTGTATCCAGAGAGATATTTGGATATCAGCCACTTACCTACCAGGAAGACTAAATTCAGTGGCAGACACCAGGTCAGGCAAATTTAATGAAAACACCAAATGGATGTTGAATAAAATAGTATTTGCTGATATCACAGCAAATATGGAACACCAGATATCGATTTATTCGCATCCAGACTTGACCACCAGTTATCAAATTATGTTTCATGGGAACCAGACCCTGGGGCAGCGGCGACAGATGCATTTTTGCTGCATTGGGGGGGGGGGGGGGGGGGGGGGGGATTGTTTATTTACGCATTCCCTCCTTTTCCTGCCTCATCAGTCGGGTATTAAGGAAATACAACAAGACTGCATCTGGTATTGGTAGTACCCGATTGGCCTACACAACCATGGTTCCCAGTGGTATCAAACATGGTATTAGAGACATGAACATCCCGTCTGTTCTGGAATATCTGGCAGGCCTCCACTATGATGAGGGGCTCAGTTACAGTGCCATCAACTGCGCCAGAATTGCCCTATCGACTTACCTATGGCAGGGGACAGAGCATTACACAGTTGGGACTCACCCACTGGTACAAAACCTATGAGGGGAATTTTTAATACTATCCCCAAGAACCAGATACTCCCAAATATGGGATGTAAGAATAATCCTGAAGATGCTCAGGAATTGGTCTCCAGCAACAGTTCTGTCCCTACATAGACTGACATTAAAACAGTCATGCTAATGGTATTGGTCACGGCACAGAGGATACAGTCACTGCAAAACCTAGACTGGACAACATGACTTCCTCAACAGAAAATATTACGTTTCATATTTATGAGTTAGTAAGCAGAACAGAAAGGGATCAGCAGGCCTCAATATACAATTAGGTCATACCCAACAGATGACCGTCTGTGTATAGTAAGACATCTGTCGTTATACATGGAGAAAACGAATATCCTAAGAGGCAATGAAAAGGCACATTTTGGTCAGCCACTAGCAACCACACCAAGAGTGATGGTCCAGACCATCTCAAGATGGCTGAAACAGGTGCTAACACAGGCTGGGGTGGATACTAATATTTTAACATCTCTTTCCACCAGGGCTGCAGCTACATCGGCAGCAATACAGTTGGATGTACCAATGGACCAAATCCTCAAGGCAGCAGGATGGTCTGGAGGGGAAAACATTCCAATTATTTTATAATAAAACCAGTAATGAAACCTGGAACGTTTGCAGAAACAATTTTAAGTTCTGTAAATTAATTTAAACCCATGAAAAGGGGTTATAAATTTGAGTTAACAAATTTTATGATTTCAATGTCAAATTTATGTCCAAATTATGTTAACACAATTCCTCCCACAGTCAAGGCAGACGTGATGCATGGACTCGTTTCCACGGCATGAAATCACAGAGCTTTAAAATCTTCAGGTAGTCACTCACGTGACTCCGAAGTAAAATAGTAAGATTAAACGAGAACTTACCAGTTTGAAGTTTGATCTTTATTTTATGAGGAGGAACGTTGAGGGAATACGTGCCCTCCGCTCCCACCCTTGATCATAGTCTGAACTGGTATCTCTTCTCTAATCTTACTATGTTTAGTCATTACAGTTATCTGTGATTTCACACCGCGGCTTTGAAGAATGACACGCATGCGTCCTGGCGGGGTTCTTCACGTATTCCCTCAACGTTCCTCCTCATAAAATAAAGATCAAACTTCAAACTGGTAAGTTCTCGTTTAATCTTACTATTAAATGGCCTTCTGTAAATTAATTGCCCCACGTATGCAGGGAGTAGGCATGAACGTGGGATAACAGTGCTAATGTGAATGGGTGATCAATGTCTGGTGTGGACTCAGTGTGCCGAAAGGCCAGTTTCCATGCTACAGTATATCTCTAAAAAAAACAGGATCTCATTTTTCAACAGGGCATGTTGTATCCCTTGGGACTCAATGTTGAATCGAACAATTTCAGATAATCAACCTTTCCAGCTGTGCCACCAATGACCAGGTCTATTAAAGATCATCAAACTGAAATGCCATCTCCGTTTTTCCCTCTCCAGAGATGGTGATTACTTCCAGTATTTTCTGTTAATTTAGATTTTGATCACTTGTATCTCTCAGTTCAAACATCATGTTTCTGTTGTCTCTCCTCTACCTTCCATTTGAACCTACTCTATTCAGATCTGTGTTTACAAGCTTTCATTCGTTTAATCACTAAACTCCATTTCTCTATCTACAAATAATCCCTGTCCTGCTAGATATTTCCAGTTTTTTCTATTTTCACATTTCAGTTCAAAAACTATTATTTTGGACATTTCCCAATTTAATGATTCCTTGTGACATATGATAATACATAAATGTAACACCTAAGCTGTAATGGTGGTTTATGCTTCCACTACTTTAATAGATGCGTAATACCATCTAGTTAATCCTCTCCCCTGCAATAGTTCAATGGCAAAACATTGTCTGTGTCTGTCTTGCATTTCATGTCTAAGACATCTGCTCAGGTTTTCACCTTCTCATCAACACACATGCCCATGCCTGCCATCATGCACCTTATCTTAAGTTAACTCTGAATTCTCCCTTCCTATTTCCTTCAGTCCCAGCCACAGTCTTCAGTAGATGACGTTTGCCAGTGTCTCTTAGTTACACTAACCTTCACTTCACCATTTCCCAAAATCTACTCTATAATTTCAGGCTTGCTTCTTTCAAAACGTTTTGCAAATCTCTCCTCATCTCATTATAAATGTATCTTGCTGCTTCTGCTTAATCATCCACAAAGTGTTGCACACTCCATCACTCACATTGCTGCCCCTAACTGTTCTCTATGAAGCACATAGCTAACCCTCAGATGCTACTTTCTCTGAACCACTTTGAACACTGCAAACAGTCCTGTTCTCTCCAGGAATTAATGCTTCATTAAATACTGGATTAGCATTATATATATTTATATGTATATATAAAACATATACATATATGGATCTGGATGTAGTACGCTAAAAAGCTCTAGGTAGAGCATCACTCAGCACTGGACAATTTTACATTTTATCAAGCCATCTAATCAAGCCAATTAACCTACAAACCTCTTTGGAATGTGGGAGAAAACCGAAGATCTCGGAGAAAACCCACGTGGATCACGGGGAGAACGTACAAACTCCACACAGACAGCACCCATAGTCGGGATTGAACCCGGGTCTCTGGCGCTGCATTTTTGCTGTAAGGCAGCAACTCTACTGCTGCGCCACCGTGACTGCTATATATATTTAGATATATAATTGCCATGTACTAAATAGTTAATACACCCATTGTTCTGCCATTATGAATCATAGAATCATAGAATCATAGAAAGTAGGTGCGAGAGTAGACCATCAGGTCCGTCGAGCCCGCACCGCCATTCACTCATGGCTGAACACTAAACAGACACACTTACCCACAAACAGTAGACACAAGACACAGAACACAAGACACTACCCTCCCCTCTATACCGCTATCACCCCTCTCCACCCCAAGAACCGCGTGATCTCCTGGGGGAGGCAAAAAACCGGATAAAAACCCAGGTCCAATTCGGGAAAAAAATCCGGGAAATTCCTCTCCGACCCCAATCCAGGCGATCGACACTTGTCCAGGAGATCACTCAGGTCTACTATACTAACCATACCTAGGTCCATATCCCTGCCCTCTCCCCGTAGCCCCTTATCCCCTTGGCAGCTAAAAAACCATCTATTTTTGACTTAAATAAATTTAACGTTTCTGCTTCCACTGCTCCCTGGGGCAGTGAATTCCACAAACTAACCACCCTCTGGGTGAAGAAGTTCTTCCTCATCTCAGTTTTAAAAGAGCCCCCCCTCACTCTGCAACTATGTCCCCTAGTTCTAGCCTCCCCGATCATTGGGAACATCCTCGGTGCATCCACCCGATCAAGGCCCCTCACGATCTTATACGTTTCAATGAGATCGCCTCTCATTCTTCTAAACTCCAAAGAGTAGAGTCCCAGCTTACTTAACCTTTCCTCATATGTCAATCCCCTCATTGCAGGAATTAATCTTGTAAACCTTCGCTGCACTGCCTCCAGGGCTAGTACATCCTTTCTTAAGTATGGACCCCAGAACTGTACACAGTATTCCAAATGTGGTCTCACCAATACCGTGTACAGCGCATTTAGATAAAGCACTTTCAGATGATTTTTACTACCCTTCCTTCCGTTTTTGCCCCTTTTACATCTAGAGCTTTATCTTCACACATTCTGGATCCTCCTGTCACATTTTGATTTTCCGCTTCCCTAGCCTCCCTTAGCTCACTGTACCCTTACTAAATCACTGTACCTTTAACCAAAAAGCAGAAATGCTAACCTGAGGTTGCACCCAATCAGCTGCTTCCTCTAGTCTGCTCCCACCAATCAGCGGCTTCCCCAGAAACCCTCCCTATGGAGTGTGGAACGTCACGGGATTTGGTAAGCTCTGACCCTCCACCGCTGTCTCCAACGGTCCTGGGTCTCCGCGAGAACAAGCCCCGTGCCCGATTCAAGCCCTCACCGCTCTGACCCTCCACCGCTGTCTCCAACGGTCCTGGGTCCCCGCGAGAACAAGCCCCGTGCCCGATTCAAGCCCTCACCGCTCTGACCCTCCACCGCTGTCTCCAACGGTCCTGGGTCTCCGCGAGAACAAGCCCCGTGCCCGATTCAAGCCCTCACCGCTCTGACCCTCCACCGCTGTCTCCAACGGTCCTGGGTCTCCGCGAGAACAAGCCCCGTGCCCGATTCAAGCCCTCACCGCTCTGACCCTCCACCGCTGTCTCCAACGGTCCTGGGTCTCCGCGAGAACAAGCCCCGTGCCCGATTCAAGCCCTCACCGCGAAGTTCTTGATTATTTAAAAAATAACATACTAATTATATCAATCCCTTTCTTTTGTTTATTTTATTTTGTTGCCTCTTTAGTATCGCTGTTGTACACTTCTTAAAGTTAATCTGAACCCATGTTGGTTTTACATGTTTTTCTTTCCTTTTTTTCAGAGAAGTATCAGAGACACAACTGCAGAGAGACGAGGAGGACATTTGAACATCATGCCCTACTTAGAATGTTCAGTGTGCTTCCCTTGGATTGCAAAGAGCTACACTGAGTAGTTTATGTTTTGAACTAAGTTACAGAGAAAGGTTGAACAAGTTAGGGCTTTATTCTTTGGAGCGCAGAAGGTTAAGGGGGGACGATAGAGGTCTTTAAAATGATGAGAGGGATAGACAGAGTTGACGTGGATAAGCTTTTCCCACTGAGAGTAGGGAAGATTCAAACAAAGGGACATGACTTGAGAATTAAGGGACAGAGGTTTAGGGGTAACATGAGGGGGAACTTCTTTACTCAGAGAGTGGTGGCTGTGTGGAATGAGCTTCCAGGGAAGGTGGTGGAGGCAGGTTTGTTTTTATCATTTAAAAATAAATTGGATAGTTATATGGACGGGAAAGGAATGGAGGGTTATGGTCTGAGCGCAGGTATATGGGACTAGGGGAGAATACGTGTTCGGCATGGACTAGAAGGGTCGAGATGGCCTGTTTCCGTGCTGTAATTGTTATATGGTTATATGGTTATATGAATGGAGCAGTAATGGGCAGGTCCTGCCAAAGTACGCTGAAATCCAGCAAAATGTGCACCAGGCCATGCAAAAGAATTGGCTCAGGCATTCAGGATAAATTCTCTTTCTGTGTTTGAAGAATCCATCAGAATCCAGTTCAGGTTTATCTGTCCTCATTAGGCGGCTTCCAACTGTGCTCAGTTGCTGTACAATCACATACTGTACTACAAAAATAACACAAATATGGCATTCAAGGCAGCAATCAAAATTATCCTGGATTGAACTGGGATTATATTCATGCTGACTTCCCCTCATTCCTGATTATTATCAGAATGTAATTTGAAGGAACAGCCCAAATATTTTAGTAATATGCTTCTTTATGGATCAGCTCCAGCTCTTTCCTGTTGAAGCAATTTTATGTTCATGTTTCTGCTTTTCAAAGATATATTAGGTAAGTTATTTATTTTAATGACATACCAGCAGTCAATGGAAATTGCTGTGACCTCTCCTTACCTGACACCCACACACACACCAGTAGGGGTCTCCACTGGTGCAATTAGCAGCAAGAACAATCCCTCCCTGCCATCTCTCGATATTAATGAGGTCAACTGAAGCATTCTAATTGCTACCTAAGAATAGGTCAGAGATCAACACGGGCATCCTGCCGTTTCGTGTGTCTCAGAGCACAGTATAATAATCCAAAAACAAGCCCTAACTCCCCTCTCCCCCCACCTCCCCCTCCACAATCTTTGCACATCCCCAATCCTTCCCACTCGTCACTTTAATTTCATGTTTCATGTATCTTGTTGTGTTTTATGACTGTTAGCAAACCAATTTGCCTCCTGGGATAAATAAAGTTATATCATATCATATCGTATCGTATCGTTCGGAATTTTATAGGCCACTTGTATTAGAGAACTATAAAAACAAACTGCAGGAAGAATTCATTGGGTCAAACAGTATCAGAGTCTCGACCAGAAGCACCTTTGTCTCCACACTGCTTGACTGAGTTTCTCCAGCAGTGTGGCTTTTGCTTCAGATTCCAGCATCCGCAGTGTCTTTTACCTCCTTTAGAAGGGAACTGTCTCTGATGGAGCAATGTCTATTATAAAGGGACCCCTTAAATAATAATATCAACCATCTAACCTGTTAGCAATAGTTAAGTAACTGCAGCTGGACAAACCCAGTGCAATCAAAGTCCCCACAAGGCCACGCCAGCAACCTCTTGGTTTACTTGCTGAAACGAGGTGACCAGGGTGCCTCATGTAAACATATAATTGCTATGGTGATAACGAGTTGCCTTCTTTTACAGAATCTCAAGAATTTTCATAAAATGAAAGATGGCATTGTGTTTATGACACTGGATTAGTAATCCCTAAATTTGTGGTAATGATGCCAGATTTATGGCCACAAAACTCATTTTGGCAGCTAGGGAATTAATTGATTAATCTTGAATAAAAAGATAGTGTTTGTGATGATGACCATAACATTGTATATTTGTTGCAAAAAAACATCTGCTGCACTAACGACCCTCGTTAAACCTGCAGACCTTAAATGATCTCACTTTTAAATGAGACAGACTCATAATAGTCTGATTAAACTCCTATCTGCCATCCGACTGGCCCAGCATGAATAAAACTATATAGATCAGCTGCCACTAATCTAGGCACTACATCTGACAATACACAGCATGGCAGCCTATGGAAAGTCCTCCTTTGGAAATATCTGAGATTATGCCTGTATTTGTAGAGCTCTCTCATAAACTATACGGAAGACAACATCTTGGCAAAGCAATATCCTGGTATGGCTTGTCCCACTGGCAGGTGGCAACATACGTTCATACATCTGGAGGGAGGGGACTGGAAAATCCTCGACACTGGATTTGAACCCCAGGCTATCATTAAATATGAACAAAGAAACCTCCTGCTGATTATTATCTCACCTCCTCCTGCGGGGACTGAGGATTGTTATGTGATAAAGGAATCGAGGGCAGCAACAGCTCTGATTGATGCCCAATGCCGATCAACTATTGTAGCTCAGAATCAGAATCTCAGAAGCAGCACAGTCAAAAGACTCAAGAGAATTTATTTGTCAAATGTATTGACAACAGAACAATGAACTTCTTATTTGCAGTCGTCTAACAAGTATGTAAATAGGGACGACGGATGGCACAATGGGCTAAGTGTTCGGCTGGCAACCGGAAGGTAGCTGGTTCGAATCCCGCTTGGAGTGCATACTGTCGTTGTGTCCTTGGGTAAGACACTTCACCCACCTTTGCCTGTGTGTGTCCTTGGGCAAGACACTTCACCCACCTTTGCCTGTGTGTGTGGATGTAATTATGTGAAGCACTTTGGGGTCAATGCAAGTTGACTAAAAATGTGCTATATAAATAAAGAAATTTAAAAAAATTTAATTTAAATGCATACACAGATAAAATATAATAATCAAGAAAAATTAAATTAATTTACAATAATAACATTAGGTGACCATTATTGTGCTAAAGCCATTCTGTACAGTCCATAGCAGTTCATGGTTGCTGAAGTTATGTGGTGTTCAAGTCTAGTCTGGCATAGTTGCCAGGCTGGGCTTGTAAAACATACTTAGTTTCAACATGAGATCAATTCTACTTGACCTGACCTCCAACAATCTTTGTCTCCTAGAAGTACTTGAAAGTAATGTTGAAAGTCTGGAACAGCGTCATATATTCTCACCAAGGACTTCCTTCATTCTAAACAGGATAGATTGAGAATGGATCCGTCTGTTTAAAAATGGGCAAATATTAGGGTCTGAGTGCTCTATTGAATTGAAATTCATAAATTCACTATTTGCTATATCCCCCCCACGCTAGGATTGCATTAAAGTTGGTAGCTAACCTTAGCTTAATAACCAAGATAAGAACAGACCTACATGTAAATAAAGTGCCAACATGATAAAGCTACAGTATAGAACAACAGACTTCATGCAAGCGAGGATTTTCCTTGCACCCTGACACTAAACTAATCTGAAATTGCTAACATCTGGAGGGGGAGGTTCCTTAAACATTTGGTTCTCAGCAATGACACACAAGCACAAATGGCAAGGTTAAAACATTTGCAACCGTCGTCAGGTAGGTGTGCTGAGCATGCAATCCATCTCATTGTCCTCTTGAGGTTCCTGCCATCTCAGAAATCAGTCTCCAGCAACGTAAATTCACTCCATGTGACGTCAAGAAAAGGGTGGTACACTTTATTCACTGGAAACACAGCTTCCCAGCTGTGTTGCTGAAGACAGGTGCTTCACAAGCAATGGCACCTCCAGGGAAGATGCTACAGTATCTCTGTAACTACCCATTAATGTTTATATGTTAACCACATATGCCCTGTCTGCAAAGACCAGGCAAACCCAATCTGGATAAATAACAATTTGAGTAGTCAACTTTCAATCATTCGCAAAGTGATTAAAGATGTTGTTGTCAATTTTATCAAACAGCACATAAATAAATACTCATAGTGCATTGGTTCAAGAAAGACAATTCAGCTCCAGACCTAATGACAGCCATGGTCAAAAATGAATTAAAAAATGTATTTGAAAGGTAAGATTACACCATCCAAGGGCAGCATTTGACTCTCTTTGGAGTCAAAGAGACCGAGTAAAACTAGATGTTTAGGAGACAGTGTGCTGAGTATCTGGACAAAGCAACAAGATTGTCTCAACGCTATCTCTTTAGCTGAACCATCTTCTACGGATTCATCAATGTACAGTATTTTTCTCCATCGTAAGATTAAAAGCAGAGGTATTTTACAGAAGATGAGTATTGGTGATTGCACAATTGGTGATTCCCTTCATCACTCAGTTAATGAAGCAGTTCTTGGCTGTAAGCACCAAAATCTGGGTAACAAGATTTCGTTTTTAGTTTGCTTAGTTTTAGAGATTCAGCGCAGGAACATGCCCTTCAGTCCACTGAGTCTGCTCCGACCAGTGATCCCCGCAAACTAACACTATCCTACACACATGAGGGATAATTTTACATTTATACTAAGCCAATTAACTGACCAGCCTGCACGTCTTTGGAGTGTGGGAGAAAACCCACACAGTCATAGGGAGAACATACAAACTCCATACAGACAAGCACCCGTAGTCAGGATCAAACCCGGATCTTTGGTGCTATAAGGCAGCAACTCTACTGCTATGCTACCGTGCGACCATTTCTGTTTAACCTAACCACCATTCCTTGACAAGAATATAACGTAATCACTGATTCTTGATATTGAATGGGATTCTCATCACTAAATCTCCCATTGACATGATGTCATGTCATAATGGCATATAGACAATATATAATAATCAAAAATACAGTAAATTAATAATCACAATATTAGGTAGCTACATAGTGCAGAAATCAAGGACGATCGTGCAACCAAAGACACAGCCCAAAGAAGATCATAGTTGCTGATGTTTGTGTTGTGTAGTATTCAATAGCCTGATGGTTACTGGGAAGAGGCTGTTCCCTGGTGGTCATGGTTTTCAGGCTCCAGTACCTTTTTTTCTGTTGGTGGTAGTGAAATGAAAGCCTGGCCAAGGTCTGAAGCCTTTTTGATTGTCTTGATTCCTGGTTGTTCAAGTTGGCGATCCAGGCCATGATGCAATCAGTCAACATGCTCTTTACAGTACACCTGTAGACGTTCAATTGAATATTCATCAACCTACTGAATCTCCTCAATCTTCCAAGGAAGTAGAGGCATTGATGAACTTTCTTTGAACTTTCTGAACCTTCTGAACCTTGTAGTCGGCAGGGCAGTACTCTGCATATCTCTGCATGTCACCAACTTGGACAATTTAACATTTTTATCAAGCCAATTAATCAAGCCAATTTACCTACAAACCTGTACGTCTTTGGAGTGTGGGAGGAAACCGAAGATCTCGGCGAAAACCCACGCAGGTCACGGAGAGAACTCCGTACAGACAGCACCCATAGTCGGGATCGAACCCGGGTCTCTGGCGCTGCATTTTGCTGTAAGGCAGCAACTCTACCGCTGCGCCACCATGACCTTTGTGATCACATCAATGTGCTGACCCCACAGGAAAGTCTGCCCAGGAATTTAGAGTCATAGACCCATACTGCACAGAAATAGCTTGACTCAACTTGCCCATGCCGACCAAGATGCTCCATCTACACTAGTCCCACCTGGCCTCATTTGACCCATATCTATCTAAACCTTTCCTATCCATGTGCCTGTCCAAATGTCTTCTAAATGGTGTTATAGCACTCACCTCAACTGACTCCTCTTGCAGCTCGTTCAGTATACCCACCACTCTGTGTGAAATGTTAACCCTCAGATTCCCATTAAATATTTCCCCTCTCACAAACCTATATCATCTAGTTCTTGAATCCCCAACTCTGGGCAAAAGACTGCTCATTCACTCTATCTATTCCCTTCATAATTGTATATATCTCGATAAGATCACCACAGCCTCCTGTGTTCCAAGGAACTTGAAAAATCTTTTTATAGACAATTATACTCAGAAAAAGATCTCTGCATCTCAACCACTCATAGCAACCACATATTAATTATGGCCTGCTTATTTTGCTGAGCATAATTCAAAATATAAAGCAAAAACTGAAAAAAATAAGCCATTTTGGCAATTAAATATATTGATTATGAATAAAGCTTTCAAGGACAATGATTTCAAATCCTTTTCAACATTTTGCTTATGCTGACAGCAACAGTGGGTAGAAGTGCGTTTGATGATGTGAAGCAAATGCATCTCAACTCGAGATGTCTTTCTGTCATCTCATCACGGAACCTGAGATCACTTGCCCCAGCCAAACTTTGGAATGACAGCATACGAACGACCACATTGTTGGTTTGTTTGGAAAAAAAAAGTAAAAACGGGTAAGCATTATCTAAATTATTGATGCATAAAGTGCTCAATGATTTTTTATCTTAAATTAAATAAAAACTCATGAAAAACTGTTAGAAGGAGACAAATCTGTAAAGTTCCAACAAATTCTGAACTCAGAAGGTGACTTTGCTTCTCACTTCCATTTCCCTTCATCACATCACCAATGGGAATAGAGTCATGAATTTTTTAACTGGAAATTTATAGAAAACAAAGCTAATGATACCATTGTCACCATTTTAGGTGGAAATCACAATTGGATGGGAATGCGGTTGGTATTGCTGAAGCATTGATGAGGTGTTGGGGTTGTTTAATTCATTACTGCAGGCGTACTTAGCATGTGAACTTGAAGCAAAGTTTCACTTCCCACACATTGTGGCTTCTAATCCCCATTTCAATCCAATGTTGTTGTGCCAGTGGCTGTACTTGGCTTTGATTTACCTACCGCTGCTCTTGGATTAAAATTGAGCTGCAGTGTATAGCATTCGTGCATATTAAATCCAGTGCTCCAATTTTGCTGCACTTGACTAAGCAGACTGTGACGTTTCAACAAGGGTTTGCATGTGTTATGGTGCACAAAGGGTACCGTAGGTAGCGTGAGTATTCAAAATATTTATAGATTCATGGAATGATACAGCACATAAGACAGGTATCAGGGTTATTGTGTTGGCTTCTTGGTAGAACTAACAAACTAATTTAACTCCCTGCTTTTTGTTGTGGTTTGTAAATATTTTCACTTCAAGGATCGATTTGGCTGACTTTGGAATGTTCCTGTATATGCTCCTACCAGCCTTGCTGAAATGTATTCCAGGGCACTTCAACTTGCACTCTGCTGAATCGTTTCCTCCTGCACCTCTAGGCCTTAAGCCAGTCATTTTTATCTCTTTATAGCTCGTGGACTTCATTAACCTCTAACTTGCACCCTGCCCTCAAATTCACCTCTCCCCCCTTTCGTGATCTCCCTGTCTCCATCACAGGAACAGAGTATTGTATGAATCTATTATGCATCTACCGACTCCCACAGTTATCTGAATGACACTTTCTCCCACCAGGCCTCTTAATTCCTCTGTCTCCGCCACATTGTGCTCCCAATATATGCCTTTCCGTTCTAGCACAATCAAGATCTCCTCTTTCTTCAGTAAATGTTGTTTTCCCCCATTTTGTCATGGATGGATCCCTCACCCACATCTCCTCTATGACCCATAGTTCTGCTCTTGCTTTCCTTTCCACCAGACGGAACAAGGTTAGTTTCCCCGGTCATCACATTTCACCCACCAGCCTCCATATCCAAGACACCATCCTCCGACATTTCCATCGCATCCAAAGCGATCCGCACAAGTAGACACATCTCCCCAGCTCCATCCCTTCACCTTCTACAGAGACCAGTGCCTCTGCAACTCTGGTTCATTGATCCCTTCCAACCCAAACCTCCCCCTCCCCAGGTACTGTCTCCTGCAACTGCAAGAGATGTAACACCTCGTCGCTATACCTCCTCCCTCGCAGGAACCCCAGCAGTCCTTCCAGGTGAGATAGACATTCATGTGCATGTAGACTCGGAGACCATTTAGCTGAACACTTACACTTGCACACCAAGCCCTGCTGGATCTCCCAGTTGCTAACTATCATAACACCCCTTCCCATTCCCATACTGACCTTTCTGTCCTGGGCCTCGTCCATTGCCAGAATAAGGCCACACACAAACTGGAGGAACAGCACCTCATATTCTGCTTGGGTAGATTACAACACAATGGTATGAACATTGAATTCTCCAATTTTTGGTAACCTCTTACTAAACCCAGGCCCCTTTCCCCCTCCCTTTTTCGACTCCCTTGCCCTTCTCCTCCTCTGTACTCCCTTCTATTTCTCCCCACCACCTCTCCCCTCCTGCTATTTTCCTCCCTCTAGATTCAAAATTTGCAACACTTCAACCCTGTCTCACATCCTCTGCTTTTATAGCTGACATTTGTTCCAACCATCTACCTATTAAGAAGCTCTCTCGGCTGCATTCACCTGTTACCTGCCACGTTTTGTCCCGCTTCTCCCCTCCTCTAGCTTACTAACCTTCTTGTATAATCACTCCCTATAATCACTGAAAGAAGGTCTCGACCTGAAACGTCACCCATCCATGTTGTCCAGAGATGCTGCCTGACCTGCCGAGTTACCCTAACACTTGGTGTCCTTTAGTTTTAGTCATTCCTGTGTACTCCTTTAAATTGTAACATGTGGTTCCAGTTACCATCCAGTTTTACCTACTAAAATGTAAAGTGCCATGGTCATGCAGCTCCAACACAGCCCCAATGCCCACACTCCGCCACAAGTCCCCACATGTCTGTACTGAGCTAACTGTACTAAATCCATTCACCAGTATGTGGTTTGTCATCATCGCAATTCAAGTGACGTATAGGCGCTTAAAACAATTTGTGTCAGTATCTGCCTGTACCACTTCCTCAGGTGGTGTGATCCAGCTAGAGAAGCCTATAACCTCAAACCTTGTGATACATTTCTACCGTCTGTTAATTCAACTGTTAATCTCCCTTTCAAAGTTTGAATTATATTCTGTGTGCCCAATTCATTATCAACTGCTTCCTGTCCCCTTGACAATGTTGTATCTGTACTGTCACCATCCTTTTAATCCTGTTGACATAGATTTTGCTAATTTTTATTTTATTTGTGGCCCTATGAAATTTACCTGACGTGTACTGAACATGGAAACCAACTGCTAAGGTCATGGACCACATTTCCAATTCCTTCAAGTTCCTGATATGTCTAGGCCTGAAAACAGGAGGTTACTGGTGGTTAGAGACTTAAGATACATAGCTTTATTCCCTCTGTGCTTTCCCTAGTTATAGCAAAGTAACATTTGGTGGTTATACATACAACAGCTGGAATTATAACCATCATCACAAAACAAAATGTTCTTCCAGTGCTTCTTTAGTTTTATAGGGAACCAGTTGTATACGGACTGTAGATAGACACAAAAAGCTGGAGTAAATCAGCGGGACAGGCAGCATCTCTAGAGAGAAAGAATGGGTGACGTTTCGAGTTGAGACCCTTCTTCAGACACAGACTCTTCAACCAGTATACAGACTGGTTGCCTGACTTCCTACAATACCAACAGCCACTACACTTCCCAGCAAGCTCAGATTATGGGCTCACTGGGACATCACAACATTGAGAAACACCAATGTAAGTGTAAGTTTTTTTTCTTCTTTTCTTGCTCCTAGCAGCATGATCAAGCTGAAGTCATGTTGTTGCTCTATTTCAGTAGCACTCAGATTGTCTTATTATATAAGAAGGTACACAAAATTGCTGGGGAAACTCAGCGGGTGCAGCAGCATCTATGGAGCGAAGGAAATAGGCGACGTTTCGGGCCAAAACCCTTCTTCAGTCTTATTATATACTTGGTTTAAGCGTCATTTTTTTCTGGTTTTGTTTTATTTACATTTTTCTCCCTGACCAAAAACATATTGTGGTATTTAAATGCATCCTCAGCTACATGAGCTAAATATACATACAAGGAGTGTACACATGCTGTGGCCAGCTTCCAAAATAACCCAATAGGATTGAATTAAGAATCCGGTTACAATGTGGATGTTTTACAGGAACAGATCTCTGCTGTCCTTATGACACAACATCCGCACTCTTGGCCACACTGCTTGTTCCAGCATCTTCCCAGACACAGTCTTCCAGCGGGGGCCTGACCCCAGCAGAAGGAGTGAGTGTGAGGTTGGGGTGGAGTGGGTGGGGGGGAGGAAGGGAGGGAGCAGGGCAGTGAGGGTTCTCCCAATGGAAGCAGCTACTGCACTGACAACAATGACAGTGGTGAACACTGACCACACCCTCACGATGGTCAGACCTTGCAGTTAAATGGCCTGTGTGTGAATGTCTTTGACACTTGCAAACATTCAAAATAATTTAGGACATGTCAATAATATTTAAAAAGGTTATTATATAGAAGACATTAAAAGCCAAAGGACTAAAGAGCATGCACACACACACACACACACACACACACACACACACACACACACACACACACACACACACACACACACACACACACACACACACACACACACACACACACACACACACTTGCATGCACACCTGCATGCACATCCACATGCACATATACACACACATAAGCATAATGAATGCATGCACACAAATATTAAAACATTTCAATGAAAGATAATTAAGTCAAGATAACTTCTGCTGACCATTTCCCCTGTCTATTTGTCTCATGTCTGCCCCTCACCAGATGGACGGATTTCTCAGGTTATGAGCTGGGTTATCGATTGAAGATCTTGTTGATCCGATAGCTAGGGAACTAAAAACAGTGCCAGAGTGCCATGGTCAGCACTCTGTGAAGTAGAAAGCTACTCCACATCTCTGCCGATAATATTCCAGGTATGGGTAGATTTACCAGCAATCCTACAATGGTCCCAAGAGAAGAATTTTCTTGTGTAAATTTAATGAATGTGAGCAATTTGAATTTCTACCTCATTCTCTCGAACGTTGTCAACAATGCCCTGTGGCAGCACAGTAATTCCTTTAGAAATTTCTATGAAGAGGAATTTTACTTCCTTAACAGGTTTTCCCACTGTACATCCTGATTAAAATAGGACTGCAGCAATGGAGTTGGGGCTCAGTCTGCCAATGAGTTAATTGGGAAGTTGGGGAGGGCGGGTTGCACAAGGGAAGACTATTTTTTTCCCCTCCAGTTTTCAAACAATTTTATCTGTTGTGGCCTTGCTTTTCCCATGGGTGTGATACCACAGAAGAGATTGTGTTCTTCCAAGACACATGTCCTTATTCACCCTCAGTAGAATGTTCTTCGGGAGATGTGCGGCTTAGAAATACAGCGTGGAAACAGGCCCTTCGGCCCACCAAGTCTGCACTAACCAATGATCACCTGTATACTAGATCCATATTGTCCCAGTTTAACATCCTGCACACTAGGGTAATTTAAAGAAGCCAATTAACCTGCACACCTGCACATCTTTAGAATGTGGGAGGAAACCGGAAATCCGGAGAAGACTCACATGATCACAGGGAGAAGGTACAAATTCCGTACAGGCAGCACACGTAGCCAGGATCGAACCTAGATATCTGGTGCTCTACCACTGTGCTGCCCTGTGTGGCAATGGATACAGAAAATCAAAATACTGCAGAAATTGAATATCTGAGATTCAAAAAAACAGAAAATGGTGGAAACATTCTGCAGATCAGACAACATCTGTGGCAAGGAAAAGTAATTAACATTTCAGGTTGATGACCTGCACCTGGCATTGGAATCTTGAAGTAGTCCTACACGTATCCCAATCAATGAAGGAATGTCTTATTGTACGTCCGTTCCAGACCTCATAACCAGCTGCTGCAATCTGCACTACACTAATGGCATTTAAATGGTTAGCTTAATATTCAAAAGCAGTACAAGACAGTTATTGTGTACTTCATTGTCTCTTCATCAGAATTTGTGTGAGGCAGAGCTGATTTAACATGTCATTTCCAGTTATTTGCTATCTGTGAATGGTAATACTGTGATTCAACAAAGTGATATCAGCTGTAGATGGAACATACACACAGAATATGATCCAGTAGTCCTAATAGCATCTGGGCCTCGTGATATTGTTCTGCCTTCAATAAGATTGTTGCTCATCTGACTGCAACCTCAGCTCCATATTTCCATATCCCCCAGTAACCAATCCTCCTCTTGCACACCAAGAATCTATCTTACTATGCCTAAAAACATTCAAAGACTCTGCTTCCATCATCTTAGAGGAAGAGGGTTCCAGCAACTCACCATTCTCTTTGAGATAAGGGTTGGAAATCCCCTGAATGAATCCTCGTTCTAGATTCTCCTTCCGAGGAAAGCCCTCTCCACATCCATCCTTTCAAGATCCTTCGGGATCTTACATATATTTCAATCGTTATTTAACACCCTTCAAAAATTCAGTCGATACATGTCTGGTCTCTCCAACCTTTTTTCATTGGACAGGTATCAGTCCAGTAAATCTCTTGTGAACTACTACCAATGAATTTACATCCTCCCTTAAACAAGGAGATAAATACTGTGCACAATATCTCCGATATGATCTAATTGATGCCTTAAATAACCTGAGCAGAACTTAATTACTTTTAATTTCAGTTCCTTTCATAATAAACTATAACATTGTGTATGTTTTTCTAAATACTCATCCACTAAAGTTTTTTGTGAATCATGCGCTAGAAAACTCAGATCCCTCTGAACCTCTAAACCTTGCTATCTCTCACCATATGCTTTCTTTTAAAATTTCCAAGACACATGCACACTATCGTATATTATACTCAATTTGTAGAGATTTGCCCTTTTCCTAAACTATCTGGATCCCTTTGCAGCCTCCTTATGTCAACTTCATCTTTCTGCCTATCCTTATGACCTCAGCATATTATTCGCCTATACATTTGGTGTCTTCATCCTAATTATTTTGTTGAAATTCTAAAAGTTGTTGTTCTCATATCGTGCAACGCCTTCTCCTTCTCCTAATTGCTTGCATTGAAGGGAGTATTTGTGTTGTCTGAATTCCATTCCTAGTCTGCTGGGATGCTGATAGTACCAGCTCTGCAATTGTTATGCAGTCTTGCAATTGAACCATCTGGCATTCTAAAACTACCAGCTTCTGTAAATTTTGAGGAATTCTATTGTCTCTCACTTGTCATGCTTGCTGGTCCATGAGTGGCATTTTCCTAAGAGGGAGGCCTTTCATGTTATTACCATTGGAAAACTCTCATAGTATCAAAAACAGAAATCTGGGCAGCCACAAGGTTAATGTATCCTTGGCTTGTCTATCAGTATTTGATATCTTCATTGAGGATGGAAGAGCATCTTTAAGTTTTATGCTACGTATCTGCAGCTGCAGATGTCGGTGTCGTTTACTGCAGAGAATTTGAGTTTTCATCCTTCTATGCATGGAATTTTAGCTTTAATAGGCGTCTTAATTGTATCACTAAGTCACATCTGGCACTTTGCCAAATACATTTTGAAGTTTAAATGAATCACATTTAAAATCCTTTCATCCTTCAGACTTGTTTCTGATGTCCATTAAGTAGAGGATTTCTTTCAGCATCTCTAGTTTCTGATTCGCTTTTGGCTTTTTGCCTAAGACTTTCTCTCCAGATCTCATCAGAGATACTGCAGAAATGCCTCAACATTCTTCAACGGATCATTGTTCTCCTCTCCTTTCTGTATTTCAATAAAATCCTCATCATTATTTCACACATCAATTTAAATCTATTTGATGTTGCAGATAGTTATTCACGAAGACAAAGTGGTACATTTTCTATTTGTGCATTTTGACGTGAATCATTGTCTCTCATGTGCTGAATATGAAATCCTGCTCCTGCTGCCAGGCTCCAAATTAATGGCATGCAAGCAGAAATCCAAACTTAATATTAGACGCATTCAAATCCTGATCCTTCTTCCCAGGATCAAACTGTACAACACGCCCCCCCCCCCCCCCCCACCCCCTTCTGTCGTGGGGTAGACTGAAACTGACTCCCCCCCGCCAAATCTTTGCACATCCCCAATCCTTTCCACTCGTCACTTTAATTTCATTTTTTAATTTTGTGTTTTTATGACTGTTGGCAAATCAATTTCCCTCATGGGATAAATAAAGTTCTATCGTATCGTATCATGAATTCCAAACTTTAATTCAACATAGAGTTACAAATCAAGTACTCTTTTCTCAACTATGTTCTTGAGATCAATTAGTAAACTACAGTATTAATTTAATTACTTATTAATAGAGAGGAGGAGCCAGAGCAAGGGCTTCTTTGCAGGGGAAGTGCAACTTGGAGGGCAAAATTCTACTGAGAGGTCAACGTGCGGGGTTTGGTGAAACTGGACTTCAGTGCGCCTGGACCATGGGGGGGGGGGGGGGGGGGGGGAGTACTAAACTGGGGTAAATCAGATTGCAACATTATTAGGCAGAAGCTCAAGATAGTAAATTGTGAGCAGCTGTTATTGGGTAAGTCAACATCAGACACGTAGGAGTCGTTTAAAGATCAGCTGATCAGAGTTCATGGCTGGCTCATTGCAATAAGGAGGAAGAATAAGGATGGTAAGGTAAGGAAAACTTGGATAGCCAGAGATATTCTTAATCTGATCAAAAATAAAAAGGAAGCAGTTTAGGAAGATGAAACCAGATAGGCCCTTTGAGACAAGACAAAAGCAAGACAATTTGAAAGACCAAAAGGGGCTATGAAATATAATTGGCTAATCACATTTATGAAAATCCCAAAGCTTTTTATATGTAGATTTAAAAAAAGACAGTTACAAGGGAGAGGGCAGGACCATCAAGGATAAAGGAGGGGATTTATTATCGGAGTCAGAGGATGTAGATGAGTTACTAAACAAGTACTTTGTATCTGTCTGAAGATCCAGTCTGAAGAAGGGTCTCGACCGAAAAGTCACCCATTCCTTTTCTCCAGAGATGCTGCCTGTCCCGCTGAGTTACTCCAGCTTTTTGTGTCTATCTTCGATTTAAACCAGCATCTGCAGCTCCTTCTTATACATACTTTGTATCTGTATTCACTGAGGAGAAGGACAAGGTGCAGAGTGATATCAGTGTAAGAATACTAATATGATACAGCAGTTTGAGATCAAGATGATGTTGGGTCTCTTGAAAGGGTTAAGGCAGATAAACCCCAATGGGATCTATCCCAGGTTAGTGAGAGAGGCAAGAGAGGAGATTGCAAGGGCCTTGATGAATATCTTTGTACGCCAGATGAGATCCTGACAGACTGTAGACAATTAGGTAATCCAGGAAATCATAGGCCTATAGCCTCATGTCAGTGGCTGGGAAGATATTGGAGAGGATTCTTTGAGATAGGATTTACTCCCAATTGGAAGATAATTAGATCATTAGGTATAGTCAGCGTAGCTATGTCCAGGGTAGACCATGTATTATGAACTTGATTGAGTTTTTAAGAAGGTGACAAAGCTGATTGATGAAGATGGGATGGTGGATGTTGTGTGCATGGATATTAATAAGGTATTTTATAAAGTCCCTCATGGTAGGATGTTCCAGAAGATTAAAATACATGGGATCTATGGTAACTTGGTAGCTTGGATTCAGAACTGGTTTACACACAGAAGGTAGTTGTAGAACAGTGTTATTCTGGTTGGAGGTGTGTGATCAGTGGTTTTCTTCATGGATCTGTGCTGGGACTTGTGTTATTTGTTATATATATATGAACAACTCATACAGAAATGTAGATTACACCAAAATTGATGAGTTGAGGAATTTTGCGAAAAATTACATTGGGATATTGGTCAGTTACAGATATGGGAGGATGGTAGATGGAGTTTAATCCATGCAAGTGTTAGGTGTTGGACTTTGGTCCAATGTAAGGTGAAAGTAGACAATTATTGGCAAGACCCTTAACAGCATTGATGTACAGCATTGATGTACATGGGGTACAAATCCATAGCTCACTGAAAATGGCAATACAAGTAGAGAGTGATAAATAAGACATATGCTTGCCTTCAGTAGTCATGGCATTGAGTATAAGAATCAGGAAATCATATTGCAGCTCTATACAACTTTGAATACCCGCATTTGGAGTATTATGTACAGTTCTGGTTGCCCAATTACAGGAAGCTAATTAATAAGAGGTATGAGGCACAGAGATTGGTGCATGTTTGGAACACATTGTCAAGAGTGGTGGTGGAAGCAGATACAATAGTTGCATTTAAGAGACTTTTACATTGGTCCATGGATATGCAGAAAATGGAAGGATATGAATCACGTACAGGCAGAGGAGATTAGTTTAACTTGGCCTCATGTTAAGCATAGACATTGTGGGTGAATGGCCATTGTTCTATGTTCAATAACTAACTGTTGATTATCCAACAAGCTTTTCAACCTAAAATGAATCAGAAAGTATTCTCCTACTATTTACATCCCAGCGCATGTATTATGTTTCTTTGAAATGTTTTCAGAAGTTCAAATCATTCCAACATATTTTAAGCATATACTTTGACCTCATGCTAGTTAGTGCAGTGCCTATTGCTGTTCTGGTTTCATGAATGTGAGTATCCATGGTAAACATGGTGTTGTTTATTGTTTCAGTGCTGTTTAGACACAGGGGCTAAATGTAGTTGAAGGCAGAGTGTCAGAAAGGATTTTCTTGGTACTAGCTTTTTCCTACAACTGCCACTGTCCTTTGCCAAGATTTGATTGGAATGCTGTTGCTAACTTTATCCCTGATCTCTGCAAACCTGCTGTCATCATCTGAATCATGTTTGTGCAGAAACAGAAATTTATTTGTGATGTAAAATCCTAAGCAATGGCCCAGAGTTGAAAGTAGCTTACTATTTCTAAACGAGGGCTCTACATCATCTGTCCCGTGCTGCATTTCCTAAAGCTCTTTTATTCACGATTGCTATGTAGAGATTGACACTTTGTCAGTTAAGGTCCATCGGTGGTGAGAACCATAAAAATATGAGAGCAATATATGTTTGTCGAAACACCAATCGCCATCAATCACTGGACTGATTGTGAGATTTCTGCTTTCTTCATTCACCATTCGACACACAGCGACTCAAGAAAAAATGCAATAGCATCTATCCAGCACTGACTGCATGAGAGGTTTCCTCATGGAATCTAATCTACGTGTGACCATTATTCCCCCTGAGGAGAATTTCCTAACATTAATCTTAATTTGGATCCATGATCCTACGTTCTCTTCTCACTTTATCGTAAAATGAAGTATTGTGGATTAATCTTTCCTTTTGTAAAAATTAACTCATTAGATGGTAGGATTGCAAAGTTTAAACATCTTAAGTTTCTCCTTTTACATCGGACCTTCACACCAGGCATCAATGTAGTGGCACTTTGCTGCAATCCCTTCAGTGCTTGAATGATGGTTGTATATCAACAACTCAGAACAGAAGTTTCCCTGTGTTTGTAGTTTAGCATTTTATTGTTTTTGTGGATTGTTGTTCTTTACTTGGTGATCTAGCAGCCTAACCTAACTCCTCTTAACCTAAAAATTAACCATTTCAAAACTATGTATTCACTTGCTTTTTCATCTCATTTAATTGCAAATGCTATTAAATTTCATGTGCCATTGCATTTTGCTTGTACAATTTATCCAACTAATTCAGCAATTTCTGAGGTCCCTTCTTCAATTCCACTTACGGTAAATGATTTTGTTGTTTTACACAGGGTAGGAGACTAATGGGTCTATTTAGTTGGTTTATTTGGTAAGAAAGCTGCTGATTATTTTTAGAGTATCATTTCATTTCGGCTGACATGTTCTTACGTTTTAGTAAATGCCTGGAGGAAGTTATTCAGAAAATGCCCTCTTTTGCTACTGTCCTTTTTAAATTCTAGTTGCACATTTTATGGCTTTCATCTCTTCTCTCGCTGACCTCTTCAGTTAAGGCACTGACTTAATTTGTTCGGCTGTTTTCTCCAGATTTCTCTTGGTTCTTTGATCATTGTCTCTGCAGGAGTCTCCCCATCCTCTCCCAGTCTTTGATTTATTTACAGATACATTACATTGGTATAAGTTTATTAAACTGTAATTTTAAACCGGCTTGCTCCTTGAAAATTCATTGGTATTGAATTGATATTGAAGGTGTTGCCAAACAATCTACCAAAAACATTTGTTTTATTTGTTGCCAGATTTCAATGAATTTATTTTTTAAGGAAAAATGTTGGAAACCTATTCATTAGTGTTTCTGTCTTCCAGGCCATGATAATTATTCCCTAGTTAATCATTGTCTGGTTGCTGTTTCACGGAGTGCTACAATTTCCTGTACGTTGCTATCTATGTATGTGAGGATGCTCTTCATTGACTATAGCTCTGCATTCAATACGGTCATCCCCACCAAGCTCACCACCAAACTCCACCAGCTAGGCCTCAGCTCACCGATATGCGCTTGGATCCTGAACTTTCTCACGGAGCGACCGCAGGCAGTGAGACTGGGCCCGCACCTGTCCTCCACCATCACCCTGAGCACTGGCACACCACAGGGTTGTGTACTAAGCCCCATGCTCTACTCCCTCTTCACTCACGACTGTGTCCCTGCATTCGACACCAACACCATCGTGAAGTTTGCAGACGACACAACAGTGATTGGGCTGATCACCAACGGTGATGAAACAAAATACAGAGCGGAGGTGCTGAACCTGGCGGACTGATGCGCCAATAACAACTTGGCACTAAACACCTCCAAGACCAAGGAGCTGATTATTGACTTCAGGAGGTCCCATTCTGGAGAATACGCCCCAATCTCCATTTATGGGGAAAGTGTGGAGAGAGTGTCCAGCTTTAAGTTTCTGGGCACTCACATTTCAGAAGACCTCACATGGTCCACAAACACCGCCGCACTGGTCAAGAAGGCACAGCAACGACTGTTCTTCCTGAGGACATTAAAAAAGACTGGTCTGCCCCAACAGCTGCTGACAACGTTCTACCGCTGCACCACAGAGAGCATACTAACGTATGGCATCTCTGTGTGGTATCTCAGCTGCACGGAGGCGGAGAGGAGAGCTCTTCAGCGCGTCGTCAACAGAGCGCAGAGGATCATCGGGACAGAGCTACCAGCCTTGGAGGGCATCTACCACACGCGGTGCCTCAGGAAGGCCCTCAGCATCCATAAGGACTCATCACACCCCTGCCACGGTCTGTTTCAACTACTTCCCTCCGGCAGACGTTACAAGGCCTTCTACGCCCGAACCTCCAGACTCAGGAACAGTTTCATCCCAAGAGCTATAGCGGCTCTGAACCGGCCCTAATGAGTGCCCCCCCACCCACCCCCTTTGGACAGTCTCCCTCAGATGGTCACGTCAATCAATTCAGCTTGTTTATTTATGTATTGTATTTATTTACCTTTCTTGAACATCAGTGGAGCTGCACACTAAATCTCGTTGCACTGACGTGCAATGACAATAAAAGATATATTATTATTATTATTATTATCTGGTCCTTTAGTAAAACCAGGTTAATAACTACCAGTTATTGACTAGTTTAGCATACCAGGTCCAGAAGCAGTGCACACATTTTATTAATAACGTCACACTCAAAACCAAGAATTTTCTAAGGTCATGCTGATGAATCAATCATTCAGGCAAGATGGAAATATCCTAAGTGCCAAGAGAGTGAAGCGATCAGGACCTTAGAGCCTGAACTCTAGGGAGAGGTTGGGTAGGTTAGGATTTTATTCCTTGGAGTGCGAGGCGGAGGGGAGATCTTATAGAACATACAACACCATTGGGGGAGTACATAGGGTGAATGCACAGAGTCTTTTTCCAGGCTAGGAGAATCAAGAACTAGAGGGAAGATTTAATAGGAACCTGTGGTGCAACACTTTCATACTAGCTGCATAGGAAACAGTTGAGGCAGTTAAAATAACAACTTTTTAAAGACATTTGGATAGGTGCATGGGATAGGGAAGGTTTAGAGGGATATGGACCAAATGCAGGCAAATGGGACCAGCTTAGGTGGCTATCTTGGTCAGCATGGACGAGTTGGGCTGAAGGGCCTGTTTCCATGTTGCATGACTCTATACGAATACTGATTCTCGTAAAAGCAACAGAAAAGATACCATTGATTTTTCCCTGTGCTTGATGTTTAGTGCCCTCATGTTCCCATGTGTACTTGATGGAAATCTCTGTACTCAAGAGAATCCTGCTAGCTGCAAAGGCAGTGCCTCTTCAACTCCCCTTCTGTCTGCAGAACAGATGGGGTCTTCCAAACCAGCAGTTATAATTCTGAGATTAAATGCAGCCGAGAATGCACAAAAAATGTGTTTACTGAGACCGTGACTGGAATGTGAAGTCTGAAGGAATTAATGCTGATGGGAAGAGGAGACCTGTGTTGAGGAGAGGTTGGACAATCTGTGTAAATCCAGAAGAGGCAAAGCCAAACTTCATTCTGTGAATGATGTGAGTGGGAAAATGTAGACTGCTCTTCGATACATAGACAATAGATGCAGGAGTAGGCCATTCGGCCCTTCGAGCCAGCACCGCCATTGAATGTGATCATGGCTGATCATCCACAATCAGTACCCCGTTCCTGCCTTCTCCCCATATCCCTTGATTCCGCTAGCCCAAAGAGCTCTATCTAGATCTCTTTTGAATACATTCAGTGAATCGGCCTCTACTGTCTTCTGAGGCAGAGAATTGCACGAATTCACGACTCTCTGTGTGAAAAAGTTTTTCCTCATCTCAGTTCTAAATGCCCTGCCTACCCCTTATTCTTAAACTGTGGCCCCTGGTTCTGCACTCCATCAACATCGGGAACATGTTTCCTATCTAGCGTGTCCAATCCTTTAATAATTTTATATGTTCCCATAAGATCGCCTCTCATCCTTCTAAAATCCAGTGAATTCAAGCCCGGTCGCTCCATTCTTTCATCATATGACAGTCCAGCCATCCCGGGAATTAACCTCGTGAAGTTACGCTGCACATCCTCAATGGCAAGAATGCCCTTCTTAATGGAGAATAATGGTACCAGTGGGAAGACATGCCCAATTCATAATTTCTAATGGACTGGCCAGTGGGCAAGACAAACGGTGTGAAATATGATATTTGTACTGACATTCTTCACTCTCTGAAACAACCATTTCTATGCACAATTTGTGGGGCTTTGTGGAGACAAGGAGTAGTTATTAACTGCTCTGGTTTTTACATTTCTTCATAGGAGTGAGTGATAAACCATTGTGGCTACATTGACTGGGTGACTGGATTTCAGATATATGTAAATAATTGTGATGTGCAGCGCAGGAGAGGAATCCATGAGGAAGTGTGTTTGTGTCACTTGTCCAGGGTTTATGTTGGTCTTCTGCCATCATAGTGGGAAATTAGGAGAACATGTGGGGAAATTCCTGAGTGTTCCACCTATCATAATTCCATTGGTTGCTGACTATGAATGAGGGCAATTAAGACCTAATAATGACACCATTATTCCACACAAAGCCTCCAGACAGTTTATGTAACAAGTCAGTCAGTATGTTTCCTCATTTCAAGCATTGCCAGGTGGTGACGAAGTGAACATTTGTCTGGTTGTTCTTCATTTGTAATTGGTTTGTTGATGTTCAGTGACAATTCATTAGTACAATTCGTTTGTATAAATGGGATCGAAGTATGTTATTAAAATATGTTTCTTAATTATCAGGCAGTTGCTTCAAACAAACTCAAAAAGATGTAAGGAAGACTGTCGGACTAAAATCCCTGTCCCACGGTACGAGTTCATTCCAAGAGCTCTCCCAAGGTTAAAAAATAAATAAAACTCATGGTAAGCACGGAGAATGAACGTAGCGGTTACGTCGGAGCTTGGGGACGTCTCTTACTGGCTCGTAACACGAACGGCAGGTACTTGGGAAGACTCGCTAACGGCAGGTAAATCGTGTAGATTTTTCAACATGTTGAAAAAAGTCCACGAGAGCCCCGAGTACCTACGAGTGGCCATTACCGTAAATCTCCGAGTTCGAATCAGGACAAACTCGGGAGAGCTCTTGGAATGAACTCGTTCCGTGGGACAGGGGTTTAACTGCCAAGTCTGTCAGGATCTACGAAATGATGAGAATATTTCTAATTTTGGGTGTGTTCTCCTCACATGTCTAAACATATAACTCCTTAACTAGTGCTCTAAAAAAAAACTCAATGTGAATTTTTAGACTTAAGTGGGAGCTTAGCAGGAAGTAGTGATTGAATTTATTGTAATAAAAGTCGGACTCTAAGTCTGTTTATATTGATGAAATTCACTAACTGGTCCTATTGACTCAATACATAAGCATTTTATATCATACCAGATTTTAGTGATACCTACTGGTAAATTTTCAATAGGACCATTCCTTTTGTTAATCCAATTGTAGCTAAAAGACACCACTAAAGTAATTATTGTTCAGTACTAATGTTGTGGGAGGAAGGGTTATGAGTAACTTGGTGGTATATTCCAAATTGATCAATTATTAATGTGCAGATCATTTCAGGTACAGAGGGATTATGTCATTTACTGCCTCATAATAGATTTTCCTGCAATGATGCGCATTGATTAGAGGAAGCCTTATGTCTGCCACTTTGTGACAGTCAATTCTAATGGATCAGAATGTTTGGGAATACGACCTGATGCATACTCATTTGGGAATACCAGGCTCATGACACTCCATGGCAGGTTTGCTCAGGAAAGATGGGACAGTACAAAGGAAATTGCTCTATTTATTCTGCCCTGCTCTGCACAGAACATCTGATTATTCACTTGCATGTTTGTAATTTGCTGGCAAACCACCAGGATTTATCTGCAGCAAGAATATGCTCCTTAGGATTTGCCGTATTCCAGAAACCATGCCTTTGCCAGTTTTAAGTGGTCCGACAGCATTGCATAGGCATACTGCAGCTTCAGTAGCCTATTTAAAGATTAATTATTAGACAATTCGAAATCCTGCAAAGATAAACAGAGCACCTGGAAATTATGCTCTACTCCTTAACATGGTAATTGAATCCGATACGTTCTTAAATTTCACCTCCACCTGTAAAGTATGGGGATGCCGATTTTCTCTTCAAAACCCTGCCCATGATGTTGCAATGAAGCAGAGTTACCTGTGCCATTTCAGATCGTTATCAATCCAGTTATGCCAAGAGGAAGGCTGTAAAATCCGTCCCATTTACTTGCGTCTGACCACTATTGGCTATAGACTGTATGCTTCCTAAGATTAATATTGTTTAACAAAAATAATGCTGCATTCAAATGATAGAACTCCAGAATATAAGAGCTTGTAATGTCCCACGGGGACATGATGTCAGATATCACTGCTGGTACATTATGCACGCTCAATGGATTATTACAGGTCACTGAAGTGCAGCAGCAACATCTCTCGTTATCCTAGCAAAAAACACAAAGTCTCTCTTCTTCTTTCGTGTCCAACTTCCATGTTTCAAATGTTGAAATCGCTGTCATCGTCCATCTTGAAAAGGACGCAAGCTTCCGGCAACAATCAGTGGGAGCCATCACTTGTAGCTATAGATGATGGTGGTAGCAGAATTACCTCCGGATACTTCCAGTTTCCAGCCCCGCGACGTGGATGCTTCTGCTATGGGGCCAAAGTCACTCTTAAGGACTAACATAATTCAGTCATTCATTGCGCATGTATGGTTTTGGTGCCTTTATGCACAGTTAGTGACGATAAATAATAGTGACGAGTGGCACTGAGTAGGACTAATGCACGTAAGGCTGCTGGCCCTGACAGCATCCCCGGGCACGTCCTCAGGGCCTGTGCTGCGCAGCTGACAGACGTCTGGACTGACATCTTCAACCTGTCACTTGCCCAAGCAGTTGTGCCCACGTGCTTTAAAACCGCCTCCATCGTGCCGGTGCCAAAACACTCCACTGCGGCAAGCCTCAACGACTTCCGCCCAGTTGCACTTACTTCCATCATCACCAAGTGCTTCGAGAGGCTGGTCCTGGCACACCTTAAAGGCTGCCTACCCCCCACATTGGATCCCTATAAGTTTGCCTACCGCGAGAACAGGCGTACGGAGGATGCCATCTCAATGGCACTTCACTCCGCCCTCTCCCACCTCGACAACAGAGACACTTACGTAAGAATGCTGTTCATTGCTGTTCTTCACACTGTGTTTTTGATTTTCTGTTTTTGGATTGAATTCTGTTTTTAATTTGTGTCTCTGTGATGTCTTTTTTACCTGTTCTATTCTGATTATATGTTTTTATTCCGATTACTATGTAAGGTGTCCTTGAGATGTCTGAAAGGCGCCCATTAAAAAAAAAAAAAAAATTATTATTGATTACAGCTCAGCATTCAACACCATCATAACCTCTAAACTGATCACCAAACTCGGTGACCTGGGCATCGACTCCTCCGTCTGCAACTGGATGCTGGACTTTCTAACCAACAGACCCCAGTCTGTTAGGTTAGACAAGCACACCTCTTCAACCCTCACCCTGAACACCGGCGTTCCACAGGGCTGTGTGCTGAGCCCCCTCCTCTACTCCCTCTTCACCTACGACTGCACACCTGTACATGGGACTAACACCATAATTAAGTATGCAGATGATACAACGGCGATTGGCCTCATCAGCAACAACGATGAATCGGCCTATAGGGAGGAGGTCCAGCTCCTAGCAGCATGGCAACAACCTGGCCCTTAACTCCAAGAAGACCAAGGAGCTCATTGTAGACTTCAGGAAGTCCAGGGGCGGCACGCACACCCCCATCCACATTAACGGGACGGAGGTGGAACGTGTTTCCAGCTTCAGGTTCCTGGGGGTCAACATCTCCGATGACCTCTCTTGGACCCACAATACCTCAACTCTGGTCAAGAAGGCTCACCAGCGTCTCTTCTTCCTGAGGAGACTAAAGAAGGTCCATCTGCCTCCTCAGATTCTGGTGAACTTCTACCGCTGAGCCATCGAGAGATTCCTTACCAACTGTATCACAGTATGGTATGGCAACTGCTCTGTCTCCGACCGGAAAGCACTGCAGAGGGTGGTGAAAATTGCCCAACGCATGACCGGTTCCTCACTCCCCTCCATTGAGTCTGTCCAAAGCAAGCGTTGTCTGCGAAGGGTGCTCAGCATCGCCAAGGACTGCTCTCACCCCAACCACAGACTGTTTACCTTCCTACCATCCGGGAGGCGCTACAGGTCTCTCCTTTGCCGGACCAGTAGGTCCAGGAACAGCTTCTTCCCTGCGGCTGTTACACTACTCAACAATGTACGTCGGTGATTGCCAATCACCCCCCCCCCCCCCCCCCCCTCCCGTACACTCCTCCCACCAGGAAAAAAATACTATGACCGTTTGCATGCAAACAGATTTATTTATTGCTCATATTTATGTCGCTCTTCTAGGGAGATGCTAACTGCATTTCGTTGTCTCTGTACTGTACACTGCACAATGACAATTAAATTGAATCTGAATCTGAATCTGAATCTAAATGGGGAAATATGGAGTGAGAGAGTCCAATCTTTCCTTGGCCCACTGGAGGCAACCAAAATAATACAGTGGGACGTATTGGCTGAAGGATCTGATTTTGTGCTGTGTGACTCTATGACTCTAATAGGGCTGATGTATTCACAATAACCATATTTTGATCCGGGGATATGCTGTTACTATTATCGAGACAGATCTTCTTATCGAGTCCACACACTAGATTAGAAGTTGCTCAGCCAGAGCTTAACACATTTCTCGGCACCTGCATACAATGGTGTCTGTTTTGGGCTTCTTGTGCGTGGTGGTGGAAAGATTGGTGGAAACAAGGCCGTGACGTGAACGCTCTTTCCTTGACCCCACCGAGACAGGCTCAAATACCAAAAGGCCGACTCCTTCCCATTCCTCTTTTTCTATATTTTCCATGTCCCTCTTCAGATTATTCACTCACATATTTGTAATTTGCTGTCAAACAACGGGATTTATCTACAGCAGGAATATGCACCTTAGGAGTTGATAAGAGTTGCTTTATTCCAGAAACCTTGCCTTTGCCAGTTTTAAGCGGTCCAGCATAATTGCATAGGCATAAAGTAGCTTCAGCAGCTTATTAGACCATTCAAAATCCAGTTTCTCTTCTGAGAATGCAAGCAGGAAGCATGCATGAAGGAAGCAGAATCCTCTTTTAAACATATAGACCAGGTCTAATGTTATTATCCAATCTGCAATATCAACGAGAGCAGGAGCAGTGGTGGACCCCTGCCGTCAGCAGCAACCTCTCATGATTTACAGCTCACTATTTTACTTTGGCATTCACTGACCATCGAGATGAATCTCTCTACAAGACTTCCAAAGCAAGAGTGGCCAGTTGGAAGTTTGTTCCTCCCATTGTCTTGTTCTTTGAGAGTATTGCTTCATTATTTTGGCCGCCAAAATATACTTCTACTTGAATCTACCTTGGGGCCTTATCTGCATCAATGTTTAGTTTCATGTCCCTGTTTATGTTGTTTATGGGGAATTGATATCAGGCTTATTTCTGGCTGTTCTTCCGGTTCAGAAGCATTTGAGAAGTTTGGTGTTGTGCCTTTGTGAGACATTTCTGTTTTACAGCCTAATTTGTGTTAAGATATCCTAATTGATCCAATAGGGGAGACAGAGAGCTGTAGATTAATTTCAATAGATAACTGCCTATTTCTTACTTGAACAATGAGTGATAAGGAAAGGCAGAACTGGAGATCACAGTCATTTGTTCACTTGACTCAAGTTTCAGCAGAGCCTTTACAAAGAGGATTCCTAAATCTGCTGGAGGAACACAACTACCAATTTTCTAGAGAAAGTTTGAGGGAATACACAGTGCAGGTAGAAGGTGAATTAATCGAAAATACATAAGATGTTTTTCGAGAACAATATGTTGAGGACCCGCTGAGGGGAAAGGGCATTTTGAATCTTCTTTTGTGCAAAGAGAAAGGGTTGATCATCTTTTGTCAAATGATCTTTGGGGAAGAGTGATCATAATATGATAGAATTTAACATTGAGTTTGTAAGTAATGTAGTTTTGTATAAAATTAGGATTAAAATCTAAATGAATGAGGCTATTTATCCATAAGTGAGTTAATTGGTATATATAGTAAGACAACATTGCTGTACCACCATCAAACATATCAGTGATTAGCATGTCCAACAACGAATAAGTTGGAATAAAATTCCTTTAAGTCACAAAAAACAACTTGAAACATAATTTGTCATGAAATTAAAGATAATGTTAAATCCAAAGTCGAGGCTTTGAAAGTCGCTAGGAATAGCAAATGGTTTGAGGATTGGGGGTGGCTAAAAAATCTGCTGAGGAGAACCAAGAAAACATTTACAGGTATGTAGGAAGGAAAAGACAAGTGTGACCTCCTTGCAGAGTAAGACCTATGTAGGGAGTAAGGAAATGGCAGAGGAATTAAACAATTATCTTGTGTCTGTCTTCATAGGAAAATATATACAAAGCCTACCAGATATATTAAAGGATAAAGAATCCTGCGCAAATAAAGGAACTAAAGGAATTAAGAATGTCAAATAGTGGTATGTGAATTTGGTAAGCTTGAAACCTGAAAAATCTCAATGGCCCTATGATTTACAACATAGAGTTTTGATGAAGGTGACTTTAGAATTAGAAGTAGAAAGATAGGGCTGATGAGTGCATGGCTAAAAGGTTAGTGCAAGAGTCAGGGTTTCAATGGAGTTTGCCTTCACTTTAACCAACCACCAAAAGCTAATCTAAATAAAAATAAAAATAAATGCAAAATGAGCTCATGACTCCCACCTTATATTATCTCACTTTCCATATCCTTAACGTTCTGCTTTGCATCCTATTAATATCATCAACAGTATTGAAGACGTCCATCAGGTGATCCATAAAAGCTTTGAGAAAAATGTCTCCAATGTTTCTTCATAATTAATATTTAATCTTGATGATATTTAATTTACGCTGCATTTTTTGCATTTGTTCTCCATACTGTAATGGTGCATTCTCAATGGAAAACAATAAACCAAATGCCGAACATCTCAAGCATTCTACTGAATCCATTCAGGACCAATGCAACTGGTTCCATTTCTCTGGTCTATTCCCAAAACCCTGCAATTTTTTCATTTAAGAAATGTAATCACATCCATTTTGAACACTACATTTGAATGTGACTCCTGACTCCCTCTGGTGAAGTATCAATAGCTAATAGACAATAGGTGCAGGAGTAGGCTCTTTGGCCCTTCGAGCCAGCACCGCCATTCAATGTGATCATGGCTGATCATCCCCAATCAATACCCCGTTCCTGCCTTCTCCCCATATCCCCTTACTCCGCTATGTTTAATAGCCCTATCAAGCTCCCTCTTGAAAGTATCCAGAGATCTGGCCTCCACCACCTTCTGGGGCAGAGAATTCCACAGACTCACAACTCTCTGTGAGAAAAAATGTTTCCTCATCTCAGTTCTAAATGGCTTATCCCTTATTCTTAAACTGTTCTGGACTCCCCCAACATCATGTCTCCAGCGTGTCCAAACCCTTAATAATCTTATATGTTTCAATAAGATTCCCTCTCATTCTTCTAAATTCCAGAGTGTACATGCCCAGACACTACATTCTCTCAGCATATGACAGTCCCGCCATCCCGGGAATTAACCTTGTAAACCTACGCTGCACTCCCTCAATAGCAAGAATGTCCATACCCAAATTAGGGGACCAAAACTGCACACAATACTCCAGGTGTGGTCTCACTAGGGCCCTGTACAACTACAGGAGGACCTCTTTGCTCCTATACTCAACTCCTCGTGTGATGAAGGCCAACATGCCATTCGCTTTCTTCACTGCCTGCTGTACCTGCATGCTTACTTTCATTGACTGATGAACAAGGACACACAGATCCCATTGTAGTTCCCCTTTTTCCAACTTGACAGCATTTAGATAATAATCTGCCTTCCTGTTTTTGCTACCCTAGTGGATAACTTCACATTTATCCACATTAAACTGCATCTGCCATGCATCTGTCCACTCACCCAACCTGTCCAAGTCACCCTGCATTCTCATGGCATCCTCCTCACAGTTCGCACTGCCACCCAGCTTTGTGTCATCTGCAAATTTGCTAATGTTAATTTTAATCCCTTCATCTAAATCATTGTTGAATATTGTAAATAGCTGTAGTCCCAGCACTGAGCCTTGCGGTACCCCACTAGTCACTGCCTGCCATTCTGAAAGGGACCCATTAATCCCTACTCTTTGTTTCCTGTCTGCCAACCAATTTTCTATCCATGTCGGGACTCTATCCCCAATACCATGTGCCCTAATTTTGCCCACTAATCTCCTATGTGGGACCTTATCAAATGCTTTCTGAAAGTCCAGGTACACTACATCCACTGGCTCTCCCTTGTCCATTTTCCTAATTACATAATCAAAAAATTCCAGATTAATCAAGCATGATTTCCCCTTCGTAAATCCATGCTGACTCAGACCGATCCTGTTACTGCTATCCAAATGTGCCGCTATTTCATCTTTTATGATTGACGCCAGTATCTTCCCCACCACCGATGTCAGACTAACTGGTCTATAATTCCGTTTTCTCTCTCCCGCCTTTCTTAAAATGTGGAATAACATTAGCTACCCTCCAATCCACAGGAACTGATCCTGAATGTATAGAACATTGGAAAATGATCACCAATGCGTCCACGATTTCTGGAGCCACTTCCTTGAGTACCCTGGGATGCAGACCATCAGGCCCTGGGGATTTATCAGCCTTCAGTCCCATCAGTCTACCCAACACTATTTCTTGCCTAATGTGGATTTCCTTCAGTTCCTCCATCACCCCATATCCTCTGGCCACTAGTACATCAGGAAGATTGTTTGTGTCGTTCTTAGTGAAGACGGATCCAAAGTACCTGTTCAACGCATCTGCAATTTCCTTGTTCCCCATAATAAATTCACCATAAACAATATCCTTGACTCTGGCCCAATACTCTGTACCAATAATTTCCCTTGTGTTACTTTTGCGTGTTCACTTTTACAAGCGTGTTTCTCGTATCCCATATTTCAAGGATTACCTTCATGGCTTCATTATCCTGCATTCCCATTTTAATGAACTGTTCATCTCCTCCATGTGCACAGCTACATGATTTAACAACTGCTTAAACAATAGACTTGTATCCGTACAGTCACTTTCATGGTCAAAAGTGACAGTAAAACATCTGATAGACAACAACATCTATTTGTTTGTGCACATCGGGTTGATTGCATTAGTCGAAACAGGGTGGACCACATGAAGGTTACAATCTCCCATTTTTACCCCATCACAAGAAATGGCTAACCCTGAACAGAATCTGCACCCTCCATGCAAGAACAGCCCATCACCTGCATAAGTGAGGGATGACAGACAGTCCTGCTTGCGAATGCGGACATCCAGATCAGATCATCCCACACATCGTGAATGACTGCCCACTGAGGCTTTTCCCTGGGGGCATCAAAGCCATCCACCCAGTAACTGATGCTATCCTGGCCCAGATGTCTACCCTTGATCTATAACTTTAGGCTGTGCACGCCATACACAAGAAGAAGTCACTTTCAGGACCTCAATACATCTCAGATGTTTTATAGCCAGTTCAGTACTTTTGGCGCAACGTCACTATTGTAATGTGAGAAAACTAACAGCCAATATGTCTGGAGCAAAGACCCCAAATCTCTAATGAAATAATAACCACATATATTTTGTGCTATTGGTAGAAAGATAAACATTGGTTGGGATACCAGAGAGACAGTACAACAGTGACATGGGGCCTCAATTCAACTTCTCAACAGATATTCAATATCTTTGAAAGAGTCTTTGGACTGCATTGATATGTTGGCATCTTTTTAAACAATTTTACTTGTTTAATTTTCATGAGGAGATAACAAGGAAGATTGGCAAGTAACCACAATTGTCCGTCAGTGTTGTCTCAATATGTAGCACTCTTGCCTCAGATCAAACTGTTTTGCATTTAGGTCATAAACTAGGGACATAAAAACTCTGTGCAATACCGGTGGAGTGCAATACTTTCAGAGCTGCTGCCATTCAGATGTTTTAAACTAAGGTCTTATCCGCATTCTCAGGTGTTCTAAGGGATCCCAAATCATCCTCAGCAATATGGAGGTTAACCCCAGCAATGTGTCATAACCAGCAATGCAAACAGAAATTACGTAGTCATTAACCTGCCATTTGAGAAGCCTTTCCATTTTCAAATTGGATACCATATTTACTACATTCTTTTAAATACTAGACTTTCAAAATATTTATTTGGCCATAAATCATATATGGATGTAGAGAAAAGGACGCATTAGGCTCTACATAGATATGTGTTTCATCGTTCCTTGTCCCTGTGGGCTTTAACAAAAAAAAATAAACAAAGTGCTAGAATAACAGCGGATCAGGCAGCATCTCTGCAGAACATGGATAGGTGATGTTTTACATCAGGGTCTTTCAGTGATTCAATGGATATTTATTGTCACGTATGCACAGCAAAGGGAAATTATTTTACACAACCCACAAATGCACTGCCACCATATATTGGCACTGTTTACAAAGAAAAAGTCCAAAGTACGGTCCACATGCTGGAGGTACTGGAGCGCCCCCGATCCAGGTGAGCCCCAGGCTGATGCAGGCCTGCGATCCGACATCTCTCTACTCGTTTGACTGCCTCTGTGTCCCGGGGGACGCCTCCTGCAGCCGACCTTGAAGCTGGAGATAATATCCCAATCCCACTCCTCGAGGCCCACTCCTCATGTCGTCGCCACCAGCGGCTCCCTCCTCAGCTCTCTGGTCTTCAGGGCTTCGGACTTTCCTCCTGCAGGCAGAGGCCCACCAGCTCAGCCCCTTCTTCACAACGGCAATCCAGACCTGCCACCGCACGCAGCCATGGGCTGGGACTTCGTTCTTGGCTGCCCTTCAGATCCTTCTGAAGTTTCACAACGTCAATTCAGATAATGTACTCAGAAATATAAAAGCCATAGGGTCCAAGATAAAGTAATAGGGGGGTTTCACGGCAGTCGGGTCACGACCCATGACCCGTACTATTGCTACGCTACTCCAAGTGGATTACAGGCGATGTACTGCAGGTAGGCACTTACCATTGTTTCCAACGTAGCGGGCCCATTAAAACCCGCCGCAAATGTCAATTTTTGCGCTGCAAATAATTATGGAAATCGGGATAAGCGTGTGAGACATTTAGTCTACTTCAGAATTCCAAAAGTGAGGAGAAATGACGGTGAGAGCTGAAGGGACAACAACAGACAGAGTGCTTAGCGAACATTGGCCGTTTGCTCACTGCATTTCATCAACTAAGGTATTATTTGTGTTTTTTCTTGATTTCTTTGGCATCTAAAAAGTTTCAGAAGTGAAAAATCTGGCTGTAAATTTTTTAAATCGCCCATGGTTCTCAAGTGGGTTTTTACATACAAAATGAAAACGCATCTGAAGAAAAATTTACAGCCAGATTGATCACTTCTGAGACTTTTTAGATACCAAAGGAATCAAGAAAAAACACAAATAATGCCTTACTGTTGATGAAATGCAGTGAGCAAACGTGATAATTCCCAATATTTTCAATTACGATATCTGCACAGCCAATGTTTACCAAGCACTTTAGCTGCTGTTGTCCCTTCAGCTCTCGCTTCTCTTTACCTTCATTTCGCTTCACGTTTGGAATTCTAAAGTTGGGTACATGTCTCTCACACTTACCCCGACTTCCACAATTTTTTTCAGCGTAAGAATTCAACATTTTGGCGGTTTTTAACAGGTAGGAAAGTACGCGTTTCTTGCATTAATAACATATACCGGAAGTGACGGATGTCCTCCAGATGGATTGAGTGGCTCTGTGCGTCAAGCCCTATGACCCAGTGACCTTACGTGCAACCCCCTATAGAGAACAAGGTTAATTTCCGAGTATGAAAATGGCCATAACTTTTTTAATACTGAAGATATGAAAGTGAATTAGGTGTCAAATTAAACTTCTTTTTATGCTTTATCTGATGAGATAAATTGCAAACTTGATTTTTAAAATCTCAAAATGTTGCAACATTGCTAGCATATGGACCCAAACGCAGGCAGGTGGGACTAATATGGATGGGATCTGTTGGCCAAAGTGGGCAAGTTGGGTCGAATGGCCTGTTTTCACGCTGTAGGACCCTATGACTATGATAAGGATTGTGAAACAGTGATTTAATATTTAGTATATTTGGTATTTGAGAATATTTGGTAGTTTTTGTATATTGGTGGTGAGTGTGTTGGCATTGTTTTGTATTGTAAATATTATTGTTGTAAATGAATTGATTAAATGTATTTTGGGGGGAGATAAAGAGAGAGAGAGAGGCCTGTCACCAAAGATGACCTTTGCCTGTCACCTGCAGCCCGCGGCGTTGACCACCGAGCGCCAACCATCGACTCCCGCCTCCGGAGTCCCGCCCCGCCCTCCCCGGCCCCGCCATTGGCCACCGCCTATCGCCCGCCCTGCCTCCTCACCATCCTATTGGGCGGAACGACCGTCAGTCAAAGAGCCCACCCTCCCCGCCTCAGTCCCAGAACAATAAAGACTCAATGAAGACAGGCACTGCGTGCTGGAGTTACTTAGTGGGACAGGCAGCATCTCTAGAGGCAAGGAATGGGTGACGTTTCGGGTCGAGACCCTTCTTCAGACTGATTAATTGTACTTTAACCCATTTTTGTATTGTATTTTTCATCCCTCGCTCCAGAGATGCTGCATTTCCCGCTGAGTTACTCCAGCATTTTGAGTCTTCGGTGGACACCAGCGTCTGCAGTTCCTTCAAAACATTCACAGAAGCAAGACACAAAAAGCGGCAGTAACTCAGCGGGTCAGTCGGCATCTCGAAAGGGTCTCGACCCGAAACGTAACTTATTCATTTTATCCAGAGATGCTGCCGGATCCGCTGAATTACTGCAGCTTTCTGTGTCTATGGTCGGTTTAAACCACCACCACCTGCAGTTCCTTGCTACACAACACGCACAGCAAATGAGAGGAAAATGTCGCTGCTCCATGACCCGTCGTCCCGGGTTGCTCTCGGTAGCCCTGTGGGGATCATTTCAGTTTAATTCCTGAAGGGTTGTGGGAGGGGGAGGGGTATCCCGGGGAATCCCCAGTGTCACTCTCACTCTCTGTGTAGACACAAAAAGCTGGAGTAACTCAGCGGGACGGGCAGCATCTCTGGAGAGAAGGGTGACGTTTCGGGTCGAGACCCTTCTGCAGGCTATGACTTTAGTTTCTTTTTCAATGGGCAGTGTTTGGAATTAACAGGGAATAAACGATTGTTTGTGGTGCGGTGTTGGAGTTTGCAGACCCCAGGTATTCAAGGCAGTGAGATAGAAGAGTAGTGACTACCGGTAACACTGTTATCAGCGGGCAGATGCAGACACAAATGCCCGCTGTGCCCAGGAACGGGTCTTCCGTGTGGACACAAAAATGCTGGAGAAACTCAGCGGGTGCAGCAGCATCTATGGAGCGAAGGAAATAGGCAACGTTTCGGGCCGAAACCCTTCTTCAGAGTTAATTGGCGGGACGTGGTCAGGCGTGATCGATTCCTAGAACCGTTTTTGCTTTCAAAGCCAACCCTAGCAAAATGCAGGAATATATTTGTCGCTGCAGCTTTGTAAACAAACTACCCGGCATTTAAAGTTTGCGGGATCAAAACATCAAAGCATGTCTTTTACCCCAAAAAAATCTGCATGAATTAATCTAATCCAATTTCCCAGGCCGTGCAGTTAAAATGCAGTCAGCGTTCTTCTTGTGGATTTACCCAGATTATGCAAAATGTAAAATATTGCTTTTTTTTAAAGTGATGGACCAAGTCATCTATGTTACTAATCCTACAAAATAATGGGAGGGGCTTTTATTAAACATTGAGAAGACGTGCAGCCTTGTAACTTCACTATTAACGTGAGCTATTGCTAATGCTTTAAATATCTCGTACAGTAAATGACCCTTATTTTTCCTCTCCGTACAGTAACACTATACCTGCGGGCTGGACTCGCGATGCAGTGATTGGGTTCGAAGGTTTGCTACAGTGCGTTGCAGTCAAAGGAACATTGTCGTAAAATCTAACTAAATGATGCAGCAGTTTTGATGTTTATGATGCGGATTTTTGCGAGCGCGACGGCGTCGTGTGCAGTCAGGATGTTACCGGGCTGCCTGCACTGCGTCTAACATGTCTCGGTTTCCTCTGTGAGGAGTAGAAGGAGATGTGTTTTGGGAGGCGACAGCTTTTCGCCGCAATGTGGATGCTCTCGCCGTTGGATTGCTGAACCTCGGATGGTGCCCTGGTAACACTCCACGGAGCACTTGTGCTGTTTGTGCTGACGTTGCAATGTTCTGAGATGACTAGATCGGTTGGCTTTAATGCATTCAGTCTACACACTGCACCACATGATGTTTCAACAAGGGGCTAGGATGCTGGGCAGAGAGATCGTTTACCGTTACCTGCCACGAAGCTCATGTGCGTGGTCTAATGATTCTCTCTCTCTCTTTCTCTCTCTCTGCACTTTAACTGTTGTTGTTTTAAAACCGCGCTGAGCGACGTTTCAGTGATAACCCGGTCGCTTCCTGCTGCAGCGAACGTTAGGAACAGATGAGTTGTAAATAGTCAGTCTAATATAGGTTATTAATATTTCAACAGATCTCATGCATGGAAAGCTGTAAACGGATATCTACATTAGGAGGGTAGAGGTACTCCGGAAGAGAGCTGTGCACTGCGAGGCTTGGTCGCATTCCTACACTTCACCCTGTCCTCTTTCACTTGTCAGGTAAGGCTCTGCTCGCCCTCTCTCCAATCAGCCCTGCGGTGCCGACTTCCCCCTCCTCCCTCCTACCCCAGTACTGCAGCTGTTTCCCCCCCTCTCTCTAGCGAAAGCCACTCACTGCCTAGCGCGAAGATGTGAGGTCCGGGCAGAACTAGCAGCGCTCACACCCCGCCTTTAAAAAAAAAAAAATCTTTATTTTTTTTGCACATTTATGTTGTGTTTTATGTTACCGTTTGTGTTCCGCAGCACCTCTCTCCCGAGGTGAGGGCAAGCGGCCGCTGCCGAGATCACTTCTTGAGCTGCATAATGTTCGAGTCGGGCGGAGAGCCCAGAGCCACCCTTTAGCCCAGTCAAACGTCTCAGCCCAGCACCCGCTGCACTCCCACCCTCACTCCCCCTTCCCCACCTGTCCCCTCTCCACAGCCCTGCCTCCGAATGTCCGATCGCAGGGGAGCGGCAGCCAGTGAATCGGACCCAGCCAGAGCCTCCCTCCGCCTCGGCGCGCCTCACTGAAGGAAGCCGGCCGCCACAATGACCGTGATCGCGGGCGACAACTTGGACGACGCGTCGGCTCTGCCCGGACACCCGCAGGACAACTACCCCCCGGCCAACGACGACCACGAGTGCTGCGAGCGGGTGGTCATCAACATCTCGGGCCTGAGGTTCGAGACCCAGCTGAAGACCCTGGCCCAGTTCCCCAACACGCTGCTGGGGAACCCCAAGAGGAGGATGCGCTACTTCGACCCTCTGCGCAACGAGTATTTCTTCGACAGGAACCGGCCCAGCTTCGACGCCATCCTCTATTACTACCAGTCGGGCGGCCGGCTCCGCAGACCCGTCAATGTGCCGCTGGAGATGTTCTCGGAAGAGATCAAGTTCTACGAACTGGGCGAAGAGGCGATGGAGAAATTCCGCGAGGACGAAGGCTTCATCAGGGAGGAGGAGCGGCCGCTGCCCGAGAACGAGTACCAGCGCCAGGTCTGGCTGCTGTTCGAGCACCCCGAGAGCTCGGGGCCGGCCCGGGGCATCGCCATCGTCTCGGTGATGGTCATCCTCATCTCCATCGTCATCTTCTGCCTGGAGACCCTGCCCCAGCTGAAGGACGACAGGAAGCGTGTGATGCAGGTGGGCAACACCACCATGCCATACAAATCCAACATCCTCACCGACCCTTTCTTCATCGTGGAGACTCTCTGCATCATCTGGTTCTCCTTCGAGCTCATCGTCCGCTTCTTCGCCTGTCCCAGCAAAGCGGAGTTCTTCAAGAACATCATGAATTTCATCGACATCGTGGCCATCATCCCCTACTTCATCACCCTGGGCACGGAGCTGGCAGAGGAGGACGAGGGCACCATGAGTGGCGAGCAGGCCACCTCGCTGGCCATCCTGAGGGTCATCCGGCTTGTCCGTGTCTTCCGCATCTTCAAGCTCTCCAGGCACTCCAAGGGTCTCCAGATCCTGGGCCAGACCCTCAAGGCCAGCATGAGGGAGTTGGGTCTTCTCATCTTCTTCCTCTTCATCGGGGTCATCCTCTTCTCCAGCGCCGTGTTCTTCGCGGAAGCCGATGACCCCGACTCCTTCTTCACCAGCATCCCGGACTCTTTCTGGTGGGCTGTGGTGTCGATGACCACCGTGGGCTACGGAGACATGTACCCGGTCACCATCGGAGGTAAGATCGTGGGGTCCCTGTGCGCCATCGCCGGGGTGTTGACCATTGCGCTGCCCGTGCCCGTCATCGTGTCCAACTTCAACTACTTCTACCACCGGGAGACCGAGGGTGAGGAACAGGCCCAATACCTGCACGTTAGCTGCCCGAACATCGTGTCGGACAGCGACCTTCGAAGCCGCAGCTCCTCCACCGTTAGCAAGTCGGAGTACATGGAGATTGAAGAGGATGTGAACAACAGCATAGACAATTTCAGAGAAGCAAACCTCAGAACTGGCAACTGCACTGTAGCGAACCAAAACTGTGTGAACAAAAGCAAACTGCTGACAGATGTTTAAACATCTGCGGGCTCCGTGGCCAGAGCCACGCCACTCAGATACTGTTCCTTGTATTGGCTTTGTTGACCTCGTTAATGCGTTGTGGCATTGCAGTTATGCTAAGCGAAATAAGCTTTCAGAATTACGTGGAAGATATATTATCATTTATTTTTAAATGGCTTTCTTTCTCCAACTGCGTAACGAGGGAGATCTTTTTACCAGATCCATTCACGTGAGCAACGTCGGTATATTCTTTAAAACTTGGACCGACACCTGCTCGCCAACCTCGAATGAAGTTTTTAACAGTTCATTTACCAGTGCATGTGTTAAGGGACAATTCTGCGGACTGCGCCGTGCATCCAAACATCGCGAATGACCAAAAGCATCAACTCCCGCAGTCCTGCTGAATCTTGCGAGCATTTGCAGCTTTCGACCCCACTGATGAATTTTTCATTGCGTAAGGTGATTGTTTTATGAATAGTAAAACCACATCGCCATTCTTTTGTGACTGCCTTTGTTTCAACTTTCTGATCTGACAACGAATCCGTCGAAAACACCTGCAGTGTTGCAATTTTCAGATATCGCACTTCATATCCTTCCAGGACTGAACGTTCACAATCCCATTCCCGATTGGATGTGAGAAACATAATTTAAGATACAAATCCCGGAAACAATAGCATGCCTTGATATTCATCATCCATTTTTTTGTCTGGCATGCCTCGAACATTACCTCAAGTAACAGGAAACAAGTCTGCGTTTTAAATTATATTTCTGGAGAGTTAGTTCTCATTTGCTGACACCAAAAGTGCAATGGCTTATTATTTACATTATTATTTCCAAGCACTCATGGCCTGAATGCTAACTTGTATGGGTAGAGTAACTTTAGATCATAGCATGTTTAACTACTTAACATTATGCCCTTTTCGGGAATGGTAACTTGTAACCCTCTATAACTTTTGCATGACGTTAGGTTACAAAAGAGATTTCAACTGTAAGGATAGGATAGCGAGGGACCAGATGATTTTCCTAAATAATTTCAGGGAAATTAGTTGATTCATGTCCTAACAATGCTGAAAATATGGTGCAAAGTTGCCCTGTTACTTCTGGAGAATCCGAAAAGGTGAAAACAGGTTAGATAGTGTATATACTTATATATAACATAATTTAATTTAAGGTGGAACTATCACACTGATAAGAAAGCATGCCTTTCCTGCATTTTAACAGAATGTAAATGTAAAATATATGTAAATGATGCATCCAAGCCATTCATTTCCTAATTTATCCTCATTGATAACAAAACATTTAGTTTGAGCTTCCCTATTCTTTAAGGCAGAAACTCAGTGAATTACTTAGCTAGTTGCTAGTGCCTTTCCAATCCTTACACTCCTGGACTGCTGGAAGTGCCTCCATGTACAAAGAATGATTGAATGAGATGACATCCACAGAAATCTTCATCTGTTGCACAGTGAAAATATACCACCTCCTTTCTGTTCGACAGTCTGGGGCAGAATCTTTGACCTGTGAGGGCCAAATGGACAGTTTGTGGAATAAATAGCCTTTCAGATACATGTGAAGATTTAAACCAACTGGTGAGAGAGATAGGAGATGTACGAACCACTGGCAAAAGGACACTGCAGCTCAACAGGAGCAGCAGGAGTGATCTTGGAATATCTGATGTTCCCAGCATATTAAGATCTGAACAAGTTGTTACACTAAAACAGTAAATACAGCATGTTACCATCATCTCTTTCTGTCCACCTGCATAACCTGCAATGTACCAAAAAGGAGAATGAAGATTCCTCAGCAGACTACCTCAGTTTAGATTGATGAAAATACTGTTTCATTGTGTGGCTCCAGGCTGAGGGGATTCTTATCTTTTGGTTATTCTGAATTAACCATGATTTAAGTGGAGGTTTATCTTCAGTTTACTTTCGTATCATCTTTTCTGGAGCCGTATTTTCGAGGCAGTTTCGAAGCTTACATATGTTGCCAACATCTCTCGTTTAGCCTGTCACTCTCCGTAGCCTAATTGTAATGCAGAAACTTGTCATGCTACTTAAGACCTGAAGCTCTCAAAGATATCATGGGACAATTACATCATTAGTTGGAGAACTATATTGCAATTTCCCAAAGACCTGGAGAAACAAGTGTTACGTTTTTGTAATTAACATCATGCGAATCTTGAGACAGAGGGACCTACCTGGATATGGTTGTGTTTATTGCAAGATATCGTTTGTCGTCCAAGGATAATACAGACCTAAACAACTGGATGAGAATGCAATTAAGTTACAAACGGAACAAAGGGTTGACTATAAATTGTACTTTCTTGGAAATCTCAGGAATGCAAAAGGAAAGGATTTCACAATTGTGAAGCTACCCCAAGATCAAGTGACTGAATTAGTTGATACAACTGAACTGAGGGTAGAATTGGAAGTTACGCAGAGGAATTTTGAATAACTCTTGATGAACTGCGTTTGCTGTTGGCAACGGGGCATTAACTTCTTCATTTAGAATATGTAAACCACCCATACTCTGGTTATCCTGATCCTTCCACATCACATAAACCTTGAGGTAGGACAACATTTTCCCCTGTGTTAAATGACTTTAATACTGCACTTAATAAACAGCAATAAATGATCCAATGCTGCAGACCTGCTTTGATAAAATCTATGTGGCTTCTGGCAGCTCATGCTTACTTTAGCAATTGAGTTTCTAGTTTTTGGGAAATTGCACCGTAGGTTAACATTTATCTGCATGTGATTGAGAAGTGTGCTGCATGCAGTTTTTTGATAATGAAGGTTCTGAAAACCAGTGGGATGGGTTAGTGTATGATGATGTTTATTTATAACCAAAACAGCTAAGTACATGATATGGCTAGAGAGAAAAGCTGATGTAATATAGGCATGTCTTTCTGGTTATGCAGTTTTGGTAGATATTCCTTATCCTGGGCCAGCTTGGTAAAGGCATTGTACATAGACCTGAATGTACACAAGGTGGCTGGTTGTGAACAATGTCATGAAAGAGCCTCTTCTCTTTTTATAATAGAATCATTAATTATATTAGTGAAAATGAAACAAATCAATATAACAAGGATGGCTGATTTGGTGTAATGTTTTAAGTTATTTTGCCCAGTTTAAAGTGGTTTGCACTGAATAATATGCATTAAAGTGACATGATTAAAACGAGGAACTCTGTTATTTGTATCTGAGGTAAAATTTATATTAATTTGATCAAAGAAATGAACAAGAGAGAGGGGAGACAAAAGTGTAACTGTGATGAGGCACAATCTATTGCTGATGAGCACATTTCAATTCAGCTCAGCAATTAATGATGGAGAGTTTCTGTTTTAAGTGTGGTTAGGATTACAATTTGAATATATTTTCAGCCTTGATCTGATATTTTGTACATGTGAGGATATAACAGGTATTTTATTCTCTTTAATCAAACCTGTTAAGGGTCAAATTAGCACCGAATGAAGTCAAGGCTTCCGTGGTGTGGTCAAAGTGGCACATTAGAGACTTTGCACATTGCTGGTTAACGCCTTGTTTGATATGGAAGTATTGGGTGTTGAAGTAGGGAAAAAAAACCTTAATTCCTAAGTACTGTCAAACTTTCATTTAGCATAAAATGCACTTTAAAATTCAGCACAAATTGCCTTAACAGGTACATTGATCTTAAAAGTGAAAAGAGGTTCTGCAGCCTGTGTACTGTCAGGCCCAGGGCTTTCAAGTCTGAATAGTCATAGTATTGCTATTGTCATTTATAAGTGATATCATTTTGAAAACAGTTATGTTGTCAGGCTTGTTCATTTCCTGTTTAGGGATGTCATAATATTTTAATGTACCAATAAATTGTGGTTCATAAATCCTCATATTCATAATGCATTCACTCACTTATGCTCCTCCAGAAGGACACTCTAAAGACCATGATAATCCACCACGTTGTAATAACATGAAAAACGCCCAATCAGTCAATTGTGATGGAAATATTTGTAATGAAATGATAGTTTTTGCCCAGATTTATTCTAATTTCCTTATTTAGAGGATAATTTATTTGATGTTGAATATTATACTATCAAAACCCTGTTATGACATCCCTACGCAGCGGGATAGAATGATTCAGTCTTCTGATTTACTATTCATTTGCCTGTTTACTGTCATAATCATGCCTATAATTTGGATTTATAAAATATTGTTAACTAAAAGCATAGTTTCTTGCCCAGTGCAATCTGCTCAATGTATTAATCACTTTACCTTCCCCTTCAACCAAATAACAAATTAAAGATGAATTTCCAGGCTCTGACTCAGCTATGTCCTGACTGGTTATTTTCAATAAAGTCATTAGTGTGCAGGATATATTTGAAACTATTAGTGTTTGCAGTATATGAGTAATTTATCACCAGGCCACATACAAAAAATGCATTTGTATCCATTCAACTTTGCAGCTGCTTTAAATCCATACCAATGAGAAATAAATTGTTTGAAGCTGAGGTAGATTTTTTTTTTTTTTAATCTTTTATGAATGAAATAGATTGAGACTGTTTATTGTGTGCATATTTCTACTGACTTGTAAATCTGAGTTAATTAAAATAAATACTATGTAAAATAACATGTTCTCTGGAAGTCATCCCTTCCAAAACAACACAGACTAGTTCAGCAAAGACAGCTTTATGTGGCGGAAGACCTGGGGCATGAGCAAGCTCTGATGTTCTTTTATGTGAGGGAAAGGCTACCATTTACAATCTCGGGTAAGGTTTCCAGTTTTATTCTATATTAGTATGGTTCTACTTGTCTACAAGGAGTTGATTTGCAAAAGATTAAGAAGTATCGTATCACTGATATAAATGACTGTTGTTTACTTGTGATAGAATTATTCAGTTGTTGAAACATTCAAGCCTAACTATCACATTAAAAACCTTGCACAGTAATGGTGTTCAAAAACTGCTCGACTTAAATGGTAAAAATCTCTTAAATATGGAGATCTCTTTCCCTGAGTCTGATTGCTTTCTCTCTTTTGCTCTCCAGACTACACTATTTTTTATTCTCTTTTACATCAGGTATTATAAGTATCATAACCCTCTCAGTGTTATGGTAAGAGGTCATTGTAACCAAGCTTTCTAAACAAACCTGCCAATTCATTAGGAAAAGTCACTGATTCTCTTAGAAAAGCAGCTGCAGTGTGTATTACATCTTCAGGCTCTTCAAAAGTGAAAGTCTCAAATTCCTGTTAGAATCAGTCATGTTGAAGTCCCCATGTTTTTCCTGAAGGGGCGTTGCTACAGACTGCTTGTTGAGTTCAGGCTCAGCATGGAAGTCACCTATAATAAAACAGAAAATGTGCAAATACTTAACAGTTGGGGAGAATACAGGAAGTTTTAATGATGTGGATATGCAGGGAATTTTGGGATATAGATAATGTGCAGGCAATTAAGAGTTGGTCTTGGCATCATGTTTGGCACAGACATTGTGGACCAAACAACTTGTCCTTGTGCTGTACTGTTCTATACTCTAGGACACCATTGTCATTAAAATATGTGGAAAGAGAAATAGTTAGTGTTTCAGGGTGAAGACCCTTCATCACAATTGAGAAAGCGAGAAAATGCTTTCAGTTGCAGAAATGGTCAGGGAGGGATGGATGGGTAAAGGGGATATCATTGCTAGGACAAGGCCTTAAAGTGTTGATAAATTCATCTGGCTGATAGGTTACAGAGAGAACACAAACAAAGTAACAGGTAAAAGCTGTGAAATGCAGATCAGATGAGGCATCCACTACATGGTGTTTCTAAATTCAGTCATGGTCGTCATCGTGTGAGAAACAAATGCACCTCCAACTCACAGACACAGGAGTTTGCAGATGCTTGAAGCTTGAACCAAAAAAACTGCTGGAGGAACTCAGCATATCAGGCAGCATCTGTGAAGGAAAATGGCCAGACAACGTTTTTGGCCAGGAGTGTTTCCAAACGCATCAGGGTGTTTCTAAAGGGTAAAATTTACAGATGGAAATGGTCATCAAACTGGCATGGTCCAATGGGGCCGAACTTGCTGAAAACAGACAGCCATTAATGAAACACGTCATTATTATAATGCAAATAACTTGGTTGTTTTCAAGGCAGGACGAGATACTCTTAGTGAAATGTCGTAAATAAATGAAATATTTGTATTGTTCCATCAACGGTGGCATTAAATCTTCTAGTACTCTCCCCATGAGTTTAATGTACTTACTAAAGTGGCAGATTAAATGATCATTGAACTCGCCACAAAAAAATGAGGTTTAGCAGTTAAGAGCATAAATTTCCTTTAACGCCCTGATAATTGTTAATAACTGCAAATCAATTTGCCTTGCCCAGAAAATCAACAGTTGCATGGCACCTCATTCAATTTGTTAAATTTGTTATTAGATATTAAAAAACACAAAATTAAAATTAAACATTCAGGGTTCAATCCTGATCTTTGCTGCTCTGTGTGTATGTGGGGGGGGGGGTTTCTTGCGCTCCCTGTGACTGTGGGTCTCCTCTGGGTGCTTTGGTTCCTCTTGCTTCCCGGGACATGTGGGTTGGTGGGTTACTGTAATTCCCCCATTAGTGAGTGGTGGAATCAGGATGAAGTAAACTGGAATGTCGAGAGAATAAAATGGGAATAACGCAGGATCAGAGTAAATGGTTGCTTGATGATTGGCCGAATGGTCTTTTTCACGTGGAATGACCATGACTACATAAAATTACTACCAAACCAAAATGTTTACTTCTAATGTAAATAGTAATTCCAATCTGGCATCAGTCAGTCTGCACCTCTCTTGAAACATTTTTATGAATGTTCTGAGTTTTCATAGGATTGTCTACAGAGGTTTGACTTCCACATGTCAAATTAATTTAGAATTATAGAGTCATACAGTATGGAGCTGGCCCTTCGGCTCAACTTGCCCATGATCCATCTAAGCTAGTTCCATGAATATCTCTAAACCTTTTCTATCCATAAACCTATTTAGGTGTCCTTTAAGTGTGAAAAACATGATGGCTCAGGTTTTGCTGTCAGAACGATGTTAGCTGCAGATGTCTGCAAAACTAACTGCAGTTTCAGGACTAGTGGTTCAAAATGGAAATGGATGTCAGAGATTGAACATGTTTGCAGAGGCTGCATTGTTTTTTTCTCCACTGTAGTTAACTAAAATCTCTCAAATGTAAATGTAAAAATCACTCTTTTCCAAGCTGTCCAGAAATGCCTGAAACTAGTGCTTTTAGATATATCAAATTAAATTGCATTTCTAATGATATAAGACAGTTACTGTTAGCAAACTCAGACATTAAAGAGATAATATTCCGTATTTGTGATGTAATTTCCTGATGTGAATATTTCAAATCATTAATTATTTTAAAACCTTTTTTAAAATATGAAAGAAATCTGTTGATTATATTTTACCTTCTTTAATCATATGGATATGTTTCAATATTTACTACTGCACAGCATATTGAGAAAGAATGCTTTCCTGTTTTGAGTCACTGAGAATGCTTTGCTGTTGCCTGCTCAGCCCCTTTGATGATATTGGAATTGTTGGGTGCCTTGAACTGCCATCTGAATGCTTCAGGTGTTAGATCGGCAGATATTTGCTAAATTTATAATCCACCTTGAGGCCCTGCAACATTCCAAATTCTGGGTTGTCAATGGTTAGCTAGGAAGAAATGATAATTTACAAATTAAGATTCGGTAGTTTTCTGAATATGCAATTAAATGTCTTGCAGTCGTATTGTGTACTGTATATCATGGTGGGATCTGGGGAAATAGAAGGGGAACATGAATAGACTGAAACATCATCCAGGAACTTTGTGAAGCAAGAAGGGCAGTAATAATGTTGAGGGCAACAGCTTTGGAAGATGGTGGACATAGTACTGATAGTGGAATAGAAGATCTCAAGAATGAACTTAGACCAATGTCAAAATGTCTACAATAAGTTTTTAAGGTGAACAAGATTTTATTAGCATTGACTTCGTTGAGTGTGGGACGTTAGTAGTGCTTCAGAAAGATAATCATAATGTAAATCTTGGTAGTAATCGAATAATTATGTGAACTACTGCTTTGAGATTGTGGAGGGTAAAAGGGACAGTACAAATGAAACTAATAATTATGGTCTGGAGGAGGTTTGTAGCAGCCTTGCAGAAATTTGGAGGAACCAATGGTCTTGCTTTGATATATTTCATATCCCAATGAACAGAAAGAAATATTAATAATAAACTATTTGAATAAATGGACCATGTATTTGACTGAAAATAATTCTGCCAACGTTTATTATTTGAAGAGACCAATAAAAGACAAATAATTGTGAATGAAGCTGCATAAAGTATCTAATGTAATTTCTGGGCAAAATAAATTTGGATCTATCCAATTTTAAATAGTTATAAAATTGCTACAGTTAAGAAGCAGATTAATGAAATCTTGTTGACTCTTTGAAACAATAATGCAGTTAGTCTTTCTCTAGTTCTTTTTCCATATTTATTTCCTTCAAATTCTTCATCAATTCCTTTTTAGAAAGCCAAGTTGGATATTGCTTCCACCAGGCTAACTGGCGGTGAATTCCAGATTACAACTGCTTGCAACATGAAAAATGTGTATCTCATATGACTATGGTCTCTTCAGCCAGACACCTTACATCTCAGCCCACTAGAGTGCAAACATTTCACCAATGGAACTGTTTTCTCTTTATAGTCTTTTCTATGTCCTCTTTATGGCTTTTATATTCTTAATCAAACATGGTGCCTAAAAGTGGACATATATATATCTTCATATAAAATCTGTGCTGTTTAGAGATTCAACAAAACTTATTTGCATTTTAAATCTATTGATTTGTAAAGGACAGGATCCCACGTGCCTTATGTATCCACTTCCCCAACCTGTAACTATTTCCAAAGTTACCCCCATACTTTTCTATTGCTGCTTCCTCTGTCGAAATGTACCTTTTAATTATATCACCTCTCCTCCACGTTCATTTCAGAGTGATAATGAAATTTATCACACTGTACTTCATTGCATGAAATTTCATCTGGCATGGACATGTCCACTTTCACCAGCATCTGACAAACTGAATGAATAAAGAAATAAAAACAGAAATACTCAGAAGGCAGGCTACATCTGTGCAAAGAGAAACAGACTTAATATTTCAGTTCAATTACCTGATGAAAGGTTATCAATCAGTAATTTATGATGTGCAGCCACAGTCGTAACAAGGGAAAGGACAAGTCTAATCTGAGCCAGAGTTAGCAATATAATGAAGGCATAAGGGTAGAGGAAGGGTATTCCAGAAGGAAATAAACAGCACAACTTTGGGATGTTGGAGAAAACGGAATCACCTGGAGGAAACCCTTGTGGTCACATAGAATGTGCCAATTCCACACAGACAGTCCCATGAAGACCAGGAACAAACCTGTGTCACTGGAGAATTTGGAGATTTAGATCTCCCTGAGACTGTGTTTTCAGCTTACTTGTGTAGACCAGGCCCTCCATGCTGCTCTGTAAAACATCTCACCCGTGCCTTCTGGTAGTTGCTACTTCTGCATTGAAGAAGCTGTGGTGATTTTATAGACAAATTTCCCGAATGGTAATCGATAAATTTGTATTTTGGTTTGGTAACAGATATGCATCTCATCCGTGCAGAACCGCTGTGACAGAGTTGCTAATTCATCTGACTTTTAAACAACTTTAAACTAAAATAATTGAAATCAACAACACCTTGGAGATTAAAGAACAAAATTAAGAAGATTATTATAACACTGAAAATCTTTCTTCCCAGTATGAAGCAATTAACTGAGTGTATGGATGCTATTTCCTTCCAATTACAGCAAGTTGAAAATACCCCTTATGCTTCTGACCTGTGCAGGCCTCTTCAGTAAACCTTGAATATAAATAAAGGAAATGTTGTGATCAATCTGAAGAAGGGTGTCGACCTGAAACGTCACCTGTTCTTTCTTTCCTGAGATGCTGCCTGTCCTGCTGAGTTACTCCAGTATTTTGTATCTACCGTCAATTTAAACTAGCATGTGCAGTCTTTTTCTACACATTATAAGTAAAGGAATGTTGCCTAAGTTACAATTCCCGTGGTGAAATTCCTGAGGAGACAGCGTTGGATTGTCAGCAGAGTGTTGCTGACAGCAGATGCTGGCTCTCTGATTGTGCATGCCTGGAAATGCAAGTTATGTGGCTCTCACCTCCAAAATCTGGCAGGTTCCTTGATATCTCCACAACCTTTACGTGCTGCTGCCTCCATTCTTTATTCTGTCAGGATCTTTCCATTCCATTCCGTTACAATAAAAGCAAGGTTCAAATAGGGAGCTTGTTCACATCAAACCCATTTTTTTTTAAAAAAGGTGCATAAACTAAGGTTTCTCTGTTAACAGTTTGCCATGTGATATTTTAGTCTGATTTCACTGAGATATCTTGCAGCTGTGATTCTGCCACTGGCAGCACTGCTCGGTCCACTGCAGGCAACGTTTAGTGAAAGGGAGAGTGGGAGGCAGCTGGCTCCAGGCATCCTGGAAATGCAAATGCTATTGGTAGCTCGAATTGAAGAGGTTTAGCTGTACCTCCAAAACTGCAGTGCCCTGGATGTTTGCAAACAGCTAGTAGCTCCTGAAGTTGCAGCCAAGTGTTGTCAGGTTTTGGTGGGCAAGAGGGTTGTGTGCCTGACAAGTGTACACTATTGACCAAACACTGGCACCCAAAGTAGTTGGAAGGAAACTGTGGACAAATAGGAAAAACAACACATTGATTGTTCATCTGCAGTGACCTGCATTCACGCCCACATCATTGGAGGCCTGGTGGTTTCTATAGCTTGCCACAGACTCCGGGTAAAAATACCAAAGACTCCTGACTCATGCAGGGATCATCACCCAGAACGCTTTAATCAGCATTAGAATGAACCTGTGCAGGAAGGAACTGCTGATTCTGGTTTAAACCGAAGATAGACAAAAAAGGCTGGAGTAACTCAGCGGGTCAGGCAGCATCTCTGGAGTAAAGGAATAGATGACATTTCGGGTCGAGACCCTTATTCAGACTGAGAGTGAGGGGAAAGGAAAATGAGAGATATAGATGGTGATATAGAGAGATATAGAACGAATGAATGAAAGATATGTAGAAAAGTAACAATAAAGGGAACAGGCCATTGCCGGCTGCGGCCTGGGTGAGAACGAGAACAAGACGGATTTGTACGAACCTGTCAGCTAGGAACTTTGTGTCTGAAGGATGTTCACCATTCTCCATAGAATGTAGCCACCATCTTCAGTCAAGATCTTTATTGCCATATGCCTTCATTCAGCTGCACAAATCTCAGGACTGTATGTAACATCTCTGAAACAGTGCAGCCTGTGTTTGGCTTTTGGTACATCGTGGGTGGATTTATGTTCTGAGGTGACCTCAGGCATTAGAGAAGTGGTGTGGGCTTTTCTTCCATCCGACCAACCCCAGAGCCAGAAGAGTGTTTTGGCCAGATTTTGTCACTATTCCGGTTTGCATTTCTGGGTTTGCTTTTGAGAGGACCAGAAATTCTCTTTGTTGTCCATGGTTGGAAATGAATCTGGCCAGTTATGTAATGCTCTCAGCCTATAAACTGGGAAATCTTCCAGGCTCTGCATTGCAAAATGAATGAAAATACAGCTGAATCAGCTTTACATATTTGTCACACAAACTACTTTACTTACTGACATATATTGTTTGCATCTTGTGCTTTCCCTGTAAATTGTGTGTAATTTCCCAGATATAACAGATTACACGAATGCCCACAACCTCGATGAAGAACTGCAGTAACCTTCACTGTCACGCACAAGCCTCTCAGAATAGTATTTCTTTTATATCTCCTGCTGGTTTAATAGCACAGATGGGTTTTTTTAACCTTTAATTGTCTCTAACAAGTACAGTTTTTTTGTGTTTCTGATTTACACTTGTAATGTTATTTTGGGACTCTTTTATTCTATTATTTATGTGAAAGTCAGACACAGTTTCTTATGCTTTGGTTTTAAAACTTGCATAAGTTTGCACTAATCAACTGAGACTATTTTCTCTCGGTATCTGACCAAGGTTTCTGGTCTAATTATTACTGGTAAAGTACAAAGTGCTGGATGAACTCGGCAGGTCAGGCAGCATCTGTGGAGGGAATTGACAGAGAACATTTTAGGTTGGGACTCTTCTTCAGACTGATTGTAGTATGGGGGGGATCAAAGTTAGCTATCATAGTGTCATACATCAAAGAAACAGGTCCTTTGGCCCAACTTGTCCATGCTGACCAACATGCCTCATGAACACTAGTCCCACCTGCCTGTGTTTGGCCCATATCCGTCCAAACCTATCCTGTCCAAATGTTTTTTAAACATTGTGATAGTATAGGTATGTTACAAAACTTACTGCAGTTCTGCCACTGGCCGTGTGCTCAACTTTGGCACCTTTGAGGGGGTGGGGGGGGGGGGGGTGGGATTAAAATGCCATTTTCTCCTGTTTATCAGAGGCGGCTTTTCTCAGCTGCTAAGTTGCTGAAGAACAATCGTTCGGACTTCCGTTCCCGATTTTTTAATTAATTTAATCGCGAGACAATTCAATAATTACATTAAAATAAAAACCGACTTCAAACACCCTCAATGCCTGCAACGGGACGGATCACATGAAGGGGACAAAACATAATGTAAGTCGTGTACACATAAACTTGTTTCTTGGGATGGCTTTAATCTAATTTTCATTTGCGACAATGTGATTTTGGCCCCATACGAACCGGCAGTGTTTTTCCTGCTGATATGGGGTTCAAATTCACCGCAAATGCAACGTTCCAATCGATCGAGTTCCAGAAGCAAGATGATTAAAATGCCCAATTTTTTTGGAGATAAGCCGTCTAAATTGTCTATATTTTGTCTTATTCTCTCTCTCCATGGTCATTATTTTTAACTAAATATTCACAACAGTTCGAGTCACATGTATTGTGCAAAAAACAATAATTTGATTATATTTTGGGTGGATGTTTCTAGATTAATTTATGGGAATTAAACATTAAATTCCTTCCATCTGGGATATAAATTCATGACAGTGAGATTTAAAACTCATGTTATATTGTGAATTCTTGTGTGAATGGGATTAGTTTGTTATTTGGATACTTAGGCTATTTAAAAAAAATATCCTTTTCTTAAGAAATGAAATCTCCAGGAAATTGTTAATGGGAAAGTAGTGGGCTGAAAGGCATGTCATGTGTGGTTTGAAGAGCAAAAACTTGTAGTTTACATTGCCAAAATTGAAAAGTTGAAAAACAAGGTGTACAGAGTTGCTTATTGGTTACAATCTGAGGAGTATGATGATGCTACTGATTATGATATGCCAATGTACCAGCTAGCAACTGATCTTCTCCATAAAGACTTGGTCTATTGCTAGAAATTGTAATTTATTTACCTATCTGCTACGGATTTACAGGATATAATACAATAATATTAAATTTCTGATCTTGAGAATATCACATTTTTGAATTTTCAAGGCAGTCTGGGTGTTTATTACTATTTCCGTCACAACGGTCAATTTTGTAATTAACTACAATTACATAATTAACTAATTATATGCTTTAATTTCAGGTCATCCAAGTAAGATGTTTTATATTTGTTTCAGAATGCTTCAATCTATAATAACTGAAAATGTCATTCACTTCTCTTGATTTTTAAGAACGTTATGGGCTTTTGACTGTCCCCAATCACAGCTTTTGTGTTAAGTCAATGGAAAAGCAATTTCAGAGTATGAAAATGGCCATAACTTTTTTAATACTGAAGATATGAAAGTGAATTAGGTGTCAAATTAAACTTCTCTTTATGCTTTATCTGATGGGATAAATTGCAGACTTGACTTTTAAAATCTCAAAATTTTGTAACATTGCTAGATAGTACGTGCCTCAACTACCACATCTGGCAGGTCATTCCATGCACAAACCATACTTTGTGTGGAAATAGTTGTGGTTCAGTTTCATAGATACATACTTAGATACATAGACAATAGATGCAGGATTAGGCCATTTGGCCCTTCGAGCCAGCACCGCCATTCAATGTGATCATGGCTGATCATCCACAATCAGTACCCCGTTCCTGCCTTCTCCCCATCTCCCTTGATTCCGCTAGCCCTAAGAGCTCTATCTAATGATTTTTTGAAAGCATCCAGTGAAGTGGCCTCCACTGCCTTCTGAGGCAGAGAATTCCACAAATTCACAACTCTGGGCGAAAAAGTTTTTCCTCATCTCGGTTCTGAATGACCTGAATTCTTAAACTGTGGCCCCGTGTTCTGGACTGCTCCAACATTGGGAACATGTGTCCTGCATCTAGTGTGTCCAATCGCTTAATAATTTTATGTTTCTATAAGATCCCCTCTCATCCTAAATTGGCCGACCTGCTCAAGATTTTATCTCAGTTGTTCTAGCATCAGACTCCCATAGACACTACAAGGGGTCCTATTTTGCTGGAACTTGTTTGTCTTTCCTATTAAATATTCCCCCCCTCACTGTAAACCTATGTTTCTTCATTCCCCAGCTGGATAAAAGACTCTGTGCATTTACTCTATCTAATCCCCCCATGATCTTGTACACCTCTATAAGACAACTCCTCATCTTCCTGCACTCCAAGAAATAAAGTCCTAGCCTGCTCAACCTCTCCCTATAACTCAGGCCCTCGAGTCCTGGCAACATCCTCGTAAATTTTCTTTGCGCTCATTGCAGCTTAACAACATCTTTCCTAAAACAGGGTGACCAAACCTGTACACAATATTCCAAATGTGACCTCACCAAAGTGTTGTACAACTGTAACATAACCTCCCAACTTCTATACTCAATAATCTAACTGTTGAAGGCCAACATGCAAAAGCCTTCTTAATCACCCTGTCTACCTGTGACACCACTTTCAATGAACTATGTATCTGCACTCGTAGATCCCTCTGCTCTTCAACACACCCCAGAGCCCTTCTATTCACCGTGAAGGTCCTGCCCTGGTTTGACTTCCCAAATGCAACATAGAAACATAGAAAATAGGTGCAGGAGGAGGCCATTCACCCTTCGAGCCAGCACTGCCATTCATTGCGATCGTGGCTGATTGTCCCCAATCAATAACCCGTGCCTGCCTTCTCTCCCATATCCCATGATTCCACTAGCCCCTAGAGCTCGATCTAACTCTCTCTTAAATCCATCCAGTGATTTGGCCTCCACTGCCCTCTGTGGCAGGGAATTCTACAATTCACCTCGTACTAATCTGTGTTAAACTCCATTCAATATTCCTCAGCCCACCTGCCCAACTGATCAAGATCCTGCTGCAATTTCTCATAACCTTCTTCACTATCTACAATGCTATCCTCTTTAGTGCCATCTGTTAACTTACTAATCATGCCTTGCAGGTTTTCTTTCAAGTCATGTATATAGATGACAAACAGAAATGGGCCTAGCACCGAACCCTGAGGCACACTAGTCAAAGGCCTCCAGTCTGAAAACAAGCTACCACCTTCACCATATCTGGTCCCTTTGATGAAGCCAATTCTCTATTCATTCAACTAGCTCTCCCTGGATCCCATGCAATCTAATCTTTCAGAGCAGCCTGCAACATGGAACCTTATCAAAGACCCATAATTTCTAATCTGTTGCTAAACAATTAATTGTGCTCCACAGCTGATGGCCACAGTTCATCACTCTAACTGTCTGCCTTCACCACTGAGTTTAAGGCTATGCCTGTTTCCCCAATGGCTTCCATTCTCCTTTTCAGGTACTCATTCAGAATCAATGCAGAACACCCAGAACTTCTGTGCCATGGCATTCCAACACTACTCAAGTTCATTTCAGAAACTACATGTATTACATGCGCCAGGATTTAATCAGCACTGCCGACTGGCTGCATGCAGCTAAGCATCATAATTATCCACCATCGCCCTTCATAAACTCTTACCCACTGCAACATGTGTAACCTAATTTCTCTCCACTATGGTTTTGATGTCTCATCATCGAGGAACTTTCAAAGTGTCATTGACTTCCGGTTTCAGTCACATAATTCAGCATGGTCAAATCTGTCTGCAGAATCACTGATCTGAGTGATTTTCTGTATTCTTCCCCCGAATAATTCATCGAACTAACTGTGACTCTGACTCCAGACTATTTATTGAAAGTCTCGTTAACATCCCATCTCCCTGCCTGCCTTTGAAAAGGCACTTTAATCCCTTGTCATCCCAGAGTTAACTGCTGAGCATTTCCAATTCAGCCTAACTACAGCAGCGCCGATGACAGATTCACTCCCAATGTTCATCTCATTAGCGTGGTTTGGTTTACACTGGTGGAATGTAGGAAGCTTCCAGCACGCGCTCCTGGCTACTGAATGGGAGCCTGTGCCTGATGTTACAGTCCAGGTGCCAGGAAAAAAACCCCATTTCAAGCAGAAGAAACTGGTGACACTGTTCAACCCATCTGCTTTTGTGACACAAAACACTGGTGGCTTTAGCGTTCCACCCGAAAAAAATCCATTAACCTCTTGTTGTCAACTTTTTTTATTACATTATTCTACAGTCTGAGAGTTCTGCCTTTGACATTCCTTACACTGCTGTTGCTGCTGACGTTGATGCTATTGGTGTTGATGCTGTGCTGCTTCTGTTGCTGATGCTATTGCTGTTGGTGTTGATACTCTTTCTGTTGTTGTTAATACTGTTGCTATTGTTGGTGTTGGTGTTGATGTTGATGCTATTGCTGTTATTGCTGGTACTGCTGTTGATGCCATTGCTGCAGTGTTGATGGTGTCGCCATTGTCTTGTTGTGGGTGGTGTTGCTGCTGTTGTTGTTAATGGCCCACTCTTTGGAAAGTGAACCGACACATCACACACGTGACCAGTCATATTTGACAATAGCGGCCCTTCGAGCCAGCACCGCCATTCAATGTGATCATGGCTGATCATCCCCAATCAGTATCCCGCTCCGGCCTTCTCCCCATATCCCCTGAGTCCGCTATATTTAAGAGCCCTATATAGCTAGCTCTCTCTTGAAAGTATCCAGAAAACTGGCCTCTACCGCCCTCTGAGGCAGAGAATTCCACAGACTCACAACTCTCTGTGAGAAAACGTGTTTCCTTGACTCCGTTCTAAATGGCTTACTCCTTATTCTTAAACTGTGGCCCCAGGTTCTGGACTCCCCCAACATCGGGAACATGTTTCCTGCCTTTAGCGTGTCCAAACCTTTAATAATCTTATATGTTTCAATAAGATCCCTCTCATCCTTCTACACTCCAGAGTGTACAAGCCCAGCCGCACAATTCTCTCAGTATATGACAGTCCCGCCATCCTGGGAATTAACCTTGTAAACCTACTCTGCACGCCCTCAATAGCAAGAATGTCCTTCCTCAAATTAGGGGACCAAAACTGCACACAATACTCCAGGTCTTACTAGGGCCCTATACAACTGCAGAAGGACCTCTTTTCTCCAATACTCAACTCCTCTTGTTATGAAGACCAACATGCTATTTGCTTTCTTCACTGCCTGCTGTACCTGCCATGCTTGATCTCTTACCCGAAACAAACATTTTCAGCATAACACATTAAAATTTCACGATAAACCGAAATAAATATGAATCATATATGCAATACAAAACAATATACCTGTAATGATTTCAGTATTAGATGAGATGTATTCCACAATTTTTCATCTTTTTGGTCACACATGTAACTAAGAATGGGCCTAATGCTGCTGTTGTTGATGCTGCTGCTGTTGTTAATGCTGCTGTTGTTGTTAATGCTGCTGTTGTTGATGCTGCTGTTGTTGTTAATGCTGCTGTTGTTGATGCTGCTGTTGTTGTTAATGCTGCTGTTGTTGATGCTGCTGTTGTAAATGGTGTTGGTGTTGATGCTGTTGCTGGTGCTGTTAATTGTATTGCTGTTGTTAATGGTGTGGCTGTTGTTGATGGTGTTGCAGTTGGCTGTTGTTGTTGATGGTATTGCTGTTGATGCTGCTGTTGTAAATGGTGTTGCTGTTATTGATGGTGTTGCTGTTGATGCTGCTGTTGTCAATGGTGTTGCTGACTCTGCCACTGCGGTAGCTGTGGTACATGTTTACGTTGTTTCTATAGTTGTTGATCCTGTGGTTGCTGAAGGTGTCGCAGTTGTATCTATTGCTGTGGTGTTCCTATTACTGGTGTTTATCACAATGGATGCCACAATATTACCTCTCGTGATATCGTTGCTGATGCGTGAGTTATTGTCACCATAGTAGGTTATTTCCACAACCATTGCAATTGTTACTGTTCTTAGTATTGCTTTGGTGAAAATGCTCTGCTGTTCTATTGCAGTCATTGTTGCTGGTACTGTTATCATCACCACTGTCATGGGTTTTACAGCATGATGTTCTCATTGATGTCATAACCTGTGTGGTGCTGCTATTATTATTATTATTATTATTTTCGTGCTGAAGTTGCAAATATCACAGTTATTGTCAGTGCTACCAAAATATCCAGCTCCGTCTCATCACTACTTCTCTCAACCCTCCAGCATTTCAGTGCCATTAAACTGCACGGCAGACATCCAGTTGCAAACTCTGGTCTCCTCGAGTTAAACAATTATCCCCCTCGTGCCAAACTATTCTCACATATTCACCACCTCCGCTATCCCTGGCTGAACTAGATCTTTTGGAACCTTAATGTAGAGATCACCAGGAGGCTGTTCCTGACCAGTACCTCTCCTTCCATATCCACAGTATTGCCACTATTCTGTCATACCTGTAGTTATCTACTTATGAAACCTCCGAACTTGACTATTTCAACACTGCCTTGGTGAACCACCAAATGCAGTCTTCAGTCCCGCAGCGATTCTTCTATTTCTCCTCTGTTTGTACCAAGTTTTGCTTGTCCTTTTCTTCTGTTCTTGATGAACTCTCTTGATTCTTGGATCTCAACGCACCAGACTTTAAACGCTGATTTTTGTGACACCCCAATTTCCAATCTGAGAAGAAGATAGAAACATTTCCCTGTCAGAGTTGTACAGAGCAGAAATCGGTCCTTTGACCCAACTCGCCCAAACCAACCAAGATGCCCCATTGACGCAATTCCCACATACCCATGTTTAGCCCATATCCCTCTAAACATTTCCGATCCATGTACCTGTCCAAATTTTTTCAAATGGTGTTATTGGACCTACCTCAACTACCTCCTACAGCAGCTAATTCCATATACCCAAAAAGTTGCTCATCAAACCATATGCCCACACTAGTCAAGTGTCTAGGATTGATTTGGCACATAGTTCCCTGTCTCTCACTGCATATTTACTGGAGAAATTACTCTACATTTATTGGGAGAGATTACTGTGGTTTCATCAACTATCATTTTCTCTTCTCTGTAAATGGATGCTAATTTCTAAATAATTAACTTTTTTTGCAATATCGTATAACTTTATTGCTGCTGTTATTGTCAATGCCAGGCTGCTATCTGTGTGGTTGCTATTCTTAATGCTACTATTGCTGTTCATGGTGTCTCTAAGAATGCGCTGATTTCTGCCGTATCGGTTCACTAAAAATACAAACATTATCATGCATTTTCACAGGAAGATTAAACAGTTCCCTGATTTATGGAACCAACTCACTATCATTTTTAACTTGTAAAATCCCTCTTTATAATCTTTTCAAAATTCTTTATTGTAAAAATTCTTATTCTTACATTATGGATATCAACTTCTTTATCACTGATGTTGTGATTCTTAGCTTTCCCAGAAAAATCTAGCTGTCTCACAATCCATATTTCTTTCCTTTGAGTTTTCCTCAATTCTATCTTGACATTCTTAAAAGCATCAGCACTATCAGTCTCTGTACAGCCATTTTCAATTAGTTTTTAATATTAATTTAGTTTTCAGTCTTTCTGACACCAAGATTAGACCCGTTTATGCTAAGCTCATGTTTTGTTGTTTCAATACTTTTATGTCTGAATGCATCTTTTCCAATGCATAGCTTAAATGCTGAGTCATAGGGCAACCTCAAAGTGATTTATATTTATTAATAGGTTAAGAATGTATTTACAGTTACTTGCACGGGACAGATCTAAAGCACTTTAATCAGCAATGTTCATTGGTTTAGACATTAGAATGTAAATGGATGAAATATAGATTAAGGACATACAAATCCAAATTAAATCATTACAGTAATCTTTTGTGCTGTTTTTCACGAACAAACGGAATTATATGTCTCTTGTTCTTCAATTATCTTGTCTCCCATTCTATTTCTACTTCCTTTTGTTGTAGCCAAAGTTGTTCCTTTATTGAAGAAGGGAGGTAGAGAGAATCCAGGGAGAGATTAAAGATGTCCGTAAACACTCTCGCTTGCAGGTCCTAAGGACATGGCCCGGGACTCTCCGGGCTAGTTGCTTTCCATGGGTTCACCCTCAGGAAGTTCTGATCTGACTTCTACAACAGTGACGCTGGAAAGAAGCATACTGAGTCTCAAAGGACAGATGTAATTTCCCTGTTGGCCTTCTGCTTAAAGCAAGCATATAATGCATTAAGTTCATCAGGTGGGGCTGCACTTTAACCAGCGATGTTTCCTGACCTCGCTTTACAGCCAGTCATAGTATTCAGACCTTGCCACAGTCTGTGGGTATCCAAATGATTATCGTGGGACTGAAGTTTGTCCCGGTATTATCTCTTGGCATTTTAATCCATCTCTGCTTACAAGACAGCAAAAGTCAGATCAGAATTGAGCCAGAATCTATCTAATTCCACGTTTAAGTGATTTAAACAAGTTATTAGGGTCTGATAACCAACTGACTGTCTCCTCTACAGGGCTGTCCTCTAATCCTAACCAATAACATCCTTAGAAAATGAAAGTACAGTCATTAGCATTTGTATAGCACAGTGTGTCCAAAAGTTTTTAAGCCAACACAGATTCTGCTGGGAGTGTAATACGATTGTACTGTTGATCTGTACATAGCAAGCTCTCGCAAGTAGCAATATGATCAGTCAGATAATCCATTTATCTTTTTGATTGATGAAAAAGCAAATGGTAATAGCGCATCCAAGATAATCTGTCTGTTTTTAAACTAGGGTCTTATCCATCCACCAGGAGTAGCAGATGTGTCAAGTTGGAAGCGAATTTCACAAATGACAAAACAATGTAAACTCCTTTAAATTCACTGGCAGGATTGTGAATAAATGTCAGCATCATCTTCCTGGCCAACATGCTCAATACCGAAACCCTGGTATCACATAGTTAACACCTTTTGGGCAAGTTATATTGTTTGCATGCCTGGTGCCAGTTAAAAAGTGGACTGTTGAGTCTGAGCTCTGCCAAGGGTAGAGATTACCAGATCGAGGAAAAGGTTCAAGGTGTCCTTGGAAAAATGCAACATCCTTATTGACTCCTGCGAATCTTAGGCCCATCACAGGTTAGTCTAGAAGGAGCAATCAAGATGGTCTTGCAAGTCCACGTACCAGGGTCAAGCAGGAGCCTTGTGTATAAAGCAAAAGGAGTGTATTGGTGCTGAAACTACACATCTGTTCGCCCCATCGGGCATCCCCTGTACCCCGCCTGAAGGTTCTCTCAATCTTGCTGCATGCAAGCATGGATTAATTCTCATTCTGGGGATTCACAAATGGAATGGACAATTTTGCAATCATCAGAGAGCACTTTCGGTTCTGACCTTCTGATGGAAGGAAGATCATTGATAGGACAAGCACACTGGCCTGAGGGGCTCCTGCAGCTTGTGGTAGAATTCCAAACTTCCACCCCAATTTTAATGTCAGAAACTCTCCTAAATGTATTCCCTGAAAGGCCCAGATCAAATATTTAGTCTGTGTCCTTTGCTTGTCTCTCTCTATTCACCTTATCAATTCCCTTTATATTGTACTCATCAATAAATGACGTCATCACTCACTAACTTGTGCAGTTAAAGTAAAAAATACTGGTAATGCTTAGCAGGTCAGGCCAGACAGCATCTATGGAGAGTGGAACAAAGTTAATGTTTCTGTTCAACAACTGTCCATCAATGTATTCTAACTAATATAATTCCACTAAATCAAGACTACATCCCCTCCAAAGCCAATATGATCCATTCCTTCTATCCGGAGATGCTGCCTGTCCCGCTGAGTTACTCCAGCATTTTGTTAACCTTCGTGAGCTTTGATATCCAGAACTTCTACCAGTGCTCCAGGCATAGACCAACCAGGATTCTTAACAGAACGTCTAAGCCCCTTGTACTCTACTTTTCTGGAATGAAAGGCCAGTACCATCGCTCAAACAAATCTCCCTTCCATTGACTCCATCTACACTTCACGCTGCCTCGGCAAGGACACCAGCATAATCAAGAACCTGTTTCACTCTCTCTTCTCCTCACTCCCATCAGGCAAGAGGTACAGAAGTTTAAAAATGGATACCTCCAAATTCAGGGACTGTTTCCCTGACTGTTTCAGAGGCTATTATCAGGCAACTGAATGGTCCTCTCATCAGCTAAAGTGAGGTCCTGAACTCCCATCTCATTGGAGACCTTTGTACTATCTTTAATCGTACTTTATTGGACTTTATATTGTACCAAAGATTGTACCCTTTATCTTTTATCTGACTGAACACTATGGACAGCTTGATTGTAATCAGGTATAGTCTTTTCTTTGACTGGATAGCTCGCAAACAAAAGCTTTTAACTGTACCTCGGTTCACGTGACCTAAAGTAAATTAAATAAAACATTAACGTCGTAATTAAATCCTGTGCCATTCCTTGTTATTGTGGGATGTGAATATAGATGTTGGGATGTTATGTTATAGTTGTACAAAATGTTGGTGAGGCACAAGATGTTGGTGAGGCAGTACAGACCCTCTCTGACAGAGTATTATGTTCAGTTTTGGTCATTCTATTCTAGGAAAGATGCCATTAAGCCGAAAAGGGTGCAGGGAACATTTATGAGGACCTATGCTATGCTGTAGGGAGGTTGGCCAGGCAAGGACTTTTTTTCCTTGGAGGTTGAAGGTAATCCTATACAGGTATATAAATGAGGGGAATACGTAGGCGAATGTTGTGGAACCTGGCTAGTTGATGGAGATGTGAGAATAAAATAGGATTAGTGCATGTGCTTGATGATTGGCACAGACTTGGTGGGCCAAAGAACTAACTGTCTTTGCATTGTATGTTTCTATGATGTTTTATGAAATAGTTTTTCTGACTGTGCAATGATCCAACCAGTTTCTGTTTTTTCCTGTCGTCTGCTAACCTCCTTTGCTTTCTTTTCTTGTTTTGATTTTGCAAGGAGCACCTTTGCTTGGAGAATTTCTTTCAATGGATTGCAGAAGTGCACATTTTTTTTTTTTTTTGTCCTCTGCATTTGCAACAGTACACTATCAGATCACACAAATCCACGGACTCTCTATTGTATATATTTTCAGCTTCTTTTGCTCAACTGGTAATAAAAGCAGCTGTCTCAACATTTCCTCACTTGCTCGTGATCTCTCGGTAAATTATTGCAAATTGTTCTTGGGATACGAGAATATAAGTACTTAGTGCAATCGTCCGAAACCTGATCCTCGGCTACATTAACAAAGGCGCCGATTATTTATTGAAGCAGATTAATGCCTCCATAGCAGCAGTAGAGGAGGGAACATTGGATGGATTTATTGAACATTTAGGTGCTATTTCAGGAACAAAATGTAGTGGCACTTCAGTGATATCAGGCACACTGAAGCATGGGTCATGACTGAGGCAGCAGACAACCTTCACAAAGGTAAATCGTCCTGTGCTTCACGCCAGCCGTTTTAAACTGACAGTGATGGGCAAGCTTGCAGATGAAGAGTATGATGCAAATTCTGTTTCCATTTAGGGCAGCGCAGAGGTAGAGTTGCTGCCTTACAGCGCTATCGTCCCAGGTTCAATCCTGACTAGGGGTGCTGTTTGTACGAAATTTGGACTTCCTTCCGTGACCGCATGTGTTTTCTCCGTGTGCCCCGGTTTCCTCCCACATTCCCAAAGACGTGCAGCTTTGCAGGTCAATTGGCTTCTGTAAATTGTCCCTAGTGTGTAGGATTGAACTAGTGTGCGGGGATCGCTGGTCGGCATGGACTCGGTGGGTCGAAGGGCCTGTTTCCACGCTGTATCTCTAAAACTATACCTAATTTAATTCTGCCCATGCCATGTCTGGAGACCTGAGAAAAGGGACCAGCATTCTAGGGAGTTAGCATTTGATTTAAACCTTGGAGTTCAGTAAAATGGTTTGCTAAGGTGGCACATGGCTTCTATGTTTGGCGCAGCAGAAAGTGAGTGAAGGCCTGAGAAAACCAACGCCCACCACCATGAAAACAAAGGGGAGGCTGATCCCTCAGGACCGACCTGAGCAATTTAATTAAAGACCCTGCTTATTGGAATATATTGGAGATAGCTTTGGTCTCCCTTGTCCATTAGGAACAGTTGGATCACATACAATGCTGGTGTAACAAATCACCCCCCCCCCCCCCCCCCCCCCCCACCCACCCCACAGAATGTACCTTGTCTTGAAGTAATGGAGAGTAATATTGGCAGGATATTCTACTAATTCCTGGCCTAGTGAGTCATTAGAACAACTTACAGGTGGTCATTAGAAAGGTGTGGATGGGAGTAACTAGAAACAGAACTCCTTCCATTACAAGGCTCCAGGCCAGGCTCAGGCTCCCTTGGGTTCTTTGAAGAACCTGGTGATGCAAGCACAGGTTGCAAGCACAGAAGGAGCTAAGTCACGATGCCTAATATGTTGATAAAGGGGCCAATTGGGGAGCTGGAGACGAGATAGTTTACACTTCATTGGGAATTTCCCAATTACTCAGGTTGGAATTTCTCTCAGTCATCGACCCTTTCTCAGACATACCCACAACTTCTGGAGGTTGGTAACTTGAGGTTCTGTCATGGCCAGGGGTGACAATGCCTTTCCCGTGGTATGCTCTGTTCTCCTGATTATGCCACTGACACAGCAAATAGAGAATTAAAATATCAGTTGTAAATATACTGTATTGCAAAGGCTGCCAGAAGATTGAACAATAGACTTTGTCTGCTTGTGCTGTGACTACCCCAGTCCAATGTGTCAGTTTTGTTTTCTTGGGGCAACCCCAATATAACTACACTCATCAGTGGTTGTAAATGGTACTGCTGAAGAGATCTCAGGAATGAAGGTGCCTAAAAGGTGGTAATAGCTGGGTGGTCATGTAACTTCGATTGACAAGCTATTTTGCAGCACCAAGGCATTCCGATGTCATTTGACTTGCTTATAAAATGAGATTGGTTTTTGAGTTGGATTGCATAGATTGTCGTTCTGCAAAAATCACTGCCAACTCTAGCAAGGAGTTTTCAAATGTGTATTCATAGATCAGTGATTGCATGTTCTTCAGTCTGGCATGAAGTGTGCAGAAACTATAGGGACTGTTAACCATGTCTAACTTTCTTGTCTAACAACCTAACCTTCAGCCTCCAAGGCACAGGTAAATTTTCGTACCTTATTTTTGAGTAATAAATAGCGTCTTCATTGGCGGGAAATACGGTATTTAAAAATATATATCTTAAAGAAATTTACTTACCACATTATTTGTACACGAACTCTTAAGATAATGACAATCCATGTTTGGAAAACCTGCCAAGAAACTTGCACTGCGCATGCACAGTGGGCTGCTGCGCATGCGCAGTATGCAGTCCACGGTGCAAAGGCAGAATTTCAGCTGCCTTCAGCTCCCCTTGTCATTGAAGGCTTGAAGCAGCGTCGACGGCACGTGAGCTGCACATACTTTCACGTATTACATGTACTGCAGATGAAAGGCACGGGAGAATTATGCTTACCTAAGAGATCGATCTCTTAGGTAAGCATAATTCTCCCGTGCCTTTACTATTTATATTTAACTATTACCATTTTATAATTTTAGTCAGCAGTTCCTACCTTGCCTACCCTGACGGCACGTGCCTGCCCAGATTCTTAAACTGTGGCCCCTGGATCTGGAGTCCCACAAAATCGGGAACATATTTCCTGCCTCTAGCGTGTCCAAACCCTTAATCTATTACTAAAAGTCTGATCTTGACCACTTCCTGTTTTTCTGTATATTGATTTTAGAAAAAACGCTGCCACTTATGTCTGTGATTTTTGGCCATCTTACTCCGCTGTCGCCCTCCGCTGTGCAGGAAAGAGGATTTTCCCCATCGATTAAAAATAAAAGAGTTATTAGTGTTTAAAAAGTGTTGAGATTCTCACTCCTGGCCACGCCCCTTCCGGAGGGACTATAAAACCCGGAAGTGTTGAGTGCCTCAGTCAGTCTCTGCAAGATGAGGGAGCAAGAAGGTCACGTCTCTCAGTCTGCGCTGTGAATAACACTGAACACATGTCTACTAAACTGTGAGTGTGGTTTTACTGACCTTGAGTGCCCTTAATGTGGTTTGAAAATGAAAATGTGGTTGGTTTGAAATAAAGCACAGCAAATGGTTGTTGGTGGTGGTTGGTTTGAAATAAAGCACAGCAAATGGTTGTTGGTGGTGGTTGGTTTGAAATAAAGCACAGCAAATGGTGTCTAAACTTGACAACTTCCTGTTTGCACTGTATATTGATTTTAGCTAAAATGCCACCACTTACAGCTGTGATTTTTGGCCACCTTACAAAGTCCCCATCTGCTCATCAGGTACAGTGGATTCTTCCCATCAATGAAACATTAAAGTGTTATTAGTGTTTAAAAAATGTTGAGAATCTCTCTCCTGTCAATCATGCCACGAAGGCCACGCCCCTTCCGGCGGGAGGGGGGAGGATTATAAAACCCGGAAGTGTGGATGTGACTCAGTCTCCGCAAGATCGGGGAGGGAGAGGTCACGACTCTGTCTGAGCTGTGAATCAACTGAGCATACTGAATGTCTACTGAACAGTGCGGTGTTTATGTGGTGTTTATGTGGTGTTTTGTGTTGTTTTATGGTGGTTTTACGGTGGTTTCACCCTGCTTGAAATGGTATGAAACTGCATTTCAATGTGGTGGCCTTGCACCCTGCTTGAAGTGGTATGAAACTGCACTTGAATTTGGTTGTCTTGCACCCTGCTTGAAGTGGTAAGAAACTGCATTTGAATTTGGTGGCCTTGCACCCTGCTTGAAGTGGTAAGAAACTGCACTTGAATTTGGTGGCCTTGCACCCTGCTTGAAGTGGTAAGAAACTGCACTTGAATTTGGTGCCCTTGCACCCTGCTTAAAATGGTAGGAAACTGCATTTGAATTTAGTGGCCTTGCACCCTGCTTGGAATTGAATTTCAAGGAATAGCCGTGAGTCAACTGCCAGCCCACCAGCCGTGAGTGAGCTGCTAGCACATCAGGCTTGAGTGACTGAGCTGCCACCCCAGGAATCCATTTGGCCCACAATGTCCATACTAGCCCTCTGGAAGCCAGCCCCTTCAGCCCACAACACCCATACCAGCTCTCCAGAAAGCCCCCCTCCCCCACTGGCCACCAATATTGGAATTGGTGGAGAGGTGGAATATTGCTTTGGGGGACCAGCCCTCCCGTGTGAACACTTAGTCTAGTGATCAGGTTGCAATGAGATCTCCTCTCACCCTTCTAAATTTCAGAGTATACAAGCCCAGTCACTCCGTACTCTCAGCATATGACAGTACCGCCATCCCGGGAATTAAACTTGTGAACCTATGCTGCACTTCCTCAATAGCAAGAATGTCCTTCCTCAAATTTGGTGACCAAAACTGCACACTCCAGGTGTGTTTTCACTAGGGTCCTGTACAAAAGCAGAAGGACCTCTTTGCTCCTATACTCAAGTCCTCTTGTTATGAAGGCCAACACGCTATTCGTTTTCTTCACTGCCTGCTGTACCTGCATGCTTACTTTCATTGACTGATGAACAAGGACCCCCAGGTCCCGTTGTACTTCCCCTTTTCCCAACTTGACACCATTTAGAAAATAATTTGCCTTCCTGTTTTTGCTACCAAAGTGGATAACCTCACATTTTCCACATTAAAGTGCATCTGCCATGCATCGGCCCAGTCACCCAACCTGTCCAAGTCACCCTACATTCTCATTGCATCGGCCTCACAGTTCACGCTGCCACCCAGCTTGGTGTCATCTGCAAATTTGCTAATGTTACTTTGAATCCCTTCATCTAAATCATTGATGTATATTGTAAATAGATGGAGTCCCAGCACCGAGCCTTGCGGTACCCCACTAGTCACTGCCTGCCATTCTGAAAGGGATCCATTAATCCCTACTCTTTGTTTCCTGTCTGCCAAACAATTTTCTATCCATGTCAGCACTCTACCCTCAATACCATGTGCCTTAATTTTGCCCACTAATCTCCTATGTGGGACCTTATCAAATGTGGGGTCTTATCAAAAGATTAGTCAAGCATGATTTCCCCTTCGTAAATCCATGCTGACTCGGACCGATCCTGTTACTGTTATCCAAATGTGCCGCTATTTCATCTTTTATGATTGACTCCAGCATCTTCCCCACCACCCATGTCAGGCTAACTGGTTTTCTCTCTCCCGCCTTTCTTAAAAAGTGTGTTAACATTAGCTGCCCTCCAATCCACAGGAACTGATCCTGAATCTATAGAACATTGGAAAATAATCACCAATGCATCCAGGATTTCTAGTGCCACTTCCTTAAGTACCCTGGGATGCAGACCATCAGACCCTGGAGATTTATTAGCCTTCAGTCTCATCAGTCTACCCAACACCATTTCCTGCCTAATGTGGATTTCCTTCAGTTCCTCCATCACTCCAGATCTGCCGGTCACTAGTATATCAGGAAGATTGTTTGTGTCCTCCTTAATGAAGACGGATCCAAAGTACCTGTTCAACTCATCTGCCATTTCCTTGTTCCCCATAATAAATTCTCCTTTTTCAGTCTTCAAGGGTCCAACTTCAAGGGTTAACTAATTTTTTTCCTCTTCACATACTTAAAGAAGCTTTTAATATCCTCCTTTGTATTCTTGGCTAGCTTACCTTCGTACCTCATCTTTTCTCCCCGTATTGCCTTTTTCGTCATCTTCTGTTGCTCTTGTAACGTTACCCAATTTTTTGTCTGACCTTTGCAAATCTGTTTCTCCTTGTGGTTCATTAAATTTTTGACTTTGATGTCTACAAATATGAAAATTGTGCTCTGTATTACTTGAGTCCATGTGATAACTGGCCTTGGGAAACCACACTGCGCATGTACATCTAGCCTGAAAGAGACCTGTTTGCTGCTCACTGTTTCCTGTCAGTCAGCCAATTTGCCTACAAAGCAGCTATCGACTCCTTTTATTCCAAGCGTTTTCTCTTGATGAAAAGATATTATGTGATCTTTCATCATATATATTTTTCAGTCCACAAACATCACGTCAACCACAATCCCTTCATCAGTTCTCTCCGTTACCTCATCCAAAATCTACGCCAAGTTACTTTGACATGATCGGCTTTAACAACCCCACACTGGGGTTTTCTCAATTAATCAACACTTGTCTGAATTACTACCGGTCTTATCCCTGATCATCATTTCTAAACATTTTCCTGACCACCAAGGTCAAACTGTGTTGGTTTATCCAAATACTCTTTTAATGAACAAGAGTGTAACGTTCACAGCTCTCCAGTCTTTAGGCATCAGCCCCAACAAATGCTTGGAAAATTATTGCTAATTTTACAACAATTTCCACTCATATTTCTCTCAGCAAGTTAAGAAGCAAATCTCTGGAGCAGATTATTTTAACTGGCCTCTGCATTTGCTTTATCAAAATGTCACCAATCTGATATCTAACCAGTATTCTCTTTTACTGAGACTGCAGCTTCTTCCCTATTAAAGGCCCATGTAAATTACTCATCTGGTACCTTGCTCATACTTTTTTCCTTCCTTGATGTGGGGACCTCCTTTCTGGTACTTGACTGGCCTCATATTACTATGCATTTATATGCCAATGTAAGACTTTTGGATTCCATTTTATATTTCCCACAGGCTTTACATATACTTTTTCTTTATCCCTTTTCCCTTTTTACATTTAGATTTTCAATTATCAGTCTGGTTCTTACTTATGATCTTCCTTTTGAGGTAATTGAGCTATACAGCACAGAAACAGGCCCTTCGGCCCAACGTCCATGCTGACCATGTTGTCTAACTGTGCTAAACCCTGCACTTGGCCCATATCCCTCCAAACCTTTCCTACTTATGTACCCGCCCAAATGTCTTTCATATGTCATAATTGTACCCGACTCGATCATTTCCTGTGGCATCTTGTTCCTTATGCACAAGCCTCTGTGTGAAAACGTTGTCCCTCAAATCCATTTGAAATCTCTCCTTAAACCTGTGTCCTTGGGGAAGAGATTGTGGCCATTCACCTTACCTGTGCCACACTTACTTTTATGTGCCTCTACAAGGTCACCCCTCAGCCTCTCATTCTCCAGGAAAAAGAGACATGGCCTCTCCAGCCTCCTTATAACTCAAACCCTTGGTAACATCCTCAGAAATCTGTTTTGCACCCTCTCAGTTTAGTGGCATCCATCCTATAGCAGGACCATTCGAACTGTACTCAGTACTGCAAATGTGGTTCTGTCAGCTTCTTGTACAGCTGCACCATGCTGTCCCAATTCCTGCACTAAATACACTGACTGATGAAGTCACCATCATGTCTACGCCCCAGCCTACTCTTTCATCAGCTTTATTTTACCGCTGTTGCTTTGGGTATCCAGGGAGTCTGGAATTAATTGCCGTATCTTCCTCCCTCGTGGGAATAAACATTATCTGTACCTGAACAACCTCTTTCTTAAAGACTAGCCATTATTCATTTGCAGTGTTGTCTGCTATATGGTGTTTTCTGGTTATCCGGGCCACATCCTTTGAAAACTCATTCCTTTGAAACTGGTCTTCGTCTGCTTTAGAGTGGTCCATATTCTTTTTTAGTTATTCTCCCTCAAGACTTCTCTAAATGAGTCTGAAGAAGGGTTTCGGCCCGAAACGTTGCCTATTTCTTTCGCTCCATAGATGCTGCCGCACCCGCTGAGTTTCTCCAGCACTTTTGTTTACCTTTGATTTTCCAGCATCTGCAGTTCCTTCTTGAACAGACTTCTCTAAATATTCCCCCACTGATATTTGCTCCCAGACATCTTTCAGTAATACCTTATTCCTTGGATCGACACAAATTGCTGTAGTAACTCAGCGGGCCAGGCAGGATCTCTAGACAAAAGGAATAGGTGGCGTTTTGGGTCGAAACCCTTCTTCAGCCTGAAGAACCCTTCTTCAGACATGCCTTATTCCTTATTGGTCTCTCCTCTAGACTCCTCTTGTCTAGACTCCATGGCAGCCCGTTTGCCTCGTAAGCCATCATTTTTATTCATACTCTGGTTATACTTCTCCATTTATCTAGTCATACTTCTCTCTTTATAGGAGTTTATAGCTGGCAGCAATAACAAGAACTTCATGGGGTTTAAGCGTCAACTTCAATTTCTTCCTCAATTTACACAAGTGTTCATTCCTGGAAAATGTTTTGTTCAGCAAAATGTCCTAAATCAGTAAGGCTGGGCAAAATTCATTGTGGGTATTTTGGTACTGTGCTCTCCGATGGGCAAAGAGCTATTTGTTAGTAGCAAGTATGTTTGTAAATCAAGGACGTGTACCCAAAAGAGTAAATGGCATTGCAGCAAAACATTTGTATACAGAACATATGTCAATTGAGAAATACCAGGATAGATTTGAAGTGACACATAAACCAGACTGAGAGGGGAAACCAGATCCCTACCCTGCAAATCTGTGAGTTTGTGGGACTGCTTGCACACATTTAGCCCGTAACTTTAAGAACTCACGTGCATGGTAAGGCAGTAAATGTCAATTGTTGTGCAAGTTATTGCCATTTATGGAGAACAAGTTATCAATACTTTTAAAATGACTGGAAAGTTATGAATGGAAATTGTAGATTTTGTAGGGCGGCACAGGGGTAGATTTGCAGCCTTATAGTGCCAGAGACCTGGGTTCAATTCTGACTACGGTTTTTGAATGTACAGACTTTGCATGTTCTCACTGTGTGGGTTTTCTCCAGGTGCCCCAGTTTTTACCCACACTCCAAAGACGTACAAGTTTGTAGGTTGATTAGCATCAAAATGTATATTGTCCCTTGTATGTAGGATAGTGCTAGTGTACAGGAATTGCTGGTTGGCCGAATGGACTGTTTTTGTGCTGCATCTCTAAAGTCTAAAGTTTAAAGAAAAGTCTGAAGTCTAGATGTACAAACGTTTTTGGGACCTGATTTTCTGTCTAAACACAGTTACAATAAACCAAATGTTTCTGTTTTAATACCCACATTTCCTTGCAAGACACACATAATGTTTGTAGTGGAAGGTTTGTATTGTTGACTCTTTGTGGAGCCATTCTAAATTTGGATTGATTGGGGACCTGCATCCTAGTTTGTGAATTCACCCGAAACTGGCAATCTTGGAGTGACATCTGTAACTGGGGCAGCATGTGGCTGAGTGAGTTGGTCTGTTTTAGGGAACGAAGAGTCAGAATTATAATAAGAGTAATAGGAATTTTTTTAGCAATTAATCATCTTTCCCAGACAATCAAAGACAACACTACGTGGATTGCAGCAATATTTTATACTTCTGAATCTCACTCTAAAATCTAAAATTTCTGCAATGTTTCATAGAGAGAAATGACTAATTGCCACCAGACCAAGGTCACATCTAGAAATAGCAAGTAACATTAGGCAAATTCTGTTGAATTTTCCATAAAATTGTGGCAATATCCTTATGTAGAATATTTATTTATTGAAAATCTCTTGCTTTTTGTTTGAACAATACTAAGTACAATTCAATGTGAATCACTGCAGATCTTGAAAACAATGATCTCTGTTCTGTACTTGAAATCTAAATTGTGTTGTATGTTTCCAAGTCACATCTGACCTTTTACTTCTTACCTTCCACCATCCAAAGACCTAAAGAGTCCTTCCAGATGAAGCTGAGATTCACTTGTAATTTTATTTTTAAATTCATTTTCAGGATCTGGGTATCACAGCAAAGCCAGCATTTATTGACCATCTCCAACTGCTCTTAAGCCACCACCCGGAACTGTTGTTAGCTTTGTAAAGAAGGTACTCTCAGAATACTGCTGGATAGGGAGCTGCAGGGACTCAGTGATGAAAAAGCACTGGTGAAATATTTCCAAGTCAGGATGGTGGGTGACATGAAGGGAAGCTCCAGGTGTTGGTGTTCCTATGCACCTGCTCTCCTTGTTCTTCTCACAGGTAGAGTTTGTGGATTTGGGGGGTGCTGTCAGAGTAGCCTGGGTGATTAACGCATTGTATTTTTTAGATGGTGCACAATGTGTCCACTGTATGTCTGGGGTGGGGGAAATAAGTGTTTTGAGTGGTTGACGAGAGTGCCAGTCAAATGGGCTGCTTTATTCTGAATGGTGCTGATCTTGAGAATTGTTTCCTCTGCACTATCCAGGTACTGGTGAATGTTTCATCAACCTTCAGGCGTGACTTGTAGATGGCGCTAAGGCCTGAGGATGTCAGAGGATGATAATTCACTGCAGAATCTCCAGCTGCTGACCTGGTCTTGTGGTCATTGTATTTATGTGGCTGGTCCAACTGAGTTCCTGATCAGTGCTGACCTCCATGATACTGATAATGGGACTCTGGGCAATGGTAATACCATTGTGAGGATGTTTCCTTTGTGTCAAACTTGGGATCACCAATTAAAAATACGGAGTTGAAAATTGGAGACTGGGATCAAACAATCTTTCTCAGGAAGCACTGTGTCCTTGCAAGTCTTTTTCCTAAATGGCGTGAGAAGCAGAGATTTTTAATGATTTTAAGGAATATTTTTAATGAAAATTCTACTTGGTGGGATTGGTGCTAATATGGCGCTGAGATTCAAATCAGATCAGCCATCGTTGTTTAAACGATGGAGCAGGCTCAAAGGATAATCTTCTATTTCTGCTCCCAGTTCACATATTTCTGAAGAAGGGTTTCGGCCCGAAATGTTGCCTATTTCCTTCGCTCCATAGATGCTGCTGCACCCGCTGAGTTTCTCCAGCATTTTTGTGTGCCTTCGATTTTCCAGCATCTGCTGTTCCTTCTTAATCACATATTTCTTTTCAGGTGCGTGTCCTGAGAATTGGTATCAACAGAAACATTTCTGATTCCACTCAGGTTTATTTTATTCATTGTAAATAATCATAATCTCAGACAAAAGCATAAAATGCTCTACATAGTTAGGAAGTCAATCCGTATCTGTGGAGAGACGGAGATAACATTTCAGACTTATTTTAGATTTCCAGCCTTCGGTGAATTTTTTGCTTTCCAACCAATATTCTGTTTTGATTCTTATGACAAATCTCTACCAATCCCTTGATGAGATGTTGCAAATCCATTCATGGCTGCACAACTCCTTCTCTGGTTAATGGGTTTCCACTCCATCTCATATGCCTGATCACTGTTCTTTGCCTTCCTGTCTTGCAAGTTAATTGCTTCTATGGCACAATATCAAAAGGTTTACAGAAATCTAAATATATCAGATGCTCAGAATCCTGGTGTCATCAAGCCTGCCATTTTCTGGAACACCATTGTAATGGATCTCGTTCTCATCAGACTTCAAAGTCTGAAGAAGGGTCTCGACCCGAAACGTCACCCATTCCGTCTCTCCAGAGATGCTGCCAGTCCCTTCTGAAACATATTGACATCTTAGAGTCTATTGCATGGCCATCAAAAGCTAGAAATCATCAAAATAAGATCGTTACCATGAAATCCAAAATGATTTACTCCAGCATTTTGGGTATATGTTTCCCATTAAATCCTTGCCACTGTCATCCCTATCTACTTAAGTTATTTTTTGCATTCATGTTCAACAAGGAAATAGCCTACAGGATCATTTAAAAAAAATTGAATTAACCAAAAATTGGGAAGTTTAGCTGTTGCTTTTCACATCCAGTCATAGCCGTTTCACATACTGTACACCTGAAGGGGCAGGCCAAGAGTTTTCTAAAGTCTTATTCTTATCTTCTGTTAACATATCCGGCATTGCAGCAATCCTTCAGTGCTGCAATGGAGTGTCAGAGTTATGCTAAGCATGTAGTGGAGTTGTGGTTGGCAAAACTGAATGGTTTCCATATTCACTCAAGGAGGACTAATTGCCACTGCAAAAAAACACATTTAAAATAATATGTTGCACCTCTCCCACCCCCTGAGTTTTTATTTTCCTTCTCTGTAGCAACATCTTTCTGTTTCTATAAACAGTCTTTCCTTAATCAAAAAAGCCCACATTCTGATGTGTGGTTAACAATTGTCCATCGTGTTGCATTGCCATCTCCAAAATGCTTCCACTATTAAAGTACTTCAAAGTAAGTTTTGTTGATACCATTCATAGGGCGGAGAGGGTGAGGAAAATAAATTAGACCAAATCTAAGGATCATTGTTCCTCACATGAACTATGGAGATGCTCGCAATATAGGGATTCATGTGTGCAAGTCAGGCACATACAGTAGGTTTGTTGTCTCTAAGATGAATGGAAACTCCGATAGGTGTATTAACCTTCATTGGCAAGTTCTGTTCATTCGTTTATGGAATATGGAATTCAGGGCTCAGAAACAAACTCAGAACATCTAATAAAAGAAGACCCAAAGTGCTGGTGTAACTCAGCAGGTCAGGCAGCATCTCTGGAGAACGTGGAAGGTGACGCTTTGGGTCAGGAACCTTCTTCTAATCTGATCAGTCAGAAGAAGGGTTCCGACCCGAAATGTCATCTCTCCATGTTCTCCAGAGATGTTGTCTGACCTACTGAGTTACCCCAGCATTATGTGTCTTTTTTTGTAAACCACCATTTGCAGTTCCTTGTTTATTCAGAAAATCTAAGATTGAGTTGGGATTTAACAGAGCAAGTTCTCTGAAGGAACTGGTATTTGTTAGGCATTCAAACCTCTAACATTATTATCAAACTGGCAAAGAAATCTCAATGAATTAACATGCAATTAGAAAAACTAAATGGATCAGAAAAACTAAGGGATTAGATAATACTGCAAAGAGATTAACATATGTGAATAAAGAAGTCTGTAATTGCAGAGTTGATGTAAAACAACATAACATGGATGTACTGGTGTATAACAGTTTTGTTTCGACTTTTCTAGCTATTTGTCTCCGAGGGAGTAGAACAAAGGGTATCACCAGTGTGATTTATGTGAAAAAACGGATTTCCTTTGGGAAGATTGATCTAGAGTTTGGAGCACATGTTAAAGATTATCAATAACGGATGTGGAAGCTCTTCGCTGATTTCTATTGATATACATGTAAATTATTTAAGAATTATCTCATATTGCCTGCATTTCATATAGTTAATACATTTTGAATGATTAATGACTTTGCAGTGAGGTTGCTTAATTTTGCACAGACACAGAGTGACAGAGGTTGTCCAGCTACAACATATATTTTGCAGATTTTGACCCACTTTCCTGTGATCGCTAGCTGACAAGGCACAGCAGTAACTAACATGCAGAACAAACTCATTCTGTGCTGATACTCTGCAAGTTTAATTAACGCAGCTGTAAATGAGAAGTGCCAAGTTACAGATCTAAACTGGGATTCACTGTAATCAAACGCACAAGGATTGAAGTTCATCAAGTAGGGATCCATCCATGGTGATGGCTAACTGCTTGCCTATGATATTGACTATCATTGATGTCAATCAAAATGAAAATTGGAGGTGGAATAGAATACATAGCTGGTGAACTATTGCTCATTCTGTGTCAAGGGATCATAAGACAAGGAGTTATTTGTGAGCTTGTTCCACTGGTACAGGAAGAGTACGGCTGTACTACAACACCACATAAGTTTGGTATTTTCTCACAAACTTAATAATTCAGGTTAAACAAGATCTACCAGATTTTGATTTTAAAATGTATCATTGCCCTAGCATTAATTATTGGTTGTTCAAGTTCAAGTTTGCGTATATTAACCAACTAAGGCACAGTGAAATTTGAGTTACCATTCAGCCATACTAAGTGAAAAGTAACAATACACACAGCCACAATTTAACATAAACATCCACCACAGTGGAATCCCCATTCCTCACTGTGGTGAAAGGCAATATAGTTCAGTCATCTTCCTCCTTTGTTCACCCATAGTCGGGGCCTTTGAACCCTCCGCACCTGCCGCTGCCGACGGTCCGATGCTCAAGCCCTCTCGTCGGGATGATCGAAACTCCGGCGTCGGGATGGATCGCAACACTCCGCGGCATGGAGCTCCCAAGTCGGCTTCTTCTTACCGGAGACCGTGGCTTCACGGTGTTAAAGTCCACAGGCCCTGCGGTTGGAACTCCACTGGCGACCCTCGGCAAAGGACCGCAGCTCCTGATGTTAAAGTCCGTGCCGTGTCCGTGGCTTGAAACTCCGGGCTGGTCTCCAGGAAAGGCTGCACCACTCCATGTTGTAGGCCGAAGGGGGAGGGACGGAGAAGCGACACGGAGAAAAATCGCAGGTAAGTGACTGAAAAAGGTTTCCCCCTATTCCACCCCCACCCCCCCACATAAAACAAACCAAGAAACACTAAAACATACTTTTAAAACATACTTAAAATAATAAAAACAGAGAGGGGACAGAGAGACTGTTGGCGAGGCGGCCACCGTGGTGACTCCACCCGATGGAGTATTCCAAATCTGGAAGAACATTCCAAACTTTTGCCAAAAAATTTACTTTGTTGTCTTAGAAGAATGAATAGGTTGGAATACATTGAAGGCAGCTCCGTGTTCATGGAAAAGTAATTGCCCAAATGCACATCCTCCAGCAGAACTTCACCAGCTGCACTTGAGACGATAGGGGCAGGGGTGGGGAGGTGGATTAGTTTCTATCTTTACACTGACCTCACAGAAGTTCTAGGTACAGTTTTTTTTGGCTAAATCATGGCATGAATAAGACCTGGTTCTTTCAGTCTGCAGCTACATGCTACATCCTGCATTTTCTCCCTCCCTAATGCAAGGGACCTAATTAGTGGACAACAAAGTCATCCACACTTGCCATTTTTCTGATTATTGCAGCTATTCGCAGTTGGTTTTCTCCTACATAAATGCCCATAAGTGCATTATTGGGACGACAGATGGCGCAATGGCACAATGGGCTAAGTGTTCGGCTGGCAACCGGAAGGTAGCCGGTTCGAATCCCGCTTGGAGTGCATACTGTCGTTGTGTCCTTGGGCAAGACACTTCACCCACCTTTGCCTGTGTGTGAATGTGTGTGAGTGATTGGTGGTGGTCGGAGGGGCCGTAGGCGCAGATTGGCAGCCACGCTTCCGTCAGTCTGCCCCAGGGCAGCTGTGGCTACAGAAGTAGCTTACCACCACCGAGTGTGACTGAGGAGTGAATGAATAATGCGATGTAAAGCGCCTTGAGTATTAGAAAGGCGCTATATAAATCCCATCCATTATTATTATTATAATAATAATTATTATTATTATTATTATCTGAGACATTTTATATGTGTTCTATCTCCTTTTACTGCAGTGCACTCTCTGTTTCAAGTCTTCACTATACTGAGGAATTTGGGGATTATTGTGTTACCAAGCATATCCATTCCAGTAATACTTAATTGTGCATCCAGTGTCATCTTAGTTCTTCTTCAGCATAACTGTGACTTCTCTTCAAAAGCACTCCATCAGCTGTGTTGATATTAAAAGTTATTTAACCAGATGCATGTTAGACCATAAGACCATAAGGAATAGGAGCAGAATAAGGCCATTTGGCCCATCGAGTCTGCTCCACCATTTGATCATGACTGATCCATTTTTCCCTCTCAACCCCATTCTGCTGCTTTCTCCCCATAACTTTCGATGCTCTTACTAATCAAATATTTATCAATCTCCGCTTTAAAAATACCCAATGGGCTCCACAGTGGCAATGAATTCCACAGATTCGACACCCTCCGGCTAAAGAAATTCCTCCCCATCTCCATTCTGTAGTTACATCCTTTTATTCTGAGGCTGTGCCCTCTGGTCCAAGACCCTCCCACTAGGGCAAACATCCTATCCACACCCACTCTATCTAGGCCTTTCATTATTCGGTAGGTTTCAATGAGATCCTTCTAAACTCCAGCGAATACAGGCCCAGAGCCATGTAAAGCTCTTTGTTCTTGTTCTCATCTTTTACCCAGATGTAAACATATAATAGAAGCTGGGTCAGAATAACCTCACAAATGACAACATTTTTTTGATTGTGTTTATAAGTAAACTCTTTTATACCTTTTGCAGCATTTACAAACTGCAGAAGTAGCTTGGCTTTGTGTCGTTTAGTTGGAAGTTCCAAATCAACTCCCTTATTTGAAGAATCTGTCTTCAATTGGTCTAATGTAATATTATGCCTTAGTTTAGTGGACTTACTGTGGACTATATGAAAAAGACATTGTGCGCAAGTCACACAACTAAACAAAATAGCAGAAAAGCTTTTGTTGTGTGAATGATTTAAGATGGCAGCCTGGAGATAGCGTCTCTACGCTGTAGGCTGTGGTAGGCAGTGAATTTACGATTCCTAAATTAAAGAAAAAAAAAACAAACACAAACTTAACACAAATGTTTAATTCATGTCATGGTGAACTCCTCAACCAGAGGGTGATCTGTTCAGTGTACGTTCAAACTGGAGCCAGAGGCTGGGAGGTCAGTTTGGTTTTAAGCCAGGACTAAGTCTGTACCCAGAGCTGTGATAAGGTTCTGGAGCCTGTGCAAAGACTAACATGAGGTTTATGGAGTGAGACTGACTCTAAGCAAGTGACAGGCCAGTTGCCAAGGCGGAGACTGTAAACCAGGAGAGGGTGTGGACTCGGGCTCAAGGAAGAAACTGGGAAGGAGCCAGGAGCTAGGTCAATGCTGTATCATGCACTATGATAGAATGCTCCTGCCTAAACTTAACAAAGTTTAAAATAACACAGAATGAAGTCAGACTTGCATGATGTCTGAGAGAAGCAGCCTGCTGTCAAGGACATAAAACCCCATCAAATTGGAAAGACATGAAGCAGCCTATCTCCAATTAAAAAAAAATCACATCCAATTTGCTAACTTTAAAAGTGCACACACCAAATACCAGGCCACATCTGTATACTTTGAAACAGAAAGATCTGAAGTGAAGAAAAATCGTCCCTGTGGTTTGCTTAGTTCCTTCATTTCACATTTCCGTAGCCCCATTCAGACTATGTGCCAACTCTGCCTTGAAGTAGATTGTAGGGCTGAACGCACTTGTGAATTACAGGGCCACTACAGTTTGTGGCCAATCAATATTGGCTAATCCTGAGGTATATAGTATTTGGCTCTCTCGTTTACCTTTACAAGGCAAATGTTGAATCAGGAATAAGAGCAGAGATGAGGTCCCCCTAGGCTGGATGTGCCAGTTTGTCGTATCAATGTGCAGATCAGACTACAAAAGCACAGTGGTTCCAGGACTGGAAACGGAACAAATAATTCTTAAGTTTCAGGATCATCTTGCTTGTTTGGGAGCTGATACACACGACATCACATGTGGGCAGACACTGCTATACTCCCCAAATAGCAGGCCAGGGTTGTAGCTCAATGTAGGACCTGCACGAATGAGGCACCCAACCACGCAACTCAACAATCAGGGCACCTGGTTGGCGTCTCTGTGCAACCACAACTGCAAATATCTCAAGGCCAGTGTTCAACAAATTGCAAGAGACTAGAAGAGACTAGAATTCTTCTCGAAAGTCAAAGAGTTATAGTCATACAGCATGGAAACAGGCCCTTCGGCCTGACCTGCCCACACCGGCCAAAATGTCCCAGCTACACTATTACCACATGCCTGCTTTAACCAATATCCCTCTAAACCTATCCTATCCAAGTACCTGTCTAATTGTTTCTTAAACGCTACGACAGTCTCTGGCTCAACTACATCCTCTGGCAGCTCGTTCCATACACTCACCACCCTTTGTGTGAAAAGGTTACCTCTCAGATTCCTATTAAATCTTTTCCCCTTCACCTTAAACCAACGACCTCTGGTCCTCAATTCCCCTACTCTGGGCAAGAGACTCTGTGCATCTACCTGATCTATTCCTGTCATGATGTTATTCACCTCTATAAGATCAACTCATAGATGACTGTTGATTCAACAACAAATGTTCTTCGATATTTTTGATGATACTTTTGAGTTTGAATTGTAAGCATTAAGAATTCTAGCAACTTAAGAAGAATTGGTAGCATTTTTCTCAGAAAACTTAGTGAACGACCTGTTGTATTTCAGTTGTGACACAGCTTCACGCTACAATGCGTGGACCCGGAGATATGTTAGCATCAATCTGCAAATGACTTCATGGTTTATCTCCACAGCAACTGCTGTACTTTGTCAGGAAATAATTACTGATCAGACAATGCCTCTCTGTATGGACATGCAGCCCAACAGTTAATGAGAAGAGAGAAAGATGCATGGTCATTTTGTACTAAAATAGTTCCTTATGTTCTACAAACCGAACCCTTTCAGTTTGTTATTGTAACTGAAATTGCCGCTAAATATTTCAGCATGATCATGAATTGAGCATGTGATTCTGCATGTATCATGAGAAGGCAATTTAATCCTTACCTTGAAGGTATCATCATAATCTCACTACCTGCATTCTAATGACAGTTTAAATATATCCAATATTGTAATCTGATTACAGCATTCTTAGCTCATGTAATCTAATTAAGATAAAAACTAATGAGATGGCAGTAATGTATCACCCATCTTAAGGTAGATGATAAACCAATCTTCCTTACGCATCTCGACCAGGTAAGTGACTGGGAAACAGTCCCCCCCCCCCCACCTCACCTACATAAAAAAGACTAAGAAACCTTTAAAACATACTTTGTGACATACTAAAAATAACTAAAAAGGGTGAAAGGACAGACAACTGCTGGCGAGGGTGTCACACTCAATGGCGCCACCCGATGGATCTTCCAGCAGAAAGGCTAGAATTCGAGAGGATTTCTCAAACCACCACTGCTTTACTGCATCATCTTCTCACTCAATGTCAACTCATGTATTCTTTTCACCGCAAAATGCTGGAATGATAGCAAGGTCTTGGGGTGTCGGAATAATTGACCACAGAGTACGCAGCCCCTGACCTGCTCTTGTAGCCACAGTATTCGAATAACTGGTCCAGCTGACTTGCTGGTCAATGGGGACCCTCAGTGTTTGAGACTTGTTGATGGTCATATAACTCCAAGTTGCGTATGGGTGACCAGTCACTTACTTGATGGAGATAATCATTGCCTAGTTCCCTGAGGTATACATGTGATTTACCATTGTCTTGGTCTTGTGTGTGGTCATGGGCAGCTTTATTTCCTCAGGAGTTGTGAATGGAATTGGAAACTTCCCACTTCTGATCTAATGATGGGTAAGCAACTGAAGAAAACTGAGCCTGGGATGTTGGCTTGAGGAACACCTTGAGCTGTGATGTTATGACTCTGATCACTGGAGTGCTTTCCCTTTGATGCTACATGTGGAGACATGCTGCCTGGATGCCAAGGGCAGTCACCCACACCTCACCTCACCTCAGAATTAATGGACATTCTTTTAGGAAGGAGATGAGGAGAAATGTATTTAGTCAGTGATGAATCTGGAATTCTTTGCCACAGAAGGCTGTAGAGGCCAAGTCAGTGGATATTTTTAAGACAGAGATAGATAGATTTTTGATTAGTAATTGGTGTCAGAGGTTATGGGGAGAAGGCAGGAGAATGGGGTTAGGAGGGAGAGATAGATCAGCCATGATTGAATGGCAGTGTAGACTTGATGGGCCAAATGGCCTAATTCTACTCCTATTCCTTATGACCTGATGACCTCACCACACCTCACCTGTGGAATTCAGTTGGAGGGTCTGGGGCTGGTGGTCCGACCAAGCCACCACAGTGTGTAGGTTGCTAGGGAGCAAGTGCTGTTTGATGGCCTTATGCTGCTAAATGAGTGTGGATGGATTGGGTGGAGATTAGCCAGATGGGATTTGTCCTGCTTTTTGTAAACCTGACATATCTGGGCAGTTTTCCACATTGTTAAGCACTTGCCAGGGTTGTAATTGTTCAGGAACTGCTTGGCTAAAGTCACAGTTAGTTCAGGAGTGCAGGTCTTCAACACTACAGCTGGGATATATTCTGGTCCCATGGTCTTCACTGTGTTTAATATTCTCAGTAGGTTTTTACATTGCGTGGAGTGGATTGAATTGGCTGGCTACCAGCTTTTATGATGGTGTGGTCCTCTGGGGGAAGTGAGATGGATCATAAATTTGGCACAAAATGCTGGATAACTCAGTGGGTTGGGCAGCTTCTCCGGAGAAAAGGAATACGTGACATTTTGGGTCGAGAAGAAGGGTCTCGACCCAAAATGTCACCTACTCCTTTTTTCCAGAGCTGCTGCCTGAGCTGTTGTGTTCCTCCAACATGTTGTGTCTATCTTTGATGTAAACCAGCATCTGCAGATCCTTCTTACTCATAAATTTGGCCGTTTTGGCTGATGCGAATATTCTGCTCTTGCTTTGGGCCTATGCTGGCTTTGACCTCACTGAGGAAGGGATGTTTTTGTTCATGTCTTCCCTTCATTAGCTGTTCAATGGTCCGCATCTTTCACAGTGAGATGTGGCAAGATCGCAGAGTGTTGGTCCAATCTGTTGTTGGTGAGATCACTTTTTCTGTTGCCCACTGCAGGAGAGCCCTTCCCCTATTTAAACATATTTTCCTTGACCGCACAACCTTTGCTCAGTCTCCCAGTTTGACTGCATTCCAAGGGGAATGCCTGATAATGTTCTATGCTTCAGAGTAACTGGTACAGCCTTATCAATGCATGGTCCTTCAGCCCAAATCAAAAATACTGCAGATGCTGGAAATCTAAAATTGTGAAATCGCTGCTCACCTGGCCCCACCAACCCTTGTTTGCTGCTTTATTTATTTTGCTCCTTGCCACAGACCATCTCTTTTTGTTCTCTCCTATCTCTCCTTTCTCTAAATCTCCCACCGTTCCCAGTTGTGTAAAGTCTGGAGCCTGGATTCTCCAGCAGCCTGGAGAATTGACCAGCCATGATTCTGGTGGTGGTTGCAAATCCTGTTTTTATACCCCAAGTGGAAGTTCATTTTGCTGCTGAAGACGAGGTTGAGAAATGAAATCAGGAGGGCAGAAAGGACAGGGGGTAGTTCTAATATTAAGGGTATCTCAAGAAATGTTATGTACATAAAGGGCAAAAGGGTAACCAGAGAGAGAATGAGACTCCTTAGGAATCAAATCGGTCAACTGCGTGGAGCCACAGGAGATGGGCAAGGTCCTCAATTAATATTACTCCTCTGTTTTTATCGTGGAGAAAGACATGAGGACAGGGTTTAAGGTGAGGGTGAGGGTGGGGGGGGGGGTGATTTAATAGGAACCTGAGGAGTAACATGTTTACACACAGGATTGTGGGTATATGGAATGAGGTTCCAGAGGATGTATTTGAGGCAGGTACTATTACAACGTTTAAGAAACATTTGTACAAGTATACAAGTACAAAGGTAGGCATGCAGGTGCAGCAGGCAGTGAAGAAATCGAATGGTATGTTAGCTTTCATAGCAAAAGGATTTGAGTATAGGAGCAGGGAGGTTCTACTGCAGTTGTACAGGGTCTTGGTGAGACCACACCTGGAGTATTGCGTACAGTTTTGGTCTCCAAATCTGAGGAAGGACATTCTTGCCATAGAGGGAGTGCAGACTGATTCCTGGGATGTCAGGACTGTCTTATGAAGAAAGACTGGATAGACTTGGTTTATACTCTCTAGAATTTAGGAGATTGAGAGGGGATCTTATAGAAACTTATAAAATTCTTAAGGGGTTGGACAGGCTAGATGCAGGAAGATTGCTCCCGATATTGGGGAAGTCCAGGACAAGGGGTCACAGCTTAAGGATAAGGGGGAAATCCTTTAAAACCGAGATGAGAAGAACTTTTTTCACACAGAGAGTGGTGAATCTCTGGAATTCTCTGCCACAGAGGGTAGTCGAGGCCAGTTCATTGGCTACATTTAAGAGGAAGTTAGATGTGGCCCTTGTGGCTAAGGGGATCAGAGGGTATGGAGAGAAGGCAGGTACGGGATACTGAGTTGGATGATCAGCCATGATCATATTGAATGGCGGTGCAGGCTCGAAGGGCCGAATGGCCTACTCCTGCACCTAATTTCTATGTTTCTATGTTTCTATGATAGGACAAGTTTAGAGGGATATGGGCCAAACACAGGCAGGTGGGACTCGTGTAGATGGGGCATGTTGGCCGGCGTGGGCCGATAGATCTGTTTCCATGCTGTAAGACTCTATGACTTTAAGTCCTTTAAAATTCACCTCTCTCACCTTAAATGTAATTTTCATGGTAGAATTGTAAAAGGGTGATAACATTAGGTCAGCGATTACCATCCACAAATTGATTTTATGTGCAACAAATCCTTTCTGAAGATTGACCAGTTCTTCTCAAAGGCTAGTCCTGTCATTAGGCACCACCTCATCCATGATTATCACTTGAGCACTGGCTCCATGTTCAGAAATGCAGGACAAATCCTGCAGGGTGAAAGGACACAGTGACCACACTTTGTTCGGGTCAACAGAAAGTTATTAGTCCATTGGGAGGAGATCAATGAGTTCAGTTGGTGATTACATGAGCTTCTATCCCTGTGGGAACCAAAGCATTTTGATGATGGCTGTGTTCAGGGCGAACATTTTACAAAATTTATGGTAGCATAAAGCTGAGAAATATGTCAGATAATCTGTTTTAGCAGGCATTAGCAAGCGGTTAATAAGCTAAGCTGCACTTACATATGCAGTGTGCATTACTGTTCATTAATAATGACAGGAATTATATTACAAACAACATTCACAAATGTGCAGTAAAGTAACCTGCTGAAATTACTCTGGCTTAATGGACAATTTCCGATGCAATTTAGCCTTGAGGAGATTCAAAGCCAAATCTAATTCGCAGAGGGTTCTAGAATGAACTCACTTCCGAAACAGCATTAAACTGACTGTTTTTAATCATTTGGTTTGCAGATTGGGATTCAGGGTCAGTTGGAATAGGTTGGATCAACTGTACTCGGGTATAGGATCCCTCTGTGTTATAGTGTACCTGATTCATCAAGTGAAGGCTGCCTTGTGATCTGAGAAAATGCAAAATATAGGCCAGAAATAGCTGTCAACAATGCTACGACTGCTCGCTCTGACAGAATCCTGAGGTCAAGGGTTGTGGGACGTAAGCCACACTCCTGTGTTTGCTAAGGAATCTAAGTTGATCCATGATCCAATGGAATTCTCCATCCTTGGCGGTGCCTGTTACATTACTGATGTGGATATTTTTTCACAATCACTGAACTCGGCATCATTCCTGCAAGTTGCTTTTAACTTCCTACAATCCTGGAATATTCTTTCAATGGTGCAACATATAAATAATACGAAATGAGGCAAGAGTTTGAGCAGAATTAGCTTGTATGTTATGATCATACAATGTATGCTTGGCTTCTGGATGCACTAAAGTAAACAGTCTGTGGGATTGTGGCTAGATTCTATAAATTACCAAGTGGATTTATTAAACAGTGGTGAACAGCAGTGCTGACTTTCTAAATTAGCAGTGGCCATATCCCACCCCAGAAAATCCAAAATAACTGCGAAACTACGTGTAACATTTTTGATGTTTCTGTGCACTAATGTAATTAAGTGAACTGAGCATGGCTCGTTTAACTATTTTAACCATAACATCCTGCTTCATTGTGTTATATACAGGGTACAATTCTATGCTACCTCATTCTCATAAACTCCTCCCAAATTCTATAACTCACGCACACAATAGGATCAATTTACTCTGACCAGTTAATGCAAAAAAAGTGCTGGAGAAACTCAGCAGATCAGGCAGCATCTGTACAGGGAATTGACTGACGACCTTTCTGGTTATGACCCTTCTTCAGACTGAGCCTGAAGAGTCCGAACCCAAAATATCTCCTGTCCAATCCTTCTACAGGTGCTACCTGACCCGCTGAGTTACCTCCAACATTTTTTTGTTACTCAAGATTCCAGCGTCTGCAGTCTCTTATGTGTCCAATTTACTGACCTGCATGTCTTTATGGTGTGGACTGAATCTGGAGCATGTGGAGAAAATTAACTCAGTCTTAGGGAGAAAGTGCAACCCTCACACAGACAGCATTGGAGATCGGGACTGAACTTGGTGTGCTGGAACAGCAGCTCTATTAGTTGCACCACTGTGCCACTTTGGCTTGGACTTTCAAATGGACTTTTCCAATGGCCCTCTGAGTCCACGCCTGCTGTCGATCACCCCCTCACACTACTTCTATGTTATCCCACTTTAGTATCCACTCCCTACACATGAGGGGCAAGTTACAGAGGCCAATTAACCTACAAACCCGTAAGTCTTTGGGATGTGGAAGAAAACCGGAGCATCCGGAGTAAAACTCGTGCGGTCACCTGGAGAAGATACAAACTCCACACAGACAGCATCCAAGGTCAGGATCAAACCCAGGTGTGTGGCGCTGTGAGGCAGCAGCACTGCATTCACTGCGTTCACTGTGCCATCGTTACTGGTGGATTGACGGACGGTTTCCAAGCTGCGTGACTCTGTGACTCAAAGAACAAGACATTTAGAAAACCTGGAAACCGACAGAGAGTTCCACCTATGCTGAAGAACTCTACTGGGAGAAGGTAATCCTGAAGAAATTTCTAACTCTTATTGTTGAGGGAGATCACACATATAAACTGGTAGGCATTGAGAATGGTGGAAGGTATTCGGTTGGCTCTATTCTCACTCCTCGCCTAGCACACGGAAGCAAATGTGAATAAAGATTATTGAACTGAAAAGATATGAAGGTAGTGAAAAATACAAATAAGCAGGTCTGGTGGTAATATACAGTATACTCTCTGAAGTTTGGGAATATATAACATGGAACATACAGAGGAGAAACAGGCACTTCGGTCCACAATGTCTGTACTGACCATGATGACAGGTTAAACTAATCCTTGTTGCCTGCACATGATCCTTATCCCTCCATACCCTGCATATTCATGTGCCTTCCTGAAAGCCTCCTAAATGGCACTATCATATCTACTTCCACCACCACCCCTGGCAGCGCATTCCAGGCACCCACCAATTTTTGTATAAAACACTGCCCCGCAAATCTCCTTTAAACTTTTCTCCTCTGACAAAGCTATACCCTCCAGTATTTGACATTTCCACAATGGGAAAAAGACTCTGACTGTCTACCCTATCTATGCCTTCCATAATTGTATGTACTTCTATCAGATCTCCCCTTAACTTCTGATGATCCAGAGAAAACAATCCAAGTTTGTCCAACCTCTCCTTCTAGATAACACCCTCTAATCCTGGTAGCATCTTGGTAAACCTCCCCAAAACCTCCACATTCATGTTGTTATGGGGTGACCAAAACTGCACACAGTACTCCAAATGTTCCCTAACCAAAGTTTTATAAAGTTGCAACATGACTTCTAATTCTTATTCTCTTTGCCCGGCAGATGAAGACAAACACATCATACATCTTCCTTCCCACTTGATCTACTTGTGTTGTTACTTTCAGGAAACTATAACTTGGCTCGAAGATGCTTCTGTAGATCAATGCTGTTAAATGTCCTGCCATTAACTGTATAATTTTCTCTAACAGTTTTAATTCAGAATAGCAGCTTGGAAACAGGCCCTTTGGCCCACTGAGTCCACATCAACCATCAATCATCTGTTCACATAAATTCTATTTTATCTCACTTTCTCATCGACTCCCTACACAGTTGGGACAATTTACAGAGGGCCAATTAAACTACAAACCCGCACATCTTTGGCATGTGGAAGGAAATTGGGACACCCAGAGGAATCCCACGAATTCACAGGAAGAACGTGCAAACTCCGCAAGCATCCGAGCGAACACAGATCTCTGGTGGTGTGGAAGTCCACTGTTTAATTAACTCAAAAGCTGTTGATGTGTAATACATTCACCAGAATATGTCTGGATATATTCAAAATTGAGATCAAGAGATTATTGAATATTAATGATCTCAATAGATTTGTTAACATTAATAGGGATCTGGCTGAGTGCTGACACAGAAAAAACCACAGTCGATACCTAACCATGATTAAATGACATGCACTCCTGCATGTCCCTCAAGCCAATTCCTGCATTTATTTCTGATCTTCTGATATGTTTACATAAACCTATATGTTATGAAACCTGCAAATCATCACTTTGTCTCCCACTTCTCTAAACTCTTAAATAACCTGGAGCAGCATTTTCAGCTCAGAAGCTGCCACGATAGTAACAGATCCCTTACTCGCAAAAATTGTTTTCCTATCGACCACGATGGACTTCAAAAACTACTTGTCAATTCTGTTCATCAGGATGCAATGAATGGATTGCTCATTGGTAAGTCGTTAATTTAAAGTATTTCTTAGTTCTCTTTACAAAGAAGGCAGCTGCAAAAGGCAAATGCCGCGAAGGGAAAGAGGGTATAAATAGATTCCAATCTATAGGAAGGCAAAGAGCGTATAAATGGATTACATCCTCTTCTGTATATTTGTCTATGGATTGTTCAGTGAATGGGGAAATCATGTGTTGGTCTTCAGAACCATGGGGAGAGTGACCAGTCATAAACTTTCCTCAATATCTGCAACTGGCAGGATACAATACTCTCTGGGAACTATACGTTTCCAGGTATTTAGAGAAGATTGCCGGTTTTTGAGCGAACATATAAGATTCTTGGATGGGATAAATTATGAGGGGATGTTTCCTCTCATGGGAGAATCCATGACCAGAGGGCAGAGCCTCAGAATAAGGATCCCCATTTAAGGCTGAAATGAGGATAGGTTTTTTCTTTTAGAGCACTGGGCCTTGGGAACGGTGCATCACAAAGATTCCTTGGGCATATATGCAGCCGAAGTAGAATCAAGGCTATGAGGAAAGGCAGCAAAGTGGACCTGAACAATGTTGGATCACCCATGATCCCATTGAATACAGAAGCAGGCTGATTGGCTGAGCGGACCACTCCTTTCCTGTTTATTATGGTTTCAGGACACCAGAGATTGCATAAATCTGGTCTGGTCATGTCACTTGAAATCCCAGTAAATCCCAGTGTCATGTAAATATGGAGAGGCAACGAAAGGGAGATTGGAAGGTCACTTGGTGGGTTGTTCAGATACTTGCATGAATTCCTGCAGTGGAGGAGATTGTGTAATAACTGTACAACATGTCTCTCGTGTTCCTTGCCTGACATTCCATATTCCTATATCCAGGTCCAGGATGAGAATGATTTACAGTATTAATTTGAATTGGTTGGATAAATAGCTTTGTAGGCAGGTAGAAACATCATAAGGTATATCCACTAGTCTATACCTACATAAACCTCTAAAACAACTAAACTGGTAAATAATTAGAAAGTCCAAAGAGTTAACCATGTACATTTTATGTGACAAAAGGATGGATAATGATGATTGCTATCAATGTTCTAGCATTTCTAACATTTGTTTGTCTTGTTTTCATTAAAGCCATTCTAAGTAACTAAAGCATGTGAAGCTCCAGTGTCACTGAAAGGTGCTGTACTCCTCTAGTGTTTCAGCGACTTGCTGTGTTCAAAGGTAAGGAATCCTTCTACGGTCCGCTCTCCAGGACTTAGTCATTCTGCAACGTTAAACACTTTAAATCTCAGGAGATTTTACAAGGGTTGGGATGAGAATGATCCACCTGTTATCTTTGCTGGATTGACAATGTTTAGACTCTGGCAATCCATGTGTTTGTAACTGAAAGAAGGTCAAGAGCTGATCCTTGGGGCCGGGCACCTTTTAATTGTCTGTTGTACCACTGAGCACACTTTTAAGTTTGAACAGAGCTTGTGGCACAACATGCAGAATGTTAGAGGGGTCCCGAGTGGTGAAGGCTGAGCATCTGGCTAGGGTCTCAGTGATGGTGAGATCATTACTGTTTGATAAAATAATATTTGGATATTTACATGGACAAGAAAGGGATATGGGACCAACATGACCAGGTGGGACTGGTGTAGGTTGGGCTTAATGGTCTTCATTGGTATGTTGTGCTGAAGGGACTGTTCCTTTGCTGTATGACCCTGACTCCCTAACAGAGGAACAATGAAGATTGACACAAAAAGCTGGAGTAACTCAGAAGGACAGGCAGCAACTCTGGAGAGAAGAAATGGGTGACATTTCAGTTCGAGACCCTTCTTCAGACCATGGATTTACAAGAACCTGGTACAAAAAGAGAAATTAAAAGAAGAAAATAATGAAAATGTGGAAAAAGGTAAAATAGGAGAAAAACATAATGAATTAAAAATTTAACATTTTTAAAATCTTTGATTTTTTTCCATGGAAGGCTGTGATTTAGTACTTAAATGATAACTGAACACCATTAATAGCATTATGCTTTCTCTACAGTGTTTCAGCCCTAACCTTCAGCAGTAACCCAGTACGTTTTTGTACATACTGGAAGTATCAGGCTGTGATGCTGGTTGTGTGAAGTAAATTGTGGTCGGGTGCAGCAGAAAGTTCCGGAAATTCTGCAACTCATGGTAGCTAGCAGCACAGTTGGTCGAGCTACTACCGACGTAGATCCAGGTTTAATCCTGACCTTGGGCGCTGTTTTGTGTGATGTATGTTCTCCCTGTGACTGCGCAGATCTGATCTCTCACACTCTCAGCCTCATCACAACATTTCTAAACAAGCTCCTAAAATATATATTTTTAATATTGCTATTGACCGATGGCTAAAACTGATTTCACCAGTCTGTTTTTTGAAATTAAATGCCACAAAATAACTGATAATGTTAATGTTATTGCATTATACAACTTGAAGAAACAAACTTCTGAAGGTGGTAAGAACATTTTTGGTTGAGACTGGCAGAGGTTTGAGCTATTCCAGAACTTCAGTGAGGCCAATAGTGCAGATGGCTTTTGGCTCTTCAGTTTTTACAGCCACTCAGTTTTCAACAAGAACCTAAAGACTGCACATGTTGAAAATCAGTAATTAAAAAAAAATAATGGAAGAACTCAGCTGGTCAGGTAGCATCTGTGGAAAGAGAAATAGAGTTAACATTTCAGGTCACACACTCTTTGTCTGGTGAAGGGTCTTCAACCTGACCAGCAACTGTTTTTCTTTCCACAGATACTGCGTGATCTGTTAGGCATTTGGCCCATTTTCTGTTTTTATTACATTTTTAATTGTTATAGAATACTTTCTCTCGTTTTGCTTTCATCACGTATTGTTGCACGTGGGGATTGTACAGACATCTCCAACATTCTTCCATGATTTGGCTGGAATGATTTTGAATGGTTTTGAATGATTTGGCTTTTTTTTTTAAACTCGGGAGGGACAGGGAACAATTGTGCATTATTGTGTGTAGGGAGGAACTGCAGATGCTGCTTTACACAAGTTAGACACAAAAAGCTGGAGTAACTCAGCGGGTCAGGCAGCATCTCTGGAGAAAAGGAATAGGTGATATTTCTGGTCAAGACCAATCTTCAGTCTGAAGAAGAGTCTCGACCCAAAATGTCACCTGTGCATTATTATATATGGGTTAACCACTGCTATTGAGCAATATTGCTTCCATCTGCATGGAATTTCGGCTATTGGCATAAATGAGCAGCAATCCTACAGAAATATTTCAGCTTCTGATGTAGAGACTGGCAGATATATCAGGTGCCATCTGCACAGAGTGGCTATGAGATACTAAACAGATTATTAAGAGTCAAACAATAGTTTGCTGATAAACGAGTAGCAAGATGAAAGATTCTGCAACAGCCAGATTAGGGAAATGTATTTGAAACTGAGAGGAATAGCAGCAGAGCATGGTGGTGAAGACAAGTGATGACAGTGTGTGAGCTGCCTTTCCAGCACAGCTCCATGACCCGGGTGGCAGTGCAGTTGTGTAATTTCAGTGCCTTGACATCAATGCTGTTCGGCACCATATCAATTTCAAGCCCTCCACTATTGTAAATCAATATGCTCTTTACTTGTTTTAGATTCATTACTGCTCTTCTAATGTTACAGGAATGGTTGAACCCTGCACAAGTACAGTACCTTCATTTCATTTCAGTCAAAGTTAAAATAAGATTAAAATAACCCTTGAACTTTTCTCAGAGTCTGACAGCGGGGAAGCAATGCTAAACGTTGGAGAAATGTAACATCACATTGGTTCAATATTTTTTTGTCAATAATTGGGGTATTATTTGCATGGGAACAGTGCAACAATAACCATGTGCCTGACATCAAGCTGTTCCCCCATCTGCCAGTTTGGCACCACCCTGTGTCTTGGTTCCAAACCCAGCAGATGCACCTTAAACACTTTATGCTGCAGAGTGTGATTTTTGCTCAGAGACCACGGGTACATTGGAATTATTTTCCCAAGCGTTGCAGAATATTTACATATCTAAGGGGAAAATAAAAGGCTGACTCTGTTGGCCTGTTAAAGAGAGGTCAAATTCGATTGACGTCAAATAAATACTGAATGTACACAAAATAAATTGAACACAGCAATGCATACTGAAAATTCCCAAAATAGAACTATGTGTAGATGGACTTCAACGTGGTGCCTGCAAACCTGTGCGTATGTTGTCAAGTTTACATCTTGGCAAAGAAGTATGTGAACACTGTGGCCGACATATTCTCCGGCACGGCACAATGGTTTTATTTGTTACCGGAGACACCAAGTTACCAGGCCAGGGTCGGTGTTCTGTGTACGCATGGTGCACAGCTCGATATTTGACCTCTGCCCCCACCACGTGTGTGTGACGTTCATGTATGTGATGGCTGCAGGGCGGGTGCAGTGATGTCAATCGGTGGATGACGTTCGACTCTCAGCACTGGTACACAGGTGTACCACCGTCACAGGGACTTGGGCAGCTTGGGTCACCATTACTGACCAGGCTGTAACTGGAAGTTTGAGGCCAGTTCCACCTTCAGTACAGACCCCAGCCCTGTGTGGGTTGCTGCTGAATTTCCTCAAGGTTCATTTACTATTCACAAACTATACCCGCATGTTTATCCCATGATCTTCAACCTTGATCATTTTCTGCCATTTTTCTGCATCCCAGAATGTTCAGCAAACTTTTGATTTTGGTTTTGAATGCAATTTATGACTGAGCCTCAACAGCTCTCAGAGTCGTGAATTTCAACAATTAGCCAGCCTTTGAATGCAAACATTTCTTCCCATTCCAGGCCAATTATTGAGAATGTGACCCCTGGTTTTGGACTCTACAGCTGGGGAACCATCCTTCACTTTTTAACTGGCAAATATCCCCTGTTCCTGCCAAGACCCTCAAAGCTTTTGGATCTGGGCCAAACTCTTTCCTAACCCCACGCTCAGCAAAGCCCTGTCACCAATCATCTCTTTAGCCTTTATATCTTCTCTCCGGGTCCCCCCTTTTCCACAATATCTCCCAACGATTAACTGTAAAATGCACTCCCGACAAAATGGGACTAAATTCTCAACATGGGATCCTCTCCCCACACTACACTCTTAACGTACAAACTCCAGTGCATTCATAACTCACATCCCCTCTCACATCTTTTCTTAGTCAACAGTCATCACTCATCCCCACCAGCCTGGGACCCAACGTACTTCCTTCACTATCCTCATTCTCTCCAGAGACAGGAGTTCACAAAGTCCTTGTGTGTGGGCCACAATGAGGCAATCTGTTGTGACTGGGATCTTTGGTCTCAGGCATAATGGAATCGAGGATCCTCAGACCTCTCTGGTTCACTGCACATTATTTTAAAGATACAGCACAGAAACAGGCCCTTCTGCCCACCGGGTCCGAACCGAGCAGCGATCACCGTTACTAGCACACACTACACATTAGGGCCAATTTACAATTTTCACCAAAGTCAATTAACCAACAAACCTGTACATCTTTGGAGTGCTGGAGGAAACCGGGGCACCTGGGAAAAACCCACGCAGTTATGTGGGGAACGTACAAACTCCTTACAGATAGTATTTGTTGTCAGGATTGAACCCGGGTATCAACTACACCGCCCTGCCACCATGCTGCCCCTTCACCTCTTGAATATTTCTTTGAGTTGAAATACCCATTCCCCAAACATAGTAAAAGCAAGGGAGAACACCTAATGTCCTCCTGATCCACAACCTGACAGATGGATGGGGTGGAAATTTGACCACAGCTGTTTCCCTGAGACAGCAGACTGCAGCCGGCCATGTCTGACAACGTTCAATGAAGAGTGGGAATCCCCAAACATCTGCGGAAGGAGAGAGTTATTTAAGATATCTTGAAGGAAATATTCCTAATACACAAGGCCACAAGGAGTCTGAAGGGAAGGGAATGAACTTTGAAGGAAAGGGCATTTTTAATATTAATTTAGGCTTCCACCTGCATGGTTTGACCACTGGGAAACTGTGGGGAACTTTCCCAAGTCTTCCACATCTTGTGGCTGATCTCAATCATTGCGCTGAATGTTGTGGCAGTGGTACTGTAGAAGGCTGGTGACTCACAGCTTTTAATTCCACTGTCCAACTCTTCCTCCTCTGGGTTTGGGTGGGATTGATCAAGTAAGTGGATCATTGGCAAAAACAGATGTCTCAGATAGACTATAAATACCAGCCAGATAACTGTGAACAGGGAGCGGAACCAATGTGATAAGTGCAGGTCCAGTGGTGCTGTCCCATTAATCCTGAAGCAGGACATTGATACTCTGAGTGGTGACAGGCCTTGACCAATGTGATCAGATGTCATGCTGGGGTCAGAGACAGTCTTACTCAAGAATGCCTCTGAAAGCCATGGACATCTGCCCCTCTCAGAGCTGGCAGATTCATCAGTGTCTCTGTACTTGCCCAACAGAAGAACGGAGATCCGAATCTGGGTGGAGAACACTGGAATGCACAGCAGTCAACTAGGCCGTGAAACATGGACAAGGTGAAGGGTGAGACCGCGTGCTACAGAAGAATTAACCTGGAGTTCAGACTTCCTGAGGCTGCCTGAAATGTGTGTTTTCAGCATTTTCTTTTTTCTCCCTCTCTGCACAGGAGATCACACCAAGCATCAAAGAGATTCAGGTCGAGCAAGATGCCAGGCAGGAGAATTCCTCGAAGAATCCTCTATTCTGGCACTATTTCGCTGGAAGAAAGGCGGAAGCTGCAAATATGCACAAAACAGAAGTTATTTTGTGCGTGAAAGAGGTAATAGTAAAAAATACTGAACGATAACATTTAATTGTTAAAACTGCCTCGGGGAAAATATGATGCAGGAATAGGTAAGCCTGTATGTGAGACCTCATGTTTTCTGGTTATTCTGGCTATGGAGGTTGAGAGTCCTGGCATGAGAGGAGCTGGGGGCAGGGTTCCAGGGTAGAGGAGGAGGTGTGTTTTCAGTGGTCCATAAGGGTGGGTGCAGGAGGTACATCTCCTGGCCGCAGTGGGAGGAGATGGAGTGGAAACCTGACAGTGGGGCGAGCTGAAGAATAAGGGTGAGCGGGGAGAGTGGAGAGTGTGCTGGGGGTGGCACATCAGGTCTTGACAGCAGCTCCAGTTGCAGCAGAGAGATTGGCATCCTGAATAGTTTTAATAACAAGACTACCGTTTGATCGGTGTGAAATTGCACTGTTTCTATTCTGTCTTGAAATGGCTCATGGGTACATGGGCTGTTGCTTTGAGCTAAAATTATTTGGACAAAAATCTCCTGTAGCTTTGACTGTTACACCCTCAGGGAAGCTTGCTTCATTTCCTGAGAATGAAGTTTGCCACGTGTCATTTACACGACATCATTTACGTGTCACGACGCGCGCGATGTACAAAAACTTTGTGCGCCATCTGCGTGACATGCAAATGACGCCCAAGTGGAACAGGCCCTTTCGAACCCACAGTCTAGTGTTGCCTCAACCCCTGTAAGGTTGCAGACCAAGGACAATGTGGTGGCACAGCGGTAGAGTTGCTACCTTACAGCGCCAGAAACCCGGGTTCGATCCTGACCTGGGGTGCTGTCTGTATGGCGTTTGCATGTTCTCCCCGTGACCACGTGAGTTTTCCTCGAGTGCTCCGGTTTTCTCCCACACTCCAAAGACGTACAGGTTTGTAGGTTAATCGACTTCGGTAAACAATGTGAATTGTTCCTGGTGTGTAGGATAGTGCTGGTGTACAGGGATCGCTGGTCGGTGTGGACTCGTTGGGCCAAAGGGCCTGTTTCCACGCTGCAGCTCTAAAATAAAATAAACAGAAGTGACAGTCATAGAACGTGCAACAATGCTCTCCCTGTTTTAAAGCTTTGTGGCTCACTTTATCGCTCCCCTGTGTAAAACCATCATTTATTAAAAAGATTTGCTCAACAACAATTGAGAGAATTTTGTTTGACTGACTAGACCCTGCCTCACCTGAAATACTGCAAATAGTTTTAGTAAGTGAAAACCAAACAAGCCTAGAAAGGACAAGAAATCCACTTGAGCAATTACCATCTTGCACTGAAGATGAAAATATAGCCTAGTAGGGTCTGCACTACTCTGCGCACACCCTCAACTTTGAACCAGCCAGCAAGGTGGCCCCTTGAAACCTACTCCACACATCAAAGCATATGTAGGGCCACCTGAGTGATGAGATGTTTGTTTTGCTGTGTTTCCACTGACATAAACAGGAAGGCATTTAATGAGTATTACATGACTCCTAACCGAACCTCATTGTTATCCAAGATCCTCTGGAGTTAAATTCAGAGGTACAAGGTTTCCTATATCTAGGTAATCAAGCCTTCTTGATTAAAATGTAGTCCAGTCCCCTCTAGCTCAGGCCTATGTAACAGAAACTGGTTTGAAACAATCTTGCAATCCATGTGTTGGAAGGAACTGTGGACGCTGGTTTACATCGAAGATAGACACAAAAAGCTGGAGTAACTCAGCAAAATTGACCAGCTCGAATACAGATCTAATTCAGAGCGACAGCTGAAATTAATCTCCTTGGTTCTGATCTTTCTCGCTGGGATGACTCATTAGTTTCTGTTTCCAGGGCAACCGGACCAGAACAAAGGGGTGGGGTCGTGCCATGCCAGGCTAGCATCTGTTTACCATGCAAGGTGCAGTTAGTTCCAGGACCAAGACAGATGGGTTTGGGACGGCCAATGCCAGCAAAAGATGCAGACAATTAGTTCATTACCACGACAGATAATCTGCAGTCCCATCTATGCTTCATTTGTTAACGGTGGTCATTGGGGATGCAAAATAATAGTAAGAACATTCTCTGGTTGGTGGTTGCTAGGCTGCACCTGAGATGCAAAGCTTACGAGGGAGGCAGCAATCTGTGTGCATATAATTGAAAGGTAGTAGTTACTGTATATTGGCTGCACTGTGGGACTTGTATACAAAGAGCTGAAAGACTATTTTCCCCTCTGCTTTATTACCATTTCCCTTTGCAAATTGGGTGCCTCCCTGGAGGGACCTTGTGTGTTTCGGTTAGACGAAGAAACAGATGGTTGCAGTGAAATCTTTGGATGTTATGAAAGTGAGGTGCCACAGTTGAAGTTGGCTAGGTTCCTCAGATTATTCTGACAAAGGATTAAATGGGCACAAGAGAAACATCGAAACATAGAACATAGAAAATAGGTGCAGGTGTAGGCCGTTTGGCCCTTCGAGCCAGTACCGCCATTCAATATGATCATGGCTGATCATCCAAAAGCAGTACCCCGTTCCTGCTTTATCCCCATATCACTTGATTCCATTAGCCCTAAGAGCTATATCTAACTCTCTCCTGGAACTGATGAAGGAGCAAAGCCTCAGGAGACTCAGAATGAACAAAAATATTGAAATGGTTGTGAAATGTTTTCTGCAGGACCCACACTCAAAATCCAGTGCAGACATTTATGGTAGTAATGAAGGTGTTATAGAGTCATAGAGTCATGCAGCAGGGAACTTGTCAAGGACATTTTCTTTTGCTATTTCTTACACAGTGATAACAATTTGTCTGCATTTCATCATTGTTCAAATTCAAGGATAAGTCAGGCAATAGAGATCAGGAGAACATATTGTTTTACCAAATAACATTTTTAGAAACCTCGGGAGGCACGGATGTCTTCCAGATAATTCACCAGCCCAGAGACCCTCTGAACTCACAATATTGTATTCACACACACTTTTTGTGTTTGCTGATACACATTTCCTTCAAATTTGGCATTGTTTGATTTTAAGACTTCACTGCGCTGTATTTTTTAACATATTTGTTTCCCTGTCGCTCACCTCTGCAGCCTTGGTCCTATGGTCTTCCAAGATCTCTCTACTCACTCTCTCTACTCTTCCAGTTTTGGCATCTTCTACAGCGCTGAGTTTAACGGTGGCTGTCTTTTGGCTGCTAATATCCTGATCTCTGTAATCCTCTCCTTAATCAACTCCAGCTCTCTCCTCAAGATATGCCAAAGTTTTTGGCCATCTTGATCTCACGGTTAAACTTTGACAATATTCCCGTGACACTTGGAATGTTTTGCTGGAATAAAGATTTATAAATGCAAGTTGTTGTTGACTGAATGTTAATTTAGCTTGCATCAGAGGATACTGCGGACGTTCTTTTAGGAAGGAGATGAAGAGGAATTTATTTAGTCAGTGGGTGGTGAATCTATGGAATTGTGCCACAGAAGACTGTGGAGGCCAAGACAGTGGATATTTTTAAGGCAGATATAGATAGATTTTTGATTAGTACGGGTTTCAGAGGTTATGTGGAGAAGGCAGGAAAATGGGGTTAGGAGAGAGAGATAGATCTGCCATGATTGAATAGCAGAGTAGACCTAATGGGCCGAATGGCCTAATTCTGCTCGTATCATTTATGACCATGACCTTACGTACGTCAATGTTCTTTGCTTCTAAATACACCATGCTGCTGTTTTGCACTGGTTGTTGTACTTATTGTTGCATTTATCATTATTGCATGTTGGCTGTTTACCCTGTGATCTTCATGTGATCAAGGAATTTCATTCAACCCTGATGGATATGACAATAAACTAATCTGAATTTGGATCTGTGATCCTGGTTTTCTGGGGAGCAGGGGTAATGCATTCATTCTGAACCCTAATTCTGCCCAACGTGTACATGTGAAAATTTGTTCCAGGGAGATCAAGCATTTGCGCTTATGATCTAAACAGCAGCGGAGCACAGGGACGATGAGTACATTCGCCTCTGGGTCCCATCCTTAAGTGACATCTGTGCCATCAGAGTTAGATATTCTCCATATTCTCCAGAGATGCTATCTGACTTACTGAGCTACTCCAGCATTTGTGTCTTTCCCTCAGAGTTAGAGTCTGACTCCAACTGAGCCAGTCAGTTATTCCTCAATACCACCCTGCTAACATCTCCAAGATGCTCTTGGCATTGGTGCAGCGTCAATGACCTGGTATTGAAAGGAGCAGCTGCAGCAGAGGCCCTCTGAGAATCAGCTGGAGGATGGCGCTGAGGCACCTGAGGAACCAGTGGGTGTGGTAGCATGCACAGTAATTGCAAGAGATATTTGGCAGATGTTGATTCAGAACACTTTATTCTGCAGGTCCTCTCACAATTACAATCCGTACACCATCTTCCCATTCCCTGTCATACTTCGGTCCACTTCTGTCTATCTACCCTCCCACAAATCTCTCCCACAGCCACATACAGTAAACGGGCTCCACTCAGCAACTCTGCACCAATGTCTTTCATGTTTCAATCGATGATACACCTGCTGTTGACCGTGATCTGTGCTTTATATTTGGCTGCTTCATCATGCAGTGGATAATCAGTCAAACACGTGGCACAGTCAATGGTCTACTGGATCACATCAAGCTGACATATGCATAAGTCACTCTATATACGACACAGTGGTGCAGCGGGTAGAGCTGCTGCCTCACAGATCCAGGGACTCGGGTTCGATTCTGACCTTGGGCGCTGGCGATATATCCACCTTAAAGCTCTTCAAGAGCCCCAATACCTTCTCCGCCTCAATCTAAAACTACCCTTGCATGTTAGTATTCTCCAATCAGATCTCACTTTCCTCCTTGACCTTCTTGGTGAAAACAGATGCAACGTATGCATTTAGTACCTCGCCTACATTCCCAGATTGCAAGCACAAATTCTCTTCTTTATCCTCGAGTAGTGGGACGACAGATGGCACAATGGGCTAAGTGTTCGGCTGGCAACCGGAAGGTAGCTGGTTCGAATCCCGCTTGGAGTGCATACTGTCGTTGTGTCCTTGGGCAAGACACTTCACCCACCTTTGCCTGTGTGTGTCCTTGGGCAAGACACTTCACCCACCTTTGCCTGTGTGTGTGAATGTAATTATGTGAAGCACTTTGGGGTCAATGCAAGTTGACTAAAAATGTGCTATATAAATAAAGAAATTTAATTTAATTTAATTTAGTTGTACCTTTTCCGTAGAGAGTCTCGTCACATTTCATCTTTTGTCTCCACCTCTCGTCTTGTAACTCTTCTCCTTTTCATACAAACTAGTTTTGGGTTTTCTTTTAAGCTTATTCCAAGTTTCTTTCATGCTCTCACTTAATTCTCTTTAACCACTATCGTGTGATCAATCCACAATCAGCCTGGTCTCACTGTTTTGGCAGCCCGGTGTCATTCATATGCTTTTCCTTTCCCCTCCATGTTACTCTCTATCATGGAGAGCCATAGAAGTCATGCTTTTATTTCCCTAATCTTTTACCTCATAGAAGCGTACCGAATAGTGAAAGGCTTGGATAGAGTGGATGTGGAGAAGATGTTTCCACTATTAGGAGAGTAGGACTAGAGGTCATAGCCTCAGAATTAAAGGACATTCCGTTAGGAAGGAGATGAGAAGAAATGTCTTTAGTCAGATGGTGGTGAATCTGGGAATTATTTGCCACAGAGGCTGTGGAGGCCAAGTCAATAGATATTTTTAAAGCAGAGATAGATTCTTGATTAGTATGGGTGTCAGGTGTTATGGGGAGAAGACAGGAGAATGGGGTTCGGAGGGAGAGATAGATCAGCCATGATTGAATGGCGGAGTAGACAGTGGGCCAAATGGCCTAATTCTGCTCCTATCACTTATGACATTACGGGCACATACCCAGATGGTAGCTGAAGCATCTCCGCTATAAAGGCCTCACCTTGCTTACTTCCAGTTTTGCCTGCCCATCTATGGGTGGCCATTACCAGAAGCAATCACTCACGAAGCACTGGATCTTACTGGAGGACCACAGTAACATCAGCTGTTGCTCAGCTTGGCAGCTAAGACCGCGAGTGAAAGCTTCCTGAGATTTCCCTACGGTTCTGAATATGTGTTCCATGTGTCTGAGGTTCTCTACATATCTCTATTTATTAGATTCATTCAACACAAAGAATGAATCTACTTAAAATGGCATTATTATTAGATTTTCCTTTTTTCCTTTTTTAAAAACTTTTTTTAAAGTTAATTCTCCCTAAAGGAACCCTGTATATTTAAACTCTGTGGGTCTCTATTTCCTGACCTTTCATTCCCAATGCTGTTGCTTCCCTTTATCCTTTAAAAACTCAAGGGGCCTCTGATTCCTTAACTTGTTTTAAACTTGCATGTCCTTCTGAACGGAGGCTTTGCTTTGCTTTCAGACTGGCATTGCACCTCCTCAAGGGTGCAATGATTTCTCTCCGCCATGCCGGTGGAATATTTACCTCCCTGCAACATCTTATCCGTTGTTGCCCAGAGTACGTTAGATAAAGAGTTTATCCCCGATGGCATTGTGGTATAAGAGTACCTTCCCTTGTGTGTACTAATCGTTACATAGCAGTGACTATCTTTGGTGACAGTAAACAGGGCATCAGAGGGAAAGATCCAGTTTCATGCCATTTCAGTGTGTAAACCTCTTTCCGCAGGTGCTGCTTGGCTGGCTGAATTTTTTTAGCTTTTCTGTTTCGGTTCAAGTTTGGTCATGTCTTGTGAAGCAGGTCAGTGGGTTGCCAATGGGTGAAACTTCATCAATCCAGCCAGATGGAGCAGCAGTTCTGACTGAGATTGCTGGACAAACCTGCCCACTGTCACAGAGTTCAGTTCAGAAATACAGCATGGAAGCAGGCCCTTCAGCCCACCAAGTCCACACTGACCATCGATCACCCGTTCACACTAATTCTGTGTTATCCCTCTTTTCTATCCACGATCTATACACCAAGGGCAAATCACAGCGGCCAATTAACCTACAAACTCGCATGTCTTTGGAAAGTGGGAGGAAACCGGAGCGCCCGGAGGAAACCCATGCAGTCACAGGGAGAACGTGCAAACTCCACACAGATAGCACTGAGGTTAGGATCGAACCCTTGTCTCTGGCACTGTGAGGCAGCGGCTCTATCAGCTGTGCTGCCCTCAGGTTCAAAGTGGGTAAACTACTGGAATCTCGGTGGTTCCTGCTGTCATAAGCCACAGTGAACTCCTTCTTATGTTGTTAGATACTAAATCTCAATGGTTATAACAATGATAGAAGTTAACATCACGGTGGAAGGATTAAATGCATAAAATGATGAATACTGGAATTATAGAAATCTGGAGATTAGTGAGATGAGGAGGCTCAGGGATTATGAAAAGAAGCAATATAGGAAAGGATAAATGGAACTTGGAAAAATATCTCAGTCAGTATGTTTTTTTTAACTTTCGGCATTTTTGAAGAAAAAAAGCAGCAATTGGGATATGCGTTTGCAAGGAAATGTTATTCCAGCAGCAGGATAATGGATCTCGAGCACTGCCGCACGCAGACAACTGCTCTCCCCAGATTGTTAGCGACTGGATGATTTACATTACTCAGCTCAGTGTCAAGGCACGAGTTCCAGATTAAAAGATTTTCAAGCTCTCCTGCTGTCCTGCTCCCGAGCAAAGGCTGAACTAAGATAAAGGTCAGGCGAATCACTTCCTACATTGGTTTGTATAAAAATGATGATAATGCGTTGTGCATCAGATGCCCCTTTCTTTTGGAATTGTGTTACAATTGGCTTTTGGCTGCTTGTAAGCCTTGGCCAAGCCTTGAGAATATGCTCATCTCCTAGATGAGTCATGTAAAGGGTACACTATGAGCTGGAGACCCTGGTCCCAGTTTGTGTCCACACGCTTCGCTGTCCTGTTCGAGGCATGTTCCAGTTCCCGATCTGGAGAGAATCATTGTTTCCCATAAACTTGATATATGGATCCTTGGAGGACTGGGGACTTGATGTCTATAATACCAAAGCTGATCCCTCTTACCCACTGGTCAAGTAACAGACACCAGCTCAGACCACATTCACGAAATGTATCGAAGATAGACTCGCACCTAATTTCTGGAATTTTGTCTTTTGGTCCATGGACCAAGGTTTAAAGACCAGTATTCCTGGTGAAACCCAAGATGAGTATCAGTGAGCAGGGCATTGATGAATAAACACCACGATAGCACAGTTGACGATGGCTTTCATCACTTTATTGATGATTGGGATGGATTGTTTTGTATTGCCTTGATTTTTATCAATATGATAGACCTGGGCAATTTGTCCCATCACAGGAAGGTGCTATAATTGCACTGGGATGGCTTGGCTGGAGGTCCAGCTAGTTCCTGGGGCAAGACTCGCACTTTGTTGCTTCTCGTGGTCTCAGCCAAAGGAGATCACAGAGGCTAAGGGTCGGTCAATACCTTTTTCTCTCCGACCTTTTTCCTTTCTTTCGTGTTTAAACCAAAGACCACAGCACTATGTAGTACTCGTATATGGGAAATAGCCATGTGTAATTAAGCCTTAATGAAACATTGCTCTAAACTTTGCTCCCTGGTCACTGGCAATAATTCTAAGATAATGCTCTTCACTGTATGGATTTTCTAATTTTGGAAATCAATTGTTAACTTAGTGTTTTCAAATCCTTAACTAAATCTGACAACCTCTTTTAACATTTTTTAATTATTTTCACACAGAGGGTGGTTGGTGTATGGTGTGAGCTGCCGGAGGAGGTAGTTGAGGCAGGTACTATAACAGCATTTAAAATACATTGGACAAGTACATGAATAAGAAAGGTTTAGAGGGATATGGGGCAACTATGGGCAGGTGGGGCTAGTGTAGATGGGGCATCTTGGTCGGCATAGACAAGTTGGGCCAAAGGGTCTGATTCTGTGCTGTTTGACTCTATACCTAACTTGTATCACAACACTGTAACTCAGTATGATTGAGCTTGTTTGATTATTTTTTAAATTGAGCTTGCATTTTGATGGGTGCTGTTGTTGCTATTATTTTGCAGTGTGCAAGTATCATCCCCTGCAATCTTTCTGTGACCCCTTGTAGAGACAGGATACTTCATCACTTTGCAAAATCAGGAGCAGCTCAACAATTCATGGCCTACTTTCTGATGGCTGACAACAGGTAAGAAACCAGGGCAAAGAAACTGGCACACTGCACAGCAGCAAGTCTATGGATTTGTGCAAACAAAGAGGCTGTATGAAGTCCTTACATTAGATAGCAGAGCAAGTGTGTTAACAGGGACAACTAAATATAGTCACCAGAAATGTAAGGCAAGTGCTATATTTTGCAGTGATATTGATGTATTCAGGTGATCGATTGTTAAATCAGTAAAGGATGACCAAATTTTCCCTCAAACTGTATCATTCTGCTGAAGTGAGTGAAGGTGCTCTATTATGCTTTGGCTAATTTTGCTATGTGCAATTTTTCTGCCACAGCAAGAATATAAGAGTGAATCATTATATCCTTTAAACAGGTATGACAAGTTATGGAAGGAAATCACACATCCAGTTACTTTCCCAGTGAGCTAAGATTGTGATCAATAACTGCTTGTTGTGTATTGTATAACAAATGTCAGGGAGAAATTTGTAAGTATTTCCTGATTTGGCAGATATTTTCAAACTCTGCCTGGCACCAGTAGTGAATGAGTTATACATGTTAGCACCAGTAGTTAATGAATGCTGTACACATTGGCACCAAGAGATAATGAGTGTTGTAGACCTTAGCACCGTTGTTCAATGAACGCTGTACACATTGGCACCAGTAGTTAATAAATGTACACATTGGCATCAGTAGTTAGAGAGTGCACACGTTGGGACCAGTAGTTTATGAGGGTAGATGTAGCCACCAAGTTAATGGGTGAACATGTTAGCACTAGTAGTTAATGAGTGTAGATGTTGGCACTAGTAGGTAATGACAAATTACAGAAAACAGCATTCGAAAATAATTGCATTTACTTTCACAAAAGGTGGTCACAACCAAAAGGTACTAAGATTTGTTTAGAATAAGCAAAGAGCATTTACTACATCTCAGACAGATTAAAGCAGCCTCCATATAAAGCATTGTATTAATCCTCATGCTGACCAATATTAAATGTAGGACAGAGCAGTAAATAAAGGGAGCAAGAAATAAATAATATCTACAGAGAAAAACATCTTGCTAATGACATTGAGGTAAGTGTACCCATATATAAATCTTTTAGTGTTATATATAGTCATGCAGCATGGAAACAGGCCCTTGGCCCAACACATCCATGCCGATCAAGATGCCACATCTAAGCCGTTCCTATTTGCCCATGTTCGGCCCATGTCCCTCTAAACCTTTCCTATCCATCTACCTGTCCAAATGTTTTTTAAATGGTGTTATTATACCTACCTCAACTATTTCTTCCTTTCAGCTGTTTCCATATGACACCACCCTCTACATGTAAAAGTTGCCTCTCAGATTGCTATCTTTCTCATTTCACCTTAAATGTATTCCTTCTTGATTCCCCTATCCTGATGTCTGTAATAGTTGACAAAGCAAATGAAACATGATTGAATGATGTATTGGACATTGAGGGAAGTTAGTGTAGAAATAGCAGGGGCTATGACAGAAATATTTCAAATGTCATTAGAAACGGGAATAGTACCAAAGGATTGGCGTACTGCGCATGTTGTTCCATTGTTTAAATAGGGGTCTAAGAGTAAACCTAGCAATTATAGACCTGTTAGTTTGATGTCAGTGGTGGGCAAATTAATGGATAGGATACTTAGAGATAATATATATAAGCATCTGGATAAACAGGGTCTGATTAGGAACAGTCAACATGGATTTGTGCCTGGAAGGTCATGTTTGACTAATCTTCTTGAATTTTTTGAAGAGGTTACTCGGGAAATTGATGAGGGTAAAGCAATGGATGTTTTATATATGGACTTCAGTAAGGCCTTTGACAAGGTTCCTCACGGAAGGTTGGATAAGAAGGTTCAATGGTTGGGTATTAATGGTGGAGTAGCAAGATGGATTCAACAGTGGCTGAATGGGAGATGCCAGAGAGTAATGGTGGATGGTTGTTTGTCAGGTTGGAGGCCAGTGACTAGTGGGGTGCCACAGGGATCTGTGTTGGGTCCACTGTTGTTTGTCATGTACATCAATGATCTGGATGATGGTGTGGTAAATTGGATTAGTAAGTATGCAGATGATACTAAGATAGGTGGGGTTGTGGATAATGAAGTAGATTTTCAAAGTCTACTGAGAGATTTATGCCAGTTGGAAGAGTGGGCTGAAAGATGGCAGATGGAGTTTAATGCTGATAAGTGTGAGGTGCTACATCTTGGCAGGACAAATCAAAATAGGACGTACATGGTAAATGGTAGGGAATTGAAGAATGCAGGTGAACAGAGGAATCTGGGAATAACTGTGCATAGTTCCCTGAAAGTGGAATCTCATGTAGATAGGGTGGTAAAGAAAGCTTTTGGTGTGCTGGCCTTTATAAATCAGAGCATTGAGTATAGAAGTTGGGATGTAATGTTAAAATTGTACAAGGCATTGGTGAGGCCAATTCTGGAGTATGGTGTACAATTTTGGTCGCCTAATTATAGGAAGGATGTCAACAAAATAGAGAGAGTACAGAGGAGATTTACTAGAATGTTGCCTGGGTTTCAGCAACTAAGTTACAGAGAAAGGTTGAACAAGTTAGGGCTTTATTCTTTGGAGCGCAGAAGGTTAAGGAGGGACTTGATAGAGGTCTTTAAAATGATGAGAGGGATAGACAGAGTTGACGTGGATAAGCTTTTCCCACTGAGAGTAGGGAATATTCAAACAAGGAGACATGACTTGAGAATTAAGGGACAGAAGTTTAGGGGTAACATGAGGGGGAACATCTTTACTCAGAGAGTGGTGGCTGTGTGGAATGAGCTTCCAGTGAAGGTGGTGGAGGCAAGTTCGTTTTTATCATTTAAAAATAAATTGGATAGTTATATGGACGGGAAAGGAATGGAGGGTTATGGTCTGAGCGCAGGTATATGGGACTAGGGGAGAATACGTGTTCGGCACGGACTAGAAGGGTCAAGGTGGCCTGTTTCCGTGCTGTAATTGTTATATGGTTATATTGTGTACAGACGCAGGAGAAATATTGCTGATGTGGTTGTGAGCTTTGACATATTGTACCCTGACTACATATTGTACCCTGACTTCCAGCACACAGAAAGGTTGTGAACGTTGTGTGGATCTAACCCTTGACCTTATCTCTCTGTGCCTATTATTCAACCTTCTTTCCAGTAGAAACGGTTTCTCCCTGTCCATTGAAACCCTTGAACACCTTTATTCCTTGCCCGCCTCAACTTTTCAGTAACTGAAGTGTTAAAATCTTATTCGAGTTAATTATCAATGGTTGACATCCTCATTAAAAATTTGTTGAACGAATTGGACACGAATTCAATGTTTCCGAAGCTGTGATCATCACTCTATTGCCCTTGCACCCTTATTGATAAAGCAAGGATCCCATTTATCAACAGATTTAACCCTTCCAAAGATTTATGATTAGCTATTTATGATTTATGATAAGATACATAGGAGCTCTCTTTCCAGAGTGTGCATTAGATGGGATTAAATTCTTCTATTTCCAAAATACTGGGGTGTTTGAGTTTGAGTTTAGTTTATGGTCAAGTATACCGAGGTACCGTGAAAAGCTTTTGTTGCCTATTAAGTGTGGGAGCGGAGGGCACGTATTCCCTCAACGTTACTCCTCATAAAATAAAGATCAAACTTCAAACTGGTAAGTTCTCGTTTAATCTTGCTATTTTACTTCGGAGTCACGTGAGTGACTACGTGAAGATTTTAAAGCTCTGATTTCATGCCGTGGAACGAGTCCATGCATCACATCTGCCTTGATTATGGGGAGAATAGAGTTAACATCATTAGACATCAATACGATATTGAAACCCAACGGTAAAAATATTAACACCAATTATTGCCCCTATTTATGGGGTAAATTATATTACAGAACTTAAAGTTGTTTCTGCAAATGCTCCAGGTTCAATGACTGGTTTGTTATAAAGTTGTTGGAAAGTTTCGTCCGTTGACCATCCTGCTGTCTTGAGGATTTGGTCCATAGGTACGCCCAACTTTGCAGTAACAAAGGTTCCCATCTAGTAATGAATATAAAGTACGAAATTATTCAAATTAGTCAAATCTATGATGATGTGGCAACCACCATCTATATTATGATAAAGATTTTTTGGACACGAATTCCTGTGATTCGTGTTGGATGTCCTCCATCACTCCTATTTTATTTGGGCACTGTAGTTCAGTATGCGCTTTTGTTTGTTTCTTTTCCTGTAAGCATAAACATTCACTTCGGTACATGCTGAACTGGAGGATAATGTTATGAATAATTCTAAGGTATACCCCTATACTTCTGAAATTTAAGTGTCGGTAGTAATATATTCTATGCATCCAGATAGAACTGTAATCTCCCACCAACCTCGTAAGGAGTCAAACCCACCTTCCTCCATGGTTACTATTAGTAGGTTTGTTACTATTTCGGCATCCTCCGTGGTCGTTGAGGTGCCGGTGTCTGTGATGAGGGTAGCGCATTCCCCAGGAAGTAGTTTTTAGACGTTGCTTAATGTGCCCCAGAGTTTCCCTCTATGTGAAGTTCGTTACCTGTTAAGATAAGATGCCTCCAAATTTTAATATTGGAGGTTAGGTGGTTCCAGGTTTGCATATAAGGCCAGTGCATCCTGGTGACCTAGTGTCATGTCTTTTTGTTTATTGTGCGGGCGAACCCGTCCCGCTGGTAGGACTTTAGAACTTTCTTTCGTTTCAATTCCCTGCTCTACCATGTTTTCAAATACACTGGTTGATACTGGGAACATTCAGTGTTTTGCAGTTCCCTGATGGTAAGTGTCTTCCAATAGGTCTTCTGCACCCTATGTGCACTAGGGGTATGTTCTGCTCCCCTGTTCAGGTTCAGCCCAGAATTGATCCCCTATATTCCCCTCTGATGAGGGAGAACACTGTGCAGCCCTACAAGAGGTACTGCTGTAGGACTTACTAGCTGCCCCCCTGTGACTAGTCTCCATCTCCCGGAGCCTGCCACTTACCTGCTCCAACAGCCGCTCCAGCTGGCTCCGATGCTCTCGGGCACCCAACCGGCTCCAATGCACATGGTCACTGGCCATCGCGGCTGCTCCTGAAGCCGCTACTCCTGAGGCCGCTCCTGCTCCAGTTCCTGCAGCCACTCCACCCGGCTCCAATGCTCACGGGCACTGGCCGTCACGGCTGCTCCTGAAGCCGCTCCTGCTCCAGCTCCTGCAGCCAGCCCAGGATTGACCCTCGGTGTTCCCCTCTGATGAGGGAGAAACACTGTGCAGCCCTACACGAGGTACTGCTGTGGGGCTTACTACCTGCCCACTGTGGCTAGCATCCATCTCCTGCCACTTTGGGGTATTTCCTCCAGCAGCCGTTCCAACTGGCTCTTATGCTCTCGGGCATAGGCCACTCCCGGCTGCTGTTGATCATGCAGCCGCTCCAACCGGCTCCAATGCTCTCGGGCACTGGCCGTCGCAGCTGCTTGAAGATGGTCCCTCCTGCAGCCGCTCCAACCGGCCCCAATGCTCTCGGGCACTGGCCGTCGCGGCTGCTTGAAGATGGTCCATCCTGCAGCCGCTCCAACCGGCTCCCGTGCTCACGGGCACTGGCCGCTCGCGGCAGCTCCTGAAGCCGCTCCAACCGGCCCCCATGCGCACGGGCACTGGCCGCTCGCGGCTATTCAGAGTCGGACTCCTCGGAGTCAACGACTCTGTTAGTTTATGCTTACCTCTCTCGACCGGCCGGGGCCGGCGCGGGAGCGAAGTCTGGAGCGAAGTCGGGCCAGCTGTTCCCATTACGGGAGATTAGCGTGCATTTGGCTGCTGCTGCCGCTGCCCGCAACTCCGCGGTTCTCCCCCGCCAGCTTTCCCGCAGCCTTCGTGGATCCGGTCCATGTCTCCACCTAAAAGGTAAGTGGAAGGAACGCAGAGTCTTCTTACCTGCTGTTCCCGACTTTCAAACTCTGGAACGCAGAGTCTCCTTACCTGCTGTTCCCGGCTTTCAAATTTTGCCGCTAAGGGAACGTCGTTCCCCCTGATGTGACTCGTTGCAATGCGTGTAGCGATATGACACGCATGCGTCCTGGCGGGGTTCTTCACGTAGTCACTCACGTGACTCCGAAGTAAAATCTCCAGTCTCCCTCTGGAACATGCTAAGACCCATCAGAGTTTTGACAGCCATGGTCAGGCTTGTTTACTTCTCCATGTCACAGATAATCAGTTGAACCTGATTTGTCATTGAAATGTTACTATTTATATTTGATTGTTTTTTGATGTACCCTCACTTTATTTTGGACAAAGAAAGTTTGTGAAGCCACTTCTGCAGTTTCCTCGTGGATTTCAAACACTGAAGCCTTCTGGCAAAATGCACTTGCCTCCTCTCACCAAGGCCAGGCTTGGATCTTTTCCAGTCGGGCTGATGTGTGCAATGTACTGGATCTATTCAGACTGCCCAATCCTTCCAGTATAAACACAGAGAGGCACCAGCAGAGAACATGTGGCAACATTCCATCTGACCTGAATGTGGGAGGGTAGGGGTCGGATGGGAGACAGAAATCAGGCTCGGTGGTTATATGAAAGGAAAGCTCAGCTTTTAAGGGTCACAAGCATGATTGGAAGACACATTCAGCATCTGTACAAACCATTGTAACTTGTAGGAATGTGCGCGGTTTCGTACGTGGTGCGTAGTCCACACCAGTAGTGGTGAAACTAAAGCTGCTATTCTTTGCTACGACTGTACATCCAGGGAGTGAATAAGGATCCGGAGTTGCCTGGCAACTCAAGAAGACCATTGTTCACCGTGAGATTCAGTGGAATGGCATCCAACGATAATTTCCTCAATTATTTTTATCCCATGTAAAAAATTGCCACTGTTTCCTGACATTCTCATCGTATGCATTCTTGCCAAGGCAGCACCGTGGCACAGCTGGTAGAGATGCTGCCTCACAATGCCAGAGACCTCACAATGACAGAGTGCTCCGGTTTTCTCCCACATCCCAAAGATGTGCACATTTGTTTTTAATTGGCCTCTGTAAATCCCCCCCCCCCCCCCCCAGAATGTAAGGTGTGGATGATCAATGGTCAGCATGGACTTGGTGGGCTGAAGGGCCTGTTTCTAAGCTGCAACTCTAAGCTAAACCAAACTACCTCCCAAGAAGTGTACAAGGCACATGTAAGATATAAAATATAATAGGAATTCTTTATTGGACATAATTTGGAGGCCTGAATTATAATTCAGAGAACATTTTCAAATCCCACCATGGATTTGTGAATTTGAATTATTAAAAATAAAATCTGGAAAAGCGTAACCAAAAAAGAAGCCAGAAAGTTGTGGGATTGTCATGAAATATCTACAAATTGATTCATATTTATCTGAGGCTGGCACACACACAAAGCTTGCCTGGTCTTGTTAGTATGTGTCACTAGCTCTCTTAATCTCAGTTGTCCTCTGAATTGGCCCCAAAGCTATTGAGTTCAAGATGGGCAGCTGGGCATTCAATACTTTGCCAGCAGACCCAGACCAGCTCTTGCTGAGAGTAGGAAGCGAGGATCAGAGGACATAGGTTTGTGAAGGGGAAGATATGAGGGGTGTATGGAACAAGCTGCCAGAGGAGGTCGTTGAGGCAATGACTATTGCAACGTTTAAGAAACCGGCAAGTACATGGACAGGTAGACAGGCATATGGGCCAAATGCAGGCAGGTAGGACTAGTGGGGCTGAGAGATGTTGGCTGGTGTGGGCAAGCTGTGCTGAAGGGCCTGATTTCATGCTGTATAACTCTATGACTCTTTGATCCACATGTCTGAATAAAAGGAATTAAGTCTTATAAGAGCACACTTTGGATGCCAAAACATATCTGCTTCTGTGTTGTTCCCCAGTCACGGTGCATGCCCCTCCCATGGGAGGGTGCCTTGGGACACTGAGCTTTCCCCACTGTACCTCTTGCAGCAGAGTCCATCAGAGCAGATTAAATCCTTGCTGCAACTCTTTCCCCCTGCCGCCACACTTGTTTGTACTGCAAACAGGAGCAAAATGCATTCCACATTTTCATGCCTCACGAGGAGTGAAAAAGAATGGATTTATGTTTGTTAAATTAAAAACTCTTCATGCAATTAAGGGGACGCCTTTATCTTCATAGAGTCATCAAGTGCATTCTCGCCACAAATGTTGCTGATATTTTAATGTAACAGTGATAACAATCATTTACACAATCCATCACAACACAAAACTTCAGCTGTATCTGAAGATAAAGTGTTAAATATTAAAAACGACAATCTTATCTCCCCTCCCCCCACTTTTGAATTTGCCCATTTCTCCTCCCTTGTCTTTTGCTCTGCTTTTAGTTTAATTTAATTGGAATTTCCAAACTTCTTCTATGAATGATCTCATTGATAACTATTCCATTCAGTTGTAGGCTATCAGGTCAAAAGGGAGGCAAAACGACAAAGACCACCCCTCTGATCCAGGGATCCAGGGATCATCTCATCCAACGACACTCATCGAGACATTCTCATCAAGGTGAGAATCCATGCCAGTCTTAAGTTTGCTAGTTTTCTTTTACTATATCCCTTACAAAGCCTGACCTTACTACCATCATCCCTCATCCTATTTACAATATACCACAGCTATTTACAATATACATCAATGATTTAGATGAAGGGATTCAAAGTAACATTAGCAAATTTGCAGATGACACAAAGCTGGGTGGCAGTGTGAACTGTGAGGAGGATGCTATGAGAATGCAGGGTGACTTGGAGAGTTTGGGTGAGTGGGTAGATGCATGGCATATGCAGTTTAATGTGGATAAATGTGAGGTTATCCACTTTGGTAGCAAAAACAGGAAGGCAGATTATTAGCAGTGGAGGCCAGTTCTCTGTATACTTTCAAGAGAGAGCTAGATAGGGCTCTTAAAGATAGTGGAGCCAGGGGATATGGGGAGAAGGCAGGAACGGGGTACTGATTGTGGATGATCAGCCATGATCACATTGAATGGTGGTGCTGGCTCGACGGGTCGAATGGCCTACTCCTTCCTGCACCTATTGTCTATTGTCTATCCTCTTCCAAGGCTGAGTTGTTGCATAATTGTTCAAATTTCTCGGCCATGAACATCTGAAGAGCTATCATTGTTTTCTCATTGTCTGGAGAATGGCAGAAACCCCCAAGAAACTGAATGTTCGACCTTTGATTATTCGCCTTATCTGTGTGCTTTATGATCTCAAATAAATTTACCCAGGAGTCAACTCCACTAGTAAATAACCATTCCTAGCTTTGACTCTCTCTGTTCGACACTCTCAGACACTTAATCTCCAGCTTACAATTTGCTTCTCTGGTAAACTCCCTCCAGTGACCGGATGCCATTTTTAGGTGTAGGTTTATAATTGTCATGTTTGCCAAGGTACATTGAAATCTTTGTTTTGCTTGCTATTCAATATACATAAATATAATAAAGTTTAATCAAGTATAATAGGTAGAGTAAAGGGGAAGATATAGTGTGGAATATAGTTCTCAACATTGTAGTGCACCAGTCCTGGAGACAAAGGATGGCATGGTGGTGTAGCAGTAGAGTTGCCACCTTACCGCGCCAGAGACCCTGGTTCAATCCTGACTACGGGTGTTGGCTGTTTGAAGTTTGTACATTCTCCTTGTGACGACATGGGTTTTCTCCCACACTCCAAAGGCATACAGGTGTGTAGGTTAATTGGATTTGGTATAATTGTAAATTGCCCCTCATGTGTAGGAGAGTGCTAGTGTACAGATAATCACTGGTCGGCAAGGACTCGTTGGGCTGAAGGGCCTGTTTACACGCTGTATCTCTAAACTAAACTAAACTAAACAAAGGCCAATGTCCGCAATGGGGTAGAGATGAATCGGACAGTACCCTGACTTATTGAAGGACCATTCAGAAGCTTGATAATAAAGAATAAGTTGTTCCCAGGTACACACTTTAAAGCTTCTGTACCTTCTGCTGGGACACACCTGATTCTATTGGCTGCTTTTCAGGTTACAGTGACGAGAACTGTATGCACTCGTTCAGTGGGTCCCCAGCAACACTACATTCAAACTAAGAAGCACTGAATGCTGAAGTTTCTCCTTTATGCCTCTGGGTTGAAAATGATAATCCAGTTTAATCCTCGTATTGTGAGTGCCAACATCCGATAGCCCAGATCCTCTCATTCGTTGTTTCCTGTGATGAGATCTAGTACTGCACTTCTCCAGTAGGCCACTCTAATGAATGATTCAGCAAACTCTCCTGCATGCACTTTAAAAATTCCCCCCCTTTATGGCTTTCACACAAAGACAAATTTGGTTAATGTTAAAATCTCCCATTACTACATCCCTGCTATTCTTCTTGCTCTCGGTGATTTGCATTCATCTCAGCTCTTTAGTCTCCCACCGGCTGTTAGGAGGTCCATAATATAAATCTAATAAAGTGTTTGGCTCATTTATGTTACTGTTCTATCCATAATGGGCTTATTTGATGAGCTCTCGAGCTATCTATATATGAAACGGAATGTTTCTATTTCAGGCTGCATCTGAATCACCCAAGTCAGTTCTATCCTTTCATTAACTCACTGACAAGTTTATTGGATGGAAATGTTTTATGCTTTATATCTATGGTAAAGGTAAAGATACAGTAAGTACTCAGGGAGGAACCCCTGCCTATGTGATGTGCAATAATGATTAATTTACAACAGGATTAACAATCTTCTCTTTTGAGAATCCTTTTGCGAGAGGAATTGGCCTACTCCTGCATCTATTTTCTGTTTCTATGTGTCTATGCTCTATGTTTCTATGTTTAAATGGAAAATCTCAGGTATGAGTATGCAGAGCTCTTTGAATTATACCATGCAAATATAAAATGATACTAAACCGGAGGTGGAAAGGGCTTGGGAGTGCATTAGTCCGAGGGTGGTGAATCTGTGGGATTCATTGCCACAGACGGCTGCGGAGGCCAAGTCATTGGGTATTTTTAAAGCGGAGATTGTTAGATTCTTGATTAGTAAGGGTGTTAAAGGTTATGGGGAGAAGGCAAGAGAGTGTGATTGAGAGGGAAAGATAGATCAGTAATTATTGAATGACTTAGTGGACTCGATGCCCCTATGACTTATGAACATATAAAAAAAGGCCAAATTCAAGATCATGAAATGCTGAAAAGATACTGGATTTTGGGAAGTTACGCTCGAGAACTTCCACACGATTACTTCTCCCCTGCTGTAGAGGCCATCTGCTACATGTACCTTGCCTTTTCTGATTTCATTTCTGATTTCTGCATTGGCAGTTCTTGAGTTTGCCTCTGGAGATTGGGAACAGCACGGCTTTCAGTGCAAAGGAAGGGGGAACACTTAATGCTGGCAATCTGAACCGATAAATGAAAATGCAGATATACAAGGGAGGACTGACTGTCAGCCTCTTGTGAAAGGAAGGTTTCAGTTCTGACAAATCACCCACACTTATTATCCTGTCAGAGGCTGTAATGCTGCATTTCATCATTGCTTTTATCCCTTTCTGTTAAATGTCCCTGTGAACTGTAGAAGAAATGTCATTGGAATAAGTGAATGCCATCTTGTAGAAATGAGCCTGCAGGGATGGAAGGTGGTGAGAAATTCTTAGTGGGGTACCTGAAGGTACGGCCTTTCTGGATGCCCTGCTTAAACTTAACACAAGGTTTGTGGCAGGTGGTTTCAGCTGTGGCCATCAGTAGAGATGGAGATAGGGGTGGTTATGAATGGGAGGATGCAATTGTAGTGCAGGAAAAGGTCACAGCTGAAATGGAGAGTTTAATGGATCGGGGAAGACTGTTGGGGTTTGGGAGCGGAAATGGAAATCAGGACAACTTGGATCATGTGCAGAGTGAGCCCCTAGTGCCCAGGGAGTGACTCCATGTCCTCTTTGCTGCCAACCAGGCCACAGAGACAGTTGCCTAATTGAACTGGCCCTTCTAGCTTCAGTTCATCCATGCATGGCTCGGGAAATCTGGCAGAACGGTTCAAAACAAACCTTGTGAAAATAAAAACAGACGGCCCCCTTAAAAAATTTCTGATGGAACTTTGGCTTGACAGAAGATTGCTGTCCCTCCTCTGGTCCAGCCTCTGTTGAATCAAGAATTCAACAAACCAGGACAGCTACTGAATTTATTAAAATTGTATCTTCCAACTTCATTAACTACCACCTGTTCAAAAGGTTAACATTTCCCCCACTAATCACATTGGTAAAAATTCAGATTAATAGTGTGACAAAATTGAAAGCAAATTCTCTCCTATGTTTATTGAATCCGATCTGACTGGACAAGGCAGGTGCAGCATGAAGGTGGGATGTGGCTGAATGTTTCTGCAAGTTACGTGCAGTATACGTACAGTCTAACGCATTTCCAGAACAGCACAGCACCAGACAAAGGTCAGGAGGAGGAAGGTATCAGGACTGTCATTCAATAGAACCTCATGCAAGAGTTTGAGGTCAATGAATCAAGTTATTTCCTTCAGTCCCAAATCATTCAGCTGGCCCAGTTTAGTTTAGTTTAGAGATACAGCGTGGAAACAGGCACTCTGGCCCACCGAGTACACACCGACCAGCGATCCCCGCATATTAACGCTATCGTACACACACTAAGGACAATTTACACTTATACCAAGCCGATTAACCTACAAACCTGTACGCCTTTGGAGTGTGGGAGGAAACCGAAGATCTTGGAGAAAACCCACGCGGTCACGGGGAGAATGTAGAAACTCCGTACAGACAGCACCCGTTGTCAGGATTGAACCCGGGTCTCCGGCGCTGCAAGCACTGTAAGGCAGCAACTCTACCGCTGCGCCACCGTGCCGCCCATACAGCCGGTGTAAACCAGCATCTGCAGTTCCTTTCTATCCAAATCACTGGTGACAGACAAGCAGCTTATTTAATGTATCACTCGAGACTGTATTTTTGTAGTCCTTCTGCAAAGGTTTTCGAATGGCATCTCAGCGTTGAACATGATGCCATCTCACTACTTTTAAAATCTTTCCCCTACACGGAGAACCCGACCTTTTCCCTGTCGGATCTCCGTTGTCATTGGGACTGCAACGTGGAGCGGCCTCCAGCAGGAACGACCTGGGGCTCCAATCGCGGAGCTGCGGAGCTACTCACCATCACGGAGCTGGCCGGGTTCGGAGCGGGAGGAGCGGTGGTGGCGCGCTGCTGCGACCCGACCCTCGGAGATTCGGAGGCTACAACCGCAGGTCCGGTGGACAGTAATATCGGGAGCCCGCGGGTCCCTGCTGGGAAGACCGCTTTTCGGGGCTTCCGCAACGGCGACTTCTCCCGCCCGAGTCGCGGGGTCGAAGAGTACCTGGAGCGGGGCCTTACATCACCGCCCCGCGCGGCTTGGACAACGGCTGCGGGACTTTGCTAACGACAACAAGACCCGGAGCGCGGCCTTGCATTGCCCGGCGCGGCGTTAATGGCCGCGGGACAATTGCCATCGCCCGCCGGGGGCTTTGACTCTGACAGCGGGAGGGGAATGGGGAGTGCAGGGGAGAGAAGTTTTTTTGCCTTCCATCACAGCGAGGAGGAGATGCGCTGTGATGGATGTCTTTGTAAATTGTGTTGTGTCTTCGGTCTTTTTTTCTTGTGTGTATGACTGCAGAAACAACATTTCATTTGAGCCTCTATGAGGTTCAAGTGACAAATAAATTATATTGTATTGTAATTGTATTGTATTGATACTTTGAGATGCACAACACTGTTTAGGAGCTTTGTGTGATAATTAGAACATATGTTTAAAGTATCAATTTATATTAAGAGATAGAACAGATGCCTTTATGGGATAAAATAATCACATTTCACTGTGGAATTTGTTTAGCAAAGGGAAGTAGCATAGATTGGATGATATTTATGGTAATAATGATGCCTTTATGTCTGAGAAGATCAGATGTGAGATTGTGGAGTAGGGTTTTTGTAGATAAGGTTTTTTCTATTCTTCCATGGGATGTGAGTGTCATTGACAATCCCAGCCCATATTCACCAAGAGAGGGGGACATCAGCAGCATCATTCTATCCCCTTCCACTTCTATCCTTGTCCCATTCCATTCCACTCCATTCCCTTCTCCAGCTGTTCACCGGAGTCAGGGTTTGAACTCTCGTAATGTTGACTTTTTGCTGCAATCTCATTGTGCACTTCAAAACTTCCATTCCAAAATGCCCAGGGACCGGAATTGTTTCAGCACAGCCGTGGTCTGATCTGTCGCTTGTTATGTGGTGGCAGGGCATTAGTCCATATATATTATCCAAATGAGCTTAGAGAGAGAGTGAGAGAGAGAGAGAGTCATGCAGCACAGAAACAAGTCCTTCCGCCCAACTCGTCCATGCCGACCAAGATGCTCCATCTAAGCTAGTCCCATTTGCCTGCATATGGCCCATAATCCCTCTAAACATTTCCTCTCTATGTATTTGCCAAGTACGTTTTAAATGTTGTTATTGTATCTGCCTCATCTACTGCCTCTGGCAGCATAATCCATATACCCACCATCCTCTGTGTGAAAAAGTTGCCTCTCAGGTTCTTATTAAATCTTTCCCCTCTCACCTTAAACCTATGTCCTCTGTTCTTGATTCCTTTACCATCGGTAAATGATTATATGCATTTACTCTAGCTAGTCCTCTCATGATTTTACTTCGGAGTCACGTGAGTGACTACGTGAAGAAGGGCCGTCCGTCTGCATGCGCGTCATTTACGTCTGAACGCAACACGCACGACGGACTGGCAGGCATTGAGCCTCCCAGGCCGTCGGGATGAGCAGGTAAGGGAAGTTGAACTCACTTACCTGCGTTCTTTCGGGCTTGAAGTTTTTCAGAGCCCAGATGTCGAGGAGACGGCCCGCGGGGATGTCGACTGCCGAAGACCGCAGCTTTCCAAATAGCGGGCGACGGTCTTGTTCCCGACATTAGCAGACTTTGCGCGGGAGCAGGAGCTCCATGGTTGTCCTGCGGGACGTAATTGCCACCCGCAAGTCTAAAAACCCGTTGACTATGAGTCCGGGGAAGAGGGATACCCTCCCTCAACGGAGAGCGTCTGAGGATGACTTCTCCCACACGGAGCAACTTATGGAGAAGTTGCTCCAACAATAATCTGCTCCGAAGGAGGAGCAGTATAAGCCCGGGGCCTACAGCAAGTGCCGGTGCCGGGAGCCTCGCACATGGGGCAGCCCAATGTCTTCCCCATTGGAGGGGGAACTACATGTGGAAGAAACCACTCTGAATCAGAGTACAAAGAAGGGGGGGGGGGGGGACCTTCCCAGGGACAAGCAGAAGAAAGGAAGTAAGTAAGTAAGTTTTACTTATATTGCACTGCTTAAGTCAACCCAAAATGCAAAAAAGAATAAAAAGCTTCCATACAAACAAACAGAAAATAAGTGCTTCTGCAATCATCCAGGTTCCACTGGGTGCTCCCCTGGATGGAATCTAGCTCTTGACAGCCCGGGTATTGTGGAAACCGGCAGGCAGCAGCACCTGTTTTCAGGGCTGCACTAATGTCGCCTGCCCTAAGGAGAGGAGCATTCATGGTCCTTTTCAGTCTGGCCAAAGCTAGAATTTCATTTAAGTCCACTGGAAGGGCCATGTCAGCACAGGTATCCTCAGGGGCCTGCGGCAGCACCTGTTTGCAGGGCTGCCTACGAACCTCACTCTCAGTGGGTGACAACACACCTCACACCAAGTAAGCGGTTCACTGAATCCGGTGGCAGCTTGAGAGCTGGGCACGGAAATATGATCAGAGTCGTCTTTCAAGGCAGACTCAAAATAATGACCAGAATTGTCCTACAAGGCAGGCTCAGTATGATGAGGTTTCAGACCAGACCCAATCAGAGGTCGGGAGAAACATGGAATCCACACACCTTACCAGTCCTACTCCCAATCAAGGAGAGAAAAGGAATCCGCATCAGGGGTCTTTGGGCTTACCACAAGACCACCGGTAGCCATGGAGGTAGGTGGGTCTGGGTTTACTGAAACAAGGGATTGTGGAGCAGTTACATGTTGGTAATTTACTCTTGTGTTCTTGTTCAAAATGACAATAACAAAAAATTTCAGAACTGGGGTTTAAAAACAGATAAAAACGTGATAATTTTACTGCACAACATACACAGGTTCCAAGCAGACTTGGAACTCGGACTGGAATTGTCTTCGAGGCAGGCCCAGTAATTTTGGGCAGGATTGCCATTCAGGACATGTGACAGATAGAGGATGTCACTTCATCCAGGTGTAACTCATTTGTGCAGTAGAGATTTTTAGAAACAATAATTTTGTTACGGTTTAACCACTGTTGTATAGGAGCTTCCTATAAAATGGTCGCATGGCATGCATCGACCTCAAAGATGCATACTATTCGGTGTCTATTCACTAAGAACAGGAGATATTTGAAGTTTAACTGGATCGTATGGATCTGCCAAATGGATTGACAAAACTACGGAAACCAATTCTGGGCCTACAAAGGCCTCAAAACCACATAGTAATGGCATATTTGGGGGACATTTTCATTTTGGTGTCACCAGAATTGGCAGAAGCATCAGTCAAGCAAACCAAAACCCTGTTTGAAAGAATTGGTTACCTCATCCATCCAGTTAAATCAAAATTGACACCTACTAGGGTAATTGATTACCTAGAATTTACTATCAAAAACAGTAAATATGTTGGTGACTATGCCTAGGGGCAAACGACTATATTAATTAAACCTGCAATGACCTGATAGTCAAATTCCAGCCATCTATCAGGCAAACAGCGAGTGTAATTGGCAAATAATAGCTGCTTTCCCAGCAGTACGGGCCTTTGCATTACCAGAACTTACAGCAAGCAAAGGAATGAACACTCAGATTACATACAGGCCAAATAGGCAAACTATGAAGTGCCAGCAGAGGCCATTGTTGAATAACTATGGTGGATAACGAATGGGAGACAGCTCAGGGAAATTTTGCTCGAAAGCCATCGAGGGTTCTTCAGACCTATGCAAGCGGCAAAGGATGGGGAGACACCAACACAGTCTAAAGCTGTGGGGGCAGATGGAATGAGCAGGAGTCTGTAATTCACCAACACATGGAATCAATACCCAGAATTGTTGGGGGCACATATGGACTCAAGGTTCTCTGTAGCGATATGCAACTGGTGCTTGTTCAAATTCAGATTGATAACACCACTGCAGTGGCATATATCCATTAACAAGGGTGGTGTAAAATCTGTATCTTACGACAGATTGTCGAACCTCATTTGGCACTGGTGTATCGAGAGGAATATTTGGGAAATCTACGAGGTAGATATAACACGGTGACAGATGCTGGATCATGAATGTTTAATAACAACACAAAATGGATGTTGAATCAGACAGTATTTAACAAAATAACTACACAATTTGGCATACACGATGTTGATCCATTTGCATCTAGACTAACCATTAGTTACCCAGATATGTGTCCTGCGAGCTGGATCCAGGAGCAAGGCAGTGGATGCTTTCTCCCTCAATTGGGGAGGAAAGTTTATGTATGCTTTACGCCAATTTGTCTCACAAACCGATGCTTGACAAAATCAAGCAAGACTAAGCCACAGGCATATTGGTAGTGCCAGATTGGCCTACTCAAGCCTGGTTCCCAAAAATGTTGGGTATTATAGTCCAGCCAGTAATGGCTGTACCCAAGAGCAGGGACCTCCTAGTGAACCCAGTTACAGGGAGCAATCATCCACTATATGAACGTATAACTTGTTGGTCTGCGGATTCTGAGGAGGCCATTTCAAGGCATAGGACTGTCCGAACAAATACAACACAGTTCGGATAACGGATATCTTGGAGTTCCTATCAACTGTATTATAACTATAAACTAAGTTATAGTGCATCTATAGTGCCAGAGGCGCACTCTCCTCCAATCTGATGCCGGAAGCAGGGCACAGTTCGATAGGAACGCACCCCTTTACAACAAAATTCATGAAGGGAATTTACAATTTAAGACCTCCAAGGCCAAGGTACACTGACACATGGGATGTGAGCGTGGTACAAGCCCTACTTTGACTGTGGGGACCGCCTATAACTAACCCTGAAGGTGGTATACTGACAAAGAGTCCAGACACTGCAAAAGCTACGGTTGGACTACATGACCATCAATATGAACAACATAACATTCCTAATCAGGAACCTGATAAACAGAGCAAGCCAGGAATGCCAGGGATGGAGACCAGTTCTTGGCATATCCAGAGGACCAACGGTTGTGTGGGTGGTAACATACTAACACCACTATCTGAGAGTTACGGAGAATCTCAGAGGCACAGAACAATCGGTCCTCATCAGCCATAAAAAACCACACCAAAAGGTGTCAACTCAAACCATCTCCAGATGGTCAAAAGAGGTAATGGCGGTAGCAGGAGTAAACATTTATATGGTTAAATCTCACTCCACCAGGGCTGCATCTACGTTGGCAGCAAGAGCTATGGACGTGCCCCTTGACGACATCCTAGTGGCTGCAGGATGGACGAATGAAATAACGGTCCACCGGTTTTATAACAAACCTATAACCGGACTGGGGGTGTTTGCACGTACCATTTTAAGTTCTGTCCCTTAGTTTCCCCCCCCCCCCCCCAAGGTTGGGAGGGGTAACTTTTTAAAAAACTTTTCTTTCATTTAAAGCATCAGTTTCTTTACTTAACTACGTAATGTCTGAATGCTTTAATGATTACACGCATCCATGGTCAGTCCATTCAGTGTGTGACGCCTGGATTCGTAACCGGCGTAAAATCACAGAGCTTTGAAATCTTCACGTAGTCACTCACGTGACCGAAGATTAAACGAGAACTTACCAGTTTGAAGTTTGATCTTGATTTTATGAGGAGTTACGATGAGCGATTACGTGCCCACCGCTCCCACCCTCATATTATCAAGGTCATATGGAAGTTCAAGTTTTCACAATCTTACTATTCTCAGGTCTTATTTTTTATCTGTGATTTAACACCGCTGCTTTGAAGATTGACGCGCATGCAGACGGACGGCCCTTCTTCACGTAATCGCTCATCGTAACTCCTCATAAAATCAAGATCAAACTTCAAACTGGTAAGTTCTCGTTTAATCTTACTATTTTATATACCTCTATAGGATCATCAACCAGTCTTCTATACCATAGGTCCTAGCCTGCCAAACCTTTTCCTATATCTCAGGAAGTGCAGCAGCAGCAAGAGAAGTGTTTTAGTGTTTGCCCTTTTAACCCAGTGGAACTAAAAGTCTCATCTTGTATGTATGTATAATATATATATATATATATATATTTTAGGGGCGCCTCAACATTCGCCTGGGGTGTTCAGTAACAAGTTTTGTTCAATTTTTAATTTCCCTTTATAATCTTTAAATAACTTTCTACCCCTCGGGCCCACTGCGTTCCCACTTGCCGGCCCATCAGCCGCGCCTGCGCAGTTGGGGAGGGTTGCCAGGCCCGCCGCCATTTTCAGATCGCCATTTTGACTGGCATCACAACGGGGACCCAACGGTCCACGGGTCGTCTGGTAACAATATAAAATGCTGGAAAAACTCAGCATGTCAGACAGCATCGATATTTAGAGTTAGTGCGTCAATCAGGTGCAGTGTTTTGCTTTTGGCTTGCTGTATTGTGGTGGCCCAAATACACATAGAACATTGAATGAAGGCAGCATAACTAGCCCAGGATATGGGAATGCTCCAGAGTGGATACACTCCGTATGGTATCCTACATCAAAGTCAAGTTGAGTCGAGTTAATTGTTACATGCACAGTGAGGGACAATGGAAATCTTGCTTACAGCATCATCACAGGCACATAGGCTCAAACAACAGCTAAAACATAAATTATATATAAATTATGCATTAATTATACAAGACACTGACTCATAACCAACCACCTGTGATTCGGCCAGCCACGGTTGTGTCATCATCAAATTTATACAAAGCGATCTATTTTCAGTGCAAGAAAAATTTAGCTGCAATTTAACTTTTTATTCTGGAGAAAAAAAGTGTTTTATCTTCAGTAGAAAGTACCAACTTTTTCATTTGGTGTCTGCAGGGCAGAATGAGCAATCTCTGTATAAAGAACTTATGCCCCAGTGGACTGCAAGCTGTGAGATGTTGCATATGTCTCTAGCTCCAGCCCAGGGGGATACTGATACATATAGTTCATGGTCACACTGTCCTTGAGAGCCAGGAGCAACGGGGCTGTCACTCTGGGGTTTTGGTTGGAGCAGACGGCATATTTCAGTGATGTCGTTAATTACAGAAGAACAAAGGTCCACAGAGGCTGAGTTAATGTCAAGGAAGACTGTGGGTCAAAATGGGCATCTGCTGAGGGTGGTTCCCTCTGTCCCCCACCTTCCAGCACCTTATCCTGTTCTGCACATCTTCAGCGCATTCTCCCATTCATGCAGAACTCTAAGGGAACAACCAACAAATGTCTGTGCACAATAGAGCTAATCAGAAAAGTTGAAGTCAAAGCAAAGTGCATTTTGCTTCTAACCCACATGGAGTTTCTCCCTCCTCCTCCATCAGTCTGAAGAAGGATCCCGATCTGAAAGGTCGTCTGTCCATTCCCTCCACAGATGTTGCTGGGTCCCTCCACACTTTGTTTTTTTGCTCACGATTCCAGCATCTGTAGTTTTGTGTGATTCCAAGTTTGAATTCATTGTTTTTCATGTAAAACATAGACATATTTTTGTGTTTTTTTTCTACTTCCCCATGCGGACCCATAACTGCACCTTTGTTGCATGGTGAAACACTGCATTTAGAATATACTGGAGGAACTGTTTTTTGCAGCTAACCTATTTCCTGAAAGAAGATGATTTAATTTACTCTGATGCTCTTAAAGAAATGTAAGTTTACCTTTGGGGCAGCTTTAAAATGGCGATTATCTCCATTCATCTAGTTGCTTGGAAACTTTGCAATCATTCATTGGAAAAAACAATTTAGTAAAAATTGTGTTCATTGAATGATTTTGCTTATTAGCTCTGAAGTCCCCCTGTGTAAATAATTTGTGCCTTTTTACAGGTCTGGGAACACCCGTGCATTGTCATTTCACAAAAATATTAACCTCAAGATGATGAATTTGGTGCTGTGATGAGAACCTGCACCACAGCAGAAATAGTACATCAGTCTAGACAGACTTTGTGCACATGTTCTTCATCCCTGCCAATGTTCTTTGAAGACAAGGTAGACACAAAATGCTGGAGCAACTCAGTGGGCAGGCAGCATCATCTCCGGAGAGAAGGAATGGGTGACGGGTCGAGACTCTTCTTCAGACCCGAAATGTCACCCCTTCCTTCTCTCCGGAGATGCTGCTTGTCCCGCTGAGATTCTCCAGCATTTTGTGTCTACCTTCGATTTAAACCAGCATCTCCAGTTCTTTCCTACACATTCTTTGAAGACAGATACATTGAAGAAAAAATGCAGGGATACTTTCCATTAAAAACTTAATGCTCTGTCCGGAGTCCAGAATGAAACAACAGATGTTCAAGCAGGGGATAAGCACAGAAGCGGAGGGATTACCTCGAATTAGAATGAACTGCTTCACATATTCTGCTCTAACGTACCCAGGAAAAAAGCACTTTGTGAAACGTGACTGGAGAACAATTTTCCCTTGTATATCTTTCCTTTTTTCTTCCAGTCATATCACAATCACAATCACAATCACAATAATACTTTATTAGCCAAGTATGTTTTGCAACATACAAGGAATTTCATTTACCAAGTCAGTCATACAAATAAAAAGCAACAGAACACACAAAACATATTTTAACGTAAACATCCACCACAGAGACTCCTCCACATTCCTCACTGTGATGGAAGGCTAAAAAAAGTTCAATCTCTTTCCTTAGCTCTCCCGCGGTCGAGCCCTCCGTTGACGGGATGATCTTGACTCCCGTAGTTGGCGACGTTTTGGGCCCTCCGCATCGGGGCGATCCAGCTCCTGCATCGGGGGGATGTTAGCTCCCCCACGCCAGGCGATCGAACCCAGCATCAGGGCAGTCCGAGACCATGCGTTCGTTGGAGCTGCCGACTAGCCTCTCCCGACTGGGAGCTCTTGATGGTATGTCCGCAGGCCGCGGTTGGAGCGATCCCAGGCTAGGGGTCGGCTCCGATATTAAGTCCGCGCCCCGTGGTGGGGCCCAAGGTCAGTCTGAGGAGGCCTCCAGCTCCATCGATGGTAGGCTGCAAAGCGACCGGAGACGTGGCCCGGAAACATAGTGTCTCCGGCAAGGTAAGAAACTAAAAAAAAGTTTCCCATGACCCCCCCCCTCCACCCACATAAAACAAACCGGAGAACTTATAAAACGCACAATTTTTTTTTAAAAAGCCGACAATACAAACAGACTGTTGGTGGGGCTGCCAATTGTTCGGTGCCCCTGGTGGTAAAATGATGTTACATATTTAAAGGGGAGGGAGGCAATGATGAACTTTACCATGCCATACAGCTGTCAGAGGTTATGGGGAGATGGCAGGAGAATGGGGTTAGGAGGGTGAGATAGATCAGTCATGATTGAATGGCGGAATAGTCTTGATGGGCTGAATGGCCTAATCCTACTCCTATTCCTTAAGGGCCTGTCGCACTGTGGGGACCTAATTTGCGAGTTTAGAAGAGTTTGAGCTCGCCACAAACTCGCAGCATGGTCGACACGTGGTCCTAGGTCACTGTTAACTCTCCTTCATGCTCGAGATAAGTTCCCGCATGCTGAAAAATTGTCCGTGAGTGAAAATTGTACGGCATGGAAAAAATCGATATTTTTTACTCGTAGGTTTAGTCGAAGTAGGTTGTAGTAGGTCGGCATGGCAATCGAAGGTAGGTAATCGAAGGCAGTTGAAGGCAATCGAAGGTAGTCGAAGATAGTCGTAGATAGTTAGTATATCGCGTTTCATCGTTGCAATGGCTCGTTGATAAAAGGAAGGTAAGTAAAGAGCAGCACGTAATGCGCTGTTTTTAAAAGCAGCCAAATCCTCTTCATGTAGCACATTTTTCAGGTTTTCATACAGTCCCAACCTGAATCTCCTTTGGAAGAGGGGCTTCACCCACTGAGACCTCTTCTTGGGCTTCCTCTTCAGCCTTGTTCTTGTCCTTCTGCCTTCCGGCTGTACAAGCAAAAGGGCTGCTGCAAGCAGCAGGGATTGTATTTTTATTGCCATCATTTTCTTCACGAGTTCCTTCCTTGCATACATGGCTCAGAATGATTTTAAAAAAACACCCTGCAAGCCATTTTATAGTGAAATAACATTGTAAACATGACTTCATTTTTTTAGGTTATCATTTGAGCTGTAGCCACTCATAGCTTGTCGTAGTTTGTTTTCGGTGTAGTCGTCTGAAGTCGAAGGAGCCTTCACTCTGGAGCCTTCACTCTCCACTATTCGGTGTCCAATTTTCCCGAGAGCATCGGCGAGTAAATCATAGATGGTCGAAGCTAGTCTTCAACATAGTCGAAGGAGGTCTTCTGCATGGTCGTAGGAGGTCTTCTACATATTCGTAGGAGGTTCTCTACATAGTCGAAGGAGGTCGTAGGAGGTGTTCTACTTCGGCGATACAACAAGACCATGACACTCTCCTAAACTCTTCTAACCTCCCCTAAACTCGCAAATTAGGTTCCCGCAGTGAGACAGGCCCTTTATGACCTTATGACATGATATGCTCAGTCAACTACTGTCTTGAGGTGAATGGAAGTCATTCTTATTTCACCTCTGAGTTTAGTTTAGTTTAGTTTAGAGACACATCACAGAAACAGGCCCTTTGGCACACCTAGCCAGTGCTGACTTACACTAGCACTATCCTACACACTAGGGAAAATTTACAATTTTTATCAAAGCCAATTAACCTACAAACCTGCAGGCCTTTGGAATGTGGGAGGAAACCGGAGCACCCGGATGAAACCAAGCGTTCACAGGGAGAACGTACAAATTCCGTACAGACAGCACCCGTAGTCAGGATCAAACCCGGGTCTCTGGCGCTGTAAGGCAGCAACGCTTCCGCTGTGTCACCTTGCCACCTATTCTTTGGACCACCATTCTTTGGACCATGTTTCAAAGGTTTCAAAGGAATTAATTTTATTGTCACATGTACCAATTAAGGTACAGTGATATGCAAATTACCATACAGCCGTACGAAAAAAAAGCAACAAGACACACAACTACATTAAAGTTACCATAAACATCCACCACAGTGGATTCGCCACATTCTTCATTGTAATGGAAGGCAAAAACATCCAAACTTCTTCCTCTTTATTCTCCGGCGGTCGGTGTGGTTGAAGCTCCCACAGCCAGCGATCGAAGCTCTCAAGTCATGGCTGTCGAAGCTCCTGCGGCTTGGATTTGAGAACTGTTCCATATTTGTTAGTGGCGTCCACTGTTAAATGTTTGTTTCCCCAGTCCACACTGTGGGCCAAGTGTAGGTGTTTCCTTGTTGAACTGGTGAAACTGGAGCTTGCAAGATCTGCAATGGAGATACAGCTTGCTCCCTACAGCACATGGTTCAGGGATGGCACTTGGACAGGTCCAGGGTTTTATGTGCTGACACTGGATACGGCCTCTGTGGAAGCCCTTGGAACTCCTTGGCTTCATCAATCAGTAATGAATCCTTGCTTTCAGAACAATGCTCAGAGAGATTGTGTCATGATGTATCCATTGAAGGAGCTCTGAATTCCATTCTTTCCCTTTTAAATTTGCAGCAAGGGAACTGAAGGCAGCCCCACATCAACCTCTGATGTAATCGGCCTGATGTTTAAGATGCTTGTTACGCTTGTAGCCTTCAACATGGTATGATCTTAGTGTCTAGTGTATTTGATGATGGTTGTTCACTAATTGATTATAAGTGGACGATATAACATGCTTCCACTCAGAATTTCATTCAATAATACCCTGTCAAAGTGATCGCAACTATCTCCATTTGCAATCTTGCATGGAAAATTGGACCAGGCACTTTCTGATGGGACTTACCCGTACATTGATGCTGTTTCCCGATATTATTTGGTAAATGTACTCATGCCATCAATGTGTCGTTTGGTACATGTAATCATGTCATCAATGTGCACTGTGAGTTTTATTTGCTTGACAACAGAAATCGATATTTAAGAGTGGAGTTATTAATGCACAGTCAACAAGAAGTGCAGCCTAGCAAATAGTGAATATTACACATAACTGGGCTGTCATCATAACGGTTAATAGAAAGCCGCTTCTGTTGAAAAGATCCCATCGAGGGAAGGGAGTTAGTTAAACACCTCTGTCTCATCCTTGGTTCCATCACCATTGCTCCAACCTTTGACTGTTTTTGTGACTATTCCAACTCTAGACCTAATGCTGACACTAGCACATGTCTAGAGCATCAAAAATAGGTGCTAATATGTAAGCATGTATATCTCTTAACTTATCATTTTTAGTAGCAATTAACGGCAGCAACATGTTAAAATGACACTTGCAAAGGGATGGACAATCGCCAATTTCTGTTGGCAGTTTTGACATATGTGTGTGGCTTGCTGTTTGGCGTGTGAAATGTGAATCTAATGGATTGATGGTGATTGGATAGTTTTTGGAGGTGCTCGTTCTGAGGATAGTAACTGTCAAATTTCTACTTTTCAAGCCAAGTCTAGTTTATCGTATTGTGCACGGGTTCTGGCGAGGTACAGATACAACAAAAATCTTGCTCGCAGCAACATTACAAGCACATCGACTCAGACAGCACATAAGAGAGAAAGACTGTGTTAGACACAAGTCCATGGTAGTGCATGGGTTGGTCCCTAGTGTTCCGTTGCCGAGGTTGGATTAGGGTGGTGCAGGTTGTTTCAAGAACCTGATGCTTGTTGGAAAGTTGCTATTCCTGAACCTGGTGGTGTGAGACTTCGGGCTTCTGTACCTTCTGCCCAAAAGTAGCAGTGAGAAGAGGTACAGGATCTCCACCAGATGGTGGAGATCTTTGGCGATAGATGCTCCCTTCTTGATTGATAGAACCACTTAACTATACAAGTAGATTAACTGGAAATTGCTATGCATTTTTCACACAAATAATAGCAAATTACTTTAGAGTGGGGATAATTATTCTGGGCCTAACTTTCTTTCCCTCTTTTGTTGAACTCAAGTCCAAATGTTCTGAGACACTTCTGCAGGAGAGTCAAACTTCAAGCCAGATCACAAGCACTGAGTTTTTTTTCCCAGAAATGCCCAGTTCAGCCAATTAGTTGCAGTCAGGCCAATATGCTAACAGATGGCAGTGTGGCTTACAGTCATTTCAATGAAGGACCCAAACTGAACACAACAAAAATGAGTATTATCTTTAGGCTTTAAGACAGATATCAGGAAATATTAGCTCTTGGCCTTGGAGCCTGCACCTTAAAAAAAAACGTGATAATAACCAACTTTGCACGCAAAATCTTGGATTATTTCAATTCTCCAGGATTGTCGGGATAACAATAAGACTGGAACGGCACTTAATCCAACCCTGTTCATATCAGAAGCACAAGAAGACCTGAGGCCATGTTTAATCCCTCTGCATCTATCTATAAAATCCATACAGATGGCTGTCGTTGAGATTCAGAGGCACCTTCTTGCACAGTAATTTTCCTCTCAGACATTGTCATCTTCTGGCGCTGAAATGTAAGTGCGGATCTCATTCATTGGATTATATTCTATGTGGCAATAGGAAATGAGTTCCCTGTTGACATTCTGCATAACTTGACAAGTTGCTGAATTTTTAGCAATCATTAACGCCAACTATTTGAGGTGTTAGTCTTTGTTACTATGCCTCTCACCATATCCTACGCCATCCAAAATCTGGGCCAAGCAGCCTGACTACACGTACTTTCTCACGAACCAGAGGCAGTTTAAAAATATTTCAACAGCACTATTCCCATCCTCTCTCTCACTGAGTGGAAACTGTAACCATGGCAACTTCTTTACAGTGTGCATGGAATTTCAACAATACAAATAAAATGCAATGATGTTGCATAGCTGACCCCAGCAATCTATACAAGCCATTCAAATCACCCAGGTGTCATCCACACAACCGAGTGATTGCAATAATTCTCTCCACACATGCACTCACACATCTACATCACTGTACACTCACACATATTTATATACAGACGTGACTTGAAATTCATAGAACCTCCAGACTCATGATATTTCTGAGGTGCTCAGCAGGAGTATGATCAAATGTTATCAAACGACAATTTTATGGAGGAAGACTGTTCAAGGAATTGAAAGCCTGCACAATCAGGTTATAGTTGAGACCTTGTCATAGTAAATGTTGGTGTATCTTGGGCAAGATACAAGCACTATATACAGCAGATTTGTATGAGTACACATGCGTATATTCTCACTCACAGCACACAAAAACAAACCTGAATTTGAAAAGCACTAGAGGATACATATCTGAACATTCAGAACATGTACACACAGAAAGCACTAAAATGTCTATGGCACGCATACTCAGGCACATGCCCGTGTATGCACACATGCATATGCATTCATAAATCTGTCACTTTAAAAATGAATGTATTCGTTTTCATGTCGTTTGGACAGAAGGAAAAACAATAGCGATGAGTTCATGGAAGGTGATTGAGCTGGGTGCAGAAAGCCTGCCTCTGGCAGCTGGTTGACTTTCCTCTCTGGCAGACCACCCTCTGCTGATGTTGACGGCAAGGTACAACTCACTGTATTATTCCAGTAAACTGCTGGAATTAACAGGTTCTACAGTAAACTCGGATCTCATCAGCAGCAGTCAAATAATGCTCATTTGGCAATTGTAGATTCTGTGTAAAGTGTCCTCAGCTGGATTGTCACACACCCAGGTCTCAGTCTAATAAACAGATGAATAAACTAGGAGGTTTAGGTGCCTTCAAAATAGTCTCTGTTGCTTTCTGGCCTGAAGTTTGCAAAAAAATGAACTGCAAAATTTAAGCTAGTGAATTGTTAAAATGCGCAAGCACCCAAATATTTAGCAATATTACAACTGGAAAGATTCTAAATCCCACATTCGCCTTGTGATTTATTTATTTCAACTCAGACAGCTATTTAGTTATAAAATTAGAAGTTAATCCTAACATCGAATTATATTTAGTGAAAACTTACAATATTACAATGTTGGACCTAACAGTAAAGGCAAGGTTATCATATTGCTGCTTAGCTGTTAACCTGAAGTCTGAATGAAGCTGAGTGGCCAGAATCAGAGGAGTTGTTCGTTTGTACGGTAATCATTTGCACCCTATCTGACATTGAACACCCATGTCAAGTGCTCCTTATTTGTGCATTACTACTCTGTGGGAAATCAAACCTCCTTATCTTCTGCCACTAGATGGGGCTGCAGAGGCAATAGATGCCAATTCCCAGAACTACAATACAGAAGCTCCAATAATCTGGCAGACACTAGATGTTGGAATCTGCAGCAACAAACAACCTGCTGGAGGAGCTCAAAGCGTCGAACAGCATCAGTGTGCACTCCAACACACTGCGTTCCTCCAGCAGATAGTTGCTCCAATAACCTGGCACCCATGGGGTTTTGCTGATGCTGGAGTGGCAGATTTGCCAGACTATTGGATGTTATTCCTATTATTATTATTATTATTATTATTATTATTATTATTATTATTATTATTATTATTACTATTATTAAATGTGTACTGAGAGACAGAGAACATTTTGCTTTGTGTGCTATCCAAGCAGACCATATCATACATGAGTACATCAGATAGTGCAAAAGAGAAAACAAACTAAGGGCAGAATATGGTTTTACAGCTACGGAGAAAGTGCATATTTTAAAAAAACTGCAAGGGCTGCAACGAGGAAGATCGGGAATTCATCCTTAGCATATGAGGTTCATTTATAAGTCTGATAACACCGAGGAAGAAGCTGTTCTTTCAAGCCTTTGCATCTTCCCCCTGATGGAAGAGAAGAGGGTATGAGCAGAGTGTGAGTAGTCGTTCATCATATAGGCTGTTTTCCCGAGGCAGCGTGCAATGTAGATGAGTCCAAGGGAGGGGAATGGGGCTGGGGAGGAGGGGGGGCGGGCGGGGATGGGGGTTGGGGGGTGGTGGGAAGGGGAAGAAGGTTGGTCTCTGTGATGAATTGTGTTGATTCTTGCACAGGGAGTTTGATTAGTATGGGTGTCAGGGATTATGGGGAGAAGGCAGGAGAATACGGTTAGGAGGGAGAGATAGATCAGCTATGATTGATTGGCGGAGAAGACTTGATGGGCTGAATGGCCTAATTCTTCTCCTATCATTTATGAACTTATGAACTTGCGATTCCACAACTATTTGCAATTTCTTGTGGTCTTGGGCAGAACAGCATCTCGGTACATGTGACAATAAATAAACTAAACTAAACAGCTACCATACCAAGGTGTGAACATCCCAATAGGATGCTTTCAATTGTGCATCTGTAGAAATTAGTAAGATTCACTGGAGACATGCCAAACTTCCTTAATCTTCTGAGGTAAGTGGAGGTGTTTGTGTGTAGTCCATGTGCTTGGACCAGGACAAATTGTGGTTAAGGAATTCCTTTTTTTAAATGTCATAATGCAATAGATTTTCCAACTGGTGAGTTTAAAGGGAGCTTGGGATAAGAACCCTCATGAAGTTAAAGGGAGTGACTTGTCAGCCAAGTGGTAAACTATCAGCGAACAATGGACCAGCCGTCCATCAGAGGTTTACTGTGTAATCGATGCACTATACACTTATCTTCAGACACACAGAGATTCCACCAGTTTATTCATTGTGAATCTGAATTTAATATGTCAAGAATAGTATAAACACTGTCATTTTAAAATAATGACAATTTTGACATCGCTGATTCCTTAAACCAATGGAAAGGAAGTGAAATGTAAATAAGGATGTGAGCAACCTGTGTTCCTGAGTTGTGGCAGTTCTCCGTTGCCCTGCACTGTTTGCCCCAGTGTGCATTTGTCCATGTACCTGTCCAAATGTCTTTGAGAGGCTGGTATAGTACCTGCCTTAACTACCTCCTCTGGCAGCTAATTCAATTTACCCACTACCCTCAGAGCACAGGTTGGCCGCGTATGAAAAAGTTGCCCCTCAGGCTCCTATTAAATCTTTCCCCTCTCCCCTTAAGTCCATGTCCTCCTGTTCTTGATCATCCTACTCTGTGTAAAAGACTCTGTGCATTTACTCTATCTATTCCCCCCCCCCCCCCCCCATGATTTTATGCACCTCTATAAGATCACCCCCTCAGCCTCCTGCACTCCAGGGAATAAAGTCCTAGCCTGCCCGACCTCTCCCTGTATCTAAGTTGTAATCCATCAGTAAGGAAATACAAATAGAAGTTGGTAATAGCATTTCAATAGTGAGCTTCTTAACACTGTAAAAGATAATGATTTTTTCTTTAAAGGTTCTCATAGGCTCTTTGCTGGAGGCTCCAATATTTTCAGAATGTGTATCGCTCTCCCTTATAAATCAAAAATAATGTAATCAGGTTCAACAACAACAACCCCTGAAGCAACCTGTTCTGGTTAGCTTCACCAGAGTCATCGGTCCTGGCATGCCTGTTGTTTTTTTGACTTATTAGGATATCTTATTTTTTCCACTTGACAAGAGCCTGGAAACAATGTGGTGGTGTTACACAGGGATGTCCTTAGAAGGGGGTTGCTAGGGAATTCCACCCAAACAAAACCTACATTGTCCTAGAGACCAGGAGCTGGAGTTTCCCTGGTTTATAATTGCTCCAGTTCATCGGCTTGGCACGCAAAGAAGTGGAGATTAAATGGAAGTCACACAAACATGGAATGTTTCAGCCGACAGAGCAGAACAACTCTGCAAAATCTGCATTGTAGCCACCAGACCACCCTTCCTTGATAATACACAGCTTTCCACCCCTTCAGGTTGGGTGCTTCCTCTGACTTGGGTAATGGTGCTGAAGGTTTCTGCGTACTGTAATGTGGTACTGTAAGGTTTAGGACCCTATGTCATGTCCAAGATTGGAGAGGGAAGATAGTCAGGATAGAGGGGAGAGGGAAGAGGGGGAGTAACGAGGCAGGGGGCAGTAGATGATGGTAGACCAATGGAGGATGATGAGAAGGAGGAGATGGGAGGGTTGGGAAACAGAGGGAGGTGAGTGTGAGGTGGAGACAGCCAAAAGCAAAGGCGGAGGCAAAGGAGGGTGAAGGGGGAAGGGAGAGGAGACAGCTAGGAGGGTGATAGTGGGAACACGGGGGCTACCACTCCAGCTCCCACTCAGTACAGAGATTTATGTGCCTAATATTTCTTTCATGCCTAACATTTATCTTCTTTTATGCAGTGACGGAGTAATAATTCAGTAAATTAAGCACATTGGCCCGCAGTAGGGAGAAGGAGCGGGGAACAATATACACTAGTATGGACCACACAATATTGACCCAGTCACTGGTGAATCGGACAATAATAGTTTTCCTTGCCCTGAGGGGAAAAGTGTTTATTCCTTTTCAAAATTTATTTTCTCACTTGTGATATTGCCAATCATTCCGGATAAAATGTATGTTTGTTCCCGTATATTGGAACGTGCCGGCAGTAAGCAATGTGGCCCCAGGAGATGCCTGGGATCTCGTTGTAAGATGACTAATGAGAGCATATGGATTTCCAGAAACATCCAAAGTGGCCTTAAACCAATAAGCTTACAAACAATGACCTTGATATTTGCCTCTGAAGAGACTTCTTTGTATTTTTATTTTGTGTTTCTGTGTAGCAGAATGGAAATGGAACCAACTGAATGGAAATGGCAGCTGAAGAGGCATCAGGCAGTATTGGAGGCCCTCGCAAGCCACTAACTGAGGAGGTTGTTGAAAGGACTGTGCTAACTCCAGAAGCCTCTCTGACTCCCAGGTAGAACCACTCTAACATTAAACCTTGCTTTTTGCTTTGTATTGGGTACAAGACCCATACATACATGCGCTCTTCAAAATGTATGTAGATTATGCAATTATACATGATTGTATTATTTATATCATTTGATCCTATGTTTGAAATTGCATCTGAGGTATATGGGGAGCCTTAACGAGCTACGTGTAGCATGCCATACATTTTTTGAATTATACAGGGTACTGTATGCTTTTTACTGTCATATCAGAGGTGCAATGTTGGCAGTAGAAATAATATATTCTATTTAAAATAAATTTGGAAATATTACATAAACTACTTAACTTCAAAATTGATGCAACTCTCTCCCAGATAGACTGAATCTCCCTATTACCCAAACTTGCCTCACTACGTCAGTGACCTGAACTTAATTCCCATCCTCGGGTGCAGCCCTTGAAGTGTTTGCATATTCTCCATTGTAAATTCACTAGTTTCCCCCAGATGCTCGTTTCTTCACACATGCCAAAGATGCATTGACTGAAGTAAATTACTCTCAGCGTAGATGCTTTGTCAAAGGGAATTTCATGGGCATGTGACATAGAAAGTGCTACGGAAAATAAGTGGGGGAATTGCATTGATGCGATTGCTCTGAGAACCAGCATACACTCGAAGTGCTGAATGGTCTCCTATGTCATAAGGAAGCATGAGTCAGAGAGTCATACAGTGTGGCAGCCCAACTTGCCCACACCGACCAACATGTCTCATCTACACTAGTCCTACTTTCCTGCATGTGGCCCATATCCCTCTGAACCTGTCCTACCCATGTACCTGTCTTATTGCTTCGCGATAGTCCTTGCCTCAACTACCTCCTCATTCCATACACCCACCACCCTTTGCATGAAAAGGTTACCCCTCAGATTCCAATAAAGCCTTTCGCCCTTCACCTATAACCTATGCACTCTGGTTCTCGACTCACCCACTCTGGGCGCGAGACTCTATGCGTCCACCTGATCTATTCTTCTCATGGTTTTATACACCTCACCTTAATATAGAACCCAGGCAGAGGTTCTGTTATATATATTTAATCATTCTATCAAAAGGAGATGTGCTGCCAGAGCAGATCACAAACTTCACATTCAATGTTTTGGTGGTGGATACATTCTAAACAACTTTGCACCCATGGTGTAATGTCACGGTGTAAATGGAATGGAATCTCTACTATGCAAGAGAATAGAAAGCAGAATGTGAGTATAACCATGAATTGTCAGCTTGGAATTCAAAGAGGCTAGTCACACTTGACCAAAGACTGAATTGTGTAAAGAAGGAACAGTGAGTGCAGTCAAGGAATATGTGGTGATTTCCACAAGGTGCTGTATAATAGAACAAGGAACAACATGAGTGCACGTGCACTTAGGGAACAAGCAGCATAACTGGATTAAAAATGAAAGATATGGAAACACTCAGTTGGTCGGGCAGCATCTGTGGAAAGAGGAACAGTGTCAATATTTCAGTCAAAGAACCTTCCCCAGAACCCTCTGACAAAGTGCTGTGGACTGAACTATTAGCTGTTTCTTTCCCAAAGGATGCTGCTTGACTTGTTGAATGCTCCCAACATTGGTTTTTAATTCTAGATTTCCAGCATCTACAGATTTTTGATTTTTAGCATGGCTGGATATTTGAGAGGCTGTTTGAACGAGAGAGGGTGGATTGTGGATGCAATGGTAGCGCATCAGGAGTGCCAGTGGTGAATGGCGCCCACATGCATCAGTGCTAAAACCACACCTTCTGAAACTTATGTGTAGGAAGGAACTGCAGATACTAGTTTAAAGCAAAGATAGACCCAAAACGCTCGAGTAACTCAGCAGGATTGGCAGCATCTCTGGAGAGAAGGAATGGGTGACATTTCGGGTCGAGACAATTCTTAAGGGTCTCGACCCGAAACGTTACCCATTCCTTCTCTCCAGAGATGCTGCCTGTCCTTTCTGAAACTTATATTACCATCTTAGAGGCTAGAAATTATCAAAATAAGATTGTTACCAAGAAATCAAAGATGAGATTTTAGAATAAACATCTCTGTCTAAAGCAAGTCAAGACTATTGGGTTTGGGTGTGCTTTCTCAAGTGGTAATCATTCAAGGAAAGCTGGATAAAACATAGTAAAGGGCAATGGCAGTAGGGTCAGGGTCAGGAGAGTGAGAGTGGTTTGAATGTTGCTTTGGACATTTAGGTCTGGATGTGTAATGTCTGATCTATATCGTAGTTGACTCCTAGTGATAACAGGGTGTGTCACATATCATTTGATGATTTATACAAGGTGGCTACAGGTTCGTTATGAATTATATATGGACTGCTGCATACCTGATTGAATTATACAGGAAGTGCTGCCTAATCTTACTAGGGCATGCTGTATACCGTTTGCCGTGTTGTTCAGAGTTTGCTCCATAACCTTTAATGGATTTTGGAGGATTTGCTGCTTAGCACACCTTCCTCCAGGCAGGGCATATTTCATATCGCACACTGGAAAGCAGAGAGGTTACACATCTCACTGAATTAGAAGACACACTAACAGTGTTGATGACATACTAATTCTGGCAGCAGACTGATTGCGATGTTTTAATTTGCAAATGTTGTTTTCATTGTCATTGAAAAGCTGCTTATCAGGAGCTGGTTACTCTGTTGCTAATCAAGTGATTACAGACCATGAACAGCAATCTGTATGTCACTTTGGAATAATGTTCAGGGGAAATATATTTCTTTGGAAGGAGGCAAGACAAATGATTTATATTTTTAACCGTAAGTCTGCAATTCATTTGACGGGCTCCAAAAGTATTATAAGCTGTGAGAATAAAACACAAAGTGCTGGAGTAATTCAGCGGATCAGACAGCATCTCTGGAGGACACGGATAGGTGACGTTTGGGGCCGGGATCCTTCTTCAGACTCCAGAGATGTCTGACCCACTGAGTTACTCTTGCACTTTGTGTTTTATATGAGATTCCAGCTTCTACAGTTCCTTGTGTCCCCATAAGCTGTAAGAATTCTGTCTTTGACTTTATTTGTAATATATTGTAATTTTGGAAAACTTATTGTTAAGTTGAATATTACTGCAGTTTAGGTGGCCTTGTCAGCAATAGTCAGCAATGTGTTTCTCTATCACCAACGCAAATTTTATCTAAAGCCTACAATTGTAGATTTTTAATAGACACAAAAAGCTTGAGTAATGCCCCTGTCCCACATGCCGATTTTTTAGTATAGGCGACGAGACTGTCGCCACATGGTCACTGGGGTGTCGCCTGTATAGCCGTGAGTAGTCTCCTCAGTCACCCAAAGAATCGTAGCATTTATCTGGTCGCCGCTGGTTTTGAAATGTTCAAAACTTTTCGGCAACCGTGTGCTTGACGTAGCTTGTCTTCTCCTGACGTAGGTGCTGTCGTAGGATGTCGCCAGGATGACATAGGTTGGCGCCAGGTGCCGCCAACCTATGTCAACTGGCGACAGGTACCGGTGACTGAATTGTCTTCATTTTCTTCAGTTGTCGCCGACAGGGTCGTAGCTTGTGGAAGCTTGTCGAGGGTGCACCATCTCCACAATCATCTTCCGACTTCAACCTCCAGCCCCCCATCCATTCATCTGACTAGCTTATTATGTCATTAGGGAAGCTCACTGTGCTGTCTACACCCAATTTAGGTTAGAGATACTGCACAGAAACAGGCCCTTCGGCCCCATCAAGTCCCCACAGACCATAGATCACCCATTCACACTAGTTCTATGTTATCCTACTTTCTCATCAATTCCCTATACAATTTTACAGAGGCCAATTAACCTACAAACTTGCACATCTTTGGGATGTGGAAGGAAACTGGAGCACCTTGAGGAAACCCACATGGTCACAGGGAGAACATGCAAACTTCACACGGACAGGACCGAAGGTCAGAATCAAACCCGGATCTCTGTCGCTGTGAGGCAGCAGTTCTACCAGCTGCGCCGCTGTTACTGATTGGCTCTCTTACTGAGTTTTCTGCTCTCTGTAAAGGGGATATATAGGTGGATAATTTGTTTTCATGTACTGAAGAATTTCCTACCTGGTGTGATCAATATTTCAGGTTAATAAGAACTTTAATTATGTCACAGACAATTAAAAATAATAATATAATTCACAGTTACAAAACTATGGACAATTTAGATGAATTTCGAATTGTAGGATATTTATTGTGAGGCAGTTTGTTCCAAGTTAGTTCTACTGTAGAACACTCCTCTACTATTTCAGAGACTTATACAGAATGCTGAATAAGATATAAGGTCACACAGAAGCACAATCATTTGGTAGAAGTTCAGATACCAGATAATATGATACTATCCAATGAGTTTATAACCAGAGCTATATTGTGATGGTATGCACAGGTACAGTGTACAAGCACCTCTAAAAACTTTTTTTTTTTTAATTTCAAATATTTAGTATTTTTTATATTGCAAAAGATTACTGAAGTTTAAAAAATAGAATTAGGCAGTCAGGCCCTCACAAAGCTTGTTAAACAACAATCTGCCATAGACACTGATTACAACAATCCTTTACTTCTGGATCTAGCAGATAACAGTTTACAAACGTTAGTAAGAGACAGAATAACAAATGTACACAAGGGGACACAAAATGCAGGAATAACTCATCGGCTCCGGCAGCATCTTTGGAGAACATGGATAGGTGATGTTTCGGGTGAGGACCCTCCCTGACCTGAAAAGTCACCTATCCATGTTCTCCAGGGATCCTGCCTGACCTGCTCAGCTACTCCAGCACTTTGTGTCATTTTGTGTAAACCAACATTTGCAATTCCTTGTTTCTACTAATTACAAATGTAAATAGATACAGGAAAATTAATACTCTCCATTTGTAAAAATTGGTTAAGATTTAAAATAGCTGGAAGTATTTAGATGCTGACAGTGAAAATTCAATGTATTTAGATTTAGCCTTAAAACTACTTGCAATATTAAACCCAGGCGGTTATTTGGAATGAAAGAATGTAATTCTGAGCATAAAGTACCTCAACGTGGGAAGAGTTACATGATCCTTTTAAGGTGTAAAGGCATAAGATGTGAAAAGATGCAGAGACCTGACGGCATTTGTGGAAATAGAGTGAGCATTCCAGGTCAGAAATCCTTTATCGTCTCTCTGTTATGCATTCAACATTCCTCCTCAGTGGCTAGAATAATAAGCAATGAACAGATTCATCAAGAATAAAACATCTCTTTCCCATGCACCTATCTTTAGACAAGTAAGGGTTGAATAACTACTCAGTAAGAAACTTCCATCGAGCGAAACATTTTGTAATCTAGTCTACGTTTTCACGTTTCCAGTCACAGATGGCGGTCACTAATCTAGTTTTTAACTCCAAGCAGCAAAGTCTACTGCTTCAAACTGATGCTCATTAAAGGAAGCTCAGGATAAAAAAAATTGCTGACATTTGCAATATGTTTTAATATGTAAAACCATAGAATTCAGATTAGCAACACACTTTTTCAATATTTTATAAATGAATATTCAAATAAATTATTCTAATTCAAATCCATAAAATCCTGTTGGAAGCAAAATAAAAATTGTGGTGCAGCGGCCTGTTTCTGCGCTGTATCTTTAAACAAAACTAAACTAAAAAGTGTATATACTGTAAACTTGGAAAAAAGATTTGGGAATACAGAGAGGAAGATGTCATAACCATAATCATAATACAGGTGCACAACCTTTTATCCGAAAGCCTTGGGACCAGACACTTCTCGGATTTCGGAATTTTTCGTATTTCGAAATGGAAGAGTTTTAGCGTAATTAGGTAGGTAGCGCGGGCGGCTTAAAGTCTGGAGCGGCTGCCTCCTCCCCGGAGACCGGGGAATCATTGTAAATCATTGCTTAAATGTTAGTCAGTTAGTTTGGAGGGATTTTATGTGGTGGGGGAGGGGTGAAGGGGGAAACTTTAATTCTTAGTCCCCTACCTGGTCGGAGAGGCGGGGGAGCGGGCAACGCCTTACCGGGTCGCCGTGCAGTAAGCTCCAGAGCGCTGTGGCCGCCGACTCCCAACATCGCGGAGCTGGGGCTGCGGGCGTCCGGCCGCGGGCGGCGCCGGTTGGAGCTCCGACCCCGGCAACTCTACCCCTGGCTGCGCGGCGCTCCAAATCCAGCGCGGCCCGTGGCCGGACGCCCGCAGCCCCAGCTCCGCGATGTTGGGAGTCAGCGGCCACAGCGCTGGGATACCAGCGGGGAGCGGGCAATGCCTTACCGGGTCGCCGTGCGGTAAGCTCCGGAGCGCTGTGGCCGCCGACTCCCAACATCGCGGAGCTGGGGCTGCGGGCGTCCGGCCGCGGGCGGCGCTGGATTTGGAGCGCCGCGCAGCCAGGGGTAGAGTTGCCGGGGTCGGAGCTACAACCGGCGCCGTCTGCGGCCGGACGCCCGCAGCCCAGCTCCGCGATGTTGGGAGTCGGCGGCCACAGCGCTCCGGAGCTTACTGCACGGCGACCCGGTAAGGCATTGCCCGCTCCACGCCTCTCCGACCAGGTAGGGGACTAAGAATTAAAGTTTCCCCCTTCCCCCCCCCCCCCCCCTTCACATAAAAGCCCTCCAAACTAACTGACTAACATATAAGCAATGATTTACAGATGTTTAAGTGTCTCCCCGGTCTCCGGGGAGGAGGCAGCCGCTACAGTAGTACAGACCTGGGTTGACCGTGGGTCGTTTCAGGTCAAGTTTGGCGCCAAACGCGAGCTTTGGTGTGCAGACGACATCCTGGAAAAAATGTCCGGTTTTCGGAGCTTTTCGGTTTCCGGAACTCCGGATAAAAGGTTGTGCACCTGTAATACCTTATTAGCCAAGTATGTTTTGCAACATACGAGGAGTTGCATTTGTCACATAGTCGTACCAATAAAAAGCAACAGAACACACAAAATATATTTTAACATAACATCCACCACAGTGACTCCTCTACATTCCTCACTGTGATGGAAGGCGAAAAAAAGTTCAATCTCTTCCCTTCTTTGTTCTCCCGCGGTCGGGGGCCTCGAGCCTTCCGTTGACGCGGCGATCTTGTGGCGTTTGGGTCCTTGCGTCGGGGTGATCAAGCTCCTGCATCGGGGGGAATCTCTGCTCCCCCATGCCGGGCGATCTAACCCCGGGTCAGGGCTGGTCGAAACCGCCAGCTCCACGATGTTAGGCCGCAGAGCGACCAGAGATACGATCCGGAAAACAATCGCATCTTCGGCAAAGTAAGAGATTGAAAAAAAGTTTCCCCCGACCCCTTCCCCCCACATAAAACAAACCAGAGAACATTAACACAAACTTTAAAAAGACACATAAAAAACAAAAAAAAAGACGAATAGATAGACAGACAAATTGTTGGTGAGGCTACCATCGTGCGGCGCCCCCTGGTGTAGCATCCCTAGTGAGAGAAACAAGAAACAATTCAGTACTCTGAAGAAGGGTCGTAGACTTGACCTGAAGTTTTGACCTGTTGATGTGAAATTTTGTCCTGAAACATTAATTTTCTGTCTCCACATAAACCTGTCTTTGTTTAGTCGTTCTTTGGCGAACACACATTTCAAACAGCACAAAGCACAATTCACAATTAGAGTCTCACCAATTAGAGTCATACAACACGGAAACAGGACCTATACCAACGTTGAACAATGCCCGTTCTAGGCATACACTGGCCCTATCCCCGAACTCTACCTCTGCTACATTGACGACTGCATCGGTGCTACCTCCTGCACCCATGCAGAACTCACTGACTTCATCAACTTCACCACTAATTTTCATCCTGCACTCAAATATACTTGGACCATCTCTGACATCTCCCTACCGTTTCTAGATCTCACCATCTCCATCACAGGAAACAGACTATTGACCGACATCTACTACAAGCCTACTGACTCCCATAGCTATCTTGACTACACTTCCTCACCCTGCTTCCTGTAAAGACTCTATCCCCTATTCCCAATTCCTCTTGTCTTCACCTTCCACCCCATCACCCGTCGCATACAGCATATAATCCTCCAACATTTTCGACACCTCCAACAGGATCCCTCTACTGGCCACATCTACCCATCTCCACCCCTTTCTGCTTTTTGCAGGAAACGTTTCTTCTGAAACTCCCTGGTCAACTTGTCCCCCCCCCCAGGTACTTTCCCTTGCAACCGCAGGAGATGCAACTCCTGTCTCTTTACCTCCCCCCTCGACTCCATCCAAGGACCCAAACAGTCTTTCCAGGTGAGGCAGAGGTTCACTTGCACCTCATCCAATCTCATCTACTGTATCCTCAGTTCCAGGTGGCAACTTCTCTACATCGGCGAGACCAAGCGCAGGCTCGGCGATCGTTTCGCTGAACACCTCCGCTCAGTCCGTCTTAACCTAACCAGTCCGTCTTAGCCACCTAACCAGTGGCTCAGCACTTCAACTCCCCCTCCCATTCCCAATCTGACCTTTCTGTCCTGGGCCTCCTCCATTGTCAGAGTGAGGCCGAGCACAAAGTGGAGGAACAGCACCTCATATTTCGCTTGGGTAGTTTACACCCCAGCGGTATGAACATTGACTTCTCTAACTTCAGGTAGCCCTTGCTTTCCCTCTCTATCCCCTCCCCCTTCCTAGTCTTAATGTCTCCGACTACATTCTATCTTTGTCCCGCCCTCTCTCCTGACATCAGTCTGAAGAAGGGTCTCGACCGGAAACGTCACCCATTCCTTCTCTCCAGAGATGTTGCCTGACATGCTGAGTTATTCCAGTATTTTGCGTCTACCTATGCCAACCAAGAAGCCCAATCTACACTAGTCCCACCTGCCTGCATTTAGCCCATATCCCTCTAAATCATTCTTTTCCATGTACCTCTGCAAATGTCTTTTAAATGTTGTTATTATACCTGTCTCAACGACCTCTTCTGGCATCATATTCCATATACCTACCACACTCAGTGTGAAAAAGTTGCCCCTCAGGTTCCTATTAAATCTTTCCCCTCCCATCTTCAACCTATGTCCTCTGGTTCTTGATTTCCAGATAAAAGATAAAAGAATAAAAAGGATAAAAGAATCACCCATCTGTGATCTGCGCTCCAAGGAATGAAGTCCTTACCTGCCCAATGTTTCCCTATAGCTCAGGCACTCCAGTCCTGGCAACACCCTTGCAAACATTCTCTGCACTCTAGTTTGTGTCTATAAACAGCCTAATAGCCCTGTCCCATTGTACGAGTTCATTCAAGAGTTCTCCTGAGTTTGCCCAGATTCAAACTCGGAGATTTACGGTAATTGTCGCTCATAAGTACTCGGGGCTCTCGTGGACATTTTTCAACGTTGAAAAATCTTCATGAGTCTTCCCGAGCTTACTGCGTTTCCCGAGTACCTGCCGTTAGGGTTACGAGCCGCCAAGAGACGTCCCCGAGCTCCGACGTACCTGCTACGTTCATTCTACGTGCTCACCACGAGTTTGATTTTTTTTTAAACTCGGGAGAGCACTTGAATGAACTCGTACAGTGGGACAGGGCTTTAACGCTGCAGATCAAGAGTGTTTTATTGTCATATGTCCCGCTATGGAACAATGAAATTCTTACTAGCATCAGCAGCACAAAAGATTTTAAACATAGTACTCTGTAAACACCATAATAAACATCAAAATAGTTCAGTATATATATATAATGCGCCCAAGTCTATGTAGTTCAGAGCTAATTGGAGGTTGTGGTGTTTAATAGCCTGATGGTTGTAGGGAAGAGGCTGCTCCTGAACCTGGAGCAGTTTTCAGTTTCTATACATTCTTCCCAATGATAGGAGTGAAATGAGAGCATAGCCAGCAGGGTGACAAGTATTCCAAAGATCTCTTCAAAAATGAAACATGAAACCATTGTTGGAGGAACTCAGCCGGTCAAACAGCATCTGTGGAGGCAAAAGGTGTAGGTGGAGACCTGATATCAGGACTGAGAGAGAACAGGAAAGATTGCCAGTTTTTGCCAGTTTATAGCAGTATAAAGGAGGATCAGATAGAGGTTACAGGTGGACCAGATGGGGAGGGGGGTACGGGCAGATGGAATGAGGGAGGGAGGGGATGGGAAAGGTGAACAAAGGGAGAAGAAAACTATGCGGTCAGTTGAGTGTGTGTGGGAGAAGAGCACTGGAGGTGAAATTGGGAAATTAATTATTCATATTGTTGCGTTATGGGCTATAAAAGCAGAATATGAGACATTCTTCCAATTTGTATTTGGCTTTCCAATAAAAAATGATGAAGGTTGAGGAGAGACAGGTCAGTATGGGAGTGGGAAGAGAGTTAAAATGATATGCAGCTGGCCAAGCTAGGTGGCCTTTGTGGACAGAGCACAGGTCCTCTGCAAAACCGTTATATAGTCTGTGCCTGGTCTTGCCAATGTCCAGTAAGCTACACCATGAGAACCAAATGCATGTAGACCAGGTTGGAAAAATACAGGTCAACCACTGTCTGACCTGGAAAGGCTGTATGGGTCCACGGAAGATAGTGAAGGATAGGCATGACACCTCTTACAGTTGCAGGGAGAGGCGCTGGGGTGGGTGGGAAAAGGCAAATGGAACAGAGACTCCCGAAGAGAGCAGAAAGAGGAGAAGAGGAGAAGATGTAACTGATGGTGGGATTGATTGGAGCTGGTGGAAATGATGGCAGATAAGTGTTGCATGCAGAGGCAAGTAGCTTGAAAGGCGAACACCAAGGAATGTCTATTAGATTAGTATTGTATTGTATTCAAATTTATTGTCATTGTCTCAATTAGAGACAACGAAATGAATTTCCCTTTAGTCAGTATCATAAACATAAATAAATAATAAATAATAAAACATATTAAAAATAAAATAGAATTTAAAAAAAAGCACAAACACAGAAAGTCCACGACACAACATAACACAATGGCACCAAGGTGAGGAAGGCACCATAGTCCAGCCAGCCTCCCCTCCGATCTTCCCAGATGTTCACCCGTGGTCGGGGCCTTCCGAGCACCCGCAGTCGCCACCCCGGGCGGCCCGATGCTCAGGCCCTCTCGCCGGGCTGGTGGAACGCCGACGCCGAACCCCAACGGTGAAAATCCTCCTCAGCGGCCCGGACCTCCTAATTAGATAGATCTAATCTAATCTAATCTAATTAGATTAGATTAGATTAGATTCCTTTATTGTCATTCAGACCTTTCGGTCTGAACGAAATTTCGTTGCCTGCAGTCATACATATAATAATAAATAACAAAACATACAATAAACACAAATTAAGATCCACCACAGTGAGTTCACCAAGCACCTCCTCACTGTAATGGAGGCAAAAGTCTTAGTCTCTGCTATTATGCTATTATGCTATTATTGCTATTATGTCAGGGGAAGGGGTTGGGGTGTGGTCAGAGCAGAGCTGCAGATAATGGAGGACATGTGTGTGATGGAGCCATCAAGCAGAGGGGGGGGGGGGGGGGGGGGGGGGTCCATGTTCCGGAAGGGGGAAAGCATTTCAGAAGCTCTAGAGGAGAAGGCCTGGTCTTGAGAGCAGATGTAGTGGAGATGGAGAATTTGAGTGAAAAGCATCCTTAAAGGAGGCAGAATGGAGGCAGATTTCTTCAAAGCAGTTGTGGGAGGCAGTGGGTTTATAGAAAATGTCAGCGGCAAGTCTGTCTCCTGGGATGAGCCAGAGAGGTCCAGAAGAAGAAGTTAAGTGTACATGTATCCAGCATACAGGTATATTTTACTTCGGAGTCACGTGAGTGACTACGTGAAGAACCCCGCCAGGACGCATGCGTGTCATATCGCTACACGCATTGCAATGAGTCACAGCAGGGGGAACAACGTTCCCTTAGCGGCAGAATTTGAAAGCCGGGAACAGCAGGTAAGGAGACTCTGCGTTCCTTCCACTTACCTTACAGGTGGAGACATGGACCAGATCCACGAAGGCTGCGAAAAAGCTGGCGGGGGAGAACCGCGGAGTTGCGGGCAGCCGGCAGCCAACGGCATGCCAATCTCCCGAAATGGGAACAGCTGTGCCCGACTTCGCTCCCGCACCGGCCACGGCCGGGCGGTAGAGCGAAGCAAAAAACGAACAGAGTCGTTGACTCCGATGAGTCCGACTCTGAATAGCCGCGAGTGGCCAGTGCCCGTGAGCATTGGGGCCGGTTGGAGCGACTTCAGGAGCAGCCGCGAGCGGCCAGTGCCCGTGCGCATTGGAGCCGGTTGGAGCGGATTGGAGCGGGGAACAAGAGCAGCCACGTCGGCCAGTGCCCGTGAGCATTGGAGCCGGTTGAAGTGGCTGCAGGATCAGGAGCAGCCGCGACGGCCAGTGCCCGTGAGCATTGGAGCCAGTTGGAACGGCTGCAGGATCAGGAACAGCCGCGAGCGGCCAGTGCCCGTGAGCATTGGGGCCGGTTGGAGCGGCTGGGGGAACAGGAGCAGCCGCGAGCGGCCAGTGCCCGTGCGCATTGGAGCCGGTTGGAGCGGCTGGGAGCGGAGAACAAGAGCAGCCGCGACGGCCAGTGCCCGTGAGCATTGGAGCCGGTTGAAGTGGCTGCAGGATCAGGAGCAGCCGCGACGGCCAGTGCCCGTGAGCATTGGAGCCAGTTGGAACGGCTGCAGGATCAGGAACAGCCGCGAGCGGCCAGTGCCCGTGAGCATTGGGGCCGGTTGGAGCGGCTGGGGGAACAGGAGCAGCCGCGAGCGGCCAGTGCCCGTGCGCATTGGAGCCGGTTGGAGCGGCTGGGAGCGGAGAACAAGAGCAGCCGCGACGGCCAGTGCCCGTGAGCATTGGAGCCGGTTGGAGCGGCTGCAGGATCAGGAGCAGCCGCGACGGCCAGTGCCCGTGAGCATTGGGTCCGGTTGGAGCGGTTCCAGGATCAGGAACAGCCGCGAGCGGCCAGTGCCCGTGAGCATTGGGGCCGGTTGGAGCGGCTGGGGGAACAGGAGCAGCCGCGAGCGGCCAGTGCCCGTGAGCATTGGAGCCGGTTGGAGCGGCTGCTGGAGGAAATACTCCAAAGTGACAGGCTCCGGGAGATGGAGGCTAGCCACAGTGGGCAGTTAGTAAGCCCCACAGCAGTACCTCTTGTGGGGCTGCACAGTGTTTCTCCCTCATCAGAGGGGAGCACGGAGGGTCAATTCTGGGCTGACCCTGAAGAGGGGAGTGATCAACATACCCCTAGTATGCCTGGGGTGAAAGGAAACATGTTGGATATGGTGTCCCAGTTTATCCAACCCGACCAAACTGGCCTAAACCTGGAGCCGAAAATAGCGGCAAGCATTGACTACATGTCTTTTAACCAACTACAGGGACAGGCATTATCGGACACCACGGCACGACACTTACCACCAGGGAACTGCAAGTCGCTAAATGTTTCCAGTGTCAACCAGTGCATCTGGAAACATGTCGGGGCATCAATTAGAACCAGGGACTTAAAAATACAGAAAGTCCTAAAAGTCCTAACAGCAGGAATTACGGCTTTTGCCCGCACATTGAATGAGCAAAATATGACCCAAGACCACCAAGATGCACTGGCTTTACTCTGCAACTCACAATACGAGTTAAACAATATTAGGAAAAGTGCTATCCAACCGGCTTTAGAACCCAAATTTACACTACTACGGCCAAAAACATCACCCCTACGCATCCACCAGTCGGCCAAGACAAACTGGAGAAAGCGCAAAAACCAGGAACACCCAACATCGGTCTTTTTTAGGCCATGGCCCAGACCGACCTTCCTGGAAAATGCGCAAGCCCTCAACACCAACCCAACTACAGATCCAGACAACGGCGCCTCAACGTCCACGGAGGATGCCGAAGAAGTAACACACCTACCACTGGTAACCATGGAGGTAGGTGGGTCTGGTTCCTTAAGAATTAAAGGGAGCATGGAAGTTGGTGGGAGATTACGATATTATTTGGATGCATGGAATAAGTTAACTACCGACACTTACAGTGGCTTGCAAAAGTTTTCATACCCCTTGAACTTTTCCACATTTTGTCATGTTACAACCACAAACGTAAATGTATTTTATTGGGATTTTATGTGATAGACCAACACAAAGTGGTGCATAATTGTGACGTGGAAGGAAAATGATACATGGTTTTCAAATTTTTTTACAAATAAAAAACTGAAAAGTGTGGCGTGCAAAAGTATTCAGCCCCCCTGAGTCAATACTTTGTAGAACCACCTTTCGCTGCAATACAGCTGCAAGTCTTTAGGGGTATGTCTCTACCAGCTTTGCACATCTAGAGACTGACATTTTTGCCCAATCTTCTTTGCAAAATAGCTCAAACTCAGTCAGATTGGATGGAGAGCGTCTGTGAACAGCAATTTTCAAGTCTTGCCAGAGATTCTCAATTGGATTTAGGTCTGGACTTTGACTGGGCCATTCTAACACATGAATATGCTTTGATCTAAACTATTCCATTGTAGCTCTGGCTGTATGTTTAGGGTCGTTGTCCTGCTGGAAGGTGAACCTCCGCCCCAGTCTCAAGTCTTTTGCAGACTATCAGGTTTTCTTCCAAGATTGCCCTGTATTTGGCTCCATCCATCTTCCCATCAACTCTGACCAGCTTCCCTGTCCCTGCTGAAGAAAAGCATCCCCACAGCATGATGCTGCCACCACCATGTTTCACAGTGGGGATGGTGTGTTCAGGGTAATGTGCAGTGTTAGTTTTCTGCCACACATAGCGTTTTGCATTTAGGCCAAAAACTTAAATTTTGGTCTCATCTGACCAGAGCACCTTCCTCCACATGTTTGCTGTGTCCCCCACATGGCTTGTGGCAAACTGCAAACGGGACTTCTTATGGCTTTTTTTCAACAATGGCTTTCTTCTTGCCACTCTTCCATAAAGGCCCGATGTGTGGAGTGCACGACTAATAGTTGTCCTGTGGACAAATTCTCCCACCTGAGCTGTGGATCTCTGCAGCTCCTCCAGAGTTACCATGGTCCTCTTGGCTGCTTCTCTGATCAATGCTCTACTTGCCCGGCCTGTCAGTTTAGGTGGACGGCCATGTCTTGGTAGGTTTCCAGTTGTGCCATACTCTTTCCATTTTCGGATGATGGATTGAACAGTGCTCCGTGAGATGTTCAAAGCTTGGGATATTTTTTTATAACCTAACCCTGCTTTAAACTTCTCTACAACTTTATCCCTGACCTGTCTGGTGTGTTCCTTGGGCTTCATGATGCTGTTTGTTCACTAATGTTCTCTAACAAACCTCTGAGGCCTTCACAGAACAGCTGTATTTATACTGAGATTAGATTACACACAAGTGGACTCTATTTACTAATTAGGTGACTTCTGAAGGCATTTGGTTGCACTGGATTTTATTTAGGGGTATCAGAGTAAAGGGGGCTGAATACTTTTGCACGTCACACTTTTCAGTTTTTTATTTGTAAAAAAATTTGAAAACCATGTATCACTTTCCTTCCACTTCACAATTATGCACCACTTTGCGTTGGTCTATATCACATAAAATCCCAATTAAATACATTTACGTTTGTGGTTGTAACGTGACAAAATGTGGAAAAGTTCAAGGGGTATGAAAACTTTTGCAAGCCACTGTATATTCTAAGCAGTATCCAGGGTTATACCATAGAATTTATACAAAAACATAACCCTCCAGTTCAGCATGTACCGAACCGAATGTTCGTGCTCACAGGCATAGAGAAATCTAAAGCACATGCTGAATTACAGCGGCTATATAAAAAAGGAGTAATTGAGAAAACCCAACACGAATCACAGGAATTCGTGTCCAACATCTTTATAAAAAACAAGAAAGATGGTGGTTGCCGCATCATCATCGATTTGACTACTTTGAATACCTTTGTACAATATATTCATTTCAAGATGGAAACCTTTGTTACTGCTAAGCAATTGATTTCCGAAGGCTACTACATGGCAAGCATCGGTTTAAAAGATGCTTACTATACAGTACCCACAAGAGGTGACCACAGATGTTATTTAAAATTCAACTGGATGGGTCAGCCCATGGCAATACAGAGCACTACCTAATGCTCTAACATCAGCCCCCAGGCTGTTCACAAAAAAATTGAAACCAGCCCTAGCGTTACTGCAGAAACAAAAACACATGGTAATGGCATATCTAGATGACATACTTATTGTTGGAAAAACTTTGGAATTGGCTAAACAAGTTGTAACAGCCACAAAACAATTGTTTGAAAAACTGGGGTTTATCATCCATCCAGTTAAGTCTAAATTAACGCCTTCAACAAAAATGGATTATGTGGGGTTCACCATTAACTCAGTTCTCATGTCAGTGACTTTGCCGAAAGAAAAGGTTACAGCCTTAATAGAGGCTTGTAGCGAAATCATTGACATCACCAAACCATCCATTAGACTGGTAGCTAGAATAATTGGGAAGATAGTGGCTGCATTTCCAGCCACACAATTCGGACCTTTACACTATCGAAATTTACAGAGAGCAAAAATAAGAGCACTCAAAATTAATGGTGGCCATTTTGACAGACCAATGAAGCTACCAACAGAGGCCATAATGGAACTAAAATGGTGGGAACATAACATCAGGTATTGTTCCAATCCAATAATTATCAGCAACCCGTCTATGGTACTACAAACTGATGCCAGTGCACTTGGTTGGGGTGCTACCAATTCCATCTCCAGCTGTGGAGGGAGATGGAATGCACAGGAGGCATCATTATTACAAACACTGGGCATAAACTACCTGGAAATGTTAAGTGCATTCCATGGCCTTAAGTCATATTGTTCTGGGTTAAATCACCAGCATGTTAGACTACAAATTGACAACACCACCGTGGTAGCATATATCAACCATATGGGTGGAAACAAATCGACATCATGTGACAATCTGGCCAACACAATTTGGCAATGGTGTATCCAGAGAGATATTTGGATATCAGCTACCTACTTACCAGGTAAACTAAATTTAGTGGCAGACACCAGGTCACGCAAATTCAATGAAAACACTGAATGGATGTTGGATAAAAATGTATTTGCTGAAATTACAGCATGGTATGGAACACCAGATATCGATCTTTTCGCATCCAGGCTCAATCACCAGTTATCAAATTATGTTTCATGGGAACCTGACCTGGGGCAGCGGCAACAGATGCATTTTCGCTGCATTGGAGGAAATTGTTTATTTATGCATTCCCTCCTTTCTGCCTCATCAGTCGGGTATTAAGGAAAATACAGCAAGACTCTGCGTCTGGTATTTTGATAGTACCCGATTGGCCTACTCAACCATGGTTCCTGGTGATACTAGACATGGTATTAGAACCATGCATCACCATCCATCATAGACCTAATTTACTGGTCCATCCGGTAACAAAGGAAAGATCACCCACAGATCTATGAACATCCCGTCTGTTCTGGAATTCCTGGCAAGCCTCCATTACGATGAGAGGCTCAGTCATAGTGCCATCAACTGCGCCAGAAGTGCTCTGTCAACATACCTGTGGCAAGGAACAGAGCGGCATTCTGTTGGGACACACCCTGGTAACCAAACTCATGAGGGGCATTTTAATGTTAATCCCCCAAGAACCAGGTACCCCCAAATATGGGATGTGGGCATTATACTGACCATGTTAAGAAACTGGTCTCCAGCTGCAGCTCTGTCCCTACAGAAACTGACTATGAAACAGTCATGCTGATGGCCTTGGTCATGGCACAAAGGGTCCAGTCACTACAGAACCTAAGGCTGGACAACATGACTATTTCATCTGGAAATTTAACTTTTCACATCAATGAAGTAGTCAAACAGAACAGACAGGGGTCAGCAGGCCTAAAAACAGAATTCAGGGCATACCCGACAGATGATCGTCTCTGTATTGTAACACACTTACTATTATATATGGAGTATACTAAGATCATCAGAGGGAAAGAAATGTCACTTTTAATCAGCTACAAACAGCCACTCAAAACAGTGACAGTCCAGGCCATCTCTAGATGGCTAAAATAGGTCCTAATAAGGCTGGAGTAGACACTAGCATTTAAAATCTCACTCCACCAGGGCTGCCACTACATCGGCAGCTATGAAGTTGGATGTTCCTATGGACCAAATCCTCAAGACAGCAGGATGGTCAACTGAGAAAACTTTCCAATGATTTTATAACAAACCAGTCATTAAACCTGGAACATTTGCAGAAACAATTTTAAGTTCTGTAATATAATTTACCCCATAAATAGGGGCTATAATTTGGTGTTAATATATTTATCGTTGGGTTTTCAATATCGTATTGATGTCTAATGATGTTAACACTATTCTCCTCATAATCAAGGCAGATGTGATGCATGGACTCGTTTCCACGGCATGAAATCACAGAGCTTTAAAATCTTCACGTAGTCACTCACGTGACTCCGAAGTAAAATAGTAAGATTAAACGAGAACTTACCAGTTTGAAGTTTGATCGTTATTTTATGAGGAGTAACGTTGAGGGATTACGTGCCCTCCGCTCCCACCCTTGATCATATACTCAACTGGTATCTCTTCTCTAATCTTACTATGTTTAGTCATTACCGTTATCTGTGATTTCACACCGCTGCTTTGAAAAATGACACGCATGCGTCCTGGCGGGGTTCTTCACGTAATCCCTCAACATTACTCCTCATAAAATAACGATCAAACCCCAACCTGGTAAGTTCTCGTTTAATCTTACTATTTCCATTTCCAGCCACGCGTATCCAGAAATTGTGACAGAGCATCAGAGAAACGGTGATCTACATCCAGACTTTAGAAAAGTAAAATAGTTTAATTCAAAAAACACGAACACAAACTAATATATGAAATGCAAAGAAACTTTTACCTTTTTGGGTCAATTTCTTTACTTTGAGTTCCCTGGTGACTTCTGAGAGAACATGAGGCCACATACCACGTGGCCTGGGAGTTTACCATTAATAGCCCACTGTCCATTAGCCACAGCTGTTTATAACTGCAAGCTGTCCCATGAGAATGGTAACATTTACCATAAGAAGCTGCCTTCTCCAGGTTAACACTGTCTCGGGTTGGCGACAATGTCGAGAGACGTTTTCGGAGTTCAGCGGGGACAGATGAGCTTGCAGTGGAAGCATCATTCAATTAATAACACCAGCTGATCTCTGATTCTTACAGCCAACAAAACTAACGACAAGAAATTGACATTTAACTTTTGATGTTAGATTAGTGACAGAAAACTGAAAGTGCCTTGCTTTGCTAAAACGGTTCTTTTACTATCACTATGGTCAATTTCATTTGTTCAATGAATTAAATTCCTTTTTTTGCATACAGATGAGTAAGATCATCGCTATACACCAGGACAATCTCACATTAAGTACCAAATGCAACAAAACAGCTCACCAAGTCCATATGCAAGAGTCGCCAGGTTTTTCTGCCATCTTCATTATGGCTGGCCCTAATGGCTTGTTGCAGCTGTTGTCTCCATCCAGATCGCCAGCGAACAGTCGTTGGCCTTAGGATTATTATTGTCACGTCCACCGAAATGCAGTGAAAAGCTTTGTTGTGCATGTTATCCAAACAGATCAGATATACCACACATTGATAAAATCTGTTCAAACTCAAGTACAGTAGGTAGCGCAAAGTAGGAGATACAGAGTGCAGAATATAGTTCTCAGCATTGTAATGCATCAGTTCCTTAGACAAATTTCAATGTTCTCAATGGGGTATAAGTGAACCTAGCTAATGGAAGGACCATTCAGAAGCCTGAAAACAGAGGGGAAGAAGCTGTTCCTCAGCCCGTTGGTGCGCACTTTCTAGCTCCTGTACCTTCCGCAAGATGGGAGAAGGGAGATGAAGGAATGATTGTTGTGGGACAAGTCTTATCCTAGGCAGCATCCTGGGCAGCATGAAGTGTAGATGGAGACAATGGTGCAAAGACTCGTCTGTGTAATGGACTTGGCCACATCCACAATTCTCTGCTATTTTTTACGGTCTTGGCCAAAGATATTCCCAAATTAAGTTGTGATGCAACCTGACTGACCTGTGCTGCAACCTGCAGAAGTTTGTAAGATATGTTGCTCAAAGGTTTCCCTCCTTTGTGTCTACTTTGAAAGATGAAACAGGTGGAAAAATAAGAACTATACAATAACAGAAACAAAATACAAAGATAGAAAGCAAGTCTACAAACCAATCACGATTCAGATTTTACAATAGAGAAATTATTAGGATATAACATGTGATCTTTAGCTTCTCATGAATCTCCAGGCGCCCTAATAACTGGGACATAAATTATTCTTGAGTGACAATTTGTTGACATCATAGACAGACTTCCCCTCAGAATTGGTCCATATCACTCCAAACCTGTCCCATCCATGTACCTGTCTATCTGTCTCTTAAATATTGCGATAGTTACTGCCTCAACCATCTCCTCCGGCAGCTTGTTCCATACACCAACCACCCTTTGTGTGAAGAAGCTACCCCTCAGATTCCTATTAAATCTTTACCCCTTCACATTAAACCTATGTCGTCTGGTCCTTGGTTCACCTATTCTGGGCATGAGATAATTTTAACCTTATTATGCGAGAAATGGGGAGGAGAACATGGGGAACTACGGAGATACGGAGAAAATTGCAGATGCTGGAATCATGAGAAAAATACAAAATGCTTGAGGAGCTCAGTGGGTCAGGCAGCAATATCTCCAATTAGGTAGATGGGAGGTCAGGACCATATTGCAGCTGATAAGAGGATGGTGCAATTACCTGATACTGCTGGGAAGAAATTGTCCCTGGAGGTATACATTTTCAAACTTCTAGCCTAATGGGAGAGGGGAAAAGGGGGAGTGACTGAGTGAGACCGGTCCTTGATTACGCTGGTAGCCTTGCCGAGGCAGCAGGAAGTGTAGATGGAGTCAATGTAAGGGAGGTTGGTTTGCATGATGGACTGGGCTACGTCCACAACTCTCTGTAATTTATCGTGGCCTTGGATGGAGCTGTTCCCAAACCAGACTATGATGCATCTCGATAAAATACTTTCTACGGCGCATCTGTAGAAGTCGGTGAGGGTTGTTGGGGACATACCCAATTTTCTAAGCCTTCTAAGGAAGTAGAAGCATTAGTGTGCTTTCTTGGCCATAGCTAATGTAGCTGGACCAGGATAAATCGTTGCTGATATTTATTCCCAGGAACTTGAAGCTTTCGACCATCTTTACTTCAGCACCAACAAAGTCTTGCGGGGATGTATACTGCTTTGCCTCCTGACGTCAATCATAATCTCTTTTGTCTTGCAGACATTGAGGGAGAGGTTGTAGCCTTGGCACCAGGTTACCAGGTTCTCAATCTCCTTTCTGTTTTCTGTCTCGTAATTGTTACAGTATTTGAAATCCAGCACTCTACGGTGGTGTCATCTGTGAACATAAATTTAGTCGGATTAGTATTTGGATTTATGAAAAGAAAATCATATTTGGAAAATCCATTTGAGGTATATGTGGTGTATCTGTAGTTTATCTGAACAATCAGAAGGTTGTTGATAGGTGCTACACAAGACATTGGGGGCAATACCTTGCTTGAACTGAGGTTCGATTAGCAGATGAATATAGAATAGGAATAAATAGACCAGGAGTCTGCGAAAAGTCATCACTGCTGAGATTGGTGTTGGACCCCGGCTGTTTACACTCCATATCAACATATTCAATGAAGGCATCAAGTGTAATATATCCACGTTTACTCATTTTACAAAGCTGTGTAGCAGGATTGGCTGGGAGGAGAGTGCAGAGAGGCTGCAAGGGAATATAGACTGGAATAGGTGAACAGGTGAGGACATTGCAGATGGTATATAATGGTACTTTTTAAATGGTGAGAGATTCAAAGTTGTTGGTGTTCAGGGAGACCTGGGTGTCCTTGTACTTGTAGGATCAACAAACAATTAGGAATGCAAAGTTAGGTTAACTTTTATTGGAAGGGGATTCGAACACAAGACAGACAAAGTCTTTCTGAAATTATATTGGGCCCTGGTGGGACCACATCAGGAATATTATGTACTTCTGGTCACCCCATTTAAGGAAGAAGATACTTATGATAGAAGGAAGGGAATGACGAGTCACTAGATTGATTGCTTGGATGAGGAAAGGTAAAGAAAGAATGGGAAATTATCTCATTCAAACATATAGAATTCCTATAAGAATAGATGCATGGATGATGCTTCACCTGGCTGGGCTATCTAGGACCTGGGATTATACTTAATAAGAGATTAATAAGGGATGACCCATTTATGACAGAAGTGAGAAGGAAGTTCTTCATCGAAAGAGTAAGTGAAATTTTGGGATTCACTACTCAAGATATAGTGAGAGGCTTCGACACTCAATATATTTAAGACAGATATGGGTGGATTTTTGGATGTTAAGGGAATTAAAACAGAAGATCAGTGCAGTAAATGATTATTCAGACTCTTATTGAATAGTGGAGTCAGCATGAAGAACCAAACTACCTTCTCTTCTATATCTTGTGTTCCTTTGTAGTAAGGCAAGGTGTGCGGATTTACACATTCCGCGCTGGTAGTTCACAGCTTGCTGCACTGGTTTCCATAAGTAAGTCAGAAGACTACTATGGAAACAGGCATTGGTTCCTTTGTTGGGTCCAGTAGGAAGCTGGCTCTTTGAATCTTCTTTCCCAATATTGTTTGTGACTGATTGAATGTGAAATAAATGCTGCTTATAGCAGACCAGCTAACAAACCCAGGAGCTGCTCAAAGCCACCTCATCTAAGATTATTATTGTTTGTATAACTTGTCTTATTAGTCTCTGTGAGTACTTCCCATCTGTGCTCTGTTCACTGTCTCAGACAGAATCCTACTTCTCTTCATTCACTTTTAAGTGATGAGGTACCTCTAGGCTGTAGCATGTTCTGCTCACTGATAGCAAGAATGATGCAGTGGACAGAACAGTTCTGCTGATGTAGACACAAGGAATTGCAGATGCTGGTTTACCAAAGAAGACACAAAGTTCCGGAGGAACTCAGCCACAGGCAGCATCTCTGGAGAACATAGAGAAGCGACCATTTGGTCTGGACCCTTCTTCAGACTGATTGCTTTGGTGTAGAGAAAGCAGGAAGAGAGGTGGGGGAAGGACATTGCCCAGCGGGTGATAGGTGGATACAGGTGAGGGGGGTATATGTTTGGCAGATGGTTGGACAAAGGCCATCGACGAAAAGACAATAAGTGTAATGTATAGAATATGCATGATGTGCGAAGCCAGAGGAAGGAATTGGAAAAATGGGTCACGTCCAGGTGGGGCACAGGGAAGGGAGGTAAAGAAGGGTGTGGGGGTGATGACAGAGGTTGTTCACCTGATGTACACACCACTGGGTGGTAAGCTACCCGAGTAAAATATGAGGATCTGCCTGCTTCTATTATGGGTTTCACCAATGATGTGTGTATGAAGAAGGACAAGGCAGCAGGGTGATGGGGGGAGTGGGAGGGGGGGTGGGAGATAGTGGGAGTAATGCATGTGCACTGAGTAGGAGGAGCATGGGAAACAAAGGGTGCATAGGGGGTGGTATTACTTGAATGTTTAGATTTTTATACTATTGGCTGTGAGTTACCCAGGTGGAATATGAGGTGCTGTTCCTCCAGTTTGTGTGTGGCCTCACTCTAACATTGTTGAGATGCCAGAAAATGGGTATGAGTATGGGAATGGGAAACAGAGTTAAAATGGCTAGCATCCAGGAGATCCAGTTGCAGGTGGGAGGTGACATGAAAACAGGAGGAACAGCTCTTCATCTTCTGCTTGGGTAGCTTACAACATATTTTCCAACTAGCCCCCACCCCATCCTACCAACCTAGTCCAGTCCTGAAACATCATTAGTCTATGCCCTCTGCAGCTGCAGCCTGGCCCATTTTGTTCCTCCAGCACTTTGCATTTCTGCTCAATATTCCAGCATCTGCAGTTTCTTGTGCTTTCCCTTCTCCATGTTGATCCTTGGTATCCTCATCGTTATAAGGTATACCTATACTTCCATCTCAGGTGGTACTAGTCCTCCATTATAAGTTCACAAACTCACAGAGTTCTCCTGGAAACACCTTCTCACTACTTGCTTCCTGAAATGATTCCATTACATTCTCTTTGACTCCCTCAAATCCATTCTGGCAATAACATCCTCCTATTTCAAAGTGTTTCTTGTTCCTTATGGATGGTTTCTCAGCCACCATCATTGACAGAGCTCTCACTCATAACTGTTCCAAATCCACTCCTCAGTTGCACTCCGTACTTGTTGGGTGAAGTCCTCCGCTAGCATGTTGGAAAAATCAGTAAGATCTGTCCATCATTTCCGGGTTATTTACTCTCTCCACTGGAAACGCGATGTTTACGAAAATGGTTCTTTATTCCACGAATGTCCTCAGTCTCATACGTTAATATTATTCATGCGATTGGTCGTTTTAGGAAGTTGGTACATATTGTCTCGCAATCTTCTGAAAATAATGCACGGCGTCTGTGCCCTACAGAATAGAGAATGGAGGATCATTGGGTAACAATGTCTAAACCATACTGTGTGCGGATCTGGAGCGTGCCAGATAGCCTTTGAAGAATCTTTGCTGAGCCGGGGATGTAAGCAGGAATTTGCTCTGCAAAGCCAAGCCTGCAGCTTGTCGGAATCTCACGCCACATAGATTCTACTTTCTAAAGCTCCCAGGCTTAAAAGCTGTCAACTATGTAATCTTACCAGGAAGTAGCCGTGTTTATCTGTTTTCTGCAGAGGGGAAGGCTGGTTTGAACTGAACTGGCCCAGCGACAGTGTGCTTAGAAACACCTAGTGACATTATAAATAGCAGTGGATCAGGGGATTGAGTATTTTGCTCCAGCTTTGGACAGTTCTGTTTCATGAATCATCACGAGACGGTGGCACATTAATAACAATCTACCCCCCGCCCTTCAATCAGCGTGCTAAGCAAACACAGTAATAGTTTGGTGCGCAGGAAGGAATTGCAGGTGCTGGCTTAAACCGAAGATAGACACAAAAAGCTGGAGTAAGACAGGCAGCATCTCTGGAGTAAAGGAATGGGTGATGTTTCGGGTCGAGACCCTTCAGACTCGAGCTCGACCCGAAACGTCACTTAGTTCCTCTCTCCAGAGATGCTATCTGACCCGCTGAGTTACTCGAGCGTTTTGTGTCTGACACAGTTTGATTCCTGGGTATTGCGCTCGGGCTGTTCGTGCTGTCATTTGAATCATTCCACACTGACAAGTAGCAGGAAGGTTGGCTCCTGGAAATGCAACGCTGCTGATTTTGCTCGTTGTTACTAACAGGGTCCGGGATTTGGACAAGGGAGGCGAGGCGATTGGGGAGCTGGTGGACTGATTGAAGTCGGGGTTAACAGCGGAGGTAGGGTTCGGGAGGAACAGGCTACAGGAACGGGGTGGCTTCAGCCAGGGAGCAGTGCTGTGTTCAAGCTGCGGGAAGGGGGAGAGAGGCTGCACCGTGTGGGACGGGGCAGGTGTTGTGTCGAGGAGAGGTCGTGGACGTGGGGTGGATGATTGGCCGGGAGACAGTGAGAGAAGTGGACCAGGTTTCTGTTAAACTCTTCGTGTGTTTACATCGCTGGGCACTGGGATAGTCCGTGAGTTTGTCTCGTCCTGGCTGGGAGCCGGTTCTCAATCCTCCGTCTCTCTCTCTCTCTCCCCCTCTCGCATCTCTCCACCTGTCTGCATCCCCTCCCTCTCTCCATCCCCTCCCTCTCTCCACCTCCACCTCCCTCTCCCTCCCACCCCCTCTCTCTCTCTATCCCTCTCCCCTGCCTCCCGCCGACGATTCGCTGCGGCGGATTGAGCGAGGCGGCGCCGCCGATGAATAGTTAATGTGTGGAGCATGGAGATCGCCTTGCTGAGGTTGGAGGAGGGCGAGGAGGCGGCGGCGGCGGCGGGCGGCAGGTGTGCGGGCAGCGGCGGAGGAGGAGGGATCTGGTGGGAGCAGGAGGGCGGCATGGGCGAGCCAGCGGCTGGGGCCGGGGCTGGGGGGCGGCCGGACGAGTGCGGCGAGCGGGTGGTGATTAACGTGGCGGGGCTGCGCTACGAGACCCGGCTCGCCACCCTCAGCCAGTTCCCGGACAGCCTCCTGGGCGACCCGCTGCAGCGGCTGCGCTACTTCGACCCGCTGCGCAACGAGTACTTCTTCGACCGCAGCCGCCCCTGCTTCGACGGCATCCTCTACTTCTACCAGTCGGGCGGCCGAGTCCGCAGACCCGTCAACGTCTCCATCGACATGTTCGCCGACGAGATCCGCTTCTACCGCCTGGGTCCCGAGGCCATGGAGCGCTTCGGGGAGGACGAGGGCTTCATCAAGGAGAAGGAGCGGCAGCTTCCTCGCCGCGAGTTCCAGAAGCAGTTGTGGCTCCTGTTCGAGTATCCCGAGAGCTCCAACCCGGCCCGCTGCATAGCCATCGTGTCCGTGTTGGTCATCGTCATCTCCATCATCATCTTCTGCCTGGAGACCCTGCCCGAGTTCCGCGACGACCGGTACAACAGCTTCAACCGCACGACCAACGGCACCAGGGGCTCGACGGGGAACAGCCTCAGCGACCCCTTCTTCATCGTGGAGACCACCTGCGTGGTGTGGTTCACCCTGGAGCTGCTGGTGCGCTTCTTCTCCTGCCCCAGCAAGCCGGTCTTCGCCAGGGACATCATGAACATCATTGACATCGTGGCCATCATCCCCTACTTCATCACCCTGGGCACCGAGATGGCTGAGCAACAAGCCAACGGGCAACAAGCCAACGGGCAACAAGCCATGTCCTTGGCCATCCTCAGGGTCATCCGGCTGGTCCGCGTCTTCCGCATCTTCAAGCTCTCCAGGCACTCCAAGGGTCTCCAGATCCTGGGCCAGACCCTCAAGGCCAGCATGAGGGAGCTGGGTCTTCTCATCTTCTTCCTCTTCATCGGGGTAATCCTCTTCTCCAGCGCTGTCTACTTCGCCGAGGCCGATGACCCCAGGTCCAATTTCTCCAGCATCCCCGACGCCTTCTGGTGGGCAGTGGTCACCATGACCACCGTGGGCTATGGGGACATGAAGCCCATCACCGTGGCGGGCAAAATCGTGGGGTCCCTGTGCGCCATCGCCGGGGTGTTGACCATCGCGCTGCCCGTGCCCGTCATCGTGTCCAACTTCAACTACTTCTACCACCGGGAGAACGACAATGAAGAACAAGCCAAGTACCTTATCGACAAAGTCGAAGTTGAGAGCAGCATCTCAGAAGATCTGAAGAAGAGCAGAAACTCCATTGGCAACCATTTAGAGAACAGCGATGGGGTGAATCATGGCACAGGGACACACTGCAAAGCCAACAGCACCTTGGACATCAGGAAGTCATTGTACGCACTTTGTATGGTTCCCAACACTGAAACAGACTTGTAGTCACAGCAGATTGTTTGAACATTACAGATTAGTTTTATCCATAGAAGGACTTATTTTGAATTAAAGACATATCATTTGTACAAACTACAAAAGTTAGGTTAGTTGGGTCGGAAGAGAAACTAATTTTATACAACATACTTTATTCTACAAAAGAAAATATCAAGAAGATTGGGTGTATGTCTTGGCACTACAGCCTTAACTTGGGGGGAAGAGATTGATGGCCAGCTATTTTCTCCAGGAGCCCATCAATATTTGAATATTTAACAGTTCTGTGTTGCATTTGCAGTGTCTTCAAATAATAGAAAGCAAACGTGGTCTTCAAATTCCATAAGTATTTTTTGATTTGTTATTTCAGAAGGGAAGTGCGTGAAGTACTTTGTTTAACTTTGCAGTGAAGACAGAGGCTGTGGACTGTTTGTATTTGGGTTTTCTGCTTTATGTCCTCAAAGTATTCAAAACAATGTAGCAGGTGAAAGGGGAAGCTAGAAGATGGCGAAATGCAGGGTGATACATGCAGTGAAAGGGTTTTGCAGTAGTGTTTCTATTGTTTGTTTGTGAGCAACCGTTCTAGAATTGAGCAGGGAAACAATCTAGGTGTTCGTTTTATGAATCTGTTGGTAACGAAAACAAAAAACGGGTTACGGATTTGGTCGATGTTACAGCATATACATCTATTTACAATATATTTTTTCAAACAAAGTATAAAATATTCATGCATTAATCACTGAACAGAATATTTAGATAATCATTTTGCTCCAGTGTACTGGAAACTGAGACCAGCAAATTTAGCTTTTTGTTCAGAATATACTTAATCGGCGAAGCGCTAGACTGTCTTGTTCCTGGTAGAGTTGGAAAACAGTTTGTGGAAATACAAACCAATTTTATGTGCTGCCCCCACGGAATTCAATGGACGATGTCCATCCTACACATTTGTACAAAGACCTAAATGAACGCACTTTTACATTACTGCTGTAAGAAACTAATTTTAAGTCCGCCTATTCATCCTGAACATTAAATCAGAAAACTGGCTACAACAAATGAAGCTTGAGATAACTGTTGAATGAAAACAGTTGTCACAAAAAAATGCATTGAATAAAGAAAAAAACTAAAAATTACCATTTCATCGTTGAACTGGAATGCTCCTTTTAGATAATCTCAGCAAAATATTCTGGATTGGTATTTACTGGGTCTCCTCATTTACCTTTTGAAAATGCATTGAGAAAGTTGATTTTTGGACCACATGGTAAATCAGGGACTTCAGACTACCCATATCCATGAAACAAAAAGTCCTGAGATGGAAATGATTCTGAATCGATTACAAGAACATCTGTATCTTCAAATGGACAACATCCTAGACTTGTGCAAGTGACACAGTAACAAGCGAAGGATCAAAGGTTAGTCTTTCACATTGTTTTTTGCTGGTGAGTTTACCTTTGTCTTAAGCAGATAAGTAGATAAAGCAATACAACTGATTCTGTTTAACAGATTACCCTAAAAGTGAATAGATCCGTTGAGCTACAGAATTTAGAAACTAATTTTATACAACATACTTTATTGTTAACATACAAAGTTAAAACATTTCTCACTACGCTATTTACATGCATGACATGCACTGTATGCACAACCTTGCATTTGCAGCTGTTTTCTTGACATTTAAAGTGCAGATGATCACTGGATTTGTCATGAGAATCAGCAAAGAGCTACTGTGTAATGCCGACTTCACTGTGATCTCAATGTAGAGGGTATTCCTTTACTGAATGACATTCCTTTGATTTGCATGTAGCCCTCTGTTGATTAAAAAGGCATTGCATTGGGCCTGAAACACTTTTTTGTTATTTTCCAGTTTTGGTTACATGGTATGAATGGTTTTTCATGTCAAGTTCATAAATGGTTCATAATGCCTTTGAGTCTGATATTAACTTTTGAAATTTTCTGCAGCCATATGTACAGAAATGGGACTGATGATTTTTGTTAACTGGTCCGTGACAACATCTTAAAACCTATTTGGGAACGACTTACAAACACACGTGTGATATAGAATGAATATCCAATTACTACCAGTAATAACTTTCTTAGTGTTCAAAAAGTCAAACTTTGGAACATTGTCTTAACCTGAACTGAAATTCACCAAACATCAAAGCTGCTAGTTGTTGGAGTTTCTTTCTAATTATATGAGCCAAATACATGGTTCATAATAAAGATTTTCTCTGGATTTCACCAACTCTACTCCCTGTATGTACCCTTAAATCCCATTTGGCTTGCAGCAATGTATTAATATAAATGTCCACTCTGCACCAAGCTCAGATCCGTTACCTCAGCTTTCATATGGATCCAGGTTACTTAAACATTGTAGGATAAAGCTGCTTTGAACCTGATGAGATTGTAATATCATTGTCACAGCATGAACAGACTTTCTGTCCTTCACTGAAACCATACATCAACCTTAAAATAACGCACCTCACATTTTGTTTGGAATATTAATCAAAAGAAGCTTACAATGTTGTAATTTCTTTATGATTTGGAAGTTATATCTCGATTTCCAGTCAATCTAGATTGTAAGTTTGTGTTCCGTTGTTACATATTCCAGACACATTTATTAAATATACTTTTCATTACTGATGTGCTGAATTCAACTGGATTTCATTATTTGTCAATATTTGTCTTTAAAATGTTGCTGATGGTTTATTAATTGATACAATTTATTTATTTAGAGCAATTGATGTGTTTTATCCCCCGAATTAAATTTTAATTCAAAACAATATTATATGTAGAATGTTCCATGTCAACATATAGCTTCAAAATATTTGTTAACAAGTAGATCAAGTGCCTAGATGGTGTTAGAAACACAAAAACATAGAAAAATAGGTGCAGGAGTAGGCCATTCTGCCCTTCGAGCCAGCATCGCCATTCAGTATGGTCATGGCTGATCATCTAAAATCAGTACCCCGCTCCTGCTTTTTCCCCATATCTCATAATTCCTTTAGCCCTAGGGAGCTAAATCTAACTCTCCCTTGAAAACATCCAGTGAATTGGTCTACTCTGCCTTCTGTGGCAGAGAATTCCACAGATTCACAACTCTCTCGGTGAAGAAGATTTTGCTCATTTCAGTCCATCAGATCAAGTGGCTAGATGGTGTTGTTGCCCGTTCAATTCATGCACCCTTTTTGGAGTGATACTTTAATCCAAACCCAGCTCAGACATCTTTGGCTACAAGGGTCACAATTTTGGACCTTTTTAATGCAACTTATGAATCTTCAGATTTTCCGTTAATCATGGGGAGTTTATGAATGAACAATCTGTAATACCACACTCAAATCTCTGTTATCATTAAACAGAAAGTTAGAGCCTATCTCTTACCTACCTTCCCCCAATTCACCCCAAAGGTTAAAGTCCGCAGCACAAACAGTCTGAGTCTGTTACTAAACTTGCATTTGTTCTGCAGTAGATGGAGAAATTTATTGTGTGAGATATTAACAGAAAGTGTGTAATAACACAAAGCATACTGATGTCAAGGCCTGCTCAGGAAGTAGGCTAAATGGGCTAATGTATGCACTAGTGAATCATATTGGTAACTTTGGGAATGTTCGATGATGCTTTTGGATACCTAAACCGGAAAATGTGTTCCATTTTCCAGCACTGAAACCTTTGACAGTCAAGGCTTCTTTAAAATAACATTTCATCAGACTCACAGGGAAATGCCATAATCTCACAGCAGGGTGGTCCATTGAAAAAGCTATACATGCAATGCCTACCATATTAATGACCAGTACTGATCGTGTAAAGTCATTCATTGTAATCTGGACAGCACTTTCCTTGTTTGCTTTTGCTTTTATACTTATCTCTAAGGCATAAAGATTATAGCATTTCATAATGCAATTGACATTCTGCTAGTTTGCTGCTAAGGTGAAAATATGGTATTAAAAGATAACAATGTTAAATTACTATTAAGTAAACATTGGGTTCAATATATTGGCTAAGATCAGACTATACATAGTATTCAGAGTACATTTCATTACTTTAACTCTTGCTAATTGCTTTAGTAAACCCAGTGGGAGTTTATTAAGATTCTGGTTTCTGTATTTGGTAAACAACCAACTCGGTTGGGTTAAGCTTCCTGTATTTTTTTAAAGAGATTGCCTTTATATAGGCTTACAAAAAATGTGGTCAGGATGTGCAGATGTGTGGTGGATATGAATTCTACAGGTGCTGTGTAGCACTGTTTCAGATGGCAGAATGTATTATGAAGATGTTATTCTAACCGGAAAGTAATTGCTGAATGAAACCATTTGGCATGTTAAAATTCTGTGTAAAAAAAACAACAAATTACCGATCAGAGGAATAAAAAGCCCAATACCAGTGAACAAGACAGAAAGACTGCAGATTATACCTAAAATTCTGAGGCTGTAATTGTTCAGGTGAAGCATTCTACACTCACTGCTCTCTGGCCACTGATTCTAAGCCTCCTCAATACAATACAATACCTTTTATTTGTCATTTGAACCTCACATGAGGTTCAAACGAAATTTGGTTTCTGCAGCCATACAAAAAAAGAACCAAGACACACACCAACACAATTCAATTAACATAAACATCCATCACAGTGCGTCCTCCTCACTGTGATGGAAGGCAAAACTTAAACATATCTCTCACCTGCACTCCCCTCTCCCCCCCATGTCAGAGTCAAAGACAAGAGTCAAAGCCCCCGGCAGGCGATGTTAAATGTCCCGCAGCCATTAAAGCCACGCCGGGTGATGCAAGGCCACGCACCGGGTCTTGGTGTTGGAGCCCCGGCGGGCTCTTGGTGTTGGAGCCCCGGCGGGCTCTTGGTGTTGGAGCCCCGGCGGGCGCTCACAAAGTCCCGCGGCCATTCCAAGCCGCGCGGGGCGGTGATGCAGGCCCCGCTCCAGGTAATCTTCAACCCCGCAACTCGGGCGGGAGAAGTCGCCGCTGCGGAAGCCCCGAAAAGCGGTCTCCCACCAGGGACCCGCGGGCTCCCGGTATTACTGTCCACAGACCTGCGGTAGGAGCTTCCGAAACTCCGGGTGTCGGGTCACAGCAGCGCTCCACCACAGCTCCACCCGCTCCGCACTCGGCCAGCTCCGTGATGGTGAGTTGTGGCCGGAAGTTGAATCAGACTATTTACAACTTTAGTAATACTTGATTCTGAGGTGAACATCTAACTGTATTTTCACAATCAGTACAACTGCTTATTTTCTCCTTCAATGTATGCCAGGCTCCAACCTACTTTTTATCATTAGCTGGTGAAACCCTAGTCCGCATGTTATCTCCAGACCTGATCTTGGTAAAACCCTCCTGGCTGGTCTTGCTGACTTACTCTGTGTGAGTGTTTCGGATTGGGACCCTTCAGACTGTTTCGCTAGTCTAAAGAAGGGTACTGACCCAAAGCATCACCTATCCATGTCTTGCAGAGATGCTGCCTGACCCGTAGAGTTACTCCAGTGCTTTGTACCTTCTTTTGTAAACCTGCATCTGCAGTTCCTTGTTTCTACTTCATCTTCAATTGTTCTATCTTTGGCAGCTGTGGCCGCGGCCAATACACTGGAATTACCTCCCTAAACTTCTCGTTTTTAGAGGTTTACCTCTTTGACCAATGTGTGGTCATCTGCTCTAATGTGGTTCTATGTGACTGGTTGTTTGATAAACAAACTTTGTGGGTGCCTTGTGGTGATTATATATAAAGGTGTCATAGAACAAAAAAAATGTTTTATTTTGTTGTAAAATGTGAAAGCCAAACAAAACATTAGCTCCACATGCAGCTGAAGTCTCGCCACAGGGGCAATCTCATTCTTCTAAACTAAAGACAGTTTGGGCCAGTATTCACAGACTGTTGGAATTTGCTGTAATTGATCCCACTAACAAACCCCTTGGGCTTCTAGTCCTTGTCTTATTGACTCTGCAATCTTCTCTGTAACACCTGTTGATGGCCAATGCCTGTTTCAAAGTAGCCAAGTAAGGTTGCAAGCTATGATTTATGTATTTTTCCACATCTCGCTCCCAGGAATTTTAGCCTTACTCGTCAGGTGGAACAAATGGCCAGCAGAATTCCTACTGTGAATTCCCCTTCCAGCAACCTCCACAGTGGGCTGGTATACTGTCTTGAGTTTAGATAAATGTGGGCCGACCTCATTTAAACATACAAAATTCTTCTTAAATTGAGACAGTGTTTCACCTGGCAGGAGTGGGAATCTCACAATAAGTGATTCAGGACTAAAACAAAATGAGTTTAAGAAGGAACTGCAGATGCTGGAAAATCGAAGTTACACAAAAAAGCTGAAGAAACTCAGCGGATGCAGCAACATCTATGGAGCAAAGGAAATAGGCAACGTTTCGGGCCGAAACGTTGCCTATTTCCTTTGCTCCATAGATGTTGCTGCACCCGCTGAGTTTCTCCAGCTTTTTTTGTGTACCTAAAACAAAAAGAAATGTCCTCACTCAGAGGGTGGTGAATCTTTGAAACTTTGGTACAAAGAAAGAGCTGTCAGCAGAGGTAGTTGAGGCAGGTATAATAAATAACAACATGTATATGACATTAGGACAGGTGCATGGATAGGAAAGGTTTCAAGGGATATTGGAAAATGCAGGCACATGGGTCGTGTATAGATGGGGCATCTTGGTTGGCTTGGATGAGTTGGGGCTGAATGATCTGTTTCCGTGCTGTGTGACTCTATGACTATGAAAAGGGATTTGTTTAGCAGGTGCAGAACTACAGCTCATTTACCATTCTCAGATCAGACGTTGTTTTCAAGTACTTTAAATTCCTACATCTGCCTGCTCCTCTAATTGAAATTGCCATTACAAATGTGTCATTTGATGCAACCGTTGCTTTGGCAAGATGATTTATTTCAAGATTTTACCAACTTGATAGGAAAAGGAGCAAGCTGAACGCTGCTCCAATGCCTAGACTGAGGATTAAAACAGAAGTCAAAGATGTGAGCTGAAGCAATGGGCAGAAATAGGTAAAAGATGAAAAGTTGAAAGTGAAATGGAGATAGCTCTCCAAAGAACTGATATTCATCCTCGCAAAGATTAGGAGATTGTTAGACACAAATAGCTGGAGTAACTCAGTGGATCAGGCAGCATCTCATGCAAAAAGGAATAGGTGACATTTCGGGTCTCCAGAGATGCTGCCTGACCCGCTGAGTTACTCCAGCTTTTTGTATCTATCTTCGGTATAAATCTGCAGTTCCTTCCTACACATTTTGGGAGATTGGTACATGCCTCTGTCTTTGCCATCACTTTTACCACCATGATTATTCTTCCAACATTAGTGTACTCTAGCACATTCAATGGGAGTTAGTTGCACTGCACAAATTATAAACAGGCTATCTTCATTGAAAACACATGTAAATATTTAGAACAAAAAGGTGTTGAGCATGAATGAGCAATGCAAGTTTCAAATATTATCAGATTTTCATTTTGTTTAATTTTTCCCTCATCTATTTATAATATACTATTTCTTTTTCTTCCTTTCCTATTTTTCTTAAGTTTGACAATTACATTCTTGCATTTGTTTTGCTAAACATTTTTATTATTTTGTTTTTCGCCTGGATGGTTCCTGTATTTGCTCATATTCTCCATTCCTCTCCCTTCCTGCTTTCTCAGCCCCTGACATCTGGTCATTGCCATCACAAGGAGATGTCCCATGAGTGTTACTGCTGTATATTTATACAGTGAGTGCTTCTGGTTATATTGAAGGATGAAGTCATATTTGTATTATCCTCGGCTGAGTTCACAACTCGTGTAAATTCTATATCACATTGTGTTCTTTATTTACAACTTTGAATTGATGAACATTTTTAAATGAAGTGAATACATTAAAATTTTGATCATCTGCTCTATTTGCAAAAAGATATATTGAAATATAATATGAGTGCTTTATGTATATGTGAGCTGTTCAGATTATGAAGGGAATCATGAGCTAACATATGCAAGCATAATTCACAGGAACTTCTCCATTGATAAGTTGATAAGTCTCTGAAGGACAATATTAGGTCAGTACTTACGGTCAGAACCCGAATGGAACTTTACTTTATTTACTTTAGATTTCCAGCACTATTTTTGTGCCAATAAATAGCTGTAACCAGGAGTTGTAGCTGATTGTTCTCCTGCATGGATGCAGGCAAGCAGCATCTAAGCTCTCCGTGGGGAATATGGTGCATGATGTATAAGGCAATATAAAGCTTTGATCAGTGGAACATTCTTCTTTTGGCTTTTATTGTTTTTAAGATAACAAGACTAGAATGTGTTAATAGTTTATTGTTTTAGTTTTAGAGATACAGCACGGAAACAGGCCCTTCGGCCCACCGGGTCCGCTCCAACCCACGATCCCCGCACATTAATATTATCCTACACCCACTAGGGACTATTTTTACATTTACCAAGCCAATTAACCTACAAACCTGTACGTCTTCGGAGAAAACCCACGAAGGTCACGAGGGGAATGTACAAACTCCATACAGACAACACCTGTAATCGGGATCGAACCCGGGTCTCTGGCGCTGCTTTAGCTGTAAGGCAGCAACTCTACCGTTGCGCCACCATGACTTTAGTCTTGTTGAATACTAAAATTGGTAAAACCTTGCAATTCTAAGCAAGATAAATGAATAAATAAACCTACTTTTGCACTATTTTATCAGGCGTTATAATAGCGAATAGAGGAATATCATTCAATCTGATCTGGTTACCTCTACATCCTCATCGATATAATGAACAGTTTAAACCATCACAGTAAATGTGGAGCCCCCTTGTAATAATCACTAAAATAAACAATTGAAAAATAGAAATCTAATATCCATTTATAATATTCTTCATCAAGTTGTAATTGAATGGTAGGTATTGGCTTGCATATTGTGGTCATTGGCAATGTAAACTACTCAGGTACTTGCCTCTGACCTTGAAGATAACTGGCCATGATCTCTGTGGCATGGACTGGTATTATTGGTGTCAGGGGCTTTCAGCCAAGGATTCAAAGGGATCCTGCATTCTGCTATCGCATGGAAGAATTCCAACAGAAAAACAGGATGGGGAAAAAACCCCAACATTTAACTGAACCTTAAAGTACAAATCATAGATTGAAACACGTGCAAATAATTGTATTCGAAGTGTCACAATTTAAATTTATAAAGTCTGAGCTAAATCATTATATATTTTAAAACCTATTATATTTTAAAATATATATCAGAGATATTTATAATCTTAATATAACACCAATATATAGGTTTAGTATTATGGGGTCTGAGCAAGAGTTAAGCAGTAATCCTGACAAAGCATTAACATGGAAATGCAGATGCTGGTTTACCAAGGAAAGACACAAAATGCTGGAGTAAGTCAGCGGCTCAGGCAGCATCCCTGGAGAACACGGATAGGTGGCGTTTCTGGTCGTGACCCTTCTTCAGAATGATGCTGGGGTGGGAGGAACTCCTCAAGCTTTCTTTCCCCCCCCACCTCTGCCTGACCCACTGAGTTACTCCAGCACTATGTGCCTGTCCATTCTAATATTTGTACTTCATTGTAAACTCGCTTGCTGCTGCAAATACACATAACATTTTCAGTCGATCTTGCAGTGAAAGTAGTTTCCAAATCCCTACACGTCTTGTTAGATCACTGAATTCTTTTGATTACACTGGGAAAGATGTGGGGAGACACTGAGTTGCTTGCCGAATATTTGGGAATTGCCCGGATCCTAAATCCAAAGTCTTTATCGTTTCTTGATGTAACATTGACAGAGGCGTGCCTGCATTAATTCCCCAGAACTCACTGTCTACCACAACCCACTTTGCTGTCTCCCGAAACTGTTACTCTCTGTTTAACAGGCTGGTTTTGTCTTGTGCTCTGATTTTTACATCCATATTAATCATATATTCAGCTTTGCTTTTAGATTTTAATTTTAATTTGATTTGAAACAGCAATCAAACAAATGAAAGGATGTTGATTTTGGTTATTGTTGAGGACCTTATAATTTGTTCATTAGAATATTCAAATAGTTCATTTTAATTGGGGTGTTTAGAATAACTGTACAAGAAATGTTAATTTAACAATTTAATGTTCACTCTATACTTTGCTTTCGTTCTGTTGTTAACTCCTGGATTGGTTTGGGTGCTGGACACTAAACATAAGGAGTAAGCTGAGTTTAGTCCAGGCTTTGGTAGCACACGGACCTTTGGTTTTTCAATGTTGCTCTAGGATAAGCAAGTTTTGGGAAATTAGGTTATTGGGTTGAAAGTTCTAAAAGTTGGATGCTTCCAAAATCAAATATTCAGTTTTTATGTTTTATGATATCATTTGTGCATATCAAAAATCATTGGTGCAGGATGCTGGTTTAAATTGAAGATAGATGCAAAATGCTGGAGTAACTCAGCGGGCCAGGCAGCATCTCTGGAGAGTAGGAATTGATGACATTTCGGGTCGAGACCCTTCAGACTGAAGAAGTGTCTCGACCTGAAACGTCACATTTTCTTCTCTCCGGAGATGCTGCCTGTCCCACTGAGTTACTCCAGCATTTTTCGTCTATCTTCAAAAATCATTGGTATCCTTTAGAGTTTTCACCTTGTTTACTGATGCATTTAATTGTAAAATTCCTTTGATAGAATGATCTGACTACACCCAATGTCCTGCTCTTTCTCTAAAGCCTTGCTTTGTTTCCCCCTACAAATGCTAGTTCTCTTTGAAAATTATAATGACTTCTGCCCCCACTCCCAATTAAAGAGTTAAATGGAGAACACTCTCATAAAGTAGCACAGTAGTTTCCTCATTTCTCTCAGATTATTTTAATGTTATCCATAAATGTGATTCCTTTGGTGGTGACCAATCTGATCTTGAAAATTATTTTGCTTTACGTCTGAGGGAGGGTCCCCTTCCTAAAGTGTCACCGGCCCATGTTCTCCGGAGATGCTCCCTGATCCATTGAGTTACTCCAGGACTGTGTCATTTTTTTGTAAACCAGCATCTGCAATTCCTTATTTCTACATTCTGCTTCATGTACCCTCTCAAAGATGTTCATGCTTTGAACCAGTCGCGCAGCGGTAGAGCTGCTGCCTTACAGCACTAGAGATGCAGGTTCGATCCTGACTACGTGCTGTCTTTACAGAGTTTATATGGTCTCCCTGTGACCGTGTGGGTTTTCTCTGGGTGTTCCGGTTTGCTGCACACTCCAACGATGTACAGGTTTGCAGGTTATTGACACCGGTAAAAATTGTAAATTGTCCCTCATGTGTATGATTGTATTTGTGTTTGGGATGATCGCTGGTCGGCGCAGACTCTGTGGGCTGAAGGGCCTGTTTCCACACTGCATCTCTAACGTTTAAGGTCCAAAGCTAGTTTAAGGCCGTTATGCACATTACAAAAAAGAGCAATAAGAATTATCAATAACGTTGGATATCTTGAACATACCAATTTATTATTCTTAAAGTCACATACACTGAAGTTCACTGATCTGGTTAAATTTAAGACTGCGCAAATCATGTGCAAAGCAAGAAATAATTTACTTCCAAGAAATATACAAAAACTGTTTATGGAAAGACAGGGTGGGTATAATTTGAGAGGGGAATATAATTAAAAAAAACTCAATGTCAGAACAACTCTTAAAAGTATGTGCATAGCAATCTGTGGTGTGAATTTGTGGAATGGTCTGGAACAGGAGATACAACTTAGCACAAGCATAATTCAGTTTAAAAATATGTACAAAAACACTTGTTTAAAAGGATATTGGGATGAGGATAGGTGATTGTGAGTGGGATATTTGTTATACTGATTGTATTGGGAAGGGTGATTATAGAGTGGGGTTGTATATATGACTATAGTATATGAGGGTTTTTTCTTTTCTTTTTCTTTTTTTCTTTTTTGTATGGCTTTTAAATATTTGATTAGTGTTTAAATGTAAATAATTTGGTGTACATATAGTGGCTGGTGTACATATGGTGTACATATAGCTGCTAAATTTGTATAAGATAATTACAAGCAGTTGAATAAGGGGTGGGAATTAATAAGCTTTGGCTTCTTCCTGCTCCTTTTCGGACACATACGATTTCATTTATTTATAGATATTGTTTATGACACTTTATATATATTTTTGTTTTGTTTTTTGTATGCTGTTTCACACTTGCTTTTAATTCTTTTATTTTGTTCAAAATAAATAATAAAATTAAAATAAAATAAAAAGGTCTAACTTGAACAAAAAACAGTCTCTCTGATCTTTCCACATAACCAGCCTTTCATTCTTAGTATTGCTGCAATGTGTCTTGAAACATGTAATATTGCAGTATACAATATACCTAGTCAGCCCTTTAAAAGCTCTGAACCTGAGTGTGAGCATCTGGAGGTACTCCTACTTTTTGGTCATTCAGATGCAGGAAGGATCTTGGAGTAACTACACAACACAGGCTGTAGGTCTCAGTTGTCCCATCATTATATTTTATTTACATATATGTTTTAATATGGCCTTCTATCTGTTGCTCAATTAGTTATCAAGATAATATTGTAATACAAGCACATCCTTTTCATCAATGTTAAATTCCCACTGTCACCAATTTCAGTCACTACTGTTGCTAAGAGTATCTCCCTGCTCTCTCTTTTCAGCACAGTCCATTAAATGTAGACCTCACAGTGAAGGACAAACTTCAGCTGCCCATTATACATAAGTACCATGAAAACAGCCAAGGTTTTGCCCTACTTAAATTATCATTTAAATGAACACATAAGTGGCCCTTTTCATGAATGCATAGTCAGTAAAAAAAATAAAGGCACGATTCATGTAGATACATTAAAAGGGAATATATAAAATAACTCTCATTGCTTGTTATTTTGGATGATTTTGAGATATTGGTGTGGATCTATGCTAAACTCCATGGGTACATTCAGTCCCAATGGCTTCAAAAGACTAAATATCAACCAGGTTATTTGACAGGTAACTGCACAATAATGATTACTGTATTTGGTGCTGTCCCCATGGGCACATTTCTTTCTCTTTTTATTCTTTATGGTGCAGTGAGGGTTGGACCTTCTCTTGCTGTCGCCAACCTTAGTGATGGTGAGTTAATGCCCCTGTCCCGCTTAGGAAACCTGAACGGAAACCTCTGGAGACTTTGCGCCCCACCCAAGGTTTCCGTGCGGTTCCCGGAGGTTGCAGGTGGTTGCCGGAGGTTGCAGGTAGTGGAAGCAGGTAGGGAGACTGACAAAAACCTCCGGGAACCTCCGGGAACTGCACGGAAACCTTGGGTGGGGCGCAAAGTCTCCAGAGGTTTCCGTTCAGGTTTCCTAAGTGGGACAGGGGCATTACAGAACAAAGCAGCCTGCACTTTAACCCAAACAGATTTCCAGGACCCATTCTCAGGAGCAGAGTTTTACATAATCTGCCATAATTTTACATCATAAATCATTCTTAAAATTGAGTTATAAGCATTAATTGTCCATCAGAGAATGCACGTTGTATCTCATCTAAGTGCTCTATCTTAATCTTTGTACCTTTAACGTATGTAAATCTTTCTAGAACTTTGGGCCAATGTATTGAATTGAATTGAATTGAATTGAATACCTTTATTGTCATTCAGACCTTACGGTCTGAACGAAATTTCATGCCTGCAGTCATACATACAATCATACAATAATAAACAACAATAAACACAGATTAACACCACCACAGTGTATCCTCCAAGCACCTCCTCACTGTGGTGGAGGCAAAAATCTTAGGGTTACTGTCTCTTCCCTCCTCTTCTCCCTCTGCGCTGAGGCGATTCCCCACCGGGCGATGGCACAACAGTCCCGCGGCTCACCGAACACCGCAAACATGCCGGTTCAAACACCGCGGCCCGGGGGTGGTCGAAGCTGCCGTCCTCCAGTCCAGCACACGCAGCCGCTGGCCCGTGGCTGAACCCAGGACTCAGGTCACCGCCTCAGAACGCCGTCCCAGCCACCGGAGCACCGTTCCAGCCCCGAGCCGGATCGCCCTCACGTGAGTACCGTTCTCCCTCGGGCTGGGTCACTCCGACGGGAGTGCCGTTCTCCCTCGGGCTGGGCCACTCCGACGGGAGTGCCGTTCTCCCTCGGGCTGGGCCACTCCGACGGGAGTGCCGTTCCACCCTCGGGCTGGGCCACTCCGACGGGAGTGCCGCTCCTCCCTCGGGCTGGGCCAATCCGACGGGAGTGCCGTTCTCCCTCGGCTGGGCCACTCCGACGGGAGTGCCGCTCCTCCCTCGGGCTGGGCCACTCCGACGGGCCACAGCCCCTCACGGGAAAGTCTCTCAGCCCCTCGCCAGGCCGCTCTCACGAGAGCGCAGTTCCAGCCCCGGGCTGGGCCACCCTCACGGGAGCTCAGGGCGAGTCCTGTCAGCTGCCTCCAGAGTCCCGAGGTCGCCAGCTCCGCCATTAGGCCTCAGCGTAGACGGAGGCAGAGAAGGGGGATACGACAAAAAGGTCGTATTCCCCCGAAGGGAGAGACAGCAAGCCCCGTTTCACCCCCCAACCCCCCCCCTCCCCCACATAAACACGACCTAAAAACCAAAAACGTAACTAGACAAAACGAAAAAATACAACACAAAAAAGTAAAAGACAAACGAGACCTATTCTGAATGGGTTGTTAATCATATTTTATGAGTTTTCCCTCCTGTGTTACAAATGATCAAATGTAGATACAAATCCCCCAATTTAGTGCTTTGAGGACCTTGTATCTCACCCATTGTAGAAAAGTGTTTGCCTGGAATATTTGGAATTGTCTGGTAGTAATAACAAGCATCAGTGCTCACTGTTGCCTTTTCTTCAGTTAATACTCATAGTTTCTTTGTGAAACATCAACATTCACTGATTTTGACTCGTGCTTTAGTAGTGGGATCAAGCATAAAAATTATTTGTTGATGTTTTTGTATTTATTGCACCTTCTTGATGTATTACTTTCACTGCAAAAGCATTATATTCATTCTCCTTACCTTGCGCCTGCTTGCTATTGTTCACTCTCAGTCTAGTAATCAATTCTCATTGCTATTGTGCTATGCTCAACATCTTGGTGCTTTATCCTCCTTACTAATTTATTGCATTTGTATAATTGGTTTTAGTGTCCATCGTACCCGCATAATAATAGCAATTACAATTCTCAAACGGTGCATGATTTTACCAGATGATACTGAATGATAATACTTCAATATAAACACGTTGTTTATTATTGAAATTTGAGAATGACTGAATCAATGGTTAAGGTTATGACTTTTAAAACAAATGTTGAATAATAATAATGCAGCAGTTGTCTTCATGTCTAAATCAAATTCTCACACATTAGGAAATGACAACATTATTTCTGGAAATGAAAGCTGAAGTCTAAATTGTGGTAACTTTAAAGATTACTCATTCCAAGGTCACTGTATCATCTCCATAGTAACCAAATAAAAGTAATGGAAAATCATGATACAAGTTAATGATGCTTTCTTTTGATAAATGTATTCACATATTTAGTACTGCCCAATTAAATTTAATTGAAACCATCTAGCTACTTAAGCATTAATTATTACAAATGTTAATTCTCCCATTTATTACAATTTTAGTTTGTCAATTACTAATTTGAAATTCCTGGAAATCCATTACTATAGGCTATTCCAGATTTGAATGTTAATATTTTTCTAATGGGGATATCTCTTCTGTAATTTGGTGGGATGCAGAAATGAATGCCATCATATTACCCATGTAAAGTAGACCACATGAGCGGAATTTGGTACAATAGTGTAAAACAGATTAACCAACCGATGGCCCCTTTCATATCTGCTCAACTCAAGTCAGAGGAAACAAAGATCCACAAAGATCTAAAACTAGCGGCTGGTGTTCCTGCACGCTATCATCAAAAGTCAAAAGCCAGCCCTGACTCGTAATACAAAACATTTTGAATCCGTTTCATGCCTAAGCTTTGCCTCTTGCCTGAATAATAGATGCTGTTTAAAGAGTAAAAAGGTCTCTTCACAAGGCTTGTCGACTGGCCAACATGCTGGGGCCAATCATAGGATGGTTTTTCACATCTGTTTATCATGGGAAATAATACAACCATTCATGTCTATATGGAGGAATTAAGTGATGTTTCAGCGAGCTCCCTGGCAAGGGGTGGTGCAGTGGCACACCGGTACGGTTGCTGCCTTCCAGCACTTGCAGCGCCGGAGACCCGGGTTCAATCCCGGCTACGGAGTTTGCACGTTCTTCCCGTGACCTGCGTGGATTTTTCAGAGATCTGCGGTTTCCTCCCACACTCCAAAGATGTACAGGTTTGCAGGTTAATTGGCTTGGTAAATGTAAAAATTGTCCCTAGTGTGTGTAGGATATTTGCTAATATGCGGGATCGCTGGTCGGCAAGGACCCAGGGGGCCGAAGGGGCTATTTCTGCGCTATATCTCTAAACTAAACTAAACTAAAATATGCAGTCCAGAAATGCCATACATAACCTTGCAACAAGAGATGTCGCTCAATGTTCATCAGGTGAGAAATGACCAAGAACCAGTAGAACGATATCTGGTAAAAGCAGTGGTTCTAAAACCCTTCTTCACCCCGGTTTCACAGGGAGCCACACTCCAATCAAGTGTAGAAGAAATAACTAACTGAGCTATCCTGAGACTATTGCAAAGCTCAAGTAGAAGCCAAAATAATGACTGTGCTGCCCTCAAACTCAGGACCACCCGCTCCCTCAGAACCCTGCCCTCAAACTCAGTACCATTCTTGCCCTCTGAACTCTGCTCTCAAGTTCAGTGCCAACCGCACCCTCACCCTCTGATCTCTTGCTTCAATGTCCCTGCAGACTGTATTTACAGATGTATGAAGCAAGGCCTGGGATATGCCAGCCATCGTCTTACTGAATGATGGGACAGACCAAGTAACCATCTCCTGCTGCTATTATCTTATGTCCGTAAGCTGCAATCCTCAGGAAGTATTGTGGTCAAACTGATGTTGTTCCATAGCAATGAAGAATTAAATATAGAAAAGAATGTTTCAACTTATTTAAAATTAATCCTACAATTTCCTGTATCAAATAATTGGTGGCAAACTATGACATGTTGCAAATACCACCAGGTTCATGCTAGAATTCCTGGAGTAGGACATATATCCAAATGTTATTTCTCATTAAGGTTCCAGAAACTAGAATTGCTTCTTGAACATCTGTATCCATCGTATCTGTATCTGTTTCTGCATTGTATCTAAATTACTTGCCAGGCTTTGTCCCGCTCCACACCTTTCTTCTGGGTTTCTCCCCCCTGCTACAGTGTCCAAACCCAAAACATCACCTATCCATGTATAGGAAGGAACTACAGATGCTGGTTTACACCGAAGCTAGACACAAAAGCTGGAGTAACTCAGCGGGTCAGGCAGAAACTCTAGAAAAAAGGAATAGATTCTTCAAACTCATGAAGTAGGGTCTCAACCCGAAACATCACCTAACCATGTTCTCCAGAGATGGTGGACCCGCTGAGTTACTCCATCTCTTGAACTCGCTGGGATGAGTGTGGCATCCTTCCCAGTGGTCCTATCTGTGCCCCGTTGCCTGGGGCTCCTGCTCTGCCTTCCTTCTCCTCATTTTCCCAGTTATGCCATTGGTCAAGTAATTGTCCTCTTAAACTCTCATGTCTGGAAGCAACTGGTCTGTGCAGTAACCTGGACGATGGATGTCTGTCAGTATCTGACACATGCTTCCCTGTAGAGAAGTAATTTGAAAGAACTTCAGAAGACAACTTATCGCATTGCTCCCCTTTTTCACACAAAGGGTGGTGGATGTATGGAATAAGCTGCCAGAGGAGGTAGTTGACGCATGGACTATCCCAACATTTAAGAAGCAGTTAGACAGGTATATATACAAGAAAGGTTTGGAGGGATATGGACCAAATGCTAGTGTAGCTGGCACATGTTGGCCGGTGTGGGCAAATTGGGCCGAAGAGCCTGTTTCCACACTGTATCATTCTATGACTCTATGACACTAATAGCCGCTAGAAATCTATCAAGAACTATCCTGAAAATAGCTGATGATCACCCTACTTGCTGTTAAGAGTCCTTCAAGCAGCTAAGTGCAAATTCAGCTGTACAAATGTATCGGATAATGTCGGCTGTAGCAGGGAGCCTTATGGGGCTGTCCCACTTAGGAGACTGGAACGGAAACCTCTGGAGACTTTGGGCCCCACCCAAGGTTTCCGTGCGGTTCCCGGAGGTTTTTGTCAGTCTCCCTAATAGTCGAAAGTGGTTTCCGCTTCTTCTATGTTCCGGCGATTATTTCAAAAACTACAAAACCGGCCGCGACTAAAAATAGGTTGACGTTTTAAAAATCGGTAATTTTTTAGTTGAAGCCGGTTGCGATGCTAGTTGCCGGAGGTTGCCGGTGGTTGTCGGAGGTTGCCGGAGGTTCAACCGGGAACCACCGGGAACCTCCGGGAACCGCACGGAAACCTTGGTAAGACCTCCCTGGTGAGAAAAGGGTTAAATATTAACATAAGCATGTGAAATTGGTCACACCTGGCCATGCTCAATCATAATTGCAGAGTTTGGAAAAGCCTCCCAGGTTTGTTTTTAAATCATTTAGAACCATGAGAGCAGGGAATCAAATAGTTAGGTGGATTTTACTAAAAGTCCATCTACTGATGTTAGCAGTAGCCCTTGTGCTTCATCAGCCTTTCAAGAAAGGCAGAAGGGAAAGCACAAGGGTGAAGAGGAAGCAGAAGAAGAGGTGTCAGTGGGTGAAGCCCTTCTTGCAAAGAAGGTTAAGGCTTGGCCAATACGATAACTTAATGAAAGTGCTGCAAGAGGAGGATTTGGCAGCATTTAAAAACTTTCTCCGAATCACACCTGAGCTATTTAATGAGCTGAAGGAAACTGTGGGTCCCCTGCTGAAAAATAAGGAGACCTATATGAGGAAGCCACTGGAACCAGGACTGCGCCTAGCCATCACACTCCGCTATTTGGCATCAGGGGACTCTTACAAGAGCCTCAGCTACAACTTTCTTGTAGCCCACAACACCATCAGTAAAATTGTCCGAGAGACCTGTGAGGCAATCATTGACGTATATGGGGATAATGTGATCGACTGCCCCAGAACACCAAATGATTGGAAGAGAGTGGTGCATGGCTTTGATAAACGGTGGAATTTTAAACATACATGTGGGGCAGTGGATGGCAAACATGTAGCAATCCGGTGTCCACCCAAGGATAGGTTCAAAGTATTACAATTATAAGAATTTTCACTCCAATGTACTGCTAGCCGTGGTGGACTCGGACTACAAATTCCTGTATGTGGATGTGGGCACACCTGGCAGTGTAGCAGATGCCAGGATCTGGAGAGAGAGCCCCCTCGGGCAGTCAATGGAAAATGGAACAGCAGATATGCCTGATCCCGAACCTCTGCCAGGAGAAGCCAACCTGGACATATTCTACAGTATGGTTGATGATGATGCCTTTGCACTCAGGCCGTGGATGATGAAGCCATATCCACACAGGAATTTGACTAGGGATCAGAGGATCTTTAATTATAGGCTTTCTAGGGCAAGGAGGGTCGTTGAAAACGCATTTGGAATCCTCTCAAGCAGATTTCGTTGCTTGCTGTATGTGATGGAGCAGGAGCCCAAGAATGTTGAGACGATTGTGTTTGCAGCATGTGTCCTCCACAGCCTGATCCGTGTCAGATGTGCAGCAGCAGCATCATCTCCAACCATGGAGGAGGGTGTCTTCTTTGACGTCCGCACGGGAAACATAACACCAGGTACTTGGAGGGCAAGAGTTAATGCCGCACCTATGGTACCATTGCAGGGATTGCCAGGTAACACTGGTTCAAGGAGTGGCAAAGAGCAGAGAGAACATCTCTGCTCTTACTACAACTCAGCCCTGGGTAGTGTGCCATGGCAGAACAAAGGTATTTGAGGAACAAAGTCAGCATCACACTGCCCAAGCTGTGGTGAAGCACTGCAGGAGGAGACCGCAGTGAAGGAAAGAAAAGTTTTATGTGAAGACAATTGAAATCAAGCTAATTCTGTTTAATTCCAGATGAAGAGTGACCTTCTCTTCTAATTTGTCAGAAAGACTTATTTGCAGTTGTTTTATCCAAAAACTGTGCTCATCTTAGAAAAATGTAAGAACATTTATTTGTAGATAACATCATGTGGTCTGTTAATATTTTTTCATTATGCAAGCGTTCTATTGCACAGCTTAATTTGAGGTTATCACAGAGAAGAGCTCTTTTGCATTTACTTACAGCATTATTTCAATGTTTGATGAACCCCTTTTAGCAATTCACTTCCTTATACTTGTTGTGGTGTTGAGATGAGATGTTCTGCTGCTATTGAAAACAATGGTTCCTAGACAACAATGTTGGTTTGAATAAACAATTATTCTTCATTGTTCATTGTTTATCAAAGTACATAGAGGATGACCGGAGGCGTAAAACACCTCTGGAGGAGTTCCTATTTAGGATGACAGAGTTCATCGCCACCATGATTCACGTCCACTCACCCACCCACATTGTTGTTCTTGGTGCCTAGACTTGTTTGTGTTTTGTCTGAAGTCATGTTATTTTGAAATGTTAAATCTATGAAGCCTGTTTAAAAATGTTTTGATAATAATTTGGTTGATCACTTTTTGTAAACTTTGAACAATGAAGAATAATTGTTTATTCAAACCAACATTGTTGTCTAGGAACCATTGTTTTCAATAGCAGCAGAACATCTCATCTCTTTAAAAGTCTCAAAAATCATGAATAATGTTTACGGATTATTGAGAAGCACACCAGATAAGGGAGGGAATTCTCAGCCTCTCACATGTGCTACAATGAGTGATAAAAAACACAACGCCACGAATGCTCTGCATTTGCAAGGGGATTTTATTACACCTATTGATGAATCAGTAAATAAAACAAGCAGCACACTAGATGGAAAACAAAGTGTTTCCACATCTCTTAAAAGGCACTGAAATCTCCAACATACAAGGGCATTGTCACACATCTTGGGAAACTCAACACCACAACAAGTAAAAGGAAGTGAATTGTTAAAAGGGGTTCATCAAACATTGAAATAATGCTGTAAGTAAATGCAAAAGAGCTCTTCTCTGTGATAACCTCAAATTAAGCTGTGCAATAGAACGCTTGCATAATGAAAAAATATTAACAGACCACATGATGTTATCTACAAATAAATGTTCTTACATTTTTCTAAGATGAGCACAGTTTTTGGATAAAACAACTGCAAATAAGTCTTTCTGACAAATTAGAAGAGAAGGTCACTCTTCATCTGGAATTAAACAGAATTAGCTTGATTTCAATTGTCTTCACATAAAACTTTTCTTTCCTTCACTGCGGTCTCCTCCTGCAGTGCTTCACCACAGCTTGGGCAGTGTGATGCTGACTTTGTTCCTCAAATACCTTTGTTCTGCCATGGCACACTACCCAGGGCTGAGTTGTAGTAAGAGCAGAGATGTTCTCTCTGCTCTTTGCCACTCCTTGAACCAGTGTTACCTGGCAATCCCTGCAATGGTACCATAGGTGCGGCATTAACTCCTGCCCTCCAAGTACCTGGTGTTATGTTTCCCGTGCGGACGTCAAAGAAGACACCCTCCTCCATGGTTGGAGATGATGCTGCTGCTGCACATCTGACACGGATCAGGTTGTGGAGGACACATGCTGCAAACACAATCGTCTCAACATTCTTGGGCTCCTGCTCCATCACATACAGCAAGCAACGAAATCTGTTTGAGAGGATTCCAAATGCGTTTTCAACGACCCTCCTTGCCCTAGAAAGCCTATAATTAAAGATCCTCTGATCCCTAGTCAAATTCCTGTGTGGATATGGCTTCATCATCCACGGCCTGAGTGCAAAGGCATCATCACCAACCATACTGTAGAATATGTCCAGGTTGGCTTCTCCTGGCAGAGGTTCGGGATCAGGCATGGCTGCTGTTCCATTTTCCATTGACTGCCCGAGGGGGCTCTCTCTCCAGATCCTGGCATCTGCTACACTGCCAGGTGTGCCCACATCCACATACAGGAATTTGTAGTCCGAGTCCACCACGGCTAGCAGTACATTGGAGTGAAAATTCTTATAATTGTAATACTTTGAACCTCCCTTGGTTGGACACTGGATTGCTACATGTTTGCCATCCACTGCCCCACATGTATGTTTAAAATTCCACCGTTTATCAAAGCCATGCGCCATTCTCTTCCAATCATTTGGTGTTCTGGGGCAGTCGATCACATTATCCTGATATACGTCAATGATTGCCTCACAGGTCTCTCGGACAATTTTACTGATGGTGTTGTGGGCTACAAGAAAGTTGTAGCTGAGGCTCTTGTAAGAGTCCCCTGATGCCAAATAGCGGAGTGTGATGGCTAGGCGCAGTCCTGGTTCCAGTGGCTTCCTCATATAGGTCTCCTTTTTTTCCAGCAGCGGACCCACAGTTTCCTTCAGCTCATTAAATAGCTCAGGTGTGATTCGGAGAAAGTTTTTAAATGCTGCCAAATCCTCCTCTTGCAGCACTTTCATTAAGTTATCGTATTGGCCAAGCCTTAACCTTCTTTGCAAGAAGGGCTTCACCCACTGACACCTCTTCTTCTGCTTCCTCTTCACCCTTGTGCTTTCCCTTCTGCCTTTCTTGAAAGGCTGATGAAGCACAAGGACTACTGCTAACATCAGTAGATGGACTTTTAGTAAAATCCACCTAACAATTTGATTCCCTTCTCTCATGGTTCTAAATGATTTAAACACAAATCTGGGAGGCTTTTCCAAACTCTGCAATTATGATTGAGCATGGCCAGGTGTGACCAATTTCACATGCTTATGTTAATATTTAACCCTTTTCTCACCAGGGAGGTCTTACCAAGGTTTCCGTGCGGTTCCCGGTGGTTCCCGGTTGAACCTCCGACAACCACCGGCAACCTCCGGCAACTAGCATCGCAATCGGCTTCAACTAAAAAATTACCGATTTTTAAAACGGCAACCTATTTTTAGTCGCGGCCGGTTTTGTAGTTTTTGAAATAATCGCCGGAACATAGAAGAAGCGGAAACCACTTTCGACTATTAGGGAGACTGACAAAAACCTCCGGGAACCGCACGGAAACCTTGGGTGGGGCCCAAAGTCTCCAGAGGTTTCCGTTCCAGTCTCCTAAGTGGGACAGCCCCATTACTTTAGCACCATTGAACTTAATACCACACTAGATAATGAATGTCAGCATTATCTGCTTACTTTAGGGGTGCATAAGTGCTACATGCATAAATATCCTTCACAACATGTTGCTAGAACACCTCAGGCTGTATGTGTGCTTCAGTCGAGCATTGTTTGGCTCCCAGATGGAGTGATTTCCTCATGAACTGGTGAATGATTTAAAAGTATTGCAGTTTTTTTTAAAGGGCAGCTGATGCGGGCTATATTCACAGATTGACCATTCCATTATTGTAACTTATTTAGGAACTTCTTCATCTTCTTGATTAGTACAGGCGTCAGGGACAGTGTGGAGGAGGCAGGAAAATGGCGTTGGGAGGGTGTTAGATCAGCCGTGATTGAATGGAGGAGTAGACTTGATGGACCGAATGGCCTAATTCTAACCCTATCTCTTATGATTTTATGAAGACTGAAGGAAGTTAGCATATTTGGTTATTTTTAAGTAGAAAGTTATTAGGAATTAAAGGTTGCTGAGGTAAGATCTGTAACATCATTTCACAACCAATTGTTGCACTATATGAAGCTGAGAAGTGCGGGGGACAGTACTGGTGGACAGGAGTGAATGAACATTTCCGACTCGAGCTGATGCTGGCACTGGTTCAATGCCCAGTGGCCTACTTGGGTGCTCTAATTTTATGATCCAGTAAGCAAACAGGAAATTAAACCAAAGTTCCTATTTCTATTCCTATAAATAGACTCATGGTCGCATCATTCCATGGTGCAGAATCGTGACATTATTAGAAATATCCTCTTTTTTAATCCTGTTCCTTCCTGGTTTTCCTGCTTTTTCCTCGGCCATCTTGTTTGTGGTTACATTCCCCCCCCCCCCCCCCCCGTCCTGTCCAGAGGTTGGTGAGTCTGTGTGTGTGGGTACCAGCTGTCCTGCACCATCATCACTGTGGCCATTTCTCTCACTTTAGCCCTGACGAAGGGCATTAATGAGTCGTTCAGATGTGGATGGAGGGTGTTACATGCCAGCTGGGTCCTGCTCTCATTGGAGGTCCAATTTCACCATTTGGTAGCAGCCACTTTCCAAGATTAGGGTTGAATGGCTGACTTTCCCATCACCGCAGAGCCAAGGATATTAGTTGTAACAGGATATCAGCCACTGAAAGTAAGCATGCAGGTACAGCAGGCAGCGAAGAAAGCAAATGGCATGCTGGCCTTCATAACAAGAAGAGTTGAGTATAGGAGCAAAGAGCTCCTTCTGCAGTTGTACAGGGCCCTAGTGAGACCACACCTGGAATATTGTGTGCAGTTTTGGTCTCCAAATTTGAGGAAGGACATTCTTGCTATTTAGGGAGTGCAGCCTACTCCTGCACCTATTGGCTATTGTCTATTGTAAGTAGATTCCTTTTTCCAGGCGGCACAGTTCTGCACATTCTCTCTGTGACCATGTGGGTTTTCCCCGGGTGCTCCAGTTTCCTCATACATTCCAAAGACGCACAGGTTTGTAGGTTAATTGGCTTCAGGATATTATAAACTGTCCCTGGTGTGTAGGATTGTGCTAGTGTACGGGGCGATCACTGGTCGGCACAGCCTCATTGGGCCAAAGGACCTTTTCCACCACTGTACCTTTAACATCTAAAGGCTGGCTTCTTTTTACTAGGTGAGATGACCAATTCAGCTATAAACCTTCCATTGAGCATAAACAATTTAGACCGTGTACAGAAACATCTATCATTTCTCATCTCCTACTCTTTTCACTCCTCTGTCCTACCTTCTGAGTTCATATGGCTACTAAGGTGATTGCACAGTGAAGAATGAATTATCTTGTCCAGAACATGCTACACGGTACATGTGCCAGGTTTCTGTAGCTTCTTATCATTATCAAATGCTGTTAGATATTTGAGGTGGATTTTATGCCTATATCCCCCAGCTTGCTATGACCTTGTCTTGTCTGTTGAATTAATGGTGAGTATATATCCGTAGCAGGCTCCTAATGGTTGTTTTAATCAGCAGTGGTGTGCCTACTGGTGATTCTGAGTGTTTGGGGAGATGGGAGCCAAAGATAGTACCCACAGATTCATGCAAAGCTGCATTGCAGGCAACAGCTCCATTGAGGAAGGTAGACAAAAATGCTGGAGAAACTCAGCGGGTGCGGCAGCATCTATTCAGAAGAAGGGTCTCGAACCGAAACGTCGCCTATTTCCTTCGCTCCATAGATGCTGCTGCACCCGCTGAGTTTCTCCAGCATTTTTGTCTACCTTCCATTTTCCAGCATTTGCAGTTCCTTCTTAAACAGCTCAATTGAGGAGGCTAGCATTGAAGGGAAGCATTGAGATAAAGCCCCTCAGGGGGCATTGGGTCCTTCCCGTTGCTATATGTGGGACGGCCAGGTTCGGCCAATGGGAATGTAATTTATTGACTCGTGGGTATCTGACAAAGAGGGATTCATTTGACCGCTACCATCCTGCAGGTTTCAGGAAATATGGGTGAGGAGGTTTCAGAAGACATGGGAGAGGACAATGAGGCCCTTATATTAGTCGTTAATTCAACAGCATTGTGAACTCCAAAGGTCTTGCACTGGGAGATGATATTTGTGCACCTGATCAGATGTAAAACGCAGCTCGAACTGCGCTGAACCCAAGTGTATTGCCCTCAAGCTCTGATCTAACAACATCACAGAGAACCTTTCTTCATTTTGCATAATGACAGTTGTGTACGCCTCTCTGACAATTGTTAACATTGCATCAATTTGCCCAAACTTCATACAGTTATGTACGAAAAGAATTGGGTTCAGGCGTCCAAAATACTGTTCCAATAGTGAATATAGTTTTCAGAGTCTGGAGTGAATTCACATAGAGATCAATGAATAGCATATATTCTATTGCAATTTTGTTTTCATATGAATGATTCAATGATGATTCAATGATTCAATGATACTTTATTGTCACATGTACCTACTGTAGGTTAAGTGAAATGCTTTGTTTCTCATAGAACCCGGTAAAATCATGTTTCTGCGGAATAGCCTTGTCAATACAGAATAAATCAAAGCTGCATATACATATAGTTCACAGGCACTCCCTAGGTTATGAATGACCCAACTTCTGGAAAGCCAATGACGCAAATTGTTGTGTACATTCTTGAAGTATTTTCAAGCTAGTAATAGCAATAATAAAATATTGACACAAAGAACTGCAGATAATGGAATTTGAGCAAAACACAAAGTGCTGGAATAATTCGTCAGGTCAGGCAGCATCTGTGCAGGAAATGGATCAGGACCCTTCTTCAAACCGATTGGACTGAATTGCTGAAGAAAGGTCCCGTCTTGAAAAGTTGCCTATCTATTCCCTCCAAAGATGGAGCCTTACCGCCAAGTTACCCCAGCACTTTGTATTTTGCTCAGTAATAAATTGTTTTGTGGTATTCATTAATGACTGGATACAGTATCACTTCCAGTAGTTTAATTAACACATAGTTTTCGGGTGAGTAATGAATGAAATGGAAAGTTCCAGCAAGTGTATGTAGAGTGATACAACATGGATCACAGTAGAAAATAGACATTTGTGAACTGGGGAGAACTAAGCTCATAGACAGCTCTCAGAAACAGTACTCTTCCATAACCTGGGGTCTGTGTATATACTTATGACATTAGTTTAGCTTTAGTTTCATTAATGTGCGACCAGCGATGCCCGCACATTAATACTATCCTACACACTAGGGACAATTTACAAATTTTATTGAAGCCAATTAACCTACAAACCTGTACGTCTTTGGTGTGTGGGAGGAATCAGGAGATCCCAGAGAAAACCCATGCAGGTCACGTGGAGAATGTACAAACTCCGTACAGACAGAGACAGTAGTCCAGATTGTACGGTCCAGACTTGCTCTATAAGGCAGCAACTCTACCGCTGCGCCAGTGTGCTGCCCATACATAAAAGCTCTATCAAGGGATGCAGTGGGGAAGGGTTAAAATTGCATTAATTACATGCCCTGGGAGATTCTATCCTGCATTTGCCCTGGCCATTAATGTTGTCTGTGACCTCCATGCTGTCAGACATGATGGGTGTGCATTTTTTATTTGTTGATGGAACTCCGTTGGTGTATCTGTCCACAAAATGTCTCCCCTAGCTGTGATGTGCTGCCAGTTCTGAAACTCACTTCAGCTGACACCATAACTTGTCAAGGAAGTATTTTGCTAAGCATAAAACACATACCAAACTAAAATTTATTGTTCACACAATGTGGTGTGCTGAAATCTATTTTAGTTTATGGTTTCTTGGAAACTCTGATTTTTTTTTTTTGTGCAGTAATTTGCAACATTTCTCATCTTAAAACACAGTTAGCTGTAATTAACTGACTAGACGGTTTTGCAGTGTTAAATTAATGGAATAATATCCATTAAGGAGACAATTTTCCCCTTTTGTCAAAAGTAGATCTAGCCTTACATATACGAGCTGTTTGCATAATGAAAAGTTTCAAATAGGCCGGAGTAATCTGGTCGCAACCCTCAGCATAAAATATCACAGTGTCAACTTCTAGAGTAAATGGGTGGCTGATTTTTCCAGCCTATTTGTTGCCATGAGAAGTTGTTTTGCAGCAATGCTTTTATTCTGACTGCAGTGGTAACTGGTTAACCGGCCTGGGCATGTATGGCTGCTGAAGTCACCAATTCACACCAGTCGTAGTTACAATGGTAAACTGTATCAATGAAAGCCACAAAGTGTTGTGTTCCATCGTTGGATGTGATCTTTTTTGCTGTATCATTGATTATTTGAGTTGGCAGGTATGAAGTCTAATTGCTTCACCTATTAGTTTCAGCGTAAGGCCAATGACTATAAAGCCCAAGAAAAAGAGTTGCATACAGCGGTGCAGATATCATGACTTGCTAAACCTACATTCATATTCACCGAAGAAAATACACAAAATGCTGGAGTAACTCAGCGGGACAGGCAGCATCTCAGGAGAGAAGGAATTCAGATGCCTTCAGATTCACCAGTTTGAAAATGAATATGATGGCTAAGTCCAATCTTTATATCAAATGTGGTAAGAAAGATCAGTAGGATCATTTCCAATATAATTTGTGGGAAAAGTAAGAAATTAGACTTTAGCTTCTATTGCAATGATTTTCGTGCCACTGTTTTTAATTATGCATTACGATGTCAACGTTAGTCAGTGTTGTCTGCCAAGCATCAGAGTGGTTGAAGTTTGAAGTTGCTCAGGTCAATGTGAGGCGTACTGGCTATTTCTGTGGGTTCATAGTAGTGTTTAATTGTTGCATGCACTGGGAACATTGCAATAAAACCCTGACGTGCTACAGCTTTCGAGGCACATGAGTGCAACAACACAACAAATAGATAGGCAATAATCAATAATCTGTAATACTAGGTACGCACATCATATCAGTACAAGCCAACGCATGCAGTGCAATCGACATAAAATCCAGAGTAGAACAGTGCGGAGGTAGGGTTGTGGTTAGGGTTGTGCAGTGTGGTTTAAGATCCTGATTGTTGAAGTTCGTGAACCTGGTTATTTGACTAAGAACAGGTTTGTACAACAGGACGATCAAATAGTGGCCCGGCGTAACATGACATTACTATTACACGTCATGTACAATGTATATTTTTGAGATATTGAGCAAATTAAGTAATTGGAATAAGTAACCATGTTGGTCAAATAATGAGCCTAATCGTACACTTGTTCCACCATCTGTTCCTGCTTCAGCTTCTGAGTAGAGTCTGGTGCACCAGTGCTTCAAACAATTGTTCACCAAACTCTTGCAGAGAACAGGAGGGGGATGGAGCAAGGTTTACCCATTTATTAACGTGGTTAACGTCACGTTGTTCTTAAATTATTGAATTATTGTAACTTCAATGTATTGTTTCTGAAAAAATGATGCAAAGTATTTTGACAGTGAAAAACTCATCTCACCGAGGAACAAGTAACTGAAGGTTCTTGCACTTACTCTCTACTAAGACAATTAGTTTTTCCTCGTTTCCATTCGACCCATCAAATCTATGCTGGCTCTCGGGACAATCCCATTCCCCTTCCCACCTCCTCACATAATTTTCCATGTAACCCATTCTTGTCCCATTCACGTTAATTCCCACCATATTCTACCACTCACTTACATACTGGGGGTAATTTACAGCAGTCAATTAACTTACCAGCTTTTGTGTCTTCAGTTTAGTTTAGTCTAGAGCCACAGCGTGGAAACAGGCCCTTCTACCCATCAAGTCCACGCTGATCAGCGATCCCTGTGCGCTAACACTATCCTACACACACTTCGGACAATTTACAATTTGACAAAGCAGATTAACTTATAAACCTGTATGCAGTATCCTTGGAGTGTGAGAGGAGACCGTAAAACTCGGAGAAAACCTACGCAGGTCACGGGGAAAATGTACAAACTCTGTACGGACAGCACCAGTAGACAGAATCGAACCCTGGTCTCTGGCGTTGTAAGGCAGCAATGCTACCGCTACGCCATGCTAATGGGATATTTCACACAGCACATTAGTGACAGAATTAACGTTCATTCTTATTTAATAGCATTTCCCTGACACTAATCATCATATTCCAAACTGATCTGATCTGGATATCGAGGGCCAGTCTTACTGCTCTGAATCCAGAGACAACCTGTGAACAGCTCAGGGACTGGTGATGCGAGGAGGAGCCCTGGCCCTGGAAATACCCGAGAAACGGTGTCAGAAACATAAAAAAAATAATCAAAAATTGAAATGAAGAATATAGGTCACAACAGTACCAACCACAGAACTATAAAAAAAATAATCAAAAATTGAAATGAAGAATATAGGTCAACAGTACCAACCACAGACCCCCAGGATGTCACCCTCCCAGACAGCCTTAATACCTTCTACACCAGGTTTGACAGACTGAACACAGACACCCCCTCAAAAGCCCCCTGCAACTCCACGGACACTGTCTTTCAGGTGACATCCACACAGGTCCTGAAAGCTCTGAGGCAGGTGAACCCCCACAAGGCTGTGGGACCAGATGGCGTCCCTCCTAAAGTTCTGAAGGCCTGTGCAGAACAACTCACTGGAGTGTATGTAGACATCTTCAATCTGTTTTTAAACCAAGCAGTGGTCCCCCGTGTTTTTAAATTTTCCACCATTGTACCAGTTCCAAAAAAACCTAACCCATCCACCCTGAATGACTTCAGGCCAGTGGCACTTACGCTAGTTGCCATGAAGTGTCTAGAAAAACTGGTTCTCACACACATCAATCACATGGTCCTGGGCACGATCGACCCCCTCCAGTTCGCCTACCGCCCCAACCGCTCAGTGGACGACGCAGTGGCCATTGCTCTACACCACATCCTGCAACACCTGGACAGCAGAGGAACATACGTCAGAACGCTGTTCCTGGATTACAGCTCGGCTTTTAACACCATTCGCCCGGGCAGGCTGACTGAGAAGCTGACAGACCTCGGCGTCCCGACTCCCACCTGCAACTGGATCTTGGATTTCCTGACTGAAAGACCACAGGTGGTGAGGATGGGAAGGAGGGTGTCTGCAGAGCTCACCGTCAGCACAGGATCACCACAAGGCTGCTGTCTCAGTCCCAAACTTTTCACCCTGTACACACACGACTGTGTCTCCACCCAGGAAAATACCATCATTATTAAGTATGCGGATGATACCACCATCCTGGGCCTCATCAAGGGGGGGGACGAGTCGGGCTACAGGAGTCTGGTGAACGACATTCTTGCCTATGGTGAGGTGAACGACCTAAGCCTCAACACAGACAAGACAAGACAAGAGAAATAATAATGGACTTCAGAAAAAATCCACCCCCCCTGCAGCCCCTCATCATCAAGGGGACTGTGGTGGAGAGGGCTGACAGTTACAGATACCTGGGATTACAAGTAACATCGGATCTGAACTGGACTTTGAACACTGCTGCCACAGTGAAAAAAGCCCAGCAGAGACTGTACTTCATCAGGCTGCTCAGAAAAGCTGGTCTGCACTGTCCCCCTCTCACCCAGGTGTACAAAGGACTGATAGAGAGCATCCTCACCACAGGCATCACGGTGTGGTATGGAAACACCGCACAGACAGAGAGGAAGGCTCTGCAAAGAGTCATAAAGACTGCAGAGAGGATTATCAGAACGGAACTCCCCTCCATGGACACAATCTACACACAGCGCTGTCAAAAAAGGGCAGAGAGAATCATCAGGGACACACTACATCCAGCTCACTCCCTGCTCAAACACAAAAACTGCACATACAACCTCAGGCACAGACGAGCGGACAGCATCGCCACAAACAGAACACGCTTTTTTAAGAGCTTCTTCCCTGCTACAGTGAGACTCTTGGCCAAAACAAAATGAACTGATGTCCTGACCTACCTCATAGCATATCATATTATATTGTCTCCTGGGCCTGTGCAATTTACAATGCAATCGACACTTTTATATAGGGTTTGTGCAATTTACAATGTTCTCACTTTCCCCTTTATATAGGGTTTTAGGCACTTTCTTTTTTATTTTTAGAGAAGTATATGTTTTTATAGATTATGTGTCTTTCTGTGTGTCTTTTTAATTTGACTTGACTTGACTCTCTGAACAACCGCACAAGAGTTCCTATGTGTGTAAGCACAAATGGCAAATAAAGTTTTTGACCTTTAACCTTTGACATGTAAAAACCAGCCAACAAAGCAGTTTCTCTCCTCCAGTCCCTCCCCCACCTTTATCTGAAATTCTGTAGGAGGTTTCCGTCCTGAGACGTCACCTCCTCCTTTTCTCCAGGGATGCTGCCTGACCCGCTGAGTTACTCCAGCATTTTGTGTTTACCCTCAGAAATGTTTAAAGAATATTACAGTGCAATAATGGAATAACCAAACAAGGTAGAGTTAAGAGTATGTGGCAGCACCTTTAGGAGCAGGTGATTGGTTCAGGAGTCTGAGAGCAGTGGGCAAGAAGAAGCTGTTCTTAAGACTTGACATCTGAGTTTTCAAGCTTCTGCATCTTCTCCCCAGAATATAGAAGGGAAAAAAGGGAATGACCAGGGTGGTTGGCATTCTTGACTATACTTGTCTCCACTCCTTTCCTCTCAATGACTATCTTCCCTCTACACTCAGTCCTGATACAAGGTCTCGACCAAAATGTCAACTATCTGCTTTACCCACTGAGTTTTTCCTGTTGCGCCACCGTGCCATCTGTGTGTTCCACAGGTGGTAAATCAAATGGAAATTAAAATAGGAAAAGGTTCACAAACTTGGCTTATTTACCATTCTAACCTGGGTTGTTGAGCTGGCCCTTGTGCCTTCAATCAGCTAACTCTGCCACAAAGGACTGTGGAGGTCCGACTGGAATAGCACAGGTATACAGTTGGTCACTAAAAGCTGGAGTAGCTCAGCGGGTCAAACAGCATCTTTGTAGAGAAGGAATAAGTAACATTTCGAATCGAGACCCTTCCTTTTCTCCAGAGATGCTGTCTGACCCGCTGAGTAACTCCAGCTTTTTGTGTTTATCTTTGGTTTAAACCAGCATCTGCAGTTCCTTCCGACACACAATTGGTGCTGAGTAAGGCACGGCACAGTCAGATCTTTTGGACACTAACTTACATCATAGTAAAATGCCCATCTTTAGGTATTTCTTACTTTATTAATATTTATTTATTTTTGAAGGGCAGGTGTTATTAACAACGCTTTTGGTGATAAATGTAACATTAATCAGTTTCTCTATAAATATCTTCCTGTTAAATAAGTATGATTACTGTGAAAATGACAGAGAACTTTTTTATCTATTTCCTCTTCTGCCCAAATCATTTTTCATGGATTTAGAATCAGGAGTGGGTTAATGTCACTCGGCTGGTCATTTGAAGGCAGTACTCTCCAATTCAATTTATGGAAAGTAACCAAACACTGAATTATTTGATTACAGAAGTGCTTGTGTGAATGATTTTTTTTGTCTGTTTTATAATTTCTGTTTTTCCTTCTCATTATTTTTCCTTCCGTCTCAAAACCAACAGGAGCAGGAGGAACAATGATTCTCGTCCTCCAAATTAAGCAGGACAAAATGAATCATGAAAACCTTATGACCAGTGAGAATTTAAGCTTTGCTACACTTGTATAATCTGAGCTTTTCCCTACGTGCAGGTCAAGGATCTGATGGTGGTCAGTTCCCCCCTGAATCTTTCCCTCTAATCATGTTTGATATGTTTTGACTTTCAGAAAAGTTGTTGTCAAACTCTAGATTAGAGGGTTTCACCGACAGGGAGAGGTTGGAGATACTTAGATTGTTTTCTCTGGAATGTCAGAGGTTGAGGGGAGGCTTAATAGAAGTATCTAAAATTATGTAAGTCATAGACAGGGTAGACAGTCGGAGCCTTTCTCCAAGGATGGAAATATCCAACATAGCTATAAGGTGAGAGGGCAAACATTCAATGGAGACGTGCGGGGCAAATTTTTTTACACAAATGATGGTTGGGGCCTGGAATGTATTGCAAAATGGCGTTACAATAGACGCAAAAGTGGCGTTTAAGAGGCATTTAGATAGATACATGGAAGTGCAGGGAATAGAGGGATATGGATCATGTACAGGCAGATGAGATCAGTTTAACTCGGCGCAAGCATTGTGGGCCGAAGGGCCTCTTCCTGTGCTGTGCTGTTCTGTGTTCTATGCTTAGCCCAGTTCTTTTTTAGGCCAGAGTTTTGTTTCAAATCTTCCCTGAGGAACAAGGTTAAAGTCAACCCAAAAATACAACAGCAACACAACAGTTGATAGTTGCTCTCACAAACATCTCAAATAGCGGTCATGTTGTCCAAGTACAGACTGCATATAATACATGTAAGAGCATAGACTCTTGATGGTCATATTGCCCCAGAGAACACACTACTGATATCATTTAGAGAGGGGAACATGCACTGCGAGTAATAAATGAAACTATAAAATGAGTCTTGAATGATTTTTCCCTTTTAAGGCTTAAAATTAATAAATTCAGCTTATTGGAATATTTCAGAAATTTGGGCACTCTTTTTACTATAAATATTCATTAAATCCACGTGTTCTTTTTAAAAAAATAAATTGCCAAATTTACGGGACTTGTGACAAGTTTTTGTTGAATGTAAGTTTGCAGCTGCTCATTTTAAAAAGAGTATTTGGGAGAGGTGAAGGCCATTGTTGGTGTTTGTGCAGTTTTGGAGGCATGAGGGGAAGAGGAAATAAATGTACAACACTTAAGAAATATGACTTTGGTATTGATCCAAACGTGACATTTTGATTTTGTTTTAATCTTTATGGAGAGTGTCTGCAATATAATCATAATATTCATCTTGAATCAATGCAATGGACGAGGCGGGCAACTGGTGTGGACTTTCACTGACATATCTGGATACTCCAAATATATTACTCTGGTGCCTGCCCCTCAGAAACTAATTGCTTACCATTCCAAGCATGAACTTGGCTGTTTTTCACAACTCGTTCTACCCCTCCACCGACACCTTTAAAAAAAATAATGTAGACTTCATGGCTTCTTGCTCATTGACATTGAGGCTTGCTGATTACATACCTAGCTGCCTCTCTTTCTCTCTCTGCACCCCCCCTCTCCCATCCTATGGATCCCCTGGCTGAGCAGTGCTCACACTTTGCTGCTGTATCTTTCCTCTTCCTCCCATGCCTTCTGCAACATGACATAGTTGCCCCTCTCAAAAGTAAACAACCTCCTTGTTGCTGCCAACCTGTTCAGGATAACAGCTTGTTTTAATCCTTCCTCTCAGAGTTCTGCCTGCTCATTGCATATGATACGATACGATAAAATTTTATTCTTCCCCGGAGGGAAATTGGTCTGTCAACAGTCACAACACACAACAAGGTACACGAAAAACTTGAAATTAAAAGTGAGAAAATAGACAAGTGACTGTTGGCTGTCTGCCGTGTGCACAGCGCCTTAACTGGAACGAACAAACAAACAAACAAACCCAGATTTATCCCCTGGGCAGAGGATTATAAAACTAGAGTGCCCCCCTCTCCCCCACACAGGGTCTCCCTTTGTTCTCCCACTGTCCCTCACAACAGTCCCCCCCATGGCGGTCCCCTCCATTGTTCTTCAGGGCGGCCCCCCCACGCCGGGTCCCCATTGTCCACCCCCCCCCTCCCCCCCATGCTCATCGACCACGGTGTCGCCATGGCTCCTGCTGCCACAGAGGCCCCACCGCCGCCAAGGCCTCATCACCGGCGAGGCTCCTATCGCCGCCGCCGCTGAGGCTCCCTCGGCCCAGACAGGCCTCGCCGCCCAGCTTCTCCACAGTCTCCTGGGGTTGCCTGTGGGGTGAGTCAGGCATTCCGGGGCATGTTCCGGTCAGTGCCATGTTGGCAGCTCTGATCATAATCACTAATATCATCCTTCACAATGTGTAAAAAATAGCATATCTTGTAGTGTCCTTTTTGATCAATGTGCAGCATTTGTTCAGGTAGACACGTCACCCTCTACAATGCCGAGGTGCTTCTTGGAGATCAGTTTGAGGGTTGACATCATTGATGGCGAGTGGATGTTACCCCTGGCTGAACAATCTTGAACCGGGGAAGGACAGACACAAAGTGCTGGAGTAACCCAGTGGGTCAGACAGTATCTGTGGGGAAAAGGAATAGGATATTTCGGGTAAACAGCCTTCTTCAGGCACCGGGGAACGGAATCTCGGGGAAAGGAATTGATCATTTTGAGTTCAGTTACAGTTTGAGTTTAGTTTATTGTCATGTGTACCAAGGTACAGTGAAAAGCTTATGTTATGTGCTACGCCGCCAGCATAAAGACAATAAATGATTACAAACATGAGGAAAAATGACAAAATATTTGGAATTCTCCACCTTGGAGAATCGAAGATGCTCCGTCTCTGAATATCTTTGAGATGAGTGGATTTTTGGGCTTTAAGGGGCTCAGGGGATCTATAAGTAGGACAGAAACATATACCCGGCATAGATGTTTAGCTATGATATTGAATGGCAGAACAGGCACAAAGGGTTGTGTGCCCTCGTGAAGCACCTCCCCATATTTTGATGTTGAGGATGGAATTGTACTGACAGGGTGACCTTGACATTCTGGTAGTTTTCACATTGATGAATTCAAGTTGCCTTCACTTTTTCAGAAATGTATGTCTTATAGCTTGGCAATTAACATCTGTATGCTTCCTCTGGCGTGGAGATGGAAGCAAATCATTTACAAATATTGTGAAAATAACTGAAGCAAGATCAAACCACTTGAGGGGCTTTGAATTTCTAGCCTTTATTATTACTGATTCCTTGGCATAAGTTTTGCTATTTCACTAGAAACTGACCAATATTTTAAGTCACTGTGCATGATGGTTGAAGACCAAATATAGCCTGGAAGCAAAGTACAGTTATTAGGATGGAAAATAATTAGGCCAGTACATGTTATAAAAATTCTCCATTTTTTGAGCCATGTAATATGCATATTATGGATGAATTGCTCCAGGTGTGTGTTGTTACCAATGCAGATGCTGGAGATATATCCTCAAACCCCCACATTTTCAGTTGCAGGTTACTATTATATAGGGCACATATAAATTGGGCCACATTTGGTTTAGTCAGCAACTTGATTCGGAGACACTTTACCCATGAATTTTATCTGCGATGCATTCATTTCCTTGCGGCAATTCAGATGAATATGTTTCAGTAGTTTCTTCGGCATTTCTAGATTGCCTCTAGACCTCTTCCTTCCAGACTGAGATGTCCTGTGATGACTAATTACTTGTGATCCGATTCAGAGTTCAGTAGATGCATCTCATCATTTGTGATTCAGAATTAACACAATATTATTCTTGCCCAGTGGGCCATCTCATCATAAACAAGAGATTTTGGGACATTTACACTCAGTCTTTTTTCTTTGAATAATTCTCAGAGACAGGGACTATCGCAACGTTTAAGAAACAGTTAGACAGGTACATAGATAGGACAGGTATAGAGGGATATAGGTAAAACGCAGGAAGGTGGGACTAGTGTTGACTGGTGTAAGCAAGTTAGGCCGAAGGGTCTGTTTCCACGCTGTATGACTCCATGACTCTATAAACATAGCGGAGTCAGGGGATATAGAAACATAGAAAATAGGTGCAGGGGGAGGCTATTTGGCCCTTCGAGCCAGCACCGCCATTCATTATGATCATGGCTGATCGTCCGCTATCAATAACCCGTGCCTGCCTTCTCCCCATATCCCTTGACTCCACTAGCCCCTAGAGCTCTATCTAACTCTCTCTTAAATGGTAAGATGGTGAGAAGGCAAGAACAGAGTATTGAATGGGGATGGTACACAAAATTGCTGGAGGAACTCAGCGGGTGCAGCAGCATCTATGGAGCGAAGGAAATAGGCGACGTTTCGGGCCGAAACCCTTCTTCAGAATGGGGATGATCAGCCATGATCACAGTGAATGGCGGTGCTGGCTCAAAGGGCTGAATGGCCTACGCCTGCACCTATTATGTATTGCCTATTGTCTAACTCCAATTCAGGAACCTTTGTTGCACAGCTTGTATTGCAAGAAAACCTTTACTTCTGTTGGGAGACCCAACCTGCACATAGTGTTCAGTTACGAAAGACATCTTCTACTCAAATCTTCCCGCAATGAAGGTCAACTCACTATTGGCCTTCTTAATTCCTTACTCTACTTGCATGTTAACTTCCTGTGTTTTGTGTGGAAGTGCAGCGAGGTTGATCTGAACACCAACATCTTTCAATGACTTACCATGTTCATTTCTCTATCCTAATAAATATTCCATCTAACATACAGTAATTCATTCATTTAATCTGCCCACATCCACCTGAGGCCTCTCTGTATCCACCTCACAAGTTGGCCACCTTGGTATCATTAGCCAACTTGGATATATTGTACTTGGTCCCGTCATTCAAACATCTCCAATTCAATCTCGGCAGTACCCACCAAGTGCAGCTTCCCAACCTAATGTAATGTGTTTATTCCTGCTGCCTGTGGTCTGCCTATGAACCAACCCTCAGTCCCTGTCACTGGATTACCCTCAATCCCATGGCTCCAATTTTGTTTACTCTGTGTAGTGTATATATTGAAGGCCTTCTGGAAGTTCAAATATACACATCTGTTATTTCTCTTACATCTAATCTGCCAGTTTCTACTTCCAAAAACTCCGCCAGATTATTAGTCCTGATTACCTGTGGTAGACCCATGCCGAATCTGCCCCCATCTTATTATTATTTACAGAGTGCTCTGATACTATTTCCTTTATCATTGGTCCCAGCATTCTCCTCACTACCGAGGTTGTGCTGACATTTCTATTCTCTAATTTCATTCTCCCTGCTTTCTTAAACAGGAGCTGGTGTACCTTCCTCCGCATAGCCCATTCCCTCAGTACGCTTGGGTGCAGATCACCAAGCCCTGGAGACCTATTGACAGTAAGTCGCGTTAATTCATCTCAAGCAATTCCTTTCCCTCCCACTGACTTGTCAGCTTTTCATTCGCCTGGCCAGTTCTCTGCTATTTCCTGGGCTTTGCATTGTCCTCTTCCATGAAGACAGACACGCACCATCTCTCCTTATTCCCCACTCTACCTACCCTGCCTCAGACTGAAGGACATGCATTGGCTTTAGCTGGTGTTTCCCGCTTATGTGTGTGCATAATCTTTTATATTCTGTTTCTATGCTTTTTATAGGATTACTCCCGCATTCTATTTTAGCATCATTATCTATGTTTACGGCCTCATTTACTGAAATCTGAAATCATCCGATCAGATTCACTGCTCTTTCTGGCAACATGATATCATTTTGTTTGATCTAACTTATCAGCCATGACCGGACTGCTTTTCTTGTTTGGTTTTGTACCTAAAAAGGAAACTGAACTGTTGGAAACAATGTATTGATTCTTTTAATGTTAACCTTTGCTTGTCTTGGTTCATGCCTCATCACTGCAGTCTACTATGTTTGGACCTTTGGATTCAACTAAATCTTAACATTAAATTCTATCATACTATTTTTGCAATTATTTTTGCACTATTACATAGATACATAGATACATAGAAAATAGGTGCAGGAGTAGGCCATTCGACCCTTCGAGCCTGCACCGCCATTCAATATGATCATGGCTGATCATCCAACTCAGTATCCCGTACCTGCCTTCTCTCCATACCCCCTGATCCCTTTAGCCACAAGGGCCACATCTAACTCCCTCTTAAATATAGCCAATGAACTGGCCTCAACTACCCTCTGTGGCAGAGAGTTCCAGAGATTCACCACTCTCTGTGTGAAAAAGTTTCTTCTCATCTCGGTCCTAAAGGATTTCCCCCTTAACCTTAAGCTGTGACCCCTTGTCCTGGACTTCCCCAACATAGGGAACAATCTTCCTGCATCTAGCCTGTCCAACCCCATAAGAATTTTGTACGTTTCTATAAGATCCCCTCTCAATCTCCTAAATTCTAGCGAGTATAAGCCAAGTCTATCCAGTCTTTCTTCATATGAAAGTCCTGACATCCCAGGAATCAGTCTGGTGAACCTTCTCTGCATTCCCTCTATGGCTATAATGTCCTTCCTCAGATTTGGAGACCAAAACTGTACGCAATACTCCAGGTGTGGTCTCACCAAGACCCTGTACAACTGCAGTAGAACCTCCCTGCTCCTATACTCAAATCCTTTTGCTATGAAAGCTAACATACCATTCGCTTTGTGCAATGAAGGTTTATTAATATCCCAATTAAGGGCTTTTATGTAAGAATGATCATTGATCAGTGAGCAGTTATCAATAATCATTCTCACATAAAGGTCCCTTAACGGTGATATTATTAATCCTTTCTTATCGCACAATAATGGATCTAAAATAGCCTCTTGTCTGTTTGGTTCCTCAATGCACAAGAATATAGAACAGCACAGAACAGGAACGGGCCCTTTGGCATATAATGTGCCGAAAATGATGGCAAGTTGAACCGGTCTCATCTGCCTGTACATGATCCACATCCCTCTATTCCCTGCACTTCCATGTGCCGATCAAAAAGCCTCTTAAACACCACAATCGTATCTGCCTCCACCTCCACCCCTGGTAATGCGTTTCCACCATTCTCTGTTTAAAAAAACTTGCCATGCACATCTCCAATAAACTTTCCCCCTTTACCTTATCGTCAGGCCCTCTAGAGTTGGACATTTCCACTCTGGGAAAAACGTTCTGACTGTCTACCCTGTCTATGCCTCTCATCATTTTACATATCTATTGTCTCCCTTCAACATTCGACGTTGCAAAGAATGACTGATCTAGAAACCCCTTTCTTAGGCACTTCATGAATCTGTTCTGCACTCTGTTACTGTTGATCTGCCAGTTGAGATGTGGATTGGAATCCCTCTTGATACTTGTATTGCTATTATTAGGTGAATGTCAAATTTCCTGATTTACATGATGGCCACATTACCAACAACTTGGGAGCCGATGACCAGCTCCCGGCAATGTTTTCTGTCCCTGGCTGTTCCTTAACTCTGTTTAAACTAACTCCACTGCTTGATTTACAAACTGACTTCCTCTCCTTCTGCCACCCTTATCCTCTCTTTATTACCCAGCCTACCCATTCTCTCATTCCATTTTGCTAATCTCTTCCAAATTTAAAATTACTCGAATATTTAATTCTTGACCATGGTTTCTTCACATCCGTTAATAACAATGAGATCGTACCCATTCTGTGCTGCTTCTGTGATTATTTGTCCATCCTGTTCCAATGTTGCCTTCATTTAAATAAAGAGACTTTGATTTTACCTTCTTTGACCATTTTTCTGACTAATTGGAAATATTTATAGCCATTTTAAGCTCCATTCTTTACTGACGGTGAGTATCACTTCCCAATTTGCTACCCTGTATTTTTGAAATCTTTATCATTCTCAATGTCCCCTCACCTGAAACTCCCACACATCCATGTCAACAACCCACGATTTTGTTTTAAAGCCTTGATAGTGGGTTTCCTTAATTGATTTGAGGGCACTGATCCCATCAGAATACTCCTCCTATCCCCAGTCTGATGCCAGTACTCATCATTTGAGATCCATTTCTCCCATGCCAGTCTTTGAGCCATGATTTCTACTTTGTGACCTGATTGGCCTTATGCCAAATGAGGATCAGCTAGTGATTCAGAGGTTATTAACTTTGTGGTTTTGACGTTGAGCCCTAGCTGCCTGTATTCCTTCAGTAGAATCTGCTTTTTGGTCTTGTTTATATCATTGCTTTACAAATGGACCATGATAACTGGATCTGTCCCTTCAAGTTTCCTTTCCAGTCCTGACACAGCAGGGCAAGCAATTAAGCCTTCAGCTACACAGATCAGCACCTAACTAATCTGTTCACTACTACATTGCTTTAAACCCCACTATCTTCAATAACCACATATTGACAATTTGTCAGTTTGGCTACCTCCTCTGGGGTCTCATGCATACAGGATACAAGAAATTCATAGCTGTTGAACAAATGTGAAGACTGGGGCTCATCCGATGTAAATCACTCCTTGATATTCAATTCATCGTTATATTCCTCCCATCGCTCTGTTGACAAATTTTCAGTATTTTATATTTAAGTCTGCGACTGCATCCCAGAACTAAGTTTCCAATTGACCTTCTTCCACAGGCCTGTGTCCAAATATCAGACTCAAGCTTCCTTAAAAAAGAAACATGTCCTTTAAAAGTAATGTACTTTTGAAGCGCGGTCTTTTTTAAACACGCCCGCACTAAATCACTCACCATCTGTTGGACACACCTCAGGAATGCCCAGCTCAATGCAACTTTAACAATTCTCAAGGAACTCAATACCATCCACTGATGTAAACGTTAACTTTTACCAAGAGTAGCACATGTTGTGCATTGGGTGTAATACCTAAAAAATGGATTGCAACTCATTTCAATAGTAGACTTGGGTTCTACTGTGTACGATGATATGGTCATCAGATGCTTGCAATTATCATGTAAATACACCCCCAACCTTTGGCAATGTTTTATTCATGTCATGCACTATCCTCACTTGGAAATATATTTCTATGATTTAATCATCAGTAGGTCCAAATCTTGCACCTTCTGATCCAGCAGTTCCAGAAGGCAGCTCATCGCATTGTCTTGGATAGGGGGTGATTAATAAATATTGCCCTTGCTTGTGACACCCAAGAAGGACTATTTAGTCTTTTGTGGCACTAAGTGTAGGGCTTGCCAAGGAACTGATTTGTATATTATTCTGTTATTTGACACCCTCTTAATAATAGCTGGTGAGCATTGAAATTAATTCACCCTTTAGATAGGATCATAGCCACAACAAAATCAATTACTATTTTCCTACTGAGATGCTTTTGTTTTGCTTTGGTCATTTAATGTGCTTTCCAGGGTGAATAATGTTTATTCTCATCAATAAAACTGTATATTCACAAAAAACAAAGCAATGGGGAAATTATACATATTCTCTCCATACAATGAAGGAGTTGCCATGGTTACAACTGTTGTTTAAAGCTTCTCAGGTTATTAATGCACAAAAAGACACCATTTTCTTCTTTTCACCTGAAAACTGCTGTCAGGAATGATTTCTGCCATTGGTTTCATTGGTTTCAATACCATGGTTTCTACCACTGTCACCATTTTTGATATTCTCCAAACAACCAAGTAGAAGAACAAAATCAAGTTTGTAGGTTAATTAGCTTCGGTAAAATTAAAAGGAAAGCGTATAATTTTCCCATTGCTTCGTAAAATGATAAATTGTCCCTAGTATGTAGGGTTGTGTTAGTGTACCAGGTGATTGCTGGTTGGCGTTTACTCGATGGGCTGAAGAGCCTGTTTCCGTGCTGTATCAATAAAGTCTGAAAGTTGCTACTTGCTATGTCATTGTAAAGACTACAAGGTAGAACCCTGTGCTGGGGGAAATGGTTTCCTTGGGTGTTGAAGAAAGAAAGTGGGTTTGAGTCCCATCATGGCAAGACGACTCTCTCACTACTTGGCTCTGGGATTTCTGGAAGCTTCTCCCAGATGTATTTGGACGCTTGCACTTGGCCTTGTACACAGGATTTAATTAGGCAAAATGGCACATTCTCAAACCTCATGCCCAATGGAACACATAGAAACATAGAAACATAGAAAATAGGTGCAGGAGTAGGCCATTCGGCCCTTCGAGCCTGCACCGCCATTCAATATGATCATGGTTGATCATCCAGCATGTATCCTGTACCTGCCTTCTCTCCATATCCCCTGATACCTTTAGCCACAAGGGCCACATCTAATTCCCTCCTAAATATTGCCAATGAACTGGCCTCAACTACCTTCTGTGGCAGAGAATTCCAGAGATTCACCACTCTCTGTGTGAAAAATGTTTTCCTCATCTCGGTCCTAAAAGGTTTCCCCCTTATCCTTAAACTGTGACCCCTTGTTCTGGACTTCCCCAACATCGGGAACAATCTTCCTGCATCTAGCCTGTCCAACCCCTTAAGAATTTTGTAAGTTTCTATAAGATCCCCCCTCAATCTTCTAAATTCTAGCGAGTACAAACCTAGTCTATCCAGTCTTTCTTCATATGAAAGTCCTGACATCCCAGGAATCAGTCTGGTGAACCTTCTCTGTACTCCCTCTATGGCAAGAATGTATTTCCTCAACACAATCGTTCTCAGCCTCAAAGCCCAATAGGGATGTAGACCTGGACATGGATCTGATCTTTTTCTGATCTTCTGTGCAAGATAAAGGTTTGAGGTTGAAAACAATGAGCAATCACTGATTCAGAAACATGCCAGGTGTCATAAGATCCTATGGGGCTCTACTGCCAAGGTAGGCAGTAGTGACGGGGAATGGGTGGGTTGTCTCTGCCCATCGTACCACATGGAAAGTTTGTGGCTGCAATGCCCACAAGACCCTGTATCTATGTGGATCTGTGTAGTTCAGCCGTGGGGCTGGCACAGTCTGGAATCACCCAAAACCCAGCACCATACAGTTTTATTTTCACCAGCACCAGCGATAATTCATCGCTGGCAAGTGTAGTTGCAGCAGGTGAAGCGCGGACAGGAATGGATTAGAGTCAGAGACTAAAGGGCCTGTCCCACTTGGCCGTCATTTGCACGTCACACATATGGCCGCAAAGATTTTGTCTATCCCAAATCCTGGGGTGCAGCGCGCGACCACGCATGACTGCCTATGTCACCACGCACCATGTGCGACACGACACGCACGTCATGCGTCGTGACGCGTAAATGATGTTGCGTAAATTACGGCCAAGTTAGGCAGGCCCTTTAGCAATGGAACTTAAAGTGAGGGCTGAATGTAACATCTCTGGTGTTCCCAACAGTTAAAGGTAAAATGAGCTGAAGAATTGGTGATAATGTGTTGTAATGCTGGAGAGTGTACCTCTGCACTGTAAGAGGTTTGATTGATGAATGCTCTGTCTAATTACAGTGTTATTCCAAAGCTATTTATAGTTCTGAGTGTGAACTAGATAAATATTTGTAGCATTAAGAAAACTGCAAAGAGCTGAGAACATCCGTGCTCTGCTTCCAATCTCTAGTTCATAAAAGCAAGTTGACCATGACAATGTGATCAAATAGTTTGACGTGGTTATAGGTAAATATATTTAAATTAAAAATTCTCCACATATGAATCAATGCTGAGTACTTGCTTTAACTTTGCACTAATTTCCCATCAGAGTAAGAATGCCGGGCTTTGAATGCATAATTTTAAGATTTGCTAATCATCATCTAGGTGCGTAAAATAAGTAGTTTCTAAAGTAATTTTGTTTTCAGTGACCATTTGGAGAGGTACATGAATAAGAAAGATTTAGAGTGATATGGGGCAAATGCAGGGAAATGGGACCACCTCAGGAAGACCCTTGGGCAGCATAGACTAATAATAATAATGATGGATGGGATTTATATAGCGCCTTTCTAATACTCAAGGCGCTTTACATCGCATTATTCATTCACTCCTCAGTCACACTCGGTGGTGGTAAGCTACTTCTGTAGCCACAGCTGCCCTGGGGCAGACTGACGGAAGCGTGGCTGCCAATCTGCGCCTACGGCCCCTCCGACCACCACCAATCACTCACACACATTCACACACAGGCAAAGGTGGGTGAAGTGTCTTGCCCAAGGACACAACGACAGTATGCACTCCAAGCGGGATTCGAACCGGCTACCTTCCGATCGCCAGCCGAACACTTAGCCCATTGTGCCATCTGTCGTCCCAACTAGACTAGTCATAGAGAGTCATTGAGTCTTACAGAGACATAGAGCTGTACAACACTAAATCAGGCCTTCGGCCTACCTTATTCATGCCGACCAAGTTGGCTTATTGGGCTAGTCCCATTTGCCTGCATTTGGCCCGTATCCCTCAAATTCCTTCCGATAGACTAAGGGTTGGATCAAAGGGCCTGTTTCTGTGCTGTAAAACTCTCTAACTCTAATTGGTGATATTGTTTTGTAATGCAGGAGTGTGTACCTCCCGAATGGAAGAGGCTTGATGGATGAATGTTCTGTTGAATAGCGAAAGGACATTAAGTTCTAACGAGTTACATGTAACTAAACTGCCATATATGTCGTTGTGCGGTAGAGCAGCTTTGGCTCTGTCAGAAGACTGTGTGTTCCTGCCCTACTCCAGTGACTTGATTCCACTACAATAGTATGAGAGAGCTATAGTGTCAGAGATACACCCTTAAAGCTGAGAAGTTAAACCAAGCTTCTATCTGAGAAGGGTCCCAACCCAGAAATGTCACCTAGCCACGTTCTTCAGAGACGTTGTCTGACCCACTGAGTTCCTCCAGCACTTTGTCTTCTTTCTTCAATCCAACCAAATTTGATTTACAGCTTTACAGATTTGTATTAGCCTCTTTCCTGATAAATGTATTGAGAGTCGATATCGAAGTAACGACGATCTAACTTTCATGCCTGGAGATCGCAGTCCGAACTTGCAGCACTTCATTATATTACATTTATCCTACATGTAAATACTCGCAACAACATGGCTTTGCCCACCAGATGGACTAAAGAACCTCAGGACCCTGTGCAATCCGATCTAGAAATGATGAATAATAAAAACTGCCCTTGTATTTACCATATTTCATTATTTGGATGGAAGTGATCGCTGTCACCTGATCCTCACTGAAATGGAATCACATCTTGGCCTTGATCTGTTTGTACAGCCTTATGGAGATGCGGCAGGTGTGACCCAGCTGATCAAGTGACAACAGATTCACAGAGAAGCACTTGCTTGGTGCTTGCTGTCTAATTAATATTCCTCCTGTACAATGCTCCTTGTTTTAGAGATACAACGCAGAAACAGGCCCTTCGGCCCACCTAGTCTACCCCGACCAACAATCACCCTGTACACTAACACTATCCTACACACTAGGGACAATTTACAATTTTACCGAAGCCAATTAACCTACAAGCCTGTACATTATGCAGTGTGGGAGGAAACAAGAGCATGTAGAGGTAACCCACGAGGTCACAGGGAGAACGTACAAACTCATGAAAAGACAGCATCCATAGTCAGGATTGAGCCTGGGTCCCTGGCGCTGTAAGGCAACTACCGCTGCGCAACTGTGCCACCCTGCGCTTCCAATGTTGTGTGGAAAGTTAGCACGGTTGCTGAGAGTGTGTTGAAAGCCTCTAATCACGGCAGAATACCAGAAAGCTTCCACCAGGAACCAGAGCAAACGCTGTACCCTGGCCCACACTTTGTCTGCACTGCATCTGGAGTGTGGGAATCATTGAATTCATCCTCAGGCATGCACCGATTCATAAACCCTTTGTAACTGATTACAATGCCATCACTTAGTGTCATCTTGCAATGTCAATACTTGTCAACTAATATAGGGGGAAAATGGATTGCAGGAGGAAAGACCTGTGGATTAGAAATTCATCTGGTTAGTGGCCATCAAAACAACAGCATCGTGCAGCCAAAAGGGCATTGCTTTTGTGTTGAAGAGCTTTGTGAACATTTCTGGGCTGTTAGCAAGCGTGGACTTCTAGCTTTAGAAATTCATTGTCCAGTGCTATTATGCTGGCATCCAGAGCTCCCAGATATTGTCAATGGGAAGGTAGCATCCAAACTGCATTCCTGGTGAGATTTTCAATCACATTGATCTGATGTATGAATGGTGCTGTTCATTCTCAGTATGTTCAACATTTAATAGCACTGAAGACACAGACTGAACATTGTGTTAAGGCTTGTACACATATGTCTCCTGTCATTGGGTTCACAATGGTCGGCCGAACAATCCCCAGGTAGATGCATCCAAACTGAGATCATGCCTGAGGCATTCCCCAGAGAGGAATCTGCTGAAAGGAGCGAGAGTATGGTGACTGAGGACAAAAATGCCAGAAGAAATACTGTTAAAAGAGGAAGCTGAAGTTGTTCCGTGCTCCTCAGATCAGGAATATTGGAAAAGCTGGAGAAAGACAACCGACAAAACGGATACTACTCAAGACAGAGTTTGCAAAGGCGGTGCCCATCAGGGTGTGATTGCCTCTGTGAAGGGCTGCAGCTCGGGAAGCTCAGAAATGCAGCCTAACGCCACCTCCAGGTACAATACTGAAGTTGCTTTTATCAAAAATTGAAGTTTCACATTTTGCTTGTACAAAATGATCAATTTCTTGCAATCCAGTATTGAACTGCCCGGCATTGCTTGTGGATCCTGGCAGCAGAGGCAGCCTGCAAGGACGTTGAGGTCATGCTTCTGAGAATGGTGGTGATGCTCACTTTGACATTGAGAGTGGTGTAGCCACTTTGATCAGGATGCCTTGTGCCCTGCAGAGCATCTCAGAGATGCATTTTCCTTCTCAGAGAATGAAGACGCAGGTTTGGATTGCCCTGTCAAAGAAGCCTCAGTGGTATATTCTTTATGCTACACACTACACAAATGATGCATCTGCAGTGGAAGGAATGCACATTTATTGTGTGACCAACTCAAACTAATTGTCCAGGGTGATGCCAAGTATATGTTTAGAGTAGTTATCTAATCACACATCTGACATGTCTTGTCCATGGTGGAAAGGGTTTGAGAAGGTAAGAGGTGAGTTACTTGGTGCAGGACCCAATCTGTAACCTGCTCTTGTAGCCAAAGTGATTAAATGGCTGGTCCAGTTACATTTCTGGGTTTCTACAGCACATCTGTAGAAGTTGGTAAAAGTTGTAGGGGACATGCCAAACTTCCGATGCCTTCTAAAGAAGCAGAGGCATCGGTGTGCATGCTTGGTCATTGTTTCAATATGGGCAGTCCAGGCCAAGTGGTGGTGATATTTGTTCCTAGGAACTTGAAGCTTTCAACCATCTCTACTTTGGCACCGTCAGTATATACCCGGACATGTGTAGTGCTTCGCTTCCTGAACTCAATCACTGCCTCCTCTGCCTAGCTGACGTTGTTGTCCCGACACCAGGTTATGAGATTCTCAATCTCCTTCCTTATCATTGTTTGATATCCGACCCACTATGGTGGTGTCGTCCGTAAATTTGTAAATGGAGTTGGCTTTGTACTTGGCTGCACAGTCGTGGGTGAGGTGGATAAATAAGGGGGCTGAGAAATCATCCATGCAGAGCACAAGTGTTTTGGATTATTGTGGAGAATGATTTGTCCCCTATACATTTATAAATGATTTATACATTTGAAGACATACATTCACAACCCCCAGTGCTGGGGGCCAAGTGACAGAAACAAGTGGAGGATTTTGCCATTGTGTGACAAATTGAACAGCAAAGAACCGTCACGTGGTAACTGGGCAAGTTCTGATGTTGGGCTGTGCAATGGTTGGGTGGTCAATAATTAACTATCGAGCCCAAGAAATGTGAATGTGGAGCGTGTCAGGAAGCATCACAGCTTGGTTTGGGAACAGCTCCATCCAAAACCACAAGAAACTGCAGCGAAATGTGGATGCTGCCCAGACCATCACACAAACCAAACTCCCTTGCATTGACACCTCATGCTGCCTCGGCAAGGCCAGCAGCATATTCAACGATGAGTCGCACCCTAGCATCTCCTTCTTCTCCCCTCTCCCATCGGGCAAAAGGTGTAGAAGTGTGAAGATGCACACTTCCAGATTCAGGGACAGTTTCTTCCCAGTTATTATCAGGCAACTGAATCACCCTACGACAACTAGTGAGCAGTCCTGAACTACTATCTACCTCATGGTGACTCTTGGCTATCTTGATAGGACTTTACTGGTTTTACCTTGCACTAAACGTTATTCCCTTATTACGTATCTGTACACTCTGGATGGCTCGAATGTAATCTTGTATTGTCTTTCCACTGACTGGTTAGCATGCAACAAAAACTTTTTAACTGTACCTCGGTACACGTGACAATAAACTAAAGTATAAATGTTGTTTCAGGAGAGGAGGCTAGGTCAGATCATTTGAGAAACAGAGATGCAGTCTGGTGTTTACAGTAACAGCTGGGGAGACTCAGCAGAGCGTGACAGACGGGCTTTAATTTTATGAATGTGTTGCATCAAAATTGATCACAAGGTAAAATCAGCTGTGGCCCTTGAGTCAAAGCTGGAGGCTCACAGGATGTTTTCTACTTCAGGGTGAGAGTAGGAAACTACCTACTGACACACCTCCCGTTCTACTGGAGAGAGCGTTGAGGAAAAAAGGTGAGTAGGACTAGAACAGTGAATACTCCACACATCACACGGAGGGACTGGCATAGCTAACATCCTAAACAGGCTCCAGCACAGTTCTGCTTATTTTTAGTTTAATTTAGTTTCAAGATACAATTGGAAAATTGGCCCTTCGGCCCACCGAGTCAGAGCTGACCAGCGATCCCCACACGCTAACACTATCCTACAGGCACGAGGGGTGAAAATTTACAATTTTACCAAGCCAATTAACCTACAAATCTGTACGTCTTTGGAGTGTGGGAGGAAACCGGAGATCCCGGAGAAAACCCATGCAGGTCACGGGGAGAACGTACAAACTCTGTACAGACAAGCACCCCTAGTCAGGATCGAACCGGGTCTCTGGCACTGTAAGGCATCAACTCTACCACTGTGCCACCATGCCTCCCTAAATGTGGTGGAAGGGAGTGGAATTTTGTAATGTGAGATCAATGTAGATGGGGCATTGGGAAGGAAGATGGTTTGTCCCCAAGCAAGAAAGAACCTCACGCTGGTTTGATGTAGGATGGACATTTTGCATTTAAAATTATGAATGGCATATATATAGGGTAGACATTTGGAGCTTTTTCCCAGGGTGGAAATGTCCAACACCAGTGAGCATAGTTATAAGTTGAGAGGGGGAACGTTTAATGTTGATGTGCGGGGCAAGTTTTTTTTACACAGAGAGTGGTGGGAGACTGGAATATGCTGCCAGGGGCAGAGGTGGAGGCAGATACCATTGTGGCATTTAAGAGGCTTTTAGATAGGCATGTGGCAGTGCAGAGAATAGGGGGATATGGATCATGTACAGGCAGTTTAACTTGGCTTCATGTTCAGCACAAACATTACGGACTGAAGGGCCTGTTCCTGTGTTGTACTGCTCTATGTTCTATGAGGTGTGGAAGGATTGTAAAAATACATGGTAATACAGACACAAAAATACAAGTAAAAACATATGAATGTTGTTCCGAAGTCATAAAGAAGCTTGCGTTCCCAACGCTCCAAGCCTTGAGTAAGGAAAGCAACAAAGGTTCTGACCAAACTGTATTAATTAGTTGGTATCGATTCTGCAAACCTGGAATTAGCTGTAGTTCCATAACGTTCTGATACACAAAATAAAACCATTGGGAACAGAAAATAATTTTTAAAAAAACAACCCAAAACTAGTTCTACTCTTTCACTTGTACCTTATTTTTTATGCTTCATATATATTCATCTCCTTTAACAATGGCTCAATCACACTCTCTAAAAAGATTGCCATAGCACCGATGGCCTTTCTAAATAAATGTCTTTCAATTGCGTTTAATTGTTCAGTAAGAATGTATACGTCAGATTCAAGATCCTGTCCCCATTCATTGGTTACTTTTAGATTGCATTCTGGTCAGTAACTATCCCCTACTGTGAAATTGATTGCACCAAGATCAATAAATTAGGTATTTCAGTTTGGTGAGGAGGCTTCAACAACTCCACTTATGTCAAGTGCCAGTGTCTTATACATCTCTCATCCTCATCTTCAAGTACTGCCCCTTCACTCGATCTACATACTTGGGTTTGACTTGCCTGTATGTATAATATTATCATATATGATTAGATAGCACACAAAACAGCTTTGAACTGCGCCTCTGTGCAGATGACAATAATAAACCTAAACCTAAGTGATTACTAAAGAAAGAAAGAAAGTGCTGGAGTCACTCAGCAGGCCAGGCAGCATCTATGGAGAACATGGATAGGTGACGTTTTGGAGCAGGATACTTCTTCAGACTGAATGTTGGGGGGGGGGGTTAAAGAAATCCACTGACATGCCAGGTTACTCCAGTGCTTTGTATATTTCTTTGGTATAAACCAGCATCTGCAGCTTCTTGTTATTACCCAAAAGATGACTGTCAGAACTCCTACAGTGTATGTTCATATTGTTGGATTATCACACCAGAAGTAAACCAAAAGACCTCAACCACATTTGGAAAGTTAGGTTTCCAATGAGGTAGAAAGGAGGTCAGGACCGCACTCTAGCTGTTGAGAGGATCGTTAAATTGCCTTATAACAATGGGAACAAACTGTTCCTGAATCTGGAGCTAGGCGTTTTCAAACTTCTCTACCTGTTGCCCGCTGGGAAAGGGGAGAAGATAGAGTGACCGGTCGTTGATTATGCTGGAGACCTTACTGAGGCAGAGTGCACAGTGTAGATGGACTTATTATTATTATTATGGAATTATTAATATTGCCAGGAATTATGATCAATATGTGCTTTGGATATCTATCTTACAGCATAAGAAACTAGCTGATAATTCTTGCTCATATCTCTGGCTCAAAGGAGTTGATGGCTGAGTTATAAGGTGAACTTTACCCAGGAGTTTGAAGGTGAATTGTTCCTACAAGTAGTGAGAAGCATGGGGATGGAACTGCTTACTCGGCCTTTGCACTAAAGGTGTGTTAGAGTAGCGGATTTCAGTAGCAGAGTACCTGGTTGCTGAAAGTTGGGTTGAAGGTATAGAGTTCAATGCATATCAATGTCTCCACCACAAAATTATTTGCAGACAAGCAAGATAAATGTCTACACTGGGGTTCGGTGGGTATGGAACCTGGAGACTTGCTTTGATCTAACCTCTCTGGTAATCAGCATGGCATGCCCACTGCAGAGTGAAACTGGGCAGTCCACTATCATTGAGAAAGTGACAGAAGGTGTTACCAACACTGCGCACTGCGGCACGGTGGCACATCTGAATGACTTGCCACCAGTGCTCCGTCTGGTCTTCACTTCTGAGCTCCTGACATCATCACTGCCTTGGCCCAGGTTTGGAGAAAAGTGGTGATGCCAAATGGGCTGGAGTGATCTTGATATCAGGGCAGCTTGTGACTAAATCAGACATCGAGACCCAAGGAAAACTCTGCACCAATTAACAGTGTACATTGTACAGTTGCTGGAGAACAAGCAGCAATTGACCCATATCTTGCAAATTATTTAGTAACTTATTTTATTTAGGTTCTACACATTTTGTAGTGGTGTATTATCATATTTAGGCTCTGTTTATACAGAAATCCAAGATACACTGAGGCCCTGTGGCCAACTGAGTTCCCCTGGCAACACATATGCTATTCAGATATGTAGGCAATGTTCTGGCATTTACATATCTGAATAGTAAAGAAAGACAAATACTCTCTTGAACTTCTACAAGTGTACAGTAGAGAGCATGCTGACTGGTTTCCTTGCATCCTGGTACGGCAGCTTGAACACATAGGAACGAAGGAGGTTACAAAAAGTGGTAGGCACAGAATGCTGGAGTAACTCAGTGGGACAGGCAGCATCTCTGGATAGGAAGAATGGGTGACATTTCGAGTCGAGACACTTCTTCAGAAAAAGAGTCAAGAGTGTTTTATTGTCATATGTCCTGGATGGGACAATGACATTCTTACTTGCTGCAGCACAACAGAATATGTGAATATGTAAACATAGTACATAACAGGGGAAGAGAAAAAAAAGTGGTGAACAGTGCCTGGTCCATCACGGGGACAGACCTCCCCACCATCAAAGGGATCTATAGGAGGCACTGCCTCAAAAAGACAGCCGGCATCAGAGACCCAGATCAACCTGGCCACACTCTCATTTCAAAGCCATGTCCCACTGTACGAGTTCATTCAAGAGTTCTCCCGAGTTTGGCCCTGATTCGAACTCGGAGATTTATGGTGATGGCCACTTGTAGGTACTCGGGGCTCTCAACGACATTTTTCAACATGTTGAAAAATCTTCACGAGTCTTCCCGAGCTTACCGCGTTTCCTGAGTACCTGCCGTTAGCGTTACGAGCCGCTAAGTGACGTCCCCGAGCTCTGGCGTACCCACTACGTTCATTCTACGTGCTTGCCACGAGTTCTTTTTTAAACTCGGGAGAGCACTTGAATGAACTCGTACAGTGGGACAGGGCTAGTACTCTTGCCATCAGGAAGAAGTCTGAAAATTGTAACAACCAGGTTCAGGAATAGCTACTTCCCAACAGCCATCAGACTATTGAACATTATGAATTCCAACCTAACTCTGAACTACAAACTGTCTGTTGCACTAGCTGCTTTGGGCTCTATTTTCTTTTTGCATTATATTAGGTATTTTATTTATTGAACATTATTTTGTTTGATTATTATGTCTATTGAGTAATCTGTTCACAAACCTGTCGTGCTGCTGCAAGTAATAATTTCATTGTTCCAGTACTGTGACAATAAAACTCATGACCCTTTTCACAAACAAGATATGCAAGTATAGAAGGGAGAGGGAAAATAATTGGGAAAGTAGGGGGCGCATTGCAGTTTATAATCGATCCCCTGGGATGAAGCAACAATGGGATATTAGGAAGAGGAGTGGATATGAAGATGCACTCATCCTCAGCCGGCAGTGGTTTCAGGAGCACCCTGTGTAAGGCCTTCATCATATGTTCTGGGCAACAAACTGTTCTGTGCAACAGTTCAGCTCGCTAGCTCTGTAGCATCTGCCAGTGCCACCTGCCCGACAGGTGAGAGCGAGGAGAATTATCCGCTGTTAGGCACCCTTCAAGTCAGTGGGTTATCAAATGGAGACACAAGAGACTGCAGATGCTTGAAGCTTGAGAAATAAAACAAAGTGCCGGAGGAACTCAAAGTTTCACCAGCAGTTTGTGTTTTGCTTAAAGAGGAGTTGATGGTCATAGGTGAAGGGTAATGAACTGCAGGGTAGAGGGAATTAAGGATGTGGCAGTGGGAATAATTGGATCGTTCATTGAGAACCAGCATTGACCTAGTCGACTGAATGGCCTCTTGTGTTCTGACTATAAGGTGAGATAAAACCTGGGAGCAACATTAATGCATTTGATTAATGTGGCTGTTGTATATTCACAGCAGGCTGTAGGTCATGAGTGTTAAACTTGTACCACTATAACATGTAAAAAGGTAGAGTGAAGCATTTGAAGTTATGAACATGCCCTCATTAGTGGTGATTGTTGGTGGTTGAGTGATGAGATGTGGTGTACTGAGTGGTGCCGGATAAATGTGCTATCTGTATTGGGTTCAGGGTGCGTAGAAAGGAACTGCAGATGCTAGTTTATACTGTGGATGGAAGCGAAATGTTGGAGTAACTCAGTGGGTCAGGCAGCATCTCTGGAGACAAAGGAAGGGTGACATTTTGGTTTGGGACCCTTCTTCAGACTGGTTCAGAATGCTGTGCATCGTATTTCCAAAGACCATTTCTGGGGATCCCTGAGAGATGACAACTAGATCTGCCAAATATGGACTGTAAATGGAGACTGAAAATATGCAGGGAGCAGAATTGTCCAAGCTCGAGGCCCAGTGTAACCCGTGGAAAATCTCCTCTTTGATGGGTCTACTCCTTCAGACCAACACCCACTGCCCGGAATAGTGGTTAAACTGAACCATATCCCAAATGTTTGGTGCAGTTTTACGGTAAAGCTCTGAATTAGTGTATTACAGGAGCAACACTTGATTAGTACGGGTGTCAGGGGTTATGGGGAGAAGGCAGGAGAATGGGGTTAAGAGGGAGAGATAGATCAGCTATGATTGAATGGCGGAGTAGACTTGATGGACAGAATGGCCTAATTCCGCTCCTATCACATGAAAGTATCACATTACCCATATATGATAGTATCTATGCGCAGAACATCAGGGGTATTGGGAACATTAGCTTCGTTGGAGTATTTATGAAATTCATCTTGTTCATTGATTCTGGAAAAAGCCTGTTCTAAGTAATCCTAATGTGTATAAGAAGGAACTGCTAAAAGCTGGGTTAAACCGAAGATAGACACAAGTCTATCCAAGTAATCCTAATATAGGCCTTGCATGGAATTTATAAAGATTCGAGTTACTTAGCTCGGTTCTGTCGTGCTGCTGCAAGATCATCTCGGACCCCTCTCACCCTGGCCACAAACTCTTTGCAGCACTTTCCTCTGGAAGGCGAGTCCAGACCATCAAAGCCAGACATAAAAGCAGCTTTTTTCCACAACCTGTGCGTCTTTGGAATATGGGAGGAAATCAGAGATCCCGGAGAATACCCACGCAGCTCACTGGGAGAACATACAAACTCCGTACAGACAGCGCCCGTAGTCAGGATCAAACCCAGATCTCTGGCACTGTAAGGCAGAAACTTTACTGCTACGCCACTGTGCTGCCCAGCAGGAATATTATCCCAGAAACTATCTTTCCCTTGCTCTATATTTACCATTGAGCAGAGGAATGCAAACTTCCAAGATTATTAATGTTTTCTGTCCGCAAAGTGCAGTCTGGATGCTATTTTCACACCATTATTAATTTTAATTTCAAAACTGTTAAGTAATCATTTGGGAGATTTGTCACCGAAATGTGCAAGTTATAAGTAAAATAAATTCTTGAGACCAAAATAGCTTTTCCTAAAGGCAGATTGTGAAGCTACAGTGAGTAGTTTGAAGCCTTGTTTACATCACAACTATCAATTCAGGAAGGTTCCAAGCAAGGTGTTGTTTGAAATGGAAGCACACCATGTAAATGGTGAAATACTTCATCACTAAAGCTTCCAATTTTGGTTTCCCGTGTCAATTTTGTAAGTAAAATGATATTTTCAGCTTTAAAAATAGACCCTTTAGCTGTCACATGCTATCTGCAACAACTATTTTTGCAGTTATGAAAGGCTCATTTTAAGAAGTGTGGAGAAATGGACAGCACCATAAAATGGGGGCAATACACCAACCTAACTCCCTCCAGTTGTGACTTGCCCTCAGAACTACCAGTCAATTAATTTAACTCAGGTCATAGCGGTCTTGGAAACCATCACTCGCTAAGAATGCCATCCAGCACTAAAATACTGCAAATATTAGCAATCTGATATTGTACAGAAAATGCTGGGAATGTGCAACAGGTCAGGCAGCAGATGTACAGAGAGAAATAAAGTTAATTATTTTCAGGTTGGGAAAGAAGATAGCTCTGAAAACATTTTGTCTGTTTCTTTCCCCATGGATGCTGCCTGACCTGCTGAGCAGTCCAGTATTTTTTGTCTGACTCTCGCTTACAAGTGCAAGCTGGCTGTGCTCCTAATACAGAACCTCTATTGGAGGCAGTGCAGAAGCTGACTATGGAACTGGTATTGCAGCCTCTGACTTCATCAGCTGGAATAAGCCTCATATCAAGAGATGAGAAGACCCAAGCACAGAGAAGACAAGTAAGTTACTCAAACATCTTTTTACTAGACTCCTGATAAATAAGAGTACAAGGCTCAGCATGGGACAATCCAAGACTGAGCAACGACAGAGACAAACGTCAGCACTTAAATAGGGAACTAACTCAACAGGTAACACAAAAGATAATGACACACAAGTGAAAATACTTGAGCACAACACAACACAGTCTATGCCACCATCAGTGGTCCACAGTGGGATCAGCAGGCACTGTGATAGCCGCTGCATGGATTTGTCACTTTTTACCATTTTCATGATCGGGGCCACCCAGGCAATGCTAGCATTCAGTGTTCACCCCTATCTGTCTCTAGGAATATGGCAGACATTTAATGCCTTTGCATACAGAGTTCCAGAGATGACACAGAATGGCGACAGATTTCCAAATCAGGATGGTGCGTGACCTGCAGGGCAATCTGTGAATGGTGGTGTTCCCATCGAACTGCTGCCTTTAGCTCTGTACTTGGTAGCGGTTGTGGGTGGGGAGTTCACGGAGTCATACAGCACAGAAACAGGCCATTCGGTCCAACTCATCCATGCAGACCAGACTAGCCCCCCCCCCCCTGCCTGCATTTGGTCCATATCTGACTAAACCTTTCCTATCCATGTACCTGTCCAAATGTCTTTTAAATGTTGTTATAGTACCTGCCTCAACTACCTTATTTGGCAGCCCATTCCATATACCCACTACCTTGTGTGAAAAGGTTACCCCTCAGGTTCCTATTAAATATTTCCTCTCTCACCTTAAACATATTATCAGAGTGGCCTGGATGAGCCACTGCAATGCCTCTGTACACATTCACACAGTTCACACTGCAGGCATGGGGCTCTGGTGGAGAGGAAATGAATGAGGTTACAGATGGGGTGTCCTTCAGGGTAATTGCCTGGTTCTGGGAGGTGTTGAACCCTTTCAGTATTGTTTGATCTTCTGTTATCTAGACGAGTGAAGCATGTTCCCTCATGACTTGTACCTTGTATATGGTCTTGGTCGTGGGGTGTCAGGAGGACTATACTTGCTTGCACAGCCACTGACCAGGTCCTTCAGCCACGGCACAGATGTATGGCTAGCTCAGTTGGGATTTTGACCAATTGTGAAATCCAGCATGTTTTCTTACTTTAAGAAGGAGCTTTTATCACAAAGTCCTGCAGAGATCAAACTGCTTGTGCAGTCTGCAAACATCAGCCATCAAATGACAACATTGTCAGCTGTATCCATGACATACCCAAGTCCCCGTAGTGATCAGTGTTGGTGGAAAGTGTTTCTCCAAAGTCCCCATGGCCATAACATTCTCCCTCTGCAGGGGCATGCGGGCATGGATATAGTCATGGAAGAGGGGCAGGCAGTCGACTCGGGCAGAACCCTTGACTGTCCGCTACCTGGACCCGTGAATGGCCATCTTGGCCAGGTCCTGGGGCAAACTGACAGGGAGATCCCCCACCAAACCCCAGGATGTTGATGGAGGTGCAGGCTGTAACTCGACTGTGAAGCCATGGACATCACGGACATTTGTACGGACAGCGTCGTAGGGACATGCTCTCTCAGTGTGTACACAACGCTGTATCAGTGTGTACACACAGCTCTGTATCAGTGTGTACGCACCACTGTCAGTGTACACACCCCTGCATCAGTGTGTACACACAGTCCTATAACAGTGTGTACACAACGCTCTCTCAGTGTGTACACAACGCTCTCTCAGTGTGTACACAACGCTCTCTCAGTGTGTACACAACCCTGTATCAGTGTGTACACACCCCTGTATCAGTGTGTACACACAGTCCTATATCAGTGTGTACACATTGCTCTCTCAGTGTGTACACAACCATGTATCAGTGTGTACACACCCCTGTATCAGTGTGTACACACAGTCCTATATCAGTGTGTACACATTGCTCTCTCAGTGTGTACACAACCCTGTATCAGTGTGTACACACAGCCCTGTATCAGTATGTACATACCTCTGTTTCAGTGTGTACACACCCTTGTGTTAGTGTGTACACACCCCTGTATCAGTGTGTACGCACCCTTCTCAGTGTGTACATACTGCTGTCTCAGTGTACACACCCATGTATCAGTGTGTACACAATGCTCTCTCAGTGTGTACACATCCCTGTCTCAGTGTAAACATAACCTGTCTGAACAGTTATTGACATCCAGGTGACACAAAACACCCTGCCCATCCCTGACAACCACACACAGTGACTGTTATCTGGAGAATATGTAAGAGTTGTAACTTACAGTCATCTTTATTTTGATGTGATACTGCTAAACTCCTCCCTTGTGGTATGTAATATTACCTGAATAGTGAAAGGAAATATATATAGTGCAAATTGATTTTCTGCTTGTGGCAAAATTCGGAAACTATCTTCCTCCATCTATGTCTATGTATCAATCCCAGTTCATCTTTTTGTCTATATTTATCTCTTGATCTTGATCTCCTGTTCTAATATATCTCTATCTCTGTTTCTCGTGTTATTTCATGTATTGATCAATATACCTGTCCTGACCTTTTACAGAATGTTTTTGCCACCATTTCCTAAACCATTCGTATTTCCTTCTCTGTCCAAGGACTGGATTTGGTGGAGAAGGTGTACTTTAGTTTTTTCCACAGGTTAACATTTCAGTAGAACCCTCTCATGCCACACACACGTGGGAATCTTGCCTCAACGTGGCTGGTCTCTGTGGCCTTATTGATCAACAAGCTGTGATCTGTTTTGTTTCTGCAAGCAATTTTCTCCAACTAGAACCAATACCTGGAAATTCTATCTTGTGGCCATTGGTGGTACCTCAATCGAAATGCCATTTGTGACTAAAAATGGCTCCTTATGCAATGTTGCAGTGGTCACACCAGTGCTTCTAGATCAAGGCGGACCATGTCATGTCTGCCCAGCCTCTCGACAGAGGTGGGTCTCATCAGGACCATGGAATGCAAATTGTATCTCATTGGAAGCGAAATCAGATGATGCTTGCCTCCAAAGCTTCAATGCGAGGCAGTGATAAATATGGGATGTAAATTCCTTAAAATTCCTCTGGAATTTAGAGTGTCGAATCGGCCAACAACTGTCAAATTGGGCATGGTGCAACATCAACTGCACTGTTGCTCACACGTTGCAGCCTCGCAGCACTAGAGACCCGGGTTCAATCCTGACTGCGGGTGCTGTCTGTACGGCGTTTGTACGTTCTCACTGTGACCGCACGGGTTTTCTCCGGGCGCTCCAGTTTCGTCCCACATTCAAAAGATGTGCAGGTTTTTAGGTTAATAGGCTTCTGTCAACATTTCGCTAGTATGTAGGATAGAACTAAGGTGTGGGTGATGGCTGTTTGGCGTGGACTCGGTGGGCCAAAGGTCCTGTTTCCACACTGTATCTCTAAAACTAAAACTAAAACTGAAACCGATTGATTAAGAAATGTACAACTTTTAACATTTTATTAAAACAAAGCAACAGTGATTACTTTTAAAATAAAATAATAAAAGGCACCTAATCACATGGAATTTACTTTATAGACTCAGAGTCATACAGCATAATAATAATAATAATAATGGATGGGATTTATATAGCGCCTTTCTAATACTCAAGGCGCTTTACATCGCATTATTCATTCACTCCTCAGTCACACTCGGTGGTGGTAAGCTACTTCTGTAGCCACAGCTGCCCTGGGGCAGACTGACGGAAGCGTGGCTGCCAATCTGCGCCTACGGCCCCTCCGACCACCACCAATCACTCACACACATTCACACACAGGCAAAGGTGGGTGAAGTGTCTTGCCCAAGGACACAACGACAGTATGCACTCCAAGCGGGATTCGAACCGGCTACCTTCCGGTTGCCAGCCGAACACTTAGCCCATTGTACCATCTGTCGTCCCGATACAGCATAGATACAGGCCTTTCAGCCCAACCCGCCCATGCTGACCAAGGTGCCAGTGTTTGGTCCATATCTTTCTAAATTTTTCCTATCCATATGCCTGTCCAAATGTCTTTTAAATGGTGTGATAATCTGTGAGAGGGGAAAGATTTAATAGGCATCTGTGGTGCAACTTTTTCACACAAAGGGTGGTAAGTACATGGAACGAGTTGCCAGAGGAGGTAGTTGTGGCAGGTATTATCACAACATTTAAAATACATTTGGGTAGGTACGTGGATAGGGAAGGTTTAGAGGGATATGGACCAAACACAGGTAGGTGGAACTAGTGGAAACGGGGTGTATTGGTCGGCATGGGCAAGTTGGGCCAAAAGGTCTGTTTCCATGATGTATAACTCTGTGACTATGACTCCATAATTTAAAGATTTAATCAGAAACTACATTTGGAACACACTCAATTATGAGCACCATGAGGAATGAAGTTTATACAAACTGAACTAATTTTAAGTCACAATACCCTATCCTGAATTATTAGAATGAGTGAGTCACTGTTGCCAGAGGAATACCTCTACTTTGGGTCCATCACACTCTCACTGTGGAGTCACCTCAAGGTGTGGAGCCTAGAACGGACACCAGGGGTTACTGGGTACACAACATCAGATTAAAATTTGATTGCATTATTTTAATAATCCAGCGTTGGTTGTTCATTTGCCTGATTGCAGTGTCCAAAGCTGTTCGTTATAAACAGAAAATGTCTGACTACAGAGAGAAAGGGACAAAGAAGGCGTGTGGTGCTCTGAATTGACTCGAGCTGATGACTTGGTTTAGTTTCTAATTGTCGCATCAGTCAGAGAGCTCAGACCTGGGAGATGTTTGTTAAAATATCTGCAGTGCCTGCAGCTGACAGGTCCATGCGACAACATTGCCATGTATTGGTAACCTTAGCAACTGGAGTGAATTGAATTCAGCAGCTTTGGTCTGTGGAGGCACAGGAGTTTGCAATACTGCCCGACATCATTTTATATAAAAGGGAATGTTACTTTTTAAAAACATAAATAGCATATCGTTGAGTGACTTCATGATAAACTTCCAAGTGTGCCAACATCTTAAAGGCCAAAATTCTGTCATTTTTTCAATATCACAAGAATAACATGATATAAGCACTGCTTAATATCATTTACCTACTTCATTATTAAACCTCAGCAGGGTCTCCTGTCTCAGTCCCATCCATCAATCCCACTTTCAGGCACTTAATCTACCAACTTCCTTCCTGAGATTCCTCACCAACTCTTCCACGCCCGTCCCTCTGACTTTTCCAAACACTCTGTCCATTATTCCCACCCTCTGACCCACAAGATTCATCACTTAAATGTATTTCGTCATTCAGTAAGACTCCAAACCACAACTCCAGCAAATCAATATGTAGGAAGGAACTGTAGATGCTGGAGTAAGGGGGACTGGCAGCATCGCTGGAGAACGGGGAATATGTGATGTTTTAGGTCGAGATCCTTCAGTCTGAAGAAGGGCCTCCACCTGAAACGTCACCTATTCCTTTCCTCCAGAGATACTGCCTGACCCGCTGAGTTACTCAAGCATTTTATGTCTATCTTTTGCAAAATCAATAATGGCTTCATTTAGCATTGTACATAGTGATGCATTCAAACTCAACTTCAACAATTAGCAACTAATTAGCAATCCACAAACCACTCTGTACAATATTTCATTCGTACCTGGAAAAAGTAGAAAGCCAAGAAATTGGATTATAGAGCAATTTTACTTGTAGCACAATACACTTAAACATTGAATTTACTCAGGACGGCTACATGAGCAGTCACTGCCAGTTGAAAATGTACCAAACGTGAAAATGAACTGAGCAATTCTGTGCCTGGTCCATGCTAGTGACTGACCATTTCCTGACATCAGATACATGTATAATAGTATCATTATCCAGATATCACACTTTGCCACTTGCACTGATGGAGATTGGAGCTGAGAGCTCCACACTAAGCCTACCATGGAACAGTCTAACTGCATGCCACAGTGAAAGGGCTGTTCTGCTGATATTGGGACATCTGCCTTGGTAGCTTCAGGACTCAATGATTAGCTCAGCTCAAAATGATGGGGACAATACCATCCATTGTAGGACATCCTGTAGTTTGTGGAAGATGTGTGGACAGCAGGCTACAGAATGCCCCACAACTGTGGTTACCCTGTAATTATCAGCTGATTTACTCACTTCCTGGTGATACCTCAGGCAATAACCCTTTCTTGACGATGTGTTAATGATCACGACTTTGTGGCACAAGCCACCGTTTCTGAAGTTACTAATGACACACGACTTGGCAGCATTGTGAACTGTGAGGAGGATGGTGGTAGATGGTGGCAGGTGCCAGACAGGCTGGTGGAATGGGCAGACGCAGGGCAGATGGAGTTACGTCTGTTGGAAAGTGAGGCGTTGCATCTTGATAGAAATATTGAGGACTGATCATCCAGTACAAAGAATGTTGTTTACAATGGTACTGGAGCAAGAGGGCACAGGTCATCACTTTTATTTCCTTAACAAGGAGCTTTCATTACAAATTCACAGTTTACAAAATACTGCATTAATCAAAGCTGCCATCCATGCAGTTTGCAAACATCGACCTTCAGATTACAGCATTGTAATCCATGATGCACTCGAGCCGCTGCTAGTGTAGGGTAATGTTAATGTGCGGGATTGCTGGTTGGAGTGGGCTCGGTGGACCGAAGGGCCTGTTTCCGCGCTGTATCTCTAAACTAAACTGAACGAAACTAAACTGCAGTCCTTCATGCAACTATTAGACGGGAATGGGGAATTACCCAAGGCTGGTGAGGGATTCAGACAGTTTGGTCTTCAGACGGAAAGCGTACTTGGCTTCATGATGACCACAATTGCTCGAGACGTGTAACAGAAGTATATTTCATGCCTCACCATTCCTGCCCCATACCTTCAACATTGAATACAGTGGCATCTGCTTGACACACAGTCGGTGCTACATTTTAAATATTAATCATCTGTGATTATTGCTGTTCACTAATCACTCAGCCGTGTAAAAAGGCATTGCAGAAATCTTGTTCCAGTAATGAGGTCAGTTTTTTCCATTCTTGCTCGGATACTATTCTTCCGTTCTTTCATTAACTCTGAACACTATTCCATTGATGAATGAGAAGACTGTTTTTTTATGTCCTGTAGACTGGCGTACAGGTGGACAGCTCATTTCACCTGCAAAACTTTGGTAAATCATTCCAGCTTGGGCAGCTTCCAACCCAGCGGAATGAATATTGACTTCTCTAACTTCAAGTAACCCTTGCTTTCCCTCTTTCTCCATCCCTCCCCCATCCCTAGTTCTCCGACCAGTCTGACTGTCCTCCTGATTAAATTGTATCTTTACATGCCTTGTTGTCAGCTTCCCCTAGCTAACAATGATCTATTCTACATTTTCCTTGACTTTGTCCCCTTTGATATCTTGTTTTCACACACTTTACCCTTCCATATCTGTGCCCTCCCTCTCCCTTGGCAGTCTGAAAACGGGTCTCGACCCGAAATGTCACCCATTCCTTCTATCCAGAGATGCTGCCTGTCCTGCTGAGTTGGTCCAACATTTTGTGTCCGCTTTCTCTGGTGTACATGCACAGAGGACTTTTGCTCTCCCTTCAACTCTCTGGACATCATTACACACAGATTATTTCTGACTAGAAATTTCTCCTCATCTCCTTCATAAAGGAAAGTCCTTTAATTCTGAAGCTATGACATCTAGTCCAAGACTCTCCCACTAGTGGAAACATCCTCTCCACATCCACTCTATCTAAGCCTTTCACTATTCGGTGAGTTTCAAAGAGGTTTCCCCTCATCCTTCTAAACTCCAGCGAGTACAAGCCCAGTGCCGTCAAACACTTATCTTATGTTAACCCACTCATTCCTGGGATTATTCTAGTAAACTTCCTCTGGATCCTCCAATGCCAGCATATCCTTCCTCAGATATGGGGCCCAAAACTGCTCTCAGTACCCCAAATACGGTCTGATCAGTGCCTGATAAAGCATCAGCATTACATTGTATTGTATTGTATTGTATTCAAATTTATTGTCATTGTCTCAGTTAGAGACAACGAAATGAATTTCCCTTACAGGCAGTATCATAAAAATAAAAATAAAAATAAATAAATAATAATAAATAATAAAACATATTAAATATAAAAATAGAATTTAAAAAAAAGCACAAACAGTGAAAGTCCACGACACAACATAACACAGTGGCACCAAGGTGAGGAAGGCACCATAGTCCAGCCAGCCTCCACTCCGTTCTTCTCAGATGTTCACTCGTGGTCGAGGCCTTCCTAGCACCCGCAGTTGCCGCCCCGGGTGGCCCGATGTTCAGGCCCTCACGCCGGGCTGGTGGAACGCCGACGCCGAACTCCGACGGTGAACATCCTCCTCAGCGGCCCAGACCTCCCTGTTTTTATATTCTAGTCCTTTCAAAATAAATGCTATATTGCATTTGGCTTCCTTACGATCAATTCAACTTGCAAATTAACCTATTGGGAATCATGCACCAGCACTCCTAAGTCCCCTTGCACCTCCGATTTCAGAATCCTCTCCGCAATTTCTGAATCCTCTCCCCAATTGATGCCTTAATTGGCACAATCAGCGTATCGTATTGCTGTAGGTTAATTACCAAATTAGGGTCTTCACTCTGAATCTATTCCTGGTGGAAATGTAGAGCACTAAGACCACTTACTGAGAAATTAAACGTTAGTCCCGTCTTCCTCTTGGTCACTTGCTACCTGAAACGTGCCTATTAATACCCATGTATAATTTAACAGTGTTTGGCTGTCGCACAGTGTTGAAAATTAATCACCTTGGCGCAGGGCTTGACATGAAGGGAGGTCATATTGGGGCCGGGCTGCCTTGGGCACAGCACCTGATGCAGCCCAGGGATGTTGTGGCCACTACATGTACGGCTCGCCTCGAGGTCTCTTCATCATTGCGATATGACAACATTGGGGAAGTTCTGAATAGAAACATAGAAACATAAATAGGTGCAGGAGTAGGCTATTCGGCCCTTCGAGCCATTCAATATGATCATGGCTGATCATCTAAAATCAGTACCCCATTCCTACTTTCTCCCCATACCCTTTCATTCCATTAGCCCGAAGAGCTATATCTAACTTGAAAACACCCACTGAATTGGCCTCCACTGCCTCCTATGGCAGAGAATTCCACAGATTCACAACTCCCTGGGTGAAAACCACAGATTCACAACTCTGGGTCTTTGGGCATACGAGTAATTCATTATTAAGATACATTTTCCTAGATATTTTAAGGACGAGATTTCAAATCAAGACAATTAAGTGCAATCAGATGGAGGGAGATTAATGTCTATTTCTCACGCTTTGTAATCTTTCAGAATTTAAGACGATGTGAAAAGTTGGGAGGATGATTGCACCTTGAATTTAAAGATTTGCTGCCTTATCCGCCTCGTCCTCATCCACACGAGAGAATGAAGATCAGTGAGTCACAGCAAGCAGCCACACTCAGGTAATGCAAGAGGGGGCATGGCTTGATATTTAATCACGGGTTTATGTTACAGGGATATTCCTGGAAGGATAGATTGCAGCACTCCAAAATAAACTAGAAACAGGGCGAGGGGAAGTTCATGCTTAGGAAAGGAGTCAAAACTTCCTTTGAAAACTATTTTCACTGCTCTAGACAAGAAGTAGATTTGACTATGTTATTGATCAAACAAAGTGGAAGGTGTAGGTGTGAAATGCAGTAAATGTTGAATGATGCCACTCCTAAAGCATTTGAATCAATGTTATTGTTACTGGAAGAGGGTATCTCTCTGTGGAGTGCATGCACAATCCTCTCCCTGGGATGAACCATATGTCCATGCTGTTATGGTAGGTGCTGATTGTATCAAGACTGTTTGCTGCCTTGGAACCCTTTGAATGAATGTTCTGAAGCTGCTCTTTGCAACAAATGTTAAAGACAGAGGAAACTAACACTTAGGAGCACCAAAGGGGAACTCAAATCTTTTTTTAGTGATACAGAGCAGATACAGAACCTTCGGCCCACCGAGTCCGCACCGACCAGTAATCCCAGCATATCAACACTATCCTACACACACTAGGGACAATTTACACTTGTATAATTGGCTTGGAATAAGCCAATTAACCTACAAACCTGTTCGTCTTGGGAGTGTGGGAGGAAACCAAGGATCTATGAGAAAACCCTCGTGGTCACTGGGGAGAACGTACAAACTCTGTACAGACAGCACCCGTAGTCAGGATCGAACCCGGGTCTCTGGCGCTGTAAGCGGCGTAAGGCAGCACCTCTACCGCTGCGCAACCATGCCACCCATAAATCTCTTTTCCAGGCAGACGGTGGTGTTGGCAGCACTTTTCTCATCGGGGTCCAGATGAAGGGCACTGAGCACGACGGGGATTGAAGTCGTGTCTCAGCTTTGGGAAATAAATGTGTTTGCAGAAGGGAAAGAGAGACAGAGAGTGACCTGTTCAGGGCCTGCGGTCACCTTATTGAGACACATCATGACTTTTATATTGAATGGGCATTGATATCTTAAAGATCATACGAATTAAGAATGTAAGAAATTAAAGTAGGAGTAGAATTTTTATCCATTGTACCTGCTGCTTCATTGGACATAAACACAGAATGCTGGAGTAACTGTCGAGACCCTTCTTCAGACCCGAAACGTCACCCATTCCTTCTCTCCAGAGATGCTGCCTGTCCCGCTGAGTTACTCCAGCATTTTGTGTCTACCTTTGAATTAACCCAGCATCTGCATTTCTTTCTTACACATGCTTCATTGGACATTGTGGCCAATCTCCAACCTCCTTGTTCTAGTCAGTCTCAGAGTCTGTAGCGGACGCGGAGTTGTCTGTTAAAGAACGAGGCGGACACGAAGTTTGTCCGAAAATACTGTCCTTTATTGCTACACTAATTCTCCTCACTCACCAACCCCATGCGTGCGGATTAACCCCTTAAATACTCCCCAGGGGCACCCGTGACCACACTGTGACCTCCTACCTCTCGTCACCGGGACACGTGACCCCCCCCAAGAGCTGAAGGTTATGTAAAGTGCGTGGCCCACTACCCGGTGCCGCCACAAGTCCACTGATTCTCTTAATGCCCCAAAATCCATCATTATTAATAACTGAGCACGCATAGAATTCTGGACTAGAGGCTTGTGAGGATTTACCACTTTGCAAAAGATCCATCACTAAATTAATATATTACTTTTATCAGCGCATATGGCCTGTCCCAATGGACAAATAATTATTTTCCAACCTAGTGCTATCAATGACCTGAGGCCTAATAGGAGATAAACCGAGTTTCTTTGGCAACATCAAAGCCAAGGCTAAAAACGACTTTGACCCCTAGACAGGGGTGATGTGGGAGGGACAAGTCCAATGGCTCATGGCAACTCCCTCGGTCCAGGCGTTACACGGGTGGATTACACGATCATTTGAACGAGGGCACACAAGGTGCCAGCATCAACACTAGCATCCACCATGCCGTGATGGGAGTAGACAACAGCTGATCATTGTCCAATGCATCTAGTTGTCTCCATCAACCTGCCCTCAATATAACAATATCAGTTCTATTGATTCTTTGTCAACACTACTGATGAAGAATCAATATAAAGACCCAGCAAAGAAACACTGCTTTGCCTTATCCTCAGAGCAAACTGTGTTTGCATGTTCTCATAATAGTTATTGATTAAACACCTGTATGTCTAGTTGTCCCATTGATTGGCCACTTTGTGTATTCAGATTAAGTCACTTTTATCTTTGACCGTTATCATTTTCCCTGATTTGAATGTTCACTGAGAGACTTCCACCATTATTCCCCCACTGCTACAAACCTGCAGCCCTGCTATTACAAATACTTCTTTGCTGGTCGACGCAAACTCGGTGGGCCGAAGGGCCAGTTTCCAAACTGTATCTATAAACTAAACTAAACTAAACTAAATTTCCTTTCCTCCCCTTGCATTAGTTTGAATTATTAGTTTGATTATTTTGAAATGCAGAGATTTAGTCGTGTGGTTTTGGCCAATGCCGATCGACTGTGGGTGAGATTGATATTGAAACCAGGAATTCAGCCCCCTTTAGACATTTGCATTATTTGTTTTCTGATATGTATCGATATAATCCGCCAGTTGTATCTTGAGTGAATACCTTAATACAAGATTCCCCCAGGCGTTATTTTAAAGACACGTTTTACACCAAATCAGTACTCAACTAAATTTTTATCACAAAAGAGTACAGATGCTGAAACATAAGTAAAACACAATCTGCTGAAGGAGCTGAGTGGGTCAGGCAGTTTGTGGGGGGTAAATGGACAGACCACGTTTGGGTCGGCACCCTTCTTCAGACTGATGAGTTTACAATTTATTTTGGACGAGTTCACCTTTCAGCCCTGTTGATTACTGTTAGCTGAAGCGTGAGCTGATGTATAGCCTCAGAGAAAAGGAACAGATTTGCATGATGTCTGAATGTCCAAAAGCATTTTATCATCTTTTTAGTGATTTTGGAATGTTATTACTGTTTCAGTGTAGGAAGTTTTAGTATTGGCGATACAGGCCCATCGAGTCCGCACCGACCAATGATCCACGCACATTAACATGATCCTACACACACAAGGGACAATTTATACCGAGCCAATTAACCTATAAATCTGTACGTCTTTGGAGTGTGGGAGGAAACCATATATCTAGGAGAAAACCTATGGGTCACGGGAAAACGTATAAACACGGTACAGACAGCACCCGTAGTCAGGATCAAACCCGCGTCTCTAGCGCTGAAAGCACTGTAAGGCAGCAACTCTACCGCTGCGCCACTGTGCCGCCCTGCAGCCTGGCAGTACAGTCTTAAAAACAGTGTGATCACGAACAGATGATCCTTTCTCATAAATAGCGTAAATGGCAGGGAACGTTTGGCAGAGGAATCTCCCTCTTTGCTGTTGAAAGGAAACCCACAATGTTATTTTACACCTTGTGAAGACAGACTGAATCTTCGATCAATGTCTGTTCTGAAAGATGACATTTCCAATAGAACTGAATTTTGTTTCATATTGAGTATTCAAGTCCATGGGGGTATCAAAAACCATGATCCTCTGATTCAAGGCTAACATTGTGACAAAGTTGAACCCATTCTTGTTTGGCAGCAGTCTTCCAACTGGATACTTTTCAGGCTGCATCAAAACATTGTAAAAATCTCAGTGAGTTCATATTCTTGATGTTCAGTGCAATGTTGGCAAAAATACTTTTAGAATGACCAGGCATCACAGAACAGAGAAACTGGGGGAAAAAGGGAAAGAGGATCCAGAGTAGGTTTATGAGAATAATCCCTGGGATGATTGGGTTAATAAATGACGAGCGTTTGACGGCACTGGACCTGTACTCGCTGGAGTTTAGAAGAATGAGAGGGGACCTCATGGAAACTTGCCGAATAGTGAAAGACCTAGATAGAGTAGATGTGGAGAGAATGTTTCCACTAGTGGGAGAGTCTGGGACCAGAGGCCATAGCCTCAGAATAAAAGGATGTACCTTTGGAAATGATATAAGGAGGAATTTCCTTAGTCAGAGGATTGTGAATCTGTGGAATTCATTGCCACAGAAGGCTGTAGAGGCCAAGTCAGTGGATATTTTAAAGGCAGAGATTGATAGATTGTTGATTATTAAGGGGTTATAGGGAGAAGGCAGGAGAATGCGGTTGGGAGGGAAAGATAGATGATTGAATGTCAAAGACTTGATGGGCCGAATGGCCTAATTCTGCTCATCAATTATGAGCTTATGAAATTGTGCATAAGCTGATGCTGAGGGATCAGTACCCACACCACTGATTTGGGGATTGTCACAAAACGTAGACAGCTTTGCCACAATGTTAAATGTGTCCATGAGCTAAGATTTGGTTCACATTGAAACCATGAAAGCAGAACGGTAAAAGAGGTGATTTAAACACAGGAGAAGCTGGTTTTGTTCAGGTGTTAAGGCGGTGTATGTACAGAGAGAAGCAGCTGGCATTACCAATCGGTGATCAGATCTTCCAGCATTTTCTGTTTAAATGATCAACATATGCAGGATGTTGCTTATAGAAAAGAGACAATTGATCAACGGCCACAAATGAAGGGAAATCAGTAGTTTGCAGAATCTAGAATCGTGCAGTGTAGTTTACTCAGGCCACCTTGCCTGACTCCGTTGAAAAGACTGGTTGTGGTCATCATAGGCAAATAATCCCAGCCGCAGAAACCGCATGAGATTTGCTCATCAGCTCCTTCATCCCAGGCATTGCCAGCAAGCAGCAAATAAAGCGTCTCACTATACACAGGACAATAAACTAAACCAAACCAAACCACGCTAAACCAAACCAAACTAAACTGAACTGAGCTAAGTAAACAAAGCTGTCACATCCATCTTGTCAGTTACCGAAATATTCGCTGATGATTGCACATGTCCAGTAGGATTGGTAGCCCCTCAAGTAATGAAGCAATTCATGTCTGCAGGCAACAAACCTGGTCACAACATTCAGTAATGAATCAATTTATGAAGTAACTATCATGCACACCCATGTCAGACCATGACAGTCTCTAATGAGAGACAATCTAAACACTTCTTGACACACAGACAATCAAATCCTGCATCAAGGATGGACCTTAAAATGCTGGAGCAACTCGGTGGGACAGGCAGCATCTCTGAAAAGAAAGAATGGGTGGCGTTTCAGTGTGAGACCCTTCTTCAGACCAATGGGTGATGTTTCGGGTCGAGACCGTTCTTCAGACCTGATATGTCACCCATTCCTACTCTGCAGAGATGCTACCTGCCCGCTGAGTTACACCAACATTTAGTGTCTATCTTCAGTGTAGTCATAGAGTGATACATTGTGGCAACAGGCCCTTCGGCCCAACTTGTCCCACCTACCTGCATTTGGTCCATATCCCTCCAAACCTGTCATATCCATGTACCTGTCTAACTGTTAATTAAACTTTAAGATAGTCACAGCGTGAACTACCTCCTCTGGCAGCTCGTTCCATACACCCACCGCCACTCTTTGTACTAAAAAGTTACCCATCTTATTCCTATTAAATATATTCCCCTTTACCTTAAACCAATATCCTCTGCTCCTCAATTCATCTACTCTGGGCAAGAGACTCTATACATCTATTCCTCTCTTTAATCCTCTCTCCAAATCACACGCATCTTCACCTGGATATTTATCGGCAAATCTTCACAGCGACTCGGTTAAAATCATGGATCTCAGCCACATTGCAGGCATAAATATACTGTGTGAACTAGGGAGATTCTAAACGGAAGCTCATCACTAAGATCATAAGAGATAGGAGTAGAATTAGGCCATTCGGCCCATCAAGTCAACTCCGCCATTCAATCATGGCCTATCTATCTCTCTCCTCCTAACACCATTCTCCTGCCTTCTCCCCATAACCTCTGACACCCGTACTAATCAAGCTTCGGGAGGACACTCAGGGATGGCATCAAATGTTGATCTTGCCTCTCACACCCCTATTCCACAATGAGTTGTCTAATTAGTCCCTTACCTCTTTGTAGTCTTTCAGATATCTCCTTCCGAACCAGCACTCTGTTGCTGAGAACACAAAGTGCTGGCATAGCACAACGGGTCAGGCAGCATCTCTGGAGGACAAGGAAAGGCAATGTCACCTCGCCATGGCCTGCAGAGATGCTGCCTCCAGCACTTTGTGTTCCGTGCAAGATTCCAGCATCTGCAGTTCCTTGTGTCCCCATTCTGTTGCTGACACCGATAACTTGTTTTGTTCCTTAGCTCGTACACTGACGGCTTGGCTTCATGTTCACAGTAAATTAGTTTAATCATTTGGAATACCAATCTCAGTAACGAGAGAAATCTCTTCTGCAAAAACTTGTGAACACTTTCGACATTAATGTAAAACATTAAATAGGCAATTATTGTTGCAGAAAGTTGCTGTGATGAGATTTTATGTTGATGAATCTGAATATATATCGGGTGATTAGTGGAGTGTGGAAGGATGCCTAATCCGTTTAATTAGAATCAGCTTTAGACCTACGCCCCAATCCCAAGCATTGACAAAGAGTAGCTGCGATGAAGCTTAAAGTTGTTTCTGTGGAGGCTCACTGTTGATGCACCATCAGTGGCTGTGCCTGGCTCAGGGACGGGCCATCACCCATCAAAGTCTGTCTGTCATAGTTTACATTGTTGGTGATTGTCTTGTCTGCAGCATCGATTGTTAACGAACTCCATTCACATCCAAATCTGAACGTGTGCACTCTTGTCACATATCATCTAGGTTGACAGTTCTGTGCTATTATAAGGGAGTGCTGAATTGTTAGACAAACTGCTTCTGATGTGCAACATTTAACTGTCAACCCCATAGAGTCACTCAGCACGGAAACAGGCCCTTCACCCCAATTCATCCATGCCGATGAACATGCCCCATCTACACTAGTCCCACCTGTCCGGATTTGACCAATATCCTTCTAAACTTTCCTATCCATGAACCTGTCCAGATGGCTTTTAAATGTTGTTATTGCACCAGCCTCAACTACTTCGTCTGGCAGCTCAATCCATATGCCCACCACCCTCCGTGTGAAAAAACTGCCATTCAGGTTCCCATTAAATCTTTCCCCTCTCACCTTAAACCTATGTCCTCTGATTCTTGACTCCACTTCCTTGGGAAAAAGACTGTGTGCATTCTGCACGGGGAAGGCTGAGTGGACCTAACGATGGCCAACAAGAAAAGATTGCAGCTGGTGAGAGGGGAGGGACCCCCATGGTGACCAAACACGTCCGGTCGGTAGCAGCCATCTGGAGAAAGCGCTGGCCCCAGGGGTAATAACGTGAGCCGCAACAATAGCTCGGTCAACTGGACCGTGCGGTGGGTGAAGAAAGGCTCGCTGGGGTGGAATTGGCAGGTCTGTCCGCTATAACCAAAATCTGTTATAAAGGAGTCCATTAAAATGAGGGTTTACTGTATTATAAACAAACAACAAAAGTTCAATAAATAAAAATCACAATAGAGTGCAAAACAAAGCAAAGCCTGAAGTCCCCAGTGCACCAAGATAGTTCATTCAATCTGAAGAAGGGTTTCGGCCCGAAACGTTGCCTATCTCCTTCGCTCCATAGATGCTGCTGCACCCGCTGAGTTTCTCCAGCATTTTTGTGTACCTTCCAGCTCATTTACATTATTTATTCCCCTCATGATTTTGTACACCTCTGTAAGATCACCCCTCAGCCTCCTGCGCTCCATGGAATAAAGTCAAAGTGCCCCAGCTCTCCCTGTAGCCGAGGCCTGGCAAAGCAGTTGAATGTGCCTGATCCCATGGGTGTATAGTGGTTGGTGTTGGTCTGGTATACAGGACACCAGCTATGCCTCAGCCCTGCTACCGACCCTATACAGCGATTGCACGAAGTGATAATGCACACCTTCCATCTCGCAAATGATTGACATTCTCGGTAATGTATTACCTGGATTCTCCTAGGGTGTCCGAGGGACTTAATAGTGTCTATTTCCTTTCCTATCCAATCCAAACATTGGGCTCAGTTTGATGGTCTCATTAGATAATTACCCTGTTTCCAACTGCACTGACCTTTGTCTCTGACACCTTCATTGAAACAATTCGCCCTGAAAGTACGTCTGAACAAAGTGCTGTATTCATGGAGGTGAGACGACTAAATCATAGAGATCACTGTAAGTCTATACCTGATGGAAAATTAATTTAGACGGTTGAGGCCATTACTAAGAAATGAAATTTTAGTCATGACTCTGTACTGGTCATTTGCTACCTGAAACTGCTTTTGTTAATACCCATCAACATCTCTGATATGTATAATTTAACACTGTTTGGCTCTTATCCACTGTCTGTATAAAAGTGAACTTATCGGGCAAGAGGACAAACAACAAATGAGACGTGTCTGCTAAAGTTCACGTGGTATAAAATGGGAGCAAGTTTTGTCCTCATTTAGCTCAATGTCACTCAAAAGTCAACATGGCCAAGCATTATTTTTAGAGATATGACAAGGAAATTTAGCAACCTTGTCATTGAGCTAAACACGTTGCCAATTCATATCGGAATTCTGATCCAATCGATCCTGCACCTGATTTAAATCTTGCTGATATATTTGGATCATGCCCAGTAATGACTGGTGACTGTCACAGGACATCTGACTTCCCGATGTGACCAGAATGGGAGATGTTTTCACAGGGCTGATTGATTCTGAAGATATATTTTTCAAGGTATTTTAAGAAATGAGTGGATCGATGAAGGGTTCATATTTTATCATATTTATCATATTTATCATACTTCTCCAGAGCCTATGAAAAATTGTTTGGAAGAAAACACCACGACTTTAAGACGTAACCTCAACGAATACCATCCACATCCAGAATGATAAGACAGGTTCTCATTGGGTGTAGGAAAGAACTGCAGATGCTGGTTTAAATCGAAAGTAGACACAAAATGCTGGAGTAACTCAGCGGGATAGGCAGCATCTCTGGAGAGAAGGAATGGGTGACATTTCGGGTCGAGTCCCTTCTTTAGACTGATTGGGGATCTGTCCACCAGGGAATCACCATCATCAAACGCAAGAGAGAAACCAGTTTGACATTTAGCAATGAGGTATATGTTTCAACTATCGCATTAGCTCTTCCAGACGTAATTCAATTATAAAGTTTATTTTATCCATTTACAATGCCACATACTTTAGTTCTTTTTTTAAGAAAACTGATCGCCATCTAATGTTCAGACAGTTGAGTGAAAATATCTACTAAGACGCAGGATACATCAATCCACAGATCCTAACACAGCACGCTGTGTGACATCCAACAGCAAACCTGTTTTGGACAGCAGATTTATCAGATGGTATCCAACACGTTACTGAAGAAGCCATCACACTCAGGGATAGGCTGCTTGTCATGAGGTCAAGATAAACTCTTCTTATTTTGATGAAGTGATTAAAATATATTAAAACATAGTACAGTACAGCACAGGAACAGGTCTTTCAACCCATAATATTTGTTGCCAACATGATCCTGATCTTCTGCCTGCACATGATCCATATCCCTCCATTCCCTGCACATCCATGATATGCTTTTCTAGATGCCTCGTAACTCCTGGTAGCTCGTTCTAGACACACCCGCCACCCCCTGTGTAAAAGACTTGCCCCACACATCTCCTTTAAATTTTTCCCCTCTCACTTTAAAGCTATGACCTCTAGTCATTGACATTTCCACCCCTGGAAAAAGATTCTGACTGTCTACCCTATCTATGCCTCTCATAATTTTATATAGTTCTATCAGTTCTTCCCTCAACCTCCATCATTCCAGAGAAAGTTCTCCAATTGTGTCCAACCTGTGGCCTATATATTTGTAGTCATTACTTGGACACCATGCCAGACAAAGTAAACCATTTTGCAGAAAATATTGTTTGCTGCTGAGTGTCATTCGAGTCAGAAATTAAAACTCCATTATTCAAACAGGGCCATCAGATCTCACTGATGCTTGGCATATAATCCCATGATCACACGACAGGCAGGTGGATGTCGGTGGGCTTCGTGATGTCTACACTGTTGCATGAAGCAGGACTCGAGGAGGCCTTCAAGGACAGATTCTTGAACTCCTTGACCATCTGTGGCTCTACATCCTCGTGACCTGCAGTTTGACTCGTGAGCCATGAGCTAGGGCTCAGGCACTGGAGGTGGTGCGACGGATACTTACCAAGTGCCATTCATGTCAGGAAAGCAATCTACGGCCACCCTGTAAACGAGGCCACTCAGATTTGTAAAAGGAAATCGCCCCACCAGCTTGGCCAACCTTGTGGACTGTGTCTATCTGTTGGTTGCTTGGTAAGCCTGTCTCCGCAGAGATAGCAACACTAACTGGCGGCTGTGATCATACAAGGAGCTAAGGCACATGAATGTGTTGTGAGTCTATGATTTCCCTTTGTGAATACAATTTGATGAAAAGGAACAGACCATGTAGGCTTAGATAGACACAATATGCTGGAGTAACTCAATGGGTCAGGCAGAAGAATCTCTGAGAGAAGGAATGGGTGACTTTTGAAGAAGGGCCTCGACCTGAAATGCTCTGTCCAGAGATGCTGCCTGTCCCGCTGAGTTACTCCAGCTTTTTGTGCCTATCTACTGGGTTAAACTAGTTAACTCTCCTTGCCCATGTTGACCCCGTTTACCACAGTTTAATTTATTATTGTCACGTGTGCTGAGGTTACTCCAGCACTTTGTGTCCTTGTTAGTAACCCAGCATCTGCAGTTCCTTGTGTCTACAACATGGATATTAATGCTGGTGTTTAGTTTATTATTGTCCTGTGTACCGAGGTACAGTGAAAAGTGTTGCGTGCTAGTCAGTCAGCGAAAGGTCTACACATAATTACAATCAAGCCGTCCAAGGTGCACAGATACAGGATAAAGGCAGTAATGTTTAGTGCAAGATTAAGTGCATAAAAGTCAAATTAAAGATGGTTTGTGGGTCTTTAATGAGATAGATGGGAGATCAGGAGCACACTCCAGTTGGTGAGAGGATGGTTCAGTCGCACGATAACAGCTGGGAAGAAACTGAGCTCATACTGAAGAAAGGATGGTAGAAACCTTGGACATTCCTGCCCTCTGTGCCTGCCTCATATTCCCTTTTCTGCCTTAATCTCATGGGCACGTACCCTTGCATCTCCTATGGAGAGTGACCTTGTGTACAGGGAATAGCTGCTGCTGCCTAGGGCAGAAGCCCCAAATCATCACAAGTACCTGAGCCGTGCAGAGCTGAGCACCTCAGGTCCACTGTCAGACCGTACTCCGGTCACTATCCAACAAGCCTTCTGTTAGAAGCACACTACTCGTGGAAGGAACTCAGTATAGATTTGCCATTGGAATCCAGAGTGCAGGTACTTAAGGGGCTGTCCCACTTGGGCGACCTAATTGGCGAGTTTAGAAGAATTTAGGAGAGTTTGAAAAAATGTCATGTTGAAGACCTCCTTCGACTATGTAGAAGACCTCCTTCGACCTCCTTCGACTATGTTGAAGACTAGCTTTCACTAGCGATGATTAACTTCTGGAAAATTGGACACCGAATAGTGGAGAGTGAAGACGACTTCCTTCGATCTCCTTCAATCTCCATTCGACCTCCCTTCAACTATGATGAAGACTACCTACGACTAACATACCGACCTACTACGACTAAACCTAAGTGTAAAAAAAGTATTGATTTTTTCCATGACGACCTTTTTTTACTCGCCGGGATTTTTCAACATGTTGAAAAATACACCACGACCTAGCTGAGGCCTCGAGTACACGGGGACCACTCTCGAGCATGAAGGAGAGTCACAAAGACCTCCTTAGAATCTCGTGTCGACCATGCTGTGAGTATGAGTCGAGGACAAACTCACCAGAACTCGTGGATTAGGTCGCCCAAGTGGGACAGCCCCTTTAGTTCTCTTTGGTTCTGCTTGCCATCAGGTGACTTGTAAATTGCGCTATCGACGGAGTGTGCAGCCCGGGGAAGGATCAGTTGACACAAATGCAGAGTGCGTTGGGGCTCAGCTGCAGTGCTTCCCTGATAATGAAGCGTGCAGTAATTCAACCCTGAGGATCTGTGACAGGAGGAAATATCAGGCAAGCCATGCAGTCAGCAAAAATAAACCCACCACAGCTTGCATTACAAATAATCAGCAGGCGCCTACTATCTGGGACATGTTCATTCAACTTTTATTTCAGAGAGAGAATTAACAGAAGGGCGGAGGTGTATTATTTATATTGGCTCCATATTTCTGAATATTTTAGTAGCCACTATTCCATTTCCACCTGAGTACCCAGATCATAAAATGATCCATGCACCACAGTTCTCCTAACTTTTATCGCAGCTTAATTGGATATCAGCAGCGATGCTCTTTTTACAATGGCAGTTCTTTATTTGATTAATTTTCTTTGCATATGTTAATTATTTTTGTTATTTTTTTAATGTTGTAATTTTAAATAGGAAATCTACTTTAGTTTAGTTTGGAGATACAGCGAGGAAACCGGCCCCTCGGCCCACCGAGTCCGCACCGACCAGCGATACACGTGCACTGACACTATCCGACACACACTGGGGACAATTTACAACTATACCAAAGCCAATTCACCTACAAACCTGTATGTTTTGTAGTGTGGGAGGAAACCGGAGATCTCGGAGAAAACCCACGCGGTCACGGGGAGAATGTACAAACTCCGCACAGACAGCACCCGTGGTCAGGATCGAACCCGGGTCTCTGGCGCTGTAAGGCAGCAACTCTACCGCTGCTCCACCATGCCGCCTGAATCAATAAATTAGGTAAAAAAATACGTCAGGTACTTGTACGAATTTCCTCAATACTTTTTGAGCTTTTCTTGTTCGACCAGAACCCTTGGCAGACGTCTTCAAGTCCAGATCACTTCATGTAAACCCCTCAAGTTTGCCGCCATATTTAGAACAATGACCCTTCTTTGAGGAAGTGCAAATTTATTGGCAATTATTCAGAAGCTGAATTAACCACAAGTAGCTTTTAATTTAGCACGCTATGGTGATTTTGTTTTTTTTGACAGTGTTTACTCATTAGTTCGGCTTTCCTGCATCTCAGACTCTATTTTCCCTGAAGCCTCTCCCTTATATGACGTCACTAACTCTCACCGTTCGAACAAATACATTCAAAACAAACTCATGTTTGTAGTGTAAGAAAAATAGAAAAAATGCAAGTAATGGCTGTGAGGTTTCATTTTTAAAGCAAAAATAAGTCAAGTACGAGCTATAAAGTGCAAGCGTTAAACACTCTCCAATTTCCCAAGGCCCATACAGAAGTAACTCTGGGAAAGCACAATGAAAATGAATCGAGGCTAGCGATTCCACACTTCAATAGAGAGGAACATCTGTGAGGGAGAGTAGGGGCAAGAATAAAATAAATAGATTTTATTTTATCTGAGTTTTCACCAATAGTTTTAATTGCTTTTAAATCTTTTATTTGTATTTAAATTATTTTTATTTATAATTATTATTAAAACATATTCACACCGTTTTTATAAATTAAACCTTTTTAAACAAAATTAAATATCTTTTAGAAAATGTTTTTGTCATTTGATAGATATTTAAGAATTGTATGTTTCTGACGTTGTTATGATGACATTGAAAATGATGCTGCTGTAAAAGTAACGTGAGGAGAAAGGTATGACAGGAAATGACTCTGCCATTTACAGAGATTGTGCAGTGCAATAACTGTAACAGTATCAATAACTTTCAAATAGTTAGGAAAGAGAAAAGTGAGGCCATGACATTTTTGGAACTCCAACGGACAGTCCATTGCAGTGCACAGTGTCCTTTGGTGTTCTCCTGGTTTCCTGTTCATGCTAGCTGTGCTAATATAGCGCTCATCAGAATATTTATAGCTATCTCAAAGTTTGCTTTGGCATATTGTTAAATTGACACACCATAAATATCACAATGGAGACACAGGAGAGTGGTGTTGTTGGAATCTGGAGCAAAAAAAACCCCACACTGCTGGAGGAATGGTGCAGCCCAGGAAACTAACTGTGGAGGGAATGGGCAGTCGATGTATCAGGTGGAGATCCTTACTCGCGACAGGTCCAGATGAAGAGTCACAACCCAAAATGTTGACCCAAAACCCATTCCCTCCATAGATGTGACCTAGCCTGCACTGCTCCTGCATTTATTTGTTTTTGGTCACTAGTATCACAGCCCTGCAGGCACTGCCTCATTTCAGACTAACAAATGCAATTCTGAAATATTACTAAAGGTTAAGAAAATACATGTGCTGGAAATCAGAACTAACAGCTGAAAAAGGTGGAAAGATGTTATGGGTGAGGTGGCATCTATGGGAAGGGAAACAAAATTAACATTTCCTGACAGAACACTTTCATCACAAGTATTAATTTCTTATTTATCAATAAATTGTTTTAATTGTAAATTTAATTTCAATTTCATAGGAAAGAGATATTAATTTCTCTGGAAGTACAGTAATGTGGATAGTCAGTGGCTAACCAGTGAGATTTCATCGTTTACATTGGCCTTTGATTTTGAAGTTGGATTTGAAACCTATGTCTGAGATTCACATTTGTTCCCAGCTTATCTTCCGTTCTTCCAGACATAAGTCATGCTGACCTGGCTCCTGCAGCTGCTTTGTCAAATGATAAAACAACACGAGATCCCCAGCGAGCTGTGAATAATTATGAAGTACTGTAATGATGTTGCCACAATTTATTATAATGTCTCTTTTTAATCACTGTAAAAAAAAAAATCTAATCTTCTAAAGAATGAACAGTGGGTGAAGGAATGCAAGATATTCATGGAAGACAGACACAAAATGCTGGAGTAACTCAGCGGGGCAGGCAGCATCTCTGGAGAGATGGAACAGGTGACATTTCAGGTCGAGACCCTTCTTCAGACTCGTCTGAAGAGCCAAGAGTGCTTAATTGTCATATGTACCGAAATGGGACAATGAAATAGAAACCATATTATAAGTCTCATCTTTCAATTACCCAGGATGGAGAGGGGAGAAGGTTGAAGGAACCTTTGGTGATGGAGGGTTAATTGAAGAGAAGTTTAGTGGGAATCCAAAAATGGAACAAGAGGTCAGAGAGAAGAGATGTAAAAGATTAGAGGGAGAAATCTGAAAAATAAATGAAGGAGGGATGTGGTCGGAGAGCACAGTGGTGAAGAGGGCAGTGGATGTACAATGGGCTGGGGGCAGGTAGGATGCAGTAGGTGGGAGACCTGGGGATTGAGCAGATGCTGATGGCATTGGAAGGAAGCAGAATCAAATGGAAGTGAAGGGAGCAAGGAATGCGCTTGGAAAAAAATATCTTTGGGAAGAAACGAAAGCTTCCAAAATCTTCAGTCACATTCCCCTTACATATCTTTGTGTGGCTTTGGGTCGCTTTAAGTAACAAAAATATAGGTTTTAATCTACTGGGAAAGGTGGTGCACCAGTAGAGCTGCTGCCTTACAGCGACAGAGACCAGGGTTTGATCCTGACTACGGGTGGTGTCTGTACAGAGTTTGTACATTCTCCCGGGAGCTGCGTGGGTTTTCTCCGAGTGCTCCGATTTCCTCCCACACTCCAAAGATGTACAGGTTTGTAGATTAATTGGCTTGGTATAATTGTAAATTGTCCCTAGTGTGTGTAGGATAGCGTAAGTGTGAGGGTTACACTGGTCGGTGCGGACTCGGTGGGACGAAGAGCCTGTTTCTGCGCTGTATCTCGAAACTAAACTATACTAATCTAAGCTAAACTAGAATGTTCAAGACCAATATCTTGACAGTGAAGTTCTTCATGTGTCATCTACCCATTGCCATCATTGTGGGTAGTCAGCAGCCTCTGTGCATATGCACACTGTACACATGGAAGGTACCTCATAAAACTATCAGCGGGTGAGGCAGCATCTATGGAGCGAAGGAAATAGGCAACGTTTCGGGTCGGGACCCTTCTTCAAACTGAATAACGGTCTCGACACGAAACATTGCCTATTTCCTTCGCTCCATAGATGCTGCCTCACCCGTTGAGTTTCTCCAGCATTTTTGTCTACCTTCAATTTTCCAGCATCTGCAGTTCCTTCTTTAACAGCTCTAGATTTGAAATCCCTCTCATAATAATTCCTTTCATAAATTGCCCACAAATTGGCTCCTGGGACCTAGTTAATGGGCTTCCTACAGTTATCGCCATGCCAACTATCTACTACCCATAAATAAGCTAAATATAGGACACAACAATTTCTTAGGTACCCCAGAGACATGTATGAATTTCTTAGGTACCCCAGAGACAGGCAAGCATTGTATGATTAGAATTCCCAGAACTTAATCTGCCATTCTTCTAAGTAATGGCATGTGATGTTTGCAGCTTCCCAGTACAAGCACGTTGACCAGCAAGATCGGGATGTATGAAGCAGGTTGGTACTTGTTTCTTATGATGGCCCTTGCAGTCAATACCCTCACTCCTCCAAACACAGTGTAAACGGGCAATGGGAACATTGACAGATTCTTTGACAGTATAATGTCCATTGCTGTCTAACCTTGGACTTGGCCCTCATGGCATATTCCATCTTTGATCCTGGTCTGGTGACCCACTCCGTGGATGACACCAGAAATACCACTGAGGCATCATTTGTTCCATCATTCTCAGTGCCAAATGTCAGAACTAATTGACTGCTCTACCCCTGTAACGACTGGCAGAAGAGGGTAGAGGAAAGGCACTGGGTAGGTAACTGAAATCTAATGATAGGGACACAGTTGGGAAAGTACAACTTTACAATAATTTGCAGTCCTGTGCACAGTTCCGCTCATCACTCGATAAGAAGGATGTGATTGACTGGAGAGGGTGCTGAGCACATTTATCACAATGTTGCCTTGGCTGGAAGTTTCAATCAAGAGGTGGGGATTAGGCAGGCTGGGTTTGTTGTCCTTGGTTTGAGGAAATTGAGGAGGGATCTGATTGAGAAATACAAAATTATGAGGGGGTTCATCAGCTAGATAATTAGAGATGTTTCCCCTTAACATTTCCTCCTGAAATATGTCCCTTTCGAGACATCGAAAGTCAAAGGCCAGTGGTTTAATATGAGGCGTGGGAGGTTCTGAGGAGAGCATCCAGTTGATGGTTGCAATAGGGAATGGACTGCCTGAGGAAGTGGATGAGGTCAGAATTTTTAACAATTATCTGCACAAGAACATTTGATTGCTGGGGCATGGAAAGCCTCGTGGCTAATGCTGGATATGATTAGATAGTTGATTAAGGGTTAGCATGGACATTGTGGGCTGAATAACCTGTTTCTGTGCTCTGTGCACCTTTCTTTTCTCCTTTGGTCTCCCCTTACATCAACCAACTGTTCTGCTCCCTGTATTCAGAAGGTATTTGCCTGCACAATTCCTGGCTGGGCTATTTTTAATCAGTGCAATTGAAGAGGTACAAGTATTTAGGACGAAGACCAAAAATGTGCTAATCCCCATGTAGTGAGTCTCCTATTCCAACCGCACCAACACAGGAGTGATGAGTGGGGAGTTTAAGCATCTTGTCCATGTGATGCTAATAATCCAATATAATCCTTGGCAGATTGACGAGGAACTGATGGAAGGGTTCTGGGAAGGATGTTACATGTCCACAATCTGATGGTGTGACTCAGACAGTGTGAAGTTTAGAAATAGAGGTTAACGTTTGCAAAACCAAAAATAGCAGATGACTCCTCTGGAGAGAACACTAAGTGCTGGAGTAACTCGGCGGGTCAGGCAGCATCTCTGGAGGACATCGACTGCTCTGTGAAATCACACTGCTGTAATGTTAGGTCCATGGCAGCCAAGGGGAGGAGTGATGGCTGCCAGTGGAGTTGAGATCAGTACAAGTCCTCCCCAGGTCGCGGTGAGATCTGTTCCTGACAACGGTCCGTAACCCAAATAGTTTTGCAAGTCGGAAATGCGGCCGCAAACCGAGTTCCCACATGGCACGAGATGGCTGCAGCCCCACAGCAGCCAGCAAATCCCTCCCGCCCAGCTCCCAAACACTCATCTGTATGTGCGGGCTGTACACAGGTCGGGCTTTCAGAAGCTGGAGAATACGAAGCTGGGTATTCGTATTCATATTGCGGATGACATGAAGCTGAGGGGCAGTGTTAGCTGTGAGGAGGATGCTAGGAGGCTGCAAGGTGACTTGGATAGGCTGGGTGAGTGGGCAAATGCATGGCAGATGCAGTATAATGTGGATAAATGTGAGGTTATCCACTTTGGTGGCAAAAACAGGAAAGTAGACTATTATCTAAATGGTGGCCGATTAGGAAAAGGGGAGATGCAACGAGACCTGGGTGTCATGGTACACCAGTCATTGGAAGTTGGCATGCAGGTGCAGCAGGCAGTGAAGAAAGTGAATGGTATGTTAGCATTCATAGCAAAAGGATTTGAGTATAGGAGCAGGGAGGTTCTACTGCAGTTGTACTGGGTCTTGGTGAGACCACACCTGTAGTATTGTGTACAGTTTTGGTCTCCAAATCTGAGGAAAGACATTCTTGCCATAGAGGGAGTACAGAGAAGGTTCACCAGACTGATTCTTGGGATGTCAGGACTTTCATATGAAGAAAGACTGGATAGACTCGGCTTGTACTCGCTAGAATTTAGAAGATTGAGGGGGGATCTTATAGAAACTTACAAAATTCTTAAGGGGTTGGACAGGCTAGATGCAGGAAGATTGTTCCCGATGTTGGGCCTGTCCAGGACAAGGGGTTACAGTTCAAGGATAAAGGGGAAATCCTTTAGGACCGAGATGAGAAAAAAAAATGTCACACAGAGAGTGGTGGATCTCTGGAACTCTCTGCCACAGAAGGTAGTTGAGGCCAGTTCATTGGCTATATTTAAGAGGGAGTTAGATGTAGCCCTTGTGGCTAAAGGGATCAGGGGGTATGGAGAGAAGGCAGGTACAGGATACTGAGTTGGATGATCAGCCATGATCATATTGAATGGTGGTGCAGGCTCGAAGGACCGAATGGTCTACTCCTGCACCTATTTTCTATGTTTCTATACCTGTAGATACATAAAGTTGGACAGATTTGATCATAGTATGTTGAGTTGGACTGAATGGGCCTGTTTCCGTGCTGCATAACTTTAGCTCTTTGTGACTGTATGTATCAAACCGTCAGCCTAGGTGATTTTGTAACATTAGAAGATTATGGAAGATAAATATTTTTTATGCATCCTGGAGCTTTAAACTAGACCATTCCTGTCCCATGTTGCTGCCCTCTCCCAGTATCATATACATCATACATTATAAATACATCATAGTTGATTTTCATTTCCTTTGAAGGAAACTATGAGAGGTGTATATTGGGAAGCAAGTTTAAAATGTCATGCCATGCAATCTGACTGAGACATAGTGTAGCTGTCTCACACACACTTTTATTTATGTGCATCCAAATGAATGTGTGTCTTATGTGCAGCATGATGTATCCCTTTATATTAATAATGGTAATTTAACACAGGCCAGGCAACAATCAAAAGACTAAGGGAAATCTAGAAACAAAGAACTGCAGATGTTGGTTTATACCAAATCCATGACTTGCTTGCTGAGCATTGCGGGATCTTGATCTAGGACAGTGTAGGACTTGTTTACAGGGCAGTGTACCTCGGACAATGTAGGACCTGTTTGCTGGTCACTACCTAGAAGACTGTAGGACTTGTTTACACGGCAATGTATTGGCATTGGTCATGAGTCAATACCAGGCATATTCAATTGAGAATGCAGCAAGTTTACCTTGGCAATGGGAGTCAGGGATTGGCATCAGACTTTGGCCAAATGTAGAAAGAAACACAGTGCAGGTTTAAATCACACTCAGAACATTTTGTTGACTGGCACAAATCTAACTTATTCCAGATTTTCAATCGGCGACAGCAACAAGCCAGTAAGACAACAGCCTTGATCCTAAATCTGTTGGCTGATCAGCTAAATCATGGCTTTCTGAACATGGGTTAACAGTTCTCCCTACATTCTGTGGATTACTTATTCCATTTGGGGGGCACAGTGGCGCAGCGGTAGAGTTGCTGCCTTACAGTGCCAGAGGCCCGGGTTTGATCCCGACTACGGGTGCTGTCTATACGTACAGCCCCTTGACCATGTGGGTTTTCTCCGGGTGCTCCGGTTTCCTCGCACACTCCAAAGACGTACAAGTTTGTAGGTTGATTGGTGTGATAAAATCGTAAATTGTCCCTAGTGTATGTAGGACTGTGTTAGTGTGCGGGGATCGCTGGTGGGCCGGAAGGCCTGTTTCCGTGCTGTATCTCTAAACTAAACTAAACTGAAATAAACTAAATCAGAACAAATATTCTAGTGCAGTAGTGCATCTTTTCACTTCATCAGCAGCGTCCCGTTCCACATGTGTTTGTTATATGCACAGCAGGTTTCAGTACATCCCCATCAGCACGTCTACATTATGGGACCGGAAAAATATTGAACATAGAAAAGCACAGCACAGGAACAGGCCCTTTGGCCCATAATGTCCGTGCCACACATGATGGCGAGTTAAACTAATCTCTTCTGCCTGCACGTGATCCATACCCCTCCGTCCCTTGCATATCCATCACCAAATCAATACATTGAGAGGAAGACTGACTGTCGAGGAGTAATATGAAATAAATAAAATCCTTAAAATTTAACAACATTCTTTATTCATTGTTCACAGCATGTGTCTGTGCTGTCTAAGCTGGTGTGTATCATTCACCTTTTGAGAAGGAGTTGGTGAGCCTCAATCCTCGACAAAAGCAGATGCTTAGAGCATTGTTTAACAAGGGATTCTCAGTTTTGAACCGTTGATGATGTTGAGGAAAGGGAAAGAGCTACTGCGTTACACATAGTAACTTTCACTCGCTGCACTGATGGTATCTGGGGAGAGATTGACCATGTAAGGAAGTGAATGCAATGTGAATCAAGTGGGCTACATGGTTCTGAATGGTGTCAACTTTATTGATTGTTTTTGGAGCTGTGCTCATTTAAACAAGTGGATGGTGTTCTGTTGCACTCTTACTTGTGACATGTGATGGAAAAAGCTTTGCAGAGTTAAGGCATAAATCACTTGGTGCACTAAGTGCAGGCCAAATATTTAATGTACTTGGTTCAGCTAAATTTGAAGATTATTGCAACCACATGGGAAAAAAAGACAGTGCTGGAGTAACTCCGCTAACATTTTGGGTCAGAAACGTCACCTATGCTGTTGACCCACTGAGTTACTACAGCACTTTGTGTCTTTTTTAGTAAACCAGCATCTGCAGTTCCTTGTGTCTGTAACCCCTTGGATTTTGATGGTGGGAGTTCTACTTATTATTCTCATGTGTACCGTGGTACAATGAAAAGCTTTTCATTGCGTGCGTTCCAGTCAGTGAAAAAACTATATCTAATTACATTCAAGCCATCCACAATGTACATTAGATAAAGGTATATTGTTTAGTGCAAGATAAAGCCTAATAAATTTGATTAAAGATATTTTAAAGGTCTCCAATGAGGTAGATGGGAGGTCAGGACCCTCTCTAGTTGGTGAGAGGATGGTTCAGTTGCCTGATAACAGCTGGGAAGAAACTGTCCCTGAACTTGGTGGGATGCATTTTCAACCTGTACTTCTTGCCTCATGGGAGAGGGGAGAAGAGGGAGTGACTGGGACGAGACTGGTCCTTCATCATGCTGGCGGCCTTGCCGAGGCAGGAGGTGTAGATGGAGTCCATGGAAGGGAGGTTCGTTTGAGTCATGGTTTGGGCTACCTCCAGCACACTCTGTAATTTATTGTGGTCTTGGATGGAGTTGGTTCCAAACCATACCGTGATGCATCCCATTATAATGCTCTCTAGGTCGCATCGGTAGAAGTGGGTGTGGGTTGTTGGGGACATGCCAAGCTTCCTAAGCCATCTAAGGATGTAGAGGCATTGGTGTGCTTTCTTGGCCTTTGCTTCAATGTGGTTGATCCAGGACACATTTCTGGAGATATTTATTCTTAAGAACTCAAAGCTTTTGACCAATTCTACATCGGCGCCGTCAATGCATACTGGGGTGTGTGTACCACTTCGCTTCCTGTAGTCTGAATATTACTGCTACTGTTCGATAATAATGCCTACTATTTGATAACTGTAATGTTATTGAATGGCGAGGGTGTGGTTCATCTCCCTTGTTTGAGATGGTCATTATCTGGCACTTGTATCGACCCTTGCACATGCTGTCCAAACCAGGAGAAGGGATAGGCCACTTAAGACTGATTTGCAGTTCAACATGATTATGGCTGATCTGCTTGTAACCTCAGGCCATATTCTCCCCCCCCCACCTCACATTTTAATCATTGACATTTTTTATCTACCTCTGCCTTGAAAACACCCGAAGGCTGAATCCACTGCCCTTTGAGCAAGAGCGTTACAAAAAATGGCCTTGTCACTGCTTTAGGTGGGAGACCGCTGTTTCCCTACTCTTCCACAAGCGAAAACATTCCTTTCCTGATTGAGACCAGATCAAGACTGCAAGAACCTTACTTTCAATCAACTTACCCCTCACTTTCCTGTGGTCCTGTGCAGACAAAGCTAGCCATGGCCTCTCCTCCGGGACATCCCACCCATTCTGAATTAAGAATGATGTATTTTGTTGCTGGTGAAGGTCCATGCAATGTGCAATTGCAGTCACGTTAAACAATAATGAATGATAAAATAATTACTGGAAATGAGCAGTTATCAGATGATAATGGGAACAATATGAGTGTCAGACTATGATAAAACAGTACAGACTTCATACCAGCACTGACATGTGTTGTTCGTTCCAGTCATCTGTGCAACATCTTACTGTATGTATTAAAAGATTTTAAGTAAAATTAATGTCAAAAGTGTAGGTGGCAATTGGTAACTCCTTCTCGAGTCTTAAGTGTATTCAATTATGTTTTGGACCAACCAGACATGTTTCCCATAGTGATAGCTCTTCACAGCAGGTCGCTCTGATATCACCATGGCGACTGTGGAGAGTTTACAGCAAAGGGTTTGATAACATATAGTTAATGAATATGCTTCAGTGTGAGCACTCCTGTTGTACTTATGAGGCAATCTGAAATGTTTCAACACTTGGACAGCGTTAGTTACAATTGCTGGTAACAGGGAAGAGAGCTTGTCAAGGTTCCTTCCACCCAAACCACCCCTCCTTGCCAAAGGTCGGATAAAGAGAGCAGGTGTGAATACCACCAGCTCAGGCCCCTCTGAGTTATGCAACGTCCTGGCTGTTCCCTCATCATTGTTGAGAATGAATCCTGAACTGCTTCCTAAAGCACCGCAGACTTTCCTTCACCCACAGCTTACAGCAGTTCATGAAGGTGGCATCTCACAACATTCTCAAAGGTCATGGTTAATTTAGTTTAGTTTAGAATTGTCACGTGTACAGTGAAAATGATTTTATTGCAATTCAATCCAGTCAATAAAAAGACTGGTCCGAAGAAGGGTCTCAACCGGAAATGTCACCTATTCCTTTAATTCCATTAATTGTCCTCAGAATTTGAGATCCTCATAGCCTGGTGCCATCTCTCTCCAGAGATGCTACCTGACCTGCTGAGCTACTCCAGCATTTGTGTCTATCTTCAACTAAAAGACTACACATGATTACAACCAAGTCGTCCACAGTGTACAGATGCAGGATAAAGGGAATATCAATTAGTGCAAGATAAAATCTGATAAAGTTCGATTAAAGATAGTTCAAAGGTCTCTGGAAACCTGAGGGAGAGTTTGATGTTTTGGCACCAGGCTATGAGGTTCTAAAATTGCTGGTGACATCCACATCCACATCCTGGGAGCGAAGGAGAAAAACAAATATAGTACCTAAACATTACTGAAGTTCCAAAACATCGACCTGGTCCACTTGATCTCACACTAACTTCACCTCTCTTTATAGGACATCTTTGACCTATCTACAATCTTCCTTCTTTCAGTCTAAAAATGTGAGTTTTCTGATAATGCTTATGATATTTGCCTGAAATGAGGATAACATAAAGTGCTGGAGGAACTCATCTGGCCAGGCAGCATCTGTGGAGGGAAATGAACAATTTATATTTTGTGTCGGGATCCTTTTTCAGACGAATATAAATCTCCCATAAATTAGCCATCTCTTTTCTTCAGATGGCTTGACCTGCCTGACCTGCTGAGTTACTCCAGCGCTTTGTGTCTATCTTTGGTATTAACCAGCATCTACAGTTCCTTCCTGCACATAAATCTGCCTGATCTGAGTATGAATTCCATAAATATAGCAGTGCCGTCTAATGTGCTATAGAAAAGCCACTCGATGGGCAGAGAAAGCAACTGAATGTTGATATGCAACCACATCAAAGTTAGTTTCTCGGTATTAAATTATTATTTATATGTAATAGACTCATAATTGATTTGTTAATTTTATGTAGATTAGCACACAAGTCCTGAGGACGTGATTTTTCTTCTCACTTGACCAGTTTCGTCGGGCCTGGGCACATGTTCATGACCTAAAGGCATCCTGGAGCATACCCTGTGTGGACATGTTACTCAGTCATATAGATCAGAAACCGCCAACCCTGCTGTCATTTGCATTCCACACATCCAGGATTAAAACAAGAACCTACTAATTAAAAACTATCTTGAAGGATTCTTCCTTCATATTCCACAGCTGTTTCAACAAACGATTGGGAAATTGAACTCTTTTATTCTTTCTCTTTAATTCAAATATTTATCTGCCAACGAGTGCCTGTGAATTCAAAGCATTCTTGGGCAGCAATTGTCCACTTGTTTGTGAACACAGAACATAAAGTCAAACTTCTGGGCACTATATGGAGTATGTGAATCATGTACATCTCAGCACAGTGATGTGCGTTTCAACACAGTGTAACAACATACACCCAACATATCTCAGGAGAGCGAGTGCACCAATGTATTCCTGAACACAGTGATAGGTATCTGAACACATATCTTACACTTCAACACTTTCATACATGGGACATAATTCAACATAGTGATCATACATGCATTTCAACACAAATTTTAGCTGTCAAGATAGTGATACGTAAGTTAATAATGGCATTTGCATTTTGTCGGAGAGGTGGATCTGAATTGATGCCTCTTTTAATGACAAGATAATGCACTCCAGATATATCAGGTTGGGGATCTTCATTTCTCAGCTAATATTCATCTTGAATCAGATTCAGATTCAGGGATAGTTTCTTCCCAGCTGTTATCAGGAACTGAACCATCCTACCAACAACCTGAGCTACTATGTACTTCATTGGAAACTCTCAGACTATCTTTGATCGGAATTTACCTCACATTATCTTGCACTAAATGTTATTCCCTTTATCTTGTATCTGTAAACTGTGGCTGGCTCGATTGTAATCATGTATTGTCTTTCCGCTGACTGGTTAGAACGCAACAAAAGATTTTCACTGTACCGCAGTATAATTGACAATAAACTAAATTCAAAATCATATTGAGCACCTGTAATATGAAAGGCTTTTTGGTTTATACCTTTTAGATGTTTCTTCAGGGTCATTTCATATTTTGTGCAAATTGTTACCACTTGTGAATGACCATGTTGCATGACTGGGATGCTTTAAACAGCTTTATCTTTCTTTTGATGTCCATCGTTAGGTGACCTCCAACTCATCAAGGCATCCAAGATGGTCTTCAGGATTCATTCCCATCATGTTACCAGACAGGTACAGCTGTGCTTTCAAGAATTAATAATTGGCATGTCAGCTATTTAAGAATTTCAGCATCAAATATCTTGCCCTGCCATCTGGCTTTGTTAATTGTGTTAAGCAAGAGTAGGTGAAAATGAATCAGGTGGTTCACCGCTGTTCTCATTATGCAGGGCACTGTGCCAGTTTAACCATTCCACCTACGCCAGGGGATGAGAACAGATGACTCCTTTTGGACCACGAGGAGCAATTTATTAAATCAGTGCCATTCAAACACATCTATTTCTTCGGTAGGTGTTAATAGTTATAGAAATACTGATAAAAAAATCTTAACTGGAACTGAGGAGAAGTTTCCTAAGGGTGCTATTTCAAGTCAAGTGTAATTGTTTTCTCGTGTGCTTGTGATACAATTTGCTGGGAATAGGAAATGTGTTAAACTCCCTCAGCACCTTTCCTGCAGATTAATAGGAGAGACTGCAGTGATCTGGCACGTAGTAATTTAAGGCAAGACACTAAATATCTGGTGAGTTTATGACAAGTGTTTGTTTACCCTGTCCACACAGAGTCAAGTGTCAACATAATGTTATTTTTCATTTAGCCAACAAAGACATCTGGAATAAATACCATAATAGAATTTAACAAGACTTTTGAGACTAATCACTGCTCCCAAAGATCCATCCCAGAGATGATTTGCATGGGCCGATGGATGTTTAGTTCAAGGGCCCATCAATAGAGCATAATGCCCCTGTCCCACTTAGGAAACCTGAACAGAAACCTCTGGAGACTTTGCGCCCCACCCAAGGTTTTTGTGCGGTTCCCGGAGGTTTTTGTCAGTCTCCCTACCTGCTTCCACTACCTGCAACCTCCAGCAACCACCTGCAACCTCCGGGAACCACACGGAAACCTTGGGTGGGGCGCAAAGTCTCCAGAGGTTTCCGTTCAGGTTTCCTAAGTGGGACAGGGACATAACAAATGCAGGTAAACCTGATCAGTCCCAGAACTGGGTTGTTCCAGGAGATTGAAGGAGGGATAAGGGAGGTCCACAGATCAGAAGGAATCAGCAGGGTTCGTGGGGGGGGGGGGGGGGGGGGGGT